>NC_068446.1:33095912-33695912 GCF_023373465.1 Oncorhynchus keta | reverse complement strand
TGTCTGTCACAAATGTGAATCTATAACTACGAAGAAGTATAAAAGTTTAATACTAAAATACAGAACCAGAATACAAAAAGGTCTAACTACTGCAATGCAACATTGTTTAAGCTGTCAGTGTCTTGAACCATATAGTCCTGTTCATCCTTTGTCAACAAAAGGAATCGGTTTGAATTCCAGCAAAATAACTATTGAGAATGAAACTATTGATAAGATATGAGAATGTAGAAGGTAAGAGTCAAGAAGTGAAATTATGTAGCCTACAAATTCAAATAAACTGCAGTACATTTTGCATAGTCCAAATTCTGTGATCCATGCAAACAATAAACATGAGGTTTGCATAAAATATTGTTAACCCCAAACTTTTTTCAAAAGTCTGAAATGACAGTGACAAGAAAATAGCCATCCAATTGGCCACAACTTCATTTAATGTTTTTTAATGACAAAGTCTTGCAATGTTGACTGTCAGGCCTGAGGTAGAGGAGGATACTGTCAGATATATTGGCTCAGTCATTTAAGAATATAAACAATAACTACGATAAAAAAAATACCCATATTATGAACTGCCCAACCTTACCACAATAAGGTCCAATTCTGCATTAGAAAATAACAATTTTATGAAAAAGGTTATCATAAACAAAACAAAATGAAATTGTACACAGACTATATTTCCATGGGAAACAAGTTACAAGAATCAGATTGTCAACAGTCCTCACTTCACTCCTCCATTCCTTAACTGGAGGCAATACAAACTAGTCTTGGGATAGCCGCTTGAATTTCCTCTGAAAGTCCTGGAAGGCAGTGGAGGAAGACTTGGGGATTTTAGTGGGCGAAGAGGTGAGAGGACAATATCTCTTCTGAGGGCCAGCAGACCATAAACCTACTGGGAGTGTAATAGTTCATTTGTTACAATAAATAAAACCACAAAAAAAACACCTCACATTTGACAGAATGGAATAAATAGAGATCGGGAACTGCATAGATACACTACCGTTCAAAAGTTGGGGGTCACTTATAAATGTCCTTGTTTTTGAAAGAAAAGCACATTGAGCATTAAAATAACATCAAATTGAGCCGAAATACAGTGTAGACATTGTTAATGTTGTAAATAACTATTGTAGCTGGAAACTGATTTTCAATTATTTACATAGGTGTACAGAGGCCCATTATGTGCAACCATCACGCACGCCTGTGTTCCAATGGCACATTGTGTTAGCTAATCCAAGTTTATCATTTAAAAAAGGCTAATTGATCATTAGAAAACCCTTTTGCAATTATGTTAGTACAGCTGAAAACTGTTGTGCTGATTAAAGATGCAATTAAACTGGCCGACTAGTAGAGTATCTGGAGCATCAGCATTTGTGGGTTCGATTACAGGCTCAAAATGGCCAGAAACAAAGCATTTTCTTCGGAAACTCGTCAATCTATTCTTGTTCTGAGAAATCAAGGCTATTCCATGTGAGAAATTGACAAGAAACTGAAGATCTGGAACAAGGCTGTGTACTACTCCCTTCACCGAGAAGCCCAAACTGGCTCTAACCAGAATAGAAAGAGGAGTGGGTGGCCAGGTGCACAACTGAGCAAGTGGACAAGAACATTAGAGTGTCTAGCTTGAGAAAAAGACGCTTCACAAGTCATCAACTGGCAGCTTCATTAAATAATACCCACAAAACACCTGTCTCAAAGTCAACAGTGAAGAGGCAACTCCTGGATGCTGGCCTTCGAGGCAGAGTTCCTCTGTCCAATGTCTGTGTTCTTTTGCCCATCTTAATCTTTTATTGGCCAGTCTGAGGTATGTTTTTTAAAATTTGCAACTCTGCCTAGAAGGCCAGCATCCCGGGATTGCTTCTTCACTGTTGACGTTGAGACTGGTGTTTTGCGGGTACTATTTAACTTGGTGACAGGAGGGCAGTATTGAGTAGCTTGGATGAATAAAGTGCACAGAGAAAACTGCCTGCTACTCATTCCCAGAAAGAAATAGAAATATAATATTAGTAGTATTGGATAGAAAACACTGAAGTTTAAAACTGTTTGAATCATGTCTGAGTATAACATAACTTATTTAGCAGGCGAAACCCAGAGGAAAAACCATTCAGATTTGTTTTTGATTTTTTGGGGTCACTCCCTTTTCAATGGATTTTCATTGGGAATCCAGATTTATGAGGGACCTTCTTGCAGTTCCTATCGCTTCCACTGGATGTCAACAGTATTTAGAAATTGGTTGAGTTTATTCTTTTGTGTAATGAAGAAGTACGGCCATCTTGAACGAGGATCACTTGAAGTGTACTGTTAGATAGGAGGCGCGTGACCAGAAAGCTAGCTACAGTTTGTTTTACTCCGGTATTGAACACAGATCATCCTGTCTTCAATTTTATTGATTATTTACGTAAAAAAATACCTAAAGTTGTATTACAAAAGTAGTTTGAAATGTTTTGGCAAAGTTAACAGGTAACTTTTGAGATATTTTGTAGTCACGTTGCGCAAGTTGGAACCGGTGTTTTTCTGGTTCAAACGCGCCAAATAAATTGACATTTTGGATATATATCAATGGAGTTAATGGAACAAAAGGACCATTTGTGATGTTTATGGGACATTTTTAATTTTTTTAAATGTATTTTACCTTTATTTGACTAGGCAAGGCAGTTAAGAACAAATTCTTATTTTCAATGACGGCCTAGGAACAGTGGGTTAACTGCCTGTTCAGGGGCAGAACGACAGCTCGGGATTTGAACTTGCAACCTTCCGGTTACTAGTCCAACGCTCTAACCACTTGGCTACCCTGCCGCCCCAAATATTGGAGTGCCAACAAAAAAAGCTTGTCAAAGGTAAGGCATGAATTATATTTTTATTTCTGCGTCTTCTGTCGCGCCTGCAGGGTTGAAATATGGTTTCTCTCTTGTTTACGGAAGTGCTATCCTCAGATAATAGCATCGTTTGCTTTCGCCGAAAAGCCTTTTTGAAATCTGACATGTTGGCTGGATTCACAACAAGTGTAGCTTTAATTTGCTCTCTTGCATGTGTGATTTAATGAAAGTTTAATTTTTATAGTAATTTATCTGAATTTGGCGCTCTGCATTTTCCCTAGCTTTTGGCCAGGTGGGACGCCGTCCCACATATCCCAGAGAGGTTAAATCAGCACAACAGTTTTCATTTGTGCTAACATAATTGCAAATGGGTTTTCTAATGATCAATTAGCTAATACAAGTTTATCAGTTTAAAAGGCTAACAAAACGTGCCATTGGAACACAGGAGTGATGGTTGCAGATAATGGGCCTCTGTACGCCTATGTAGATATTCCATTAAAAATCAGCCGTTTCCAGCTACAATAGTAATTTACAACAATAACAATGTCTACACTGTATTTCTGATCAATTTTATGATATTTTAAAATACACATTTGTTGTGCTTTTCTTTGAAAAACAAGGACATTTCTAAGTGATCCCAAACTTTTGAACGGTAGTGTACAAAAAACACTTTCCTTACAAAAGACATGCAATGTAGGAAGCCATAATACATACATTTTCAACATGTGGTTGGATAGAGCATGCTATTACCTTGGGATTTCCGGACTATTGTTTTAGTACTCTCAGTCGTCGCAGCACCAGCACCAGCCATTTCTTATGGGGAAAAAGTGTTTCAATGTGAAAAGGGTAGGTATAAATGTCTAATTACAGGTAATCGTAATTTGAGTAACCATAATTGGAGTAAGACTAGGGCTGGGCGATATGGCCAACATCTCATAACAATATTGTTCACATTTTTGACGATATGACAGCATTTTATGTTTTTGAATAATACAAGTTCTAAATATTCAGGAGCCTAGGGTGGCAACACATACATTATGTGATTTCAATGTGGCATTCTAGATTCTGATTGAACAGTATAAAACAACTTCAACCAAAAAATAATGTTCTGCATTTCCTGCACTTTTTGTATCATTTTCACACTGTCCCGTAGGGCTGCATGATAGATAAGGGAGAAAAAAAATCTAGGCCTACAGTAGTTTATTGGCGAAGTGTTGAAATCGTGGAAGTATAATGATTATTGTAATTCAATAGTTGGAATATAGAGGGCATCACTTTGAATACATTGTTATTTGACATGACAACAAATTAATAAGCCAGGGAGGAATTATTTTGACCGGATAGGAACGTGTTGTTCAGTGTTTCCTAGGGGACCCTATACAACGTTATGTGTGTATTCTCTTACATCATGTAGCTAGCTCGAAATCATGCTTCGCCTAAAGATGGGTTAGCTGACGTCACGAAAAAGATCTGCACGCTTCAAATGGGACAGAAGTCTGAATTGTTGTGATTCTGGATAGCCAGATATCTACCAACAATACAAGAAACTGTCATGTGGGGAATCGTAAAGGACTTGTTTTGACTGATTTCATGTCAATGCTAATATGGCAACAAAACAAAAAAAATCACTAGCTAGCTAACCAACAACTGTAACAATGTATTTGAGAGACAAGTGCTCATTGAGCAAATGTATTTGTTTTCAATAAACACTGAAGAAATATAGTTTACATGTCAACAACTAAACAAATGTTTTACTCCACAGTTACGCATGCATCGGTTGTGTTGCTAAACAATCAGCCTGTCTATTCCTCTCTGATTCAGAAACATCCTGCATCAGCAATGGTATCAATTAGGCCGCATTATTGGCTAGCTACGTTTGCGCCGACTGATTACATTTGGATAACTAGTTTGCGATTAGCATTAGTGGCGAACATTATTTATTTTAGCCCCAAAGTGCCAAGAAAAGGCAAACTAGATGTTTGCAGACTAAGATACACAAACTAGTAGTGTAATTACAGAATACTTAGAAAGCAGCATCGAGGAGAGGGACGACTTGCAAGAAGCAAACGGAGTAAAAAAAAGAAAAGACATTTCACACGCCAGAGTTGCATATCTCTCACCGGAGTTGCATTTAACAAACCAAACACTGAAATATAGTTTTAGAAGGTAAAGTTAATTAAAACCCAAACTGGTTCTTGCATCAATACCGGCACCCAGTCAAATATGCTATACCGCCCAGCCCTAAGTAAGACAGAGCAAGGATATTTGTTTTGGTACTCCTTACCCTTCATTGAACCAGTCTGTGTCAGAGTGTCCATGGGGTCTTGTCCATCTTTGAAGTTGAACGACTCTGGCAGCACACTGAACCTCAGAACACTGTTCTCCTCAAGAGGCAAAAGAGCAGGGCTCCTGATCTTAATTGTACTTTTTTCCACGGTAACAGGTTTGCTGGATGGCACTGCCTTGATCCTAGATTTCTTCAGTCTGAGTTTCAGGCCATTTAAGATTCTCTCTCTTTCAAAGTGCCGCAAAGTTTGCTTGACCCTTACGGTTCTTTCTGGTGTGGCTCGTCTTTCAGAGGATAATGCACTACCATCTGTGTTGGTCGAGGTAACAGTATTTTTGGCAACTTCAGCACAAACAATCTTCGGAGCAAAGCCTCTTCTGTTTCTTAGTCTTGGTCTGCCCCTGGACTTTGTCTTCTTTGTTGGCACAAAACTGTTCTCCCACTCATTGAAGAGCCGTTGTCTGACTGGGCTTTCCACTGGCGGGCTGGTCTCGGAGGGCTCTATCCTCCAGGACTTGACATTCACACTGAGGGTTAAAGGAGGTGCTGGAGCTTTGTCTGCAAAAGTTCTAGGTCGAGAAGAATTATGGTCCTTGCGTTGGCCAGTTACTACAGTCCCATTTGTCCTCTGGGGCGAGGAACCAAACAAGGCCAGACTTACTGTTGTGACCCTTGAAATCTTGGTCCCAATTCCAGGTTCTGCTGGCTTCTGGAGATTGCGACCGTTTGAAGATCGGTCTTCTTCCAAAGACTTAGAAGCACTTGTACTGGGGGACTCGAAATCGTCATCTGTGTCAGTCAAGTTGACCTCAGGAACAAGTTGAATGAAGGGACTCAAACCGTGCCTTATTTTCCTTCGCTTTCTTGGGACAGAATGAGGACCGTCAACACATCTCTTGTGTCCAACCCCTTTTTGTTTAACCTTCCAGCTACAATTTAATTTAGGCGATAGATGCTTGTGACATCTTTGTGCCAAGGAGAGTGATGTTAGAAAACTGATTTTCTCTGCTGGTTGGCGTAGCAGATTAGAAGTAGGAATGGTAACTGTAGGAATGACTTCACTACCCCCAAGGTTCCTTTCTTCCAAAGAGACACTAGGTGCTTGTACACATTCCATTTGTTTCTGGAGTGGACCTTGTAGTTGCTGCTTTGGCTGTACATTGTCCCACACTAGCTCAGACATTGGGGTGGATACTTTAAGAAAGTCTTCATAGCTCGAGAAGACATCTTCAATTTCAACTTCAACAATGTTTGGGCACTTGCTGGGCAGGCACAGTGATGGGGGTTTTGACAATGGCAAGCTCTTTGCCCCATTAGTGTATGGGCAATCAGTCTCAGATTCACTATCAGACAAGAAAATAGTTTGGCATTCAATGCCTGTAGATTTCCCTAATTGGGGATTCCCATTTTTACCAGGATTCCCTTCCCTCTTTCTTTCTGCTGTGCCATTTGATTTCCATAAATCCAGGCTTTCCCTTTGTTCTGCATTTGTTGTGCTTGGTTCAACAGCCAAAGTTCCCTCGACAAACATCTTTGCATTCACAGTGGCCTTTTTCAAACCCAATTCAGTCTTGTACTGGCATTTGCAGGACACAGAACTGGTGGACCCACTGAACACTGCCTTCCAACGTGAGAGACAACAGTAATCTTCCGATTGGACATCCACTTCATATTTTACAGTCGTCAACTTTACATCTACTCTCTCAGATGACTTATCCTCCACTGAGTAATCTTTCAACTCATTCAGCTCCACATCCTCTGGCAATTTCAACTGGTCTTCTCCCACTTTGTCTTGCAGTAGCTGGCCATTGAAAAACCGCATAGCCTCTTCTGGTGTCAGCACGTTGATCTCCAGGGAGGAAAATGGGTCACATAAAATGGTGTTTTCACTTTCTTTCTTAACTGGTGAGAGGGTGTGTGTAGAGCTGTGTGCCAAACTTGACCCTTGAATTTCTTTAGGATCAGATTCAGAGGGTGCTGGTCTCTCTGTCTGAATCACATCAGTCTGCATGTCACTGGCAGAGTCTTCATTTTCTACAGAATTTTCATTTTCGGTACAATTCCGTTTTGGTTGTTCATCTCCTCTTCGAAAAGTCTGTTGGTGATATATTAGTGACGAAGGGAATCCAAACTCCCTGTCTATGTCATCAAGCTGCTTATTGGTGTTCAGCCATGAGGACTCTTGACCCGGGACCACGGGGTAAACAGAATCATGTTTAAGAATGACACACTTCTCTTCAACTTGAGCCCAGTTTTTGCACCTGACTTGTGAAAATATGACAGACTGTGATGACATATCTTTGCCACAAACAGATCTAACATCTCGCATTATATTCTGGAAGATACCAGATCTTACAGCATCTATAAGCTTCTGCCCATCTCCATCCCAATAGAGGCTTAGTAGCTTGCTTTCAACCAGTGTCTCAGAGCATTTTGGATGTTGCACAGTGTTTACCAACTCCTTCAATTTACCAAGTCTCCATTTGATTACAGGAACTGAGGACAATTCAAAAATGTCCTCATCTGAAACAAGTTTTTCATTTGTTTCCTCACTCAATTGGTTAACATGCACACGAGTGGTCATTTCTGTGCCAGCTAACTCTTTTCTCTGAGTGGCTTGACATTTCAAATTAGATAATGGTTGAGAATCCACTTTCTCTACATGTAAGCAGTTCGATAGGGACGGTTCAGACTCAAAATATGAATATGTCTTTGCCAGTTCAACAACTGAAGTTTCTGAATCCTGAGTCACTGTTCTTCCAGCACCCAATTCTAATGTAGCTTCTGGTCTGACCTTGGGGACCTTTTGTCCAAATTCATTTGTCAAAGAAGCAGATACAGTAAGGGTTGTTTGGGCTTGTGATGGACTCTGGTCACAAGATTCTTTCCCAGGGTTGCTCACATTTTCACCACTAGTTGAGAACGACATACCTTGGGTAGTCAAGGGCATTCTATCAGCCACGTTGAGAGATGTGTTTGTCTGCATACACTGCGATAGTGGTTGTACAACGGCGATGGCCTTCTGCACCGTAGGAACAGAGGGGGCATTACTTGCAGATGATCCTTGCCGTACCAGAGCACTTTCATTAGGTTTATCTCCTATCAAAATAACCTTTTCTGCTCTAAATCCATTTCCACTTTTGTCCTCTGTTACCGTTACGTAATAGCCCTGTCTTATGGGGTATGACGGTGGCACAGACTCACAGTTTTGCTGGCCTGAAAACTGCGTACCATGGTTTAGCACAGATGAAGATGGTCCAGTGTTGGATATCAGAACACAGGTGTTTTTTGGCTTGTAATGTAGTGTATGGTCTGAGCCTTGGTTTGGTATGTATTGCAGAGAATGTGCTCCTGCCCCAACCACATGTCCCGTCTTGTTCAGCATGGGTCCATGTGAGTGCTGGCCTGGGTATGGTGGAGGAGCGGACTCACGGGTGTGCTCGACTGAAGACTGTATACTATTGTTTGGCACAGTTGAAGATGGTCCAGTGTTGGACACCAGAACGTCTGCCTTGTAATGTAGGTTGGATACGCCTTCGATACGGGGCCTAGGATATGGGGCATGGTGTGCATTATTTTTAATGGCCCCTGCCTGACTGTTCATATTTGCACAATTTGACACAAGTCTGTTCTGTTGTGGTGGGTTGGTAAGGCCTGCAGGGCGATATCTTTGAAAATTATTAAGAGAAGGGTTATGCATAACATTGTATTGAGGATTCTGGCTAATGTTATGCATTGGCATTGACTGCCCCACTGTAGCATTTGGTAGATTGACCTGGATGTTGCTGTCATGTTGAACCCTGTTCATCTCAGTCCTGTTGTTATTGTTTTGATTTAGAATCAAATACAGTTGTTTATATGCTGTGGGAGACTGTGGAGATGTCCTTGATGGCACACTACTTGTCTCCTGTGCAATTTGCAAAGAGTTTGGTGTTTGTGGATATCCCTGATGAAGAGCTTGAACCGCCATCCTACTTGAATCCTTTCCACTCACTACAGTCCATTGATGATTGACATGATTGGGACTCCTACCCATTGCAAGAGCAGCAGAGGTACCACTGGAGGTCCCCTCTTGTCTGCCAAGTACCAGCTGCTGACTGCCACTTGCTGGTCTTTGGAGATAAATACAATTTGTATTCAGTGATGCATTAATATCAGAGGGGCAGTGAATGGTTGCACCCTGACCATCCTGTACCAACCTCTGTGAATTGTTACCATTAACACCCAAAGACCTATGTCCCCGCTGGAAAGTGGTTTGAAAAGCATCGTTAACCCTTCCAGGCAGGGTGTGATGGTATCCACTTTGTGCTGTAACACTAGTTGATTGTGCAGCTGCATTGTTAGTCAAGAGTGATGTCAAAAGGGGACTAGTGGCCATTAGGGTCTGCTCTTTTGTGGGTGCCTGTTGATTCTGGGTCTGTCCACTCAAGTAACCTACACTGGTTACTTGACTGCTGTGTGGTAAGCATTCACCACCTTGAGTATATGGGACCACTGGTCCGACTTCCCTACCTAGTGTATACGCCACCGATGGTCTGACCATCCCATATTGATGAGAAGAGGTGCTCGGATTCCCACTCAGCTGACCACTGGTGACTTGAGGACTTGAGGATTGTCCAGTGACTGATCGATCCGGTCCATTTTGGGGCCAGGTAGTCTGCATTCTCCTTGGCTTCTCAGTCTCGCCTTCTGCCATGTGGTATGGCAGAACACAACCATTTCTGAAATGAAAAACCAGGATTAGCCCAACAAAACGCACAGTAACAAATATAGCTCGAATCCAATAGTAAAAATTTAGGGTACGGCAATCTGGTGCCAGAAAGCCATCATATTCTTTGAAAGCACAGAAGTGATCGGTAGGCTAGCTGCTATTTTTTCTCCACTAATCTAAACGGAGGTGGGTCGCTCGACTGGAGACACCCAAGATGTGGGCACATTCCATCAGCACTACAGCCATGACTTAGGGTAAGCAACAGATCAACTCGTTCACACATTCGAGGTTGAGGGGTCTGGAACGGTACATTGGTTTACTCCCCGTGAGAATGCACTGATGGGAACTGAAGACAAAAATCATCAGATGTACTCAAGGTAACGGAGGAGACTTGAGTCCAGTAGAAGTACAAGCGGTCACGTCAAGATAAAACGGCTACTATAAATTGAACCCTCTCCCGAACTCAAGGTTATACATTGACTTAATTAATGATACATTCATCACTACATTCTCATGACTATGTCATGTCTCTCATAAAACATGAGTTTGTCACAGGAGATGGATTTATCACAGAGCTTAATTTTCTTTATTTATGGTACATTTTCAATCTGTGCTGTATTGTTTCCTAAGATGGAAACTGTATGACTTGCGCACCTTTTTATTGTATAAATTAGCTCATTAGTATGTGTTAGGTAGTTGGAGCTTGTGTGCATTATTTTAGCAAAAAGTACAGAAAGTGTCGGTTTCAGGTCAGACAATATTAGTTCTGCATATTAAGATGAACCTCTTGGTGTTAGGGGGCAGTATTTTCATTTTTGGAGAAAAAAAACATTCCCGTTTTAAACAGGATATTTTGTCAGGAAAAGATGCTAGAATGAACATGCATATAATTGACAGCTTTGGATAGACAACACTAACGTTTCCAAAACTGTAAAGATATTGTCTGAGTATAACAGAACTGATGTTGCAGGCGAAAGCCTGAGAAAAATCCAATCCGGAAGTGTCCCAGGTTTTGAAAGCGCTGCGTTCCATCCAATGACTCCCTATTCAGCTGTAAATGTACCATCAACGAGCTTAAGCTTTCTACGTATTCCCCAAATGTGTCTACAGCATTGTGACGTAGTTTTACGTATTTCTGTTGAAGAATAGCCGTAGGCAGCCACATTGCTTAAGTGGTCACATGGTGGCTCCGAGAGAGATTCTCGCGTAAAATACAGAGGTAGCCATTATTCCAATCGGTCCTAGTGAAAAACGAATTGTCCTGACGGATATATTATCGAATAGATATTAGAAAAACACCTTGAGGATGGATTCTAAACAACGTTTCCCATGTGTCTGTCGATACAATGGAGCTAATTTTGAATATTTTTCGGCGTTGTGGTGACCGCAATTTCCGGGCAATTTCTCAGCCAAACGTGAAGAACAAACGGAGCTATTTCGCCTACAAAAATAATATTTTGGGAAAAAAGGAACTTTGGCTGTCTACCTGGCTGTCTACCTGGGAGTCTCGTGATTGAAAACATCCAAAGTTCAAAGGTAAACGATTTAATTTGTTTGCTTTTCTAATTTCTGTGACAAGGATGCCTGCTGCTAGCAAGGCATAATGCTATGCTAGGCTATGATAAACTTACACAAATGCTTGTATAGCGTTGGCTGTAAAGCATATTTTGAAAATCTGAGATGACAGGGTGATTAACAAAAGGCTAAGCTGTGTTCCAATATATTTCACTTGTGATTTTCATGCATAGGAATATTTTCTAGGAAGATTTATGTCCGTTGCGTTATGCTAATTAGTGTCAGATGATGACAACGGTCCCGTTCATGGGATGGGGTGTCACTACAGGTTAAGGAAGTATGTAAAAGAGCAACAGTTGGGTCTCAGTTCCTGTTAAGCAAAGCTAGTTCTTGTGAAACTAGGCCGAGCAGGTGGTGGAACTCAACAGCCAACAATAGTTGAAGAGTAAGGAAACATCTGGGAGGGGGGCCAGAGCGATCGGCCCCTCCCAAAAGATAGAATTTGTAGACAATTGTCCCTCTTTCTGGGACTGACCCACAAACAGGACCAAGCCTGGCCTGTTGAGGAGTGACAGACTCCATCCTAACTGGAGGGGTCCTCTCATCTTATGAACATAGACAGGTCTCTAACTCCCCTAGCTCTACAATGAGATAGCCAGCCTGCCAGCTTAGTGGAGCCTGCCACTAGCACAGTCAGTGTAGTCAGCTCAGCTATCCCCATTGAGACCGTGTCTGTGCCTCGATCTAGTTTGGGCAAAACTAAACATGGCAGTGTTCGCCTTTGCAATCTCACTAGAATAAAGAACTCCTCCATTCCTGCCATTTTTGAAAGATTTTGAGATACCTCACATCTCAAAATAGGGCTACTTAATGTTAGATCCCTCACTTCCAAGGCAGTTATAGTCAACAAACTAATCACGGATCATAATCTTGATGTGATTAGCCTGACTGAAACATGGTTTAAGCCTGATGAATTTACTGTGTTAAATGAGGCCTCACCTCCTGGTTACACTAGTGACCATATTCCCCGCGCATACCACAAAGGCAGAGGTGTTGCTAACATTTACGATAGAACATTTCAATTTACAAAAAAATTATAATAATAAATAAAAATAAATAAAAAGACGTTTTCGTCTTTTGAGCTTCTAGTCATGAAATCTATGCAACTTACTGAGTCACTTTTTAGATCTACTGTTTACAGGCCTCCTGGGCCATACACATCATTCCTCACTGAGTTCCTATCAGACCTTATGGTCATGGCAGATAATAGTCACACGGAAAACTCCACAGACCCACTCAAAAAGGCTTTCGGAGCCATCATCGACTCAGTGGGGTTTGTCCAACAACCTACTCACTGCCACAGTCATACTTTGGACCTAGTTTTGTCCCGTGGAATAAATGTTGTGGATCTTAATGTTTGTCCTCATAATCCTGGACTATCGGTCCACCATTTTATTACGTTTGCAATCGCAACAAATAATCTGCTCAGACCCCAACCAAAAATCAAAGGCTGTGCTATAAATTCTCAAGCAACCCAAAAATTCCTAGATGAACTTCCAGACTCCCTCCGCCTACCCAAGGACGGCAGAGCGTGGTGCCTTGTGTTACAAGGTTCATGGAAGTGGAAGACACTGAGCCGGGGCAAGGAGACAAAAGGAAGAGGCACATGGTCAAGTTGAGGTGGTAGTTGTATATTGCCCAAGACCCAAAGACCAAATTGGACTGTGTATATTCCTGCCATATGCTGGTGGACAGGAAGGCAGTTCCTGGAGAGGGAAGGGGTAGAAATGAAACTGCCCCTCCTGAGCCACAAGGGAAACTGAGAAAATGTATAAACCTATTAAAAAGAAAAACAACCACTGACATGTAAGACCCTGGAGAGGGTACATCAAGGCAAAGGGACACAGGCCATTCTAGGTCCCCCATCTATAAAGAATAAGAAACTAATGTACTCCTACTCTGTCTCCACAGGGAAACATGAGGCTGGGGGAATATAGAACCAGGCATAGAGAGTGTAAGGATGGTATTGGTGGGTAAGTATTCTTTCCACCATAATCATAGTGCCAAGCTCTATAGTATTTGGATTAACCCTAGGGTTTATTCATGAGCAACAAGAAAGAGAAGTATTAAAAAGGCATAGAAATAGAACAAGAAAGATGCCAGAGTAGCATCCCCACGTATAGAGCCTTTACCAAAAGATGGGGAATACCAATACAGTGCACCCCAATAAATAGGACAGATTGTCCGGGATATCCATCAGTAAAATTAAAACAAAAATTGAATAATACCAACTGGAACGATACCTGGAACGATAATAGCAATCTAGTGGTACTATGGAAATTAATAACTAACAACACCCTGCAAGGATGGCTAGTAAACATAACCCAAGGAGCGGTGTTAGTTAACTTAGAGATAGGGGGCAGCATTTCTACTTTTTGATAAATAGCGTGCACAATTTCAACTTCCTGCTACTCATTCTTTCCAAGATGGCACAGCAGTTCAGACGTCTTTTGTCCTCGTCTTGTCGTGTTCCGTATATATATTTACAACTTTTTTCACATACATTTTATTTTTATTTTCCATCAACTCATCTTCAAAACACTCTCCTGCAACCCACCTCACCAATTTATATTTATAAAAAAGTATTATCAAATCTGTAATCCTCCAAGAAGCTAGCCAGAAGCTAGCCCAGAAGCTAGTTAGCTTCTTTACTGGCAAATCGTTAGTTTTTAGCTAACCACAGTTTGTGGTCATCAGCTATCCTTTAGCTCGAAAATCTATCGCCAGTTTTGTACGGCGCAGCGCAGCGCGGCTCGGAACATACCGGACCAATTTTTCTCTCCATGTCCCTGGATTTCAACTGCTCTCTGGACATTCATACCTGGATCTCACAGCTAGCTAGCTGCTATCCGTGTGACTATCGGCTTTCGTCGATTCCAGAGCAAACATCAATTATTCCGGAGCTAGCCAGCTCCGTCAATCACTCCTGAGTTTCATCAATCACTCCTGGGCTGCAGTCACCTATCCGGACCCGTTTCACTGCCTACGCGGAGCCCCACCAGGCCTTCACAACTGGACTGCCGACGTTATCTACCCGAAGGAGTTATCCGGCTGGCTCCTCCGTCGCGACGTTACCTGAACGCCCATCTGCAGCCTGCTAACCGTTAGCTGTCTTACCGGCTGCTATCTGAATAAGACAAATCGGACAATTTATTTATTTTTATTATTATTATTATGTTTTCTTCTTGGGCCTCTATAACTAAATCTATTGTTTTTATTTTTGTTGTTGTTGTGTGATTTGGATTAATCCCCTCTACCACACGGAACCCCACTAATCTACTGACGGAATGCAAGAGGTGGCTAATAACAGACCTCCATCCTATGCTAGCTTGCTACCGATGGCCTGGCTAGCTATCTAAATCGCTGTGACACCCAACCGACCTCTCCACTCACTGGACCCTTTTGATCACCCGACTAAGCATGCCTCTCCTTAATGTCAATATGTCTTGTCCATTGCTGTTCTGGTTAGTGTTTATTGGCTTATTTCACTGTAGAGCCTCTAGTCCTGCTCACTATACCTTATCCAACCTATTAGTTCCACCACCCACACATGCAATGACATCTCCTGGTTTCAATGATGTTTCTAGAGACAATATCTCTCTGTTCATCACTAAATACCTAGGTTTACCTCCACTGTATTCACATCCTACCATAACTTTGTCTGTACATTATACCTTGATGCTATTTTATCGCCCCCAGAAACCTCCTTTTACTCTCTGTTCCAGACGTTCTAGACGACCAATTCTTATTGCTTTTAGCCGCACCCTTATTCTACTCCTCCTATGTTCCTCTGGCGATGTAGAGGTGAATCCAGGCCCTGCAGTGCCTAGCTCCACTTCTATTCCCCAGGCGCTCTCTTTTGACGACTTCTGTAACCGTAATAGCCTTGGTTTCATGCATGTTAACATTAGAAGCCTCCTCCCTAAGTTTGTTCTATTCACTACTTCAGCACACTCTGCCAACCCGGATGTTCTAGCTGTGTCTGAATCCTGGCTTAGGAAGACCACCAAAAATTCTGAAATTTTAATTCCAAACTACAACATTTTCAGACAAGATAGAACTGCCATAGGGGGCGGTGTTGCAATCTACTGCAAAGATAGCCTGCAGAGTTCTGTCCTACTATCCAGGTCTGTACCCAAACAATTTGAACGTCTACTTTTAAAAATCTACCTCTCTAAAAAACAAGTCTCTCACCGTTGCCGCCTGCTATAGACCACCCTCTGCCCCCAGCTGTGCTCTGGAAACCATATGTGAACTGATTGCCCCCCATCTATCTTCAGAGCTCGTGCTGCTAGGCAACCTAAACTGGAACATGCTTAACACCCCAGCCATCCTACAATCTAAACTTGATGCCCTCAATCTCACACAAATTATCAATAAACCTAACTACCAGGTACCTCCCCAAAGCCTTCAACTCGGGCATCCTCATAGATATCATCCTAACCAACTTCCCCTTTAAATACACCTCTACTGTCTTCAACCAAGATCTCAGCGATCACTGCCTCATTGCCTGGGTCAGCGGTCAAATGACCTCCACTCATCACTGTAAAACGCTCCCTGAAACACTTCAGCGAGCAGGCCTTTCTAATCGACCTGGCCGGGGTATCCTGGAAGGATATTGATCTCATCCCGTCAGTAGAGGATGCCTGGATATATTTTTTAAATGCCTTCCTAACCATCTTGAATAAACATGCCCCATTCAAGAAATTTAGAACCAGGAACAGATATAGATAGCCCTTGGTTCTCCCCAGACCTGACTGCCCTTAACCAACACAAAAACATCCTATGGCGTTCTGCATTAGCATTGAACAGCCCCCGTGATATGCAGCTGTTCAGGGAAGCTAGAAACCATTATACACAGGCAGTTAGAAAAGCCAAGGCTAGCTTTTTCAAGCAGAAATTTGCTTCCTGCAACACTAACTCAAAAAAGTTCCGGGACACTGTAAAGTCCATGGAGAATAAGAACACCTCCTCCCAGCTGCCCACTGCACTGAAGATAGGAAACACTGTCACCACTGATAAATCCACTATAATTGAGAATTTCAATAAGCATTTTTCTACGGCTGGCCATGCTTTCCACCTGGCTACTCCTACCCCGGTCAACAGCACTGCACCCCCAACAGCAACTCGCCCAAGCCTTCCCCATTTCTCCTTCTCCCAAATCCGTTCAGCTGATGTTCTGAAAGAGCTGCAAAATCTGGACCAATACAAATCAGCCGGGCTAGACAATCTGGACCCTTTCTTTCTAAAATTATCTGCCGAAATGGTTGCCACCCCTATTACTAGCCTGTTCAACCTCTCTTTCGTGTCGTCTGAGATTCCCAAAGATTGGAAAGCAGCTGCGGTCATCCCCCTCTTCAAAGGGGGGGGACACACTCTTGACCAAAACTGCTACAGACATATCTATCCTACCATGCCTTTCTAAGGTCTTCCAAAGCCAAGTCAACAAACAGATTACCGACCATTTCGAATCTCACCATACCTTCTCTGCTTTGCAATCTGGTTTCAGAGCTGGTCATGGGTGCACCTCAGCCACGCTCAAGGTCCTAAACGATATCTTAACCGCCATCGATAAGAAACATTACTGTGCAGCCGTATTCATTGATCTGGCCAAGGCTTTCGACTCTGTCAATCACCACATCCTCATCGGCAGACTCGACAGCCTTGGTTTCTCAAATGATTGCCTCGCCTGGTTCACCAACTACTTCTCTGATAGAGTTCAGTGTGTCAAATCGGAGGGTCTGCTGTCCGGACCTCTGGCAGTCTCTATGGGGGTGCCAAAGGGTTCAATTCTTGGACCGACTCTCTTCTCTGTATACATCAATGAGGTCCCTCTTGCTGCTGGTGAGTCTCTGATCCACCTCTACGCAGACGACACCATTCTGTATACTTCTGGCCCTTCTTTGGACACTGTTAACAACCCTCCAGGCAAGCTTCAATGCCATACAACTCTCCTTCCGTGGCCTCCAATTGCTCTTAAATACAAGTAAAACTAAATGCATGCTCTTCAACCGATCGCTACCTGCACCTACCCACCTGTCCAACATCACT
Organism: Oncorhynchus keta; assembly: GCF_023373465.1. Lineage (NCBI taxonomy): Eukaryota > Metazoa > Chordata > Actinopteri > Salmoniformes > Salmonidae > Oncorhynchus > Oncorhynchus keta. Next base: position 33,678,484 of record NC_068446.1, on the reverse strand, counting down.
ACTCTGGACGGCTCTGACTTAGAATACGTGGACAACTACAAATACTTAGGTGTCTGGTTAGACTGTAAACTCTCCTTCCAGACCCAAATCAAACATCTCCAATCCAAAGTTAAATCTAGAATTGGCTTCCTATTTCGCAACAAAGCATCCTTCACTCATGCTGCCAAACATACCCTTGTAAAACTGACCATCCTACCAATCCTTGACTTTGGCGATGTCATTTACAAAATAGTCTCCAATACCCTACTCAACAAATTGGATGCAGTCTATCACAGTGCAATCCGTTTTGTCACCAAAGCCCCATATACTACCCACCATTGCGACCTGTACACTCTCGTTGGCTGGCCCTCGCTTCAGACTCGTCGTCAAACCCACTGGCTCCATGTCATCTACAAGACCCTGCTAGGTAGTCCCCCCTTATCTCAGCTCGCTGGTCACCATAGCATCTCCCACCTGTAGCACACGCTCCAGCAGGTATATCTCTCTAGTCACCCCCAAAACCAATTCTTTCTTTGGCCGCCTCTCCTTCCAGTTCTCTGCTGCTAATGACTGGAACGAACTACAAAAATCTCCGAAACTGGAAACACTTATCTCCCTCACTAGCTTTAAGCACCAACTGTCAGAGCAGCTCACAGATTACTGCACCTGTACATAGCCCACCTATAATTTAGCCCAAAAAACTACCTCTTTCCCAACTGTATTTAATGTATTTATTTATTTTGCTCCTTTGCACCCCATTATTTTTATTTCTACTTTGCACATTCTTCTTTGCCACCATGGCCTTTTTTGCCTTTACCTCCCTTCTCACCTAATTTTCTCACATTGTATATAGACGTGTTTATACTGTATTATTGACTGTATGTTTGTTTTACTCCATGTGTAACTCTGTGTCGTTGTATCTGTCGAATTGCTTTACTTTATCTTGGCCAGGTCGCAATTGTAAATGAGAACTTGTTCTCAACTTGCCTACCTGGTTAAATAAAGGTGAAATAAATAAATAAAATGCCAGGAATATATTATATGCATATGATTAGTAGGTGTGGATAGAAAACACTGAAGTTTTTAAAACGGGTTCAATCATGTCTGTGACTATAACAAAACTTATGTAACAGGCAAAACCCCAAGGAAAAACTGTTCAGAATAAAAAAAAAATGTTTTTCCCTCTGACAGTTCCCTCAGTTGTCTTTGCCAAGGGAAATTAGATAGCGCCCATTTTACAGTTCCAACGTCTTCCACAGGATGTCACCAGTCTTTGGAATTGGGTTGAAGTTAATCGTTGGTGAAACGAAGAAGAGGCACTTCCTGGAACAACGTTACACGTTTGATAGTTACGCAAGAGGGAAAAAGGAGCATGTTTTGTTTACTTTCTCTATCGAATACAGTTTGCCTCGTCTACAATTTCATCGATTATTAACCTCTTGAAACTCTGGGGGCAGTATTTCATTTTTGGATGAAAAACGTTCCCGTTTTAAACAAGATATTTTGTCACGAAAAGATGCTCGACTATGCATATAATTGACAGCTTTGGAAAGAAAACACTGACGTTTCCAAAACATCAAAGATATTGTCTGTGAGTGCCACAGAACTAATGCTACAGGCGAAACCAAGATGAAACTTCAAACAGGAAGTGAGCCAGATTTTTGAGGCGCTGTGTTCCAATGTCTCCTTATATGGCTGTGAATGCGCCAGGAACAAGCCTACACTTTCTGTCGTTTCCCCAAGGTGTCTGCAGCATTGTGACGTATTTGTAGGCATATCATTGGAAGATTGACCATAAGAGACTACATTTACCAGGTGTCCACCTGGAGTCCTCCGTCGAAATTGGTGCGTAATCTCCAGCTGCATGTATTTTTCCATGTGATTCAGAGGAGAAACCAAACTTCCACGAATGATATATCATCGAATAGATATGTGAAAAACACCTTGAGGATTGATTCTAAACAACGTTTGCCATGTTTCTGTCGATATTATGGAGTTAACCTCTTGATCTTAGCCATCGTGAATACACCCCCAGGCTCATTACCATAACGCAACGTTAACGATTTCTAAAAATCGCAAATGAAATTAAATAAATATGCCTGCTCTCAAGCTTAGCCTTTTCTTAACAACACTGTCATCTCAGATTTTCAAAATATGCTTTTGAACCATAGAAAATCAAGCATTTGTGTAAGAGTATTGATAGCTAGCTTAGCATTTATCGTAGCAATTTATCGCACGCAACATTTTCACAAAAACCAGAAAAGCAATCAAATAAAATAATTTACCTTTGAAGAACTTCGAATGTTTTCAATGAAGAGATTCTCAGTTACATAGCAGGTGTCCAGTTTTTCCTGAAAGATTCTTTGTGTAGGACAAATCACTCCGTTTTGTACATCACATTTGGTTACCGAAACAAACCGAAAATTCAGTCACCAAAACATCTAACTTTTTCCCAAATTAAGTCCATAATATCGACCGAAACAGGGCAAACGTTGTTTGAATCAATCCTCAAGGTGTTTTTTCACATCTCTTCATTGATATGCCGTTCGTGGAAGCATGCTTTCGTCTCAGAATCCCATGGAAAAATACCAGCAGCTGAGTTTTGCGCACCAATTTCCACGCAGGACACCGTGCGGACACTTGGCAAATGTAGTCTCTTATGGTCAATCTTCCAATGATATGCCTACAAATACGTCACAATGCTGCAGACACCTTGGGGAAACGATAGAAAGGGCAGGCTCATTCCTGTCGCATTCACAGCCATATAAGGAGATAATGAAAAACAGAGCCTCAGAAACCCTGCTCATTTCCTGGTTGCAGTTTCATCTTGGTTTTGCCTGAAGCTTCTGTTCTAGGGCACTCACAGTGAATATCTTTGCAGTTCTGGAAACGTCAGTGTTTTCTTTCCAAAGCTATCAATTCCATGCATAGTCGAGCATCTTTTTGTGACAAAATATTGCGCTTAAAACGGGCACGTCTTTTTATCCAATAATGACACAGCGCCCCACTAGGATGAACTGGTTAATTTGGGAAAAAAGTTTGGCGTTTTGATGACTGAATTTTCGTTTTTTTCTTCTTAGCCAAACGTGATGAACAAAACGGAGCGATTTCTCCTACGCAAATAATCTTTTTGGAAAAACTGAACATTTGCTATCTAACATAGTCTCCTCATTGAAAACATCCGAAGTTCTTCAAAGGTAAATGATTTTTATTTGAATGCTTTTCTTGTTTTTGTGAAAATGTTGCCTGCTGAATGCTAGGCTCAATGCTATGCTAGCTACCAATACTCTTACACAAATGCTTGTTTTGCTATGGTTGAAAGGCATTTTTTTTAAATCTGAGATGACAGTGTTGTTAACAAAAGGCTAAGCTTGTGAGCCAATATATTTATTTCATTTGCGATTTTCATGAATAGTTAACGTTGCGTTATGGTAATGAGCTTGAGGCTATAATTACGCTCCCGGATCCGGGATTGCTCGTCGCAACAAGTTAACGTTTAAAAATACCTACGGTTGTATTACAAAAGTAGTTTGAAATATTTTGGCAAAGTTTATAGGCAACTTTTGAAATGTTTTGGATTGAAGTTCTGTTTTGGAAAGCTGTTTTTTTCCGGATCAAACCTGCTTTATAAATGGACATTTTGGGTATACATGGACGGAATTAAGGACCAATTGTGATGTTTATGGGACATATTGGAGTGCCAACAAAGAAGCTTGTCAAAGGTAATGCATGTTTTATATTTTATTTCAGCGTTTTGTGTAGCGCCGGCTACGCTAATTATTTTGTTTACAACTCGTTCAGGTGGTTCAGGGGGGGGGTGCATGCTATCAGATAATAGCTTCTCAGGCTTTCACCAAAAAGCATTTTTAAAATCTGACATGTTGGCTGGATTCACAACGAGTGTAGCTTTAATTGAGTACCCTGCATGTGTGATTAAATGAAAGTTTGAGTTTTATCGCGTTTTATTTGAATTTGGCGCTATGCATTTCCCGAGGCTATTGGCCACTTGAGACGCTAGCGTCTCACTATCCCTAATTAATCAAACCTGTGAAAATGGCCAATATAAGGGCAACTGGGAGATTGCTACGCTGCTACTGAGATTACATTTATCTACGATCAAGCTACTCATGGTCAGCCATGGACGGGGGTGGAGTGCCACAGCCCTAAGGCCACAATGAACTCCACGACCTGGCCTCCGACATCAAAAACTCTGTCTATTACCATGACAGCCTAGAGCCCAGCTGTCTCGGAATATAACACGAGCCGTATGACTAATTTAACCACACCAACTGCAAGCACGACCGTAACCACAAGTGCTTCAGGAAACAGTAGCACAGGAAACAGGCCTAGTGTGAATACCTCAACTGACACATCAGCTGAGGCACAAAAACAAACGCAGGAAATCACAGAGACATTAAACGTGTTATGTGTTAACCTCTTGCTCCTACCTGGCACGCAGGCGTCCCATCTAGACATCTGGAAATGCAAATGCGCTACGCTAAATGCTAATAGTACTAGTTAAAACTCAAACGTTCATTAAAATACACATGCAGGGTATTGAATTAAAGCTACACTCGTTGTGAATCCAGGCAACAAGTCAGATTTTTAAAATGCTTTTCGGCGAAAGCATGAGAAGCTATTATCTGATAGCATGTAACACCCCAAAAGACCCGCAGGGGACGTAAACAAAATAATTAGCATAGTCGTCGCTACACAAACCACACAAATAAAATATAAAACATTCATTACCTTTGACCATCTTCTTTGTTGGCACTCCTAGATGTCCCATAATCACTATTGGGTATTTTTTTTCCGATTAAATCGGTCCATATATAGCCTAGATATCGATCTATGAAGACTGTGATAAACTAAAAAAAATAGCGTCTTATAACGTAACGTCATTTTTTTTAATTAAAAAAAGTCGACGATAAACTTTCACAAAACACTTCGAAATAGTTTTGTAATAGAACTATAGGTATTAGTAAAAGTTAATAAGCGATCAAATTGATCACGAGGCGAAGTATATTAGCTGTCCGTCTGGAAATAATGTCCGGGTAAATCTCAACCAAAATATCCGGTCGGAGACTGGAAGAACTTTACTTTACCGTATGCGAAAAACAGAACTTAACTACCCAGGATTCATTAGTGGCCCTATGGATAGATTCCACAGAATGGAGTATGGAGTGTGGGGATATGACATCCCCCACTCCGCAAGAGCTGGAGAAAAACCAATAAAATATTCTACCACAGGGTGGGTATGTCTTACTACCCATAATAGTTCAAACCCGGGAATGGCCTACCCTAGGTCAACCCTATGGACCACTCTAGACCTTCGAAGTTTGCAGGAAAATGATCAACCTAGTCTAGAGATGGTGCAGGAAATGTGTACTGAAGCTCCCCTATGGAACTGGGGACAAGAACCAAACAATATGTTCCATAGGAAAAAAGGAAAAACAGCACAACATTATTATGACCAATGGGTTAAACCCCCCGCGAATAAGACAGAAGCCTGGGCGAGATATCATTGTATTTCAGCCCATGGCAATCTAAAAGAGTCAGGGATCCCCCACTTTCATAGATGGTCAGGGGGAGGGGGGCATTATCCCTCACCCGGAATGTTGGGAGTAGCTCCAGCATTGTTTCGGAATTATTATGAATAAATTAATAAACAATATCCCCATTTTAAATAGAATTGTAACTAAGTAAACTTATACTGTGTTTTATTATATCTGATTAACAATATGAGTTCATAAGAAGGGATTGTGTGACACGGACAAGGAGTAATTAAAGTTAATGAACACCATTCCAACTAGGAAGAAACGAATGGGTTGGGGACTGTGTAAACACAAGGTCGTTAACCTCGCGTTGAACCTACAGAAACTTAGCTCTGGGGTTTTTAGATAAGACAGTGAGTGCATTCCTAAGTTCTCTGTTAATTAGACCTGTCAGCTCAGTGGTGATCGATAATGTTGAGGGGTCAAAAGTTACCTGGGAGTGTGTTCGTAAGTTAGAATGAACTTTTCACCTCACTTTGTCCCGGTCGAGAGGGGATTCTGTTAAAGCAATGAAATTACATCATGATCTGTATATAAACTGTTGCTCGTGGTTAAGTGGCAGCGCACTCCGAGAATAAATTCTGTTGCCTATTATTAAAAGACTGGTCTGCGTCTATTTAATGCAAACAAGAATCTTACACATTCTCATAAAATAGATTAAGGGTTTTCAATTAATGAAAGCACATTGGCATAATTAAACGTTAACAAGCATTCGCAGGAAGAAATGAGGAAGCGAACCAACGACTGATAGATTGGGCAAACACGAGGGGTGCGTGCCCCTCTAGAAAGTTAGTTGGGGGAGCCATTAAGAGGGAAATTAGATTACAAGATAGAATGGAACATGTGCATCAGTTTGGGTACACAGTTTCCCACCCATAGGCAAAGTGAACGAGGATTCGTTCATTTAGATGTATGGTTTAACCATACAAAAATGGAACATCACTGAATCAGACTTCTCTTTCACTGTTACTCTTAGCGGGGGGGGGAAACACAGGAGAGAAGGAGCCCATCCGCTGTTTACCTCGTGTGCATTTGCGTCATTCTGATTGGTCAAGAGTATTATTCATTTATTGGAACTTCGACTATCCATATGGGCCTTTTTCTGCTATAGTGGTCCTGGATGGCAGGAAGCCTGTCTCCCCAGTGATGTATTAGGCCGTATGTACTACCCTCTGTAGTGCCTTGCGGTCGGAGGCCGAGCAGTTGCCATACCAGGCAGTGATGACACCAGACGCTCTTGATGGTACAGCTGTAGAACCTTTTGAGGATCTGAGGACTCATGCCAAATCTTTTCAGTCTCCTGAGAGTGAATAGGTTTGGTCGTGTCCTCTTCACAACTGTCTTGGTGTGCTTGGACCATGTTAGTTTGTTGGTGATGTGGACACCAAGGAACTTGAAGCTGTCAACCTGCTCCACTGCAGACCCGTCGATGAGAATGGGAATTTGTTTTATTGTGGCCAAAGTTAACACACGATTGTATTTAAAATGGTTATTTGTTGTGCAATGACGGATTACAAAAGCAGGTTGCACTCCAGTAGCCTACAGACTTTTTGAGGAGATACTCTATTGCTGTCTGACAGGTGGTAGGCTATTCCACTCCTATAACTAGGCTCTGTATGCTGCGCACATGTGACAAATAAAATGCATGACAACTAACGAAAATACACATGCACAAATGTAATTCCACACAATTATGCAAATTAACCCATAAAACGATAAGCGTGACCGGTCAAATGTATTTTTCGGCAGCTAACTGATTAACGGTTGACCATTAACATCCCTAGTTTACATGTCCTAACGATTAGAATGATTGCTAAGAAAACCAGGTGTTTTTAATCGCCGTACGCCTACTTCGATTTTGAATAAGACGAGTAAGGTATTTATGACTATTGCATAATCTGTTTATTGCCAAAACTAGTGTGCATGTAAACCTACTCAGTCATTCATGGTGTGTTATCAGATCAGTCCCTCATATCTAATAAACTTAGGTTAGCTGACATATGTCAGTGGTTTTCAAACCTCTCCTGGGAGACCCCAGACATTTCAAAGTTTGGTTGTAGCCATGAACTACAGGTAACTGCAAAAATAAAGGAAACGCTAACAGTGTATAATAGGGCGTCAGAACAGCTTCAATGCACCTTGGGACAGGTTCTACAGGTGTTTAGAACTCTATTGGGGGGGATGTGACACCATTTTTCCACAAGAAATTCCATCATTTGATGTTTTGTTGATGGTGGTGGAAAACCACCAATAAATAAATAAAAAATAAATAAAAAGTAGAAATACTGGTATGCAAAAGAGCAGAAAGGTAAATAAAAATGAGGTAAGTAGATTGGATGGGCTATTTACAGATGGGCTATGTACAGCTGCAGTGAACGGTAAGCTGCTCTGATAGCTGATGTTTAAAGTTAATGGGGGAAATATAAGTCTCCAGCCTCAGCGATTTTTGCAATTCGTTCCAGTCATTGGCAGCAGAGAACTGAAAGGAAAGGCGGACAAAGTAGGAGTTGGCTTTGGGGATGACCAGTGAGATATACCTGTTGGAGTGCGGGTTACGGGTGGGTGTTGTTATCGTGACTAGTGAGCCGAGATAAGGCAAAGCTTTACCTAGCATAGACGTATAGATGACCTGGAGCCAGTGGGTCTGACGACTAATATGTAGCGAGGGCCAGCCGACTAGAGCATACATGTCGCAGTGGTGGGTGGTATATGGGGCTTTGGTGACGAAACAGATGGCACTGTGATAGCAAATTGGATGTAGTCTGAGTAGAGTGTTGGAGGTTATTTTGTAAATGACATCGCCTAAGTGAAGGATCGGTAGGATAGTCAGTTTTACGAGGGTGTGTTTGGCGGCGTGAGTGAAGGAGGCTTTGTTGCGAAATAGGAAGCAGATTCTAGATTTAATTTTGGATTGGAGATGTTTAATATGAGTCTGGAAGGAGAGTTTACAGTCTAGCCAGATACCTAAGTATTTGTAGTCGTCCACATATTCGAAGTCAGAACCGTCCAGAGTAGTGATGCTGGTCAGGCGGGCATCGAACGGTTGAAAAGCATGTATTTGGTTTTACTAGTGTTTAAGAGCAGTTGGAGGCCACGGAAGGAGAGTTATGGCATTGAAGCTCATCTGGAGGTTAGTTTACACAGTGTCCAAAGAAGGGCCAGATGTATACAGAATGGTGTTGTCTGCGTTGAGGTGGATCAGGGAATCACCCGCAGCATAAGTGACATCATTGATATTTACAGAGAAAAGAGTCGGTCCGAGAATTGAACCAAGTGGTACCCCCATAGAGACTGCCAGAGGTCCAGACAATAGGCCCTCCGATTCGACACACTGAACTCTGTCCGCAAAGTAGTTGGTGAACCAGGCGAGACCGTCATGAGAAACCAAGGCTGTTGAGTTCTTCAGAAGTTCCAGCTAGGCAATCTAACGTAAGTTAGCTAATTCATCTGCTAGCTATCATACAGTAGCCATACATTAATAATTATATAGCTAATATAAGTAGACATGCAATCATAATTTACTGTAGCGCATATAAAGCACCCACAAACTACCGGTTGTTGAAAACACAATCATTGCGGGATGCACGACTGATGACTTTCCGGGCAATTGCGGTCCATTTAAAAATAATTCCTTCCTCCCTCACCCTGCAAGTGTACACTAGTCAGGCATCATGATACGTCATCAGAAGTATCTACTTAATTTGAGGGCTGAGGGAATACGGTGTGTATTTTAAGTGTTTGGAATGCAGCCCTGGTTAGACACAGGCTGCCCAATTCTGAACTTTAAAAAATATATATATTATTTGTCTTTTTACCAATCAGATCAGCTCGGAAAAATATCTGCTGTGAAAAGATCTGATATGACTCGTCCAAAGACCAATTGGTGGAGAAATATCAGAATTGGGCTCCCTGTGTAAATGCAGCCACACACACCCTTTAAGCCCACTATGCTCCTTTCAGACCCCTCTTTCAAAATCACAGATCTCTTCTAGCCATGGTGGCCAAAATAATGGGCAACTGGGAATTGTTATAAGTTACCCTAAGCATATTAATTGCTTAATTAAGTCAGGAACCACACCTGTGTGGAAGCATCTGCTTTCAATATACTTTTCCTTTATTTTGGCAGTTACCTTAAGATCTCCTGATTCAAGTAGTCAAGGGCTTGATAATTAGTAGACAATTTGAATCAGGTGCGCAAACTCTGGAAAGATACCCATTTACAACTACTGTCCAGACAGCTCTCCCTTTGCTGTGAGCCACGTGAGTCACATCAGCCAGGCTACACTGTACTATTAGTGGATACTCACTGCTTTCAGGGCAGGTCTGACGGTTTTGACTAGCAGGGGAAACTAGGCCAACTTACGCACAAGGTTAGGGTGATCTCACATCAGCCTCTGTGAGAAAGTCCGGACGGTGTTCCATGGCATGTCCTCAGGGCATGTGCAGACCAGCTGTCAGGCGTCTTCACAGACATTTTCAACCACTCCTTGTCCCAGTCTGTAATAGCCATGTTTCAAGCTGACAACCATCATTCCGGTTCCCAAAAACTTTAAGGCATCCTGCCACAATGACTACCGCCATGTAGCACTCAAATCTGTAATAATGAAGTGGTTTGAAAGGCTGGTCACGACACAGAACTCTATCATCCCAGACACCCTGTACCCACTCCAATTTGCATACAGACCCAACAGATAGATCCACATACATTGCAACACCTCCCTCTGCAACTGGACTTTCTGACAAGCCAGATAGTAAGAGTAGGCAACAACTCTGCCATGCTGACCCTCAACATTGCCCCCAAGGGGTGTGTGCTTAGCCCCCTGTACACCCATGACTGTTTCCACTCACCACTCCAACAAGTTTGCTGATGACACGGCAGTGGTAGGCCTGATCACCAACAGCAATGAGGTCAGAGACCTGGCAGTGTGGTGCAAGGACAACAGCCTCTCCCTCAACGACAGGTAAGACCAAGGTGCCAATCGTGGAAACAGGGGCGGGTGCACATCCCCATCCACGGGGCCGCAGTGGAGAGGGTCAAGAGCTTCAAGATCCTTGTGTCCATACCACTTAGGACTTAACATGGTCTTCTCACGCCAGCACAGCCGTAAAGAAGGAATGGCAGTGCCTCTTCTCCCTCAAGAGGCTGAAGAAATGTGGCATGGCCCATTAGATCCATAGGAACTTTTACAGTTGCACCATCGAGAGCATCCTGCTGACTGGTTGTAAAACCGTCTGGTATGGCAAGTACACAACCCTCAACTGGAAGCCCTTTACAGGCTGGTGCCGACTGTCCAGCACATCACTGGGAGGAGCTCACAGCCATCCAGGACATACACGCGAGGCGGTGCCTGAGAATCTGGATCTGAAAACTAGTCACTATCTGGTGACCCCCATTTGCCTCATGCAGCACGACACATACATATCCTTTGCATAGAGTTGACCAGGCTGTTGATTGTGGCCTGTGGAATGTTGTCCGGAAATATTGGTGGGAACTGCAACACACTGTCGTACACATTGATCCAGAGCACCCCAAACAGGCTCAATGGGTGACATGTCTGATGAGTATGTAGGCCATGGAAGAACTAGGACATTTTCAGCTTCCAGGAATTGTTTACAGATCCTTGCGACATTTATCATTCTGAAACACGAGGTGATAGCAGCTGATGAATGGCACGACAATGGGCCTCGGGAGCTTGTCACGGTATCTCTGTGCATTCAAATTGCCATCAATAAAATGCACTTGTGTTCGCTGTCTGTAGGTTATGCCTGTCCAATCCATAACCCAACCTCTGTTCGCAAACCGGTCGCACCACATAAAGTCATACACACTGTCATCTGCCAAGTAGAGTTGAAACCGGGATTCATTCATGAAGAGCACACTTCTCCAGCATGCCAACGTCATTTGCCCGCTTTAGTCAGTTACAAAGTGTTGTAGAAATATTTGCTTTATTTCATTTCTCAGATACCGGAACTTGTGAATACAAATAGACTTTATTACAAAGTAACAAGCCGAGCTGGTTCATGGGTCAACCAACTTTCCAGCCTCGGCACACACTTTCTATAGTTTTCATCCTTACGTCACACACATAGTAACTCCTCTTTATGTTAATGACTCATCCCCTCTGGCATTTAGCCACCATTATCTTTTTGCCTTGCACTCACTTCAGCTTGGTTTCCATTTTCTTATTGGCAGACATTAGGGCATAGATTATATTGGTAGCGTAACCATAGCAATGGTCCAAAAATAAACAGACTCCCAAGGCACATGCATGTCTAATGGTGCTAAAGTAAAACAAACCTATGCTCCTAATTAGAGGTTGACCGGATATGATTTTTCAACGCCGATAACGATTACTGGAGGACCAAATAAAGCCGATACCGATTAATTGGCCATTTTTTATTTATTTATTTACTTGTAATAATGACAAATACAACAATACTGAATGAACATATTTTAACTTAATATAATACACTAAATCAATTTAGCCTCAAATAAATAATGAAACATGTTCAATTTGGTTTAAATAATGCAAAAACAAAGTGTTGGAGAAGAAAGCAAAAGTGCAATATGTGCCATGAAAAAACATTTAAGGTTATTTCAATTGGCTGATTTCCTTTTATGAACTGTAACTCAGCAAAATCTTTGAAATTGTTGCGTTTATATTTTTGTTCAGTATAGAAGGTTGATTAACTGTATTGCAAATATATAGACAGTGGTAGGCCTGATCACCGACAATGACGAGACAGCCTATAGGGAGGAGGTCAAGACCTGGCCAGGTGGTGCCAGACTAAAAACCTATCCCTCAACGTAACCAAGACTAAGGAGATGATTAGGGACTACAGGAAAAGGAGGACACAGCATGCCCCCATTCTCATCTCCGGGGCTGTAGTGGAGCAGGTCGAGAGCTTCAAGTTCCTTGGTGTCCACATCACCAAAAAAGAAACATGGTCCAAACACACCAAGACAGTCGTGGAGAGGGCACACGACAAAGCCTATTCCCTCTCAGGAAACACTATTTTTTTTACCCCAAGCCATAAGACTCCTGAACAGGTAATCAAATGGCTACCAGGACTATTTGTATTGTGCCCCCCACCCTTCTTTACACTGCTGCTACTCTGTTTATCATATATGCATTTTCACATTAACCATACCTTCATGTACATACTGACTCAATTAGTCCGATTTACTGGTGCCTGTATATAGCCTCACTACTGTTATTATTCACTGTCTTTTTACTGTTGTTTTTTTTAGTTCCTTACTTATTGTTCAACCAATACCTATTTTTTACTAAAATTGCACTGTTGGTTAGGGCCAGTAAGTAAGTATTTCACTGTAAGGTCTCCTACACCTGTTGTATTCGGTGCACGTGACAAATAAACTTTAATTTGATATAGGCATATTGTTCATTTGGAGAAATGGGAGGTGTTTGATGCACAGGAATTCTAATAATGGTAGGCTAATAAAAACGTAGGTCTAATGACAAAACAGTGCATTTGCCGTTGGTAAGGAGATAGCATAGCAGCATGTCATCTAATATGTTTCCTTGACTTTTATAGGCCTAAATAATCTTATTGCAGGACATCTCTCCTTTTCTGACATAAGTGGTCTAAATTATTCCCACCCCACAACAAATAGTAGGCTAGCATTTATCAAATCACTCATTCAATAGCCAAGCATTCTCAAAGGTAAATAGATCGGTAGCCTTGACAGTATGGGTAGGCTACAGTATTTCGGTACAATATTAGGTGTTCAACATCATAGCCCATTTAAAAAAGGTGCTACATGTTTTATTTGTGGCCAGAAAATCTATTGTCAAATTGACTGAAGCTGAGTGATTTGTAGAAGTATCACATCCTAACAAATTGTGTTATGTAGTAGAAATATTGGTCCAATAATATTTTTCAGATACTGGAACTTGTGAATTCAAATAGACTTTATTACAAAGCAACAAGCCGAAATTGGGATATATTGTTTTTAGACCTGAGGAAAGAGTGCCTACTACTGGCCCTTCAACACCACTTCCAGCAGCATCTGGTCTCCCATCTAGGGCCCGACCAGGACCAACCCTGCTTAGCTTCAGAAGCAAGCCAGCAGTAGGATGCAGGGTGGTATGCTGCTGGCTTATCTCTTCGTCTTGCTTCTACCTTGTTTACACCCATCTTAACTTGGATATCCCTCTTAATGGCACAGACTTCAGAGCATAGATTCTACTGGTGGCGTAACCATAGCAATGATACAAAAAAATGCCTAAATGACCCTTCCCTTAGCCTAATGACCCAGACACACACATACGGTAAAGCCTATATTGATTCTGTTTAGTACTCTAAGATACATAACACATGTAATGAAAAATCCCCTATAGGCACATGCAGGTAGCTGTGGCACAATCGGGTAGCGGGCGGCTCACCAATAAGAAGGCTGCAACATTAAAATGCATTATTTGGGGGGGGGGGGGTGTCTTTAAACACTATTATTCCTCTACTACTGTAGATATATTAAAAGACATTTTTTTTTAGAACTACAGTGCTAAAATATTATATGTAGTACCTCTAAATTTCTGGCAATATATAAAAACCAGGAGATGAAACCAATCATTCACAGATAAAAAAATATTGAAAAACAATTTTGGAAAAACCACTGAAACGTTCTACACACACCTCTGCCAAAATGTGTCATTGTGCTTTCTTTAAGGAACTTTCATGGCCCAGTTCCAACATCTCCAAATTAGGGTGGGGTTTTTTTTACCATAAAATGTGAACTAAGGCGTTTTCACGGCAGGGTTTGTGGTGGAATATCGTCTTTACAAATATAACACTTACAAGAACATGTGAAGTGGAACAACCAACTTCCTTAAGCACTGGTTCTGTATTTATACACATACAGCATATGAGTTCATCCCACATGCAAATTAATTTACTTCTCCCAGTCCATCTGCCACCATTATCTTTTAATGTAAGTGTCCTGTTTGTTCACGCCCATATCTGCTTTCAGTTAGTTTATAATGGTGGCAGGACCCTTCATTGTCCTAAAAATAATATATGTATAGCTACCCTGTGGACTTTTAGCTCGGTGTGCTCTTTGGTATGTTGCCCTTGTTACGACTAAATAGACTGTGTGTGTCCCTCCATCAGTAGTATGTCCATTTATCCTAATCTTTGGTATGCTGCCCTTTCCAGACTAGCAAATACATGTCGCCTTTTCCTCTCGTGGTCTAATGTATACATGTCATTGTTCTATGTAACTTCCACAGGTTTTAGCGCTCGTTCACAAAGCACAAATATAATATGGCACTGTTTTATCAATGAAAACATACTAGGCTATGTTGTGTGTGACAGTTTTCTAAATCCCCATAATTTGTGGCGCACGAAAAATCCTAAAATCTCCATTTACGTCAGAATTTCGTCAAATGTAAGCACTGTTAATGATAAATGAGGCCCCAGGCTTCGTGGAGTTCAGCTAACGTTACGCCCTTACAAAAACAGATCGCAGTCAGCGTGCAATATAACTACAGTATGCTGCAAATACTTCGTCCAAAACAACGTTTTTTCGCAGTTGTAAATTTGCCGTGTAACTGCAGTTATAGTGCAGTATAACTTTTGTTATACTGCAGTTTCAAAACTACAATATGTTTGGTAAGGGCGCGACTACTCCATTCACCCAAGGTCTATAGCCTACTTTAATGTACATTATAAAACGCTTACCGTGTACCTATGTTTGTCCTCCGTAGATGCGTGCCTTTGTTTGCTGAAATCTATAAGTTTTCAAAAGTTAATACAATACCATTGACTGCATGCTCATTTATGTTTCTCGAAGATGGCAACAAAGCGAAAATGCGCATGCTCAATAAGTATTTGGAGACCTAGGCCTGTCGTCTGATTCAAGGTATGCGTTTCTGAACGAAATCTTTTTTTTAAAAGTATTGACCTTGAGCGAATCTATTTAGTCGGAGATTAATCCCACAAAGCCTGTTCTCTGCTCGACTCCGTTAGAGTTAATCAGAAACTTCCTTCACGATGGGTTGAGTTTAGTCAGCTACGATGGACTACCCTGGGTCACGTGTGCATCATGCTAGTCTGAGTTGCTATGCGCAAATGTATTAATAAATCACAATATCATAGGCAGGATCATTTAGCCTAATATAGCCTACTTTCTTCCTTTTCAGTCGGTCAAATAAACACTGCCTTACAGAATTGCCTTGCTTTTAGTCAGAAAATATTAGCCTACAGTTTGAGTTATCTGCTGTCCAGCATGGACAGATAACTATTTACTTCATGTTAGTAAGAGATAGACCTAAAATTATATTTGAGAAAATGTACTTACAGATTATTCTAAAGACCGTTAAAACCCGTAATCCTCAAATTGCTCCTTTGACTCCAGCTTCAGCAGCCACACCAACTACGTTTTCTACGGTACCTTTTTCTGAAAAGGCATGTACAGATTATCCTATCCTAAAATCACATTGTCTGTTAAAACCCGTAATCCTCAAATTGCTCATTTGACTCCAGTTTCATCACCCACGCCAACTACGTTTGCTACGGTAACTTTTTTTCTGAGGTGCGTTCAATTCGCTTGAACGTTTGCTACGTTGCGGAACTGTTTGTACTGAACCACACGTTTCCCCCGAAACGTTCTTGGTACGTTTGTTCCCATTTGGTGGGTGTGGCTTCAGAGGTGAAAATCTGATATCAACTTTGGAGGGGACAATTACATTACATTTTCTCAAGAGCAATTCCTGAGGGTGACACCAAAAGTAGTGCTGTAACACAGCCTACGTTGTAATATGTTAAATGTATATTGAGGAACCATAATTACTACTACTGGATAATTGATAGGTACAGTAGTTAAATGAAGGGTTGTCCCAACTTGTTAAATTGTTTAAATCATTATAATACGAATAGTTATAGCAGTGTTCCTTATCAGTCCAGTATGTTTGCGGGTATTTGTATTTACAACCAGCAATACCAAGCAAGGCCAGTAGGGGGTAATGGTACTGTTTGGGTGCAGGTTTCATAAATACAATGAACATGGTGAGATCTCATCTCAAAGAATCTCCATTGAGAACCATCACAAAGTTGGTCTACGCACTGAACTGTCCTTTTTATTGAACTTTTTCTGATTCATTTATATAGTCATTAAATATGTGCCACTGGTTTGAGTCTATTACAACATCTTTACAAGAACAAAACGCTCAGAATAAGTACAGTTCTAAAAGCAAGATAACTACTTCAATGAAAAACCCAAACAAGTCAACCAAAATATCCTTCAGAAATACTTAGTTATTGTTCAGTCAGTGTCTCAACTCTTCAAACAACAGCTATGGACAAGTATGTCACACAAAGTATGCAATTTTAAATAAAATAAATAATTAGTAAGTGTACTGTCATGTACTAAAAACGACTAAACAAAATAACAAATATCATACTATACACCAGGGGTTCTCAAACAGGGTAGGTGGACCCCTAGGGGTCCCTGGTGTAATGGCAAGGGGTCCATGAAATAAAAAAGTGTAATGAACGTATTCAGCAGCACAAGGATTCCACTAACTTTACATATAATATAGAGGGTGTGGAGGTCCCTGAGGACCACTCAAAACCTTGCCTGCCTTTCATCAAAATATGCAGGGGTTCCAGTACTCAAAAAAGGTTGAACCACTGCTATACACACTACTGAACAAAATAACAGAACCTATGTTTGAGGGTTTCAATGGATCCAACAAATTGCTGACAGATATTTTCTGTCAGCCTGTCTTTATGTCCATTACAGACAAAATTCTGATCAGCACCTCAACTTGGTCAACCAACCCCCGCACCTCCACTGGAAGCCTCCTGAGGACCTCTGCTGCCTCAACTGCTGCTACAGGGGTATTTGTTGCGAAAGAGAGGCAACTGCACTGAAAGAGAATCTATGTTCAGCTCAGGGTACTGATCTAGAGACTCATCCAACTCCCCCGTGAGAAGCACTCTTTCCAACTTTTACAGAATGTTTAGACTGTCCTGGTCAAAACGGTCGCCAAAATGAACCTCCACACCATCCAGCACTTAAAAAAATTCTGCCCTATAGTGATCCACTGCTTTGCCAGCAAATCTTCTTGAGTGTGTCTCAATGGATTCAATCAATGTTGTTGCTTTCTCATACAGTGCAAGGTAGCTTTCGTCATTTCTGCTGTTTACCACACGCGCTGGATAACTGGACACTGATTGGATTTAGCTGATGTGCTGTTGCAGTTACACAGTGGCGGTGGGTTTGGCAGTTTTGATGTGCTGTGTATTTTACAATGGCTTTTCTCCAGTTCCTAAATCCTGCACTAATGAAGGCAGCATCTGCTCTTTGGCCAAAAGATGGCTGGCTTGAAAACCCTTGGCTACAGTGAAAACAACACTCCTTTTATTGATGGATTATAATGTAGCCGGGGGAAATCGCGAAACCATCTCTCTTGAAACGTCAACACTCTGTTGGCAAGAGTTTGCGGTTCTATAAATTGTGGGTGTGGCTGATATGGTTTTGTGCCATCACTGAGGTAACTGGACAATGCTGTGCCACTGTCCCTTATACTGGTGCAGCTGGCAACAAGGTTGACACCTGGTCCTGCTGTGGCTGTGCCACTGTCCCCTATACTGGTGCAGCTGGCAACAAGGTTGACACCTGGTCCTGCCGTGGCTGTGCCACTGTCCCCTATACTGGTGCAGCTGGCAACAAGGTCTCCAGTATGTAAACACCAACAATATGCTGCAACCTTTTGTCATTTTAATATAGTTTGTTTCATATTGGCTGGCTTCCAACAATAGATGAATTTGCAAAGCTAGCGAGCACCAATTCCGTATCTGTGATTCCATCTTTGACGACGCCACATGCATGAAATAGGTACTAGCTAATTTAATAGTTCATGTTTGCCCGCTAGCTCTGCACATTCAGCTAGTGTGTGTGTAAACCCTGCCAACATAAAAAAAAAACATTGCTATGGCGCGATTGACTGGAATAACCTCACGTCAGTTACGTGCATTGAGTGCCTTTCAGAAAGTAGATACGAACTCTCTGTTACCTGCCAGATAAGGAACTGGCAGTGGATCAAACCATTGTGAGGCAAAGGGTCGCAATCATTTGAAACATAAAAACACGCTATTAAGTGTCTATAATCAGCACAAGTGCTGTCATTGCGTATTATTAATATTATTGCAATTACATAGTTATGTTTACAGTGATATATTGGGGTGGACAAATCATATTTTTCCCAGGATGGGGGGTTGTGTCCCCCCCGTCCCCACTGGGATTTCCGTCTATGTGTGGCTTGATCCAAACCTTCCCCGTTTTTCAACTGGTCTTTCAGTACAGCCAAATATTATGAATATTACTAACAAGCATTTCGCTTGTATGCAACCAATACAATTAGTTGGCTCCCGAGTGGCGCAGCGGTCTTAGGCACTACAAGCACCCTGGTTAGAATCCAGGCTGTATCACAACTGTCCGTGATTGGGAGTCCCATAGGGCGGCGCACAATTGGCCTAGCGTCTTCCGGGTTTGTTCTTAATTGACCTGCTGAGTTAAATAATGTAACGACCCTGGGTTTATAAGCGCGGAAATCGACTCTGCAGCACGAGAATGCTTTTGCGGCACACTGCAAAATGAAGTTATTAAATAAGAAAAACTTCAAAACACATTTACGAAGAAAGCATACAGGTTGCTTTGAAACAGTGTCCAAGGAAAGAGTTTTGGCATGTGAGTGTATTGATGTGAGAAATGGTGTGTTTGAAGTTGAAAATACATTTTATGGACCAGCAACATCCATACATGTGAAAAATACTTGGGCTAATTCAGTTCCAACTGTGTTCAAAACTGTTATGCATGCTGGAGTATAAAAAAGGTGTTGAATTTTACTTTTTCTTCACTTTCACATACACTGTGTTCACAGAAACATTGCTCGAATCTTGTCCCCTGGACATTGGAGGACTTTTGGTGTGAATGATGTTCAGGTTAGATATTCCTTTAAATTATTCCGCTGAACTGTACCATTTGATTGTCATTCCAGCTCACAGATCACTGCACCTGTTCATAGCCCATCTGTATACAGCCCATCTAATCAAATCCAATCTAATTTTATTTGTCACATACACATGGTTAGCAGATGTTAATGCGAGTGTAGCGAAATGCTTGTGCTTCTAGTTCCGACAATGCAGTAATAACCAACAAGTAATCTAACTAACAATTCCAAAACTACTGTCTTATACACAGTGTAAGGGGATATAGAATATATACATAAGGATATATGAATGAGTGATGGTACAGAGCAGCATAGGCAAGATACAGTAGATGGTATCGAGTACAGTATATACATATGAGATGAGTATGTAAACAAAGTGGCAAAGTGGCATAGTTAAAGTGGCTAGTGGCTAGTGATACATGTATTACCTCATCCCCATACTGTATTTATTTATTTTGCCCCTTTTGCACCACAGTATCTCTACTTGCACATCCATCTTTTGCACATATACCATTCCAGTATTTAATTGCCATATTGTAATTACTTCACCATCATGGCCTATTTATTGCCTTAACTCCCTTATTTGACCAAATTTGCACTCACTGTATATAGACTTTGTCTTTTTTTTCTACTGTTAGAGTTGCGTCAATTCGAATCTGGTATCAGGATAAATATGACAATGAGTTACCAATTGTATACTATGTATTTTTTATTAGCTAAGCAATAAGTGGTAAATACAATTTTCGTATATACAGGCTCTCTGTCCCACCTCGCAGGGCAAACAGAGAACTGACTAAATATACCCTGACAGAAATAGTTCCTGCTTCCGAGCCGGCCTGTCAGAGTAGAGACTGGGCGTGGTTTAAACTCACCCAGTGTAACGGATGTGAAACGGCTAGCTTAGTTAGCGGTGTGCGCTAAATAGCGTTTCAATCGGTTACGTCACTTGCTCTGAGACCTTGAAGTAGTAGTTCCCCTTGCTCTGCAAGGGCCGCGGCTTTTGTGGAGCGATGGGTAACGAAGCTTCGTGGGTGACTGTTGTTGATGTGTGCAGAAGGTCCCTGGTTCGCGCCCGGGTATGGGCGAGGGGACGGTCTAAAGTTATTCTGTTACACCAGCCTATCGTTGATTGTTGGCGCAGAGGCTCGTCCCAGCCCCCTAAGCGCTTCAGTTGATAGATGTAACTGTTGCTGTGAAGAATATCTATGCGCTCATGCTCGATACCGTTATCTCGCACCTGGCTCCTGTTATCTAACAAAAGACTGTTTGTTCTCGCAACACTACGTTCTGAATGTGCCTCCCCCAACTCATTGCACAGTTCCTGTCTTCATGTTATTCTGTATTTTTCCATCATGAGAAAGGCCCATGGTCCTGAGACTGTTAACAATGTTTCAAGTCAGCTATGTTGCAAAACACATACATCCACACAAGCCAACAGCAGATAATATTCAATCACATATATGGTAACGGGCTATAGTGCATAACACAGAATCCTCATACCAGTGTGTTATTGACTGTATGTTTTGTTCATTCCATGTGTAACTCTGTGTTGTTGTAGGTGTCGAACTGCTATGCTTTATCTTGGCCAGGTCGCAGTTGCAAATGAGAACTTGTTCACCTGGTTAAATAATGGTGAAATAAAATAAAATAAAACATTGAAAATTGTACCTTGTTCACACCACAGGGCCTACCAAAGCAAGGTTTCTCAAACAACTGTGGGATGTTTGTTGTGATGGTAAGATGCTATTCAGTATACTATTTTCTGTTGAAACATATGAAAAGTTATTATTATTTCTGTGCTTGCAGCATGCAAAGCACACTATTGTTCATACTTTTTCTTGTTTATTATTTTTGACACTTTTTGGGACCTGTTTTTACGCTACATACACAATTCATACATCAACCTCCTGCAGAGCTGGACGCTGATGTGACATGCTGTGACTTCTTGGGGGCGAAGTCTTCTACACCCTGAAATATACAGTGGGGCAAAAATGTATTTAGTCAGCCACCAATTGTGCAAGTTCTCCCACTTAAAAGGATGAGAGAGGCCTGCAATTTTCATCATAGGTACACTTCAACTATGACAGACAAAATGAGAAAAAAAACTCCAGAAAATCACATTTTAGGATTTTTAATACATTTATTTGCATATTATGGTGGAAAATAAGTAATTGGTCAATAACAAAAGTTTCTCAATACTTGTTATATACTTGTTATATACCCTTTGTTGGCAATGACAGGTCAAACATTTTCTCTAAGTCTTCACAAGGTTTTCACACACTGTTGCTGGTATTTTGGCCCATTCCTCCATGCAGATCTCCTCTAGAGCAGTGATGTTTTGGGGCTGTTGCTGGGCAACACAGACTTTCAACTCCCTCCAAAGATTTTCTATGAGGTTGAGGTCTGCAGACTGGCTAGGCCACTCCAGGACCTTGAAATGCTTCTTACGAAGCCACTCCTTCGTTGCCCGAGCGGTGTGTTTGGGATCATTGTCATGCTGAAAGACCCAGCCACGTTTCATCTTCAATGCCCTTGCTGATGGAAGGAGGTTTTCACTCAAAATCTCACGATACATGGCCCCATTCATTCTTTCCTTTACACGGATCAGTCGTCCTGGTCCCTTTGCAGAAAAACAGCCCCAAAGCATGTTTACACCCCCATGCTTCACAGTAGGTATGGTGTTCTTTGGATGCAACTCAGCATTCTTTGTCCTCCAAACACGACAAGTGGAGTTTTTACCAAAAAGTTATATTTTGGTTTCATCTGACCATATGACATTCTCCCAATCTTCTTCTGGATCATCCAAATGCTCTCTAGCAAACTTCAGACGGGCCTGGACATGTACTGGCTTAAGCAGGGGGACACGTCTGGCACTACATGATTTGAGTCCCTGGCAGCGTAGTGTGTTACTGATGGTAGGCTTTGTTACTTTGGTCCCAGCTCTCTGCAGGTCATTCACTAGGCCCCCTCGTGTGGTTCTGGGATTTTTGCTCACCGTTCTTGTGATCATTTTGACCACACGGGGTGAGATCTTGCGTGGAGCCCCAGATCGAGAGAGATTATCAGTGGTCTTGTATGTCTTCCATTTCCTAATAATTGCTCCCACAGTTGATTTCTTCAAACCAAGCTGCTTACCTATTGCAGATTCAGTCTTCCCAGCCTGGTGCAGGTCTACAATTTTGTTTCTGGTGTCCTTTGACAGCTCTTTGGTCTTGGCCATAGTGGAGTTTGGAGTGTGACTGTTTGAGGTTGTGGACAGGTGTCTTTTATACTGATAACAACTTCAAACAGGTGCCATTAATACAGGTAACGAGTGGAGGAAGAAAAATAAGAAGTTACAGTTCTGTGAGGTCTGTGAGAGACAGAAATCTTGATTGTTTGTAGGTGACCAAATACTTATTTTCCACCATCATTTGCAAATACATTAATAAAAAATCCTACAATGTGATTTTCTGGATTTTCTTTTCTCATTTTGTCTGTCATAGTTGAAGTGTACCTATGATGAAAATTACATTCCTCTCATCTTTTTAAGTGGGATATCTTGCGCAATTGGTGGCTGACTAAATACTTTTTTGCCCCACTGTATGTATAAATAGTGAAATTCTCATCACTAGTGGATGTGTGGTGGTGGTGCCTAGTTGGTGCCAAGTTCTCCTGCAGAACTTCCCCATGCCATTACTCTTGAACGTTATAAAAACGTTTAATTTACATCCTTAAAATCACTTGTTTCACTGTAGCCAGACTGACCTGAATATATTTTCATATTGAATGTACATGTATGTCATTCACTCACTAAGGTCTGAAGAAGAGAGGTTGAAAGATGGAAAAAGACGGCAAATACAAAACACACTACAGGTAGGAGGTGTCACAGGATGAGTGGTATAGTCATAAACCAATGTTGACCAATGTAAACCATTGACTTCATTGTAAAGGGTTTAAACACTGTTTCCCATGCTTGTTCAATGAACCATAAACAATTAATGAACATGCACCTGTGGAACAGTCGTTAAGACACTAACAGCTTACAGACGGTAGGCAATTAAGGTCACAGTTATGAAAACTTAGGACACTAAAGAGACCTTTCTACTGACTCTGAAAAACACCAAAAGAAAGATGCCCAGGTTGCTTGCTCATCTGCGTGAACGTGCCTTAGGCATGCTGCAAGGAGGCATGAGGACTGCAGATGTGGCCAGGGCAATACATTGCAATGTCCATACAGTGAGATGCCTAAAACAGTGCTACAGGGAGACAAGACGGACAGCTGATTGTCCTCACAGTGGCAGACAACGTGTAATAACACCTGCACAGGATCGGTACATCCGAACATCACACCTGTGGGACAGGTACAGGATGGCAACAACAGCTGCCTGAGTTACACCAGGAATCAATTTTTTTTTTTTGTCACATACATATGTTTAGCAGATGTTAATGCGAGTGTAGCGAAATGCTTGTGCTTCTAGTTCCGACAATGCAGTAATAACCAACGAGTAATCTAACCTAACAATTCCACAACTACTACATTATACACACAAGTGTAAAGGGATAAAGAATATATACATAAAGATATATGAATGAGTGATGGTACAGAATGGCATAGGCAAGACGCAGTAGATGGTATCAAGTACAGTATATACATATGAGATAGTAGGTTGTAGGTTATGTAAACAAGGTGGCATAGTTTAAAGTGGCTAGTGATACATGTATTACATAAAGATGCAGTAGATGATTGTCACGCCTTGGTCATTGTATTTTGTGTTTTCGTTATATATTTGGTCAGGCCAGGGTGTGACATGGGTTTATATATTGTATTTTCGTATTGGGGTTTGTAGTATTTGGGATTGCGGCTGAGAAGGGGTGTTGTATAGGCTTGGCTGCCTGAGGCGGTTCTCAATCAGAGTCAGGTGATTCTCGTTGTCTCTGATTGGGAACCGTATTTAGGTAGCCAGGGTTTCATTGTGTATTTCGTGGGTGATTGTTCCTGTCTCTGTGTAGTTTCACCAGATAGGCTGTAATTAGGTTTCACGTTCCGTTTGTTGTTTTGTATTTGTATAGTTATTTCATGTGTCGCTTTTTTCATTAAAGTCATGAGTAACCACCACGCTGCATTTCGGTCCGATTCACTTTCTACAAACGAAGAACGCCGTTACAATGATATAGAGTACAGTATATATATATACATATGAGATGGGTATGTAGGGTATGTAAACATTATATTAAGTGGCATTGTTTAAAGTGGCTAGTGATACATTTTTTACATCAATTTCCATCAAGTTAGATTAACAATGCTCCAGGGTTTTACCAGCCCTGGTAGCACAATCGATGTGTTGATAGAATTTAGGGAGTCTTGTTTTCAGATTAGCCTTGTCAAAATCCCCAGCTACAATGAATGCAGCCTCAGGATATGTGGTTTCCAGTTTAGTCAAATAAAGTTTGTTCATCGATGTGTCTGCTTGGGGGTAATATATACGGCTGTGATTATAATCGAAGAGAATTCCCTTGGTAGATAATGCGGTCAACATTTGATTGTGAGGAATTCTAAGTCAGGTGAACAGAAGGACTTGAGTTCCTGTATGTTGTTATGATCACACCACGTCTCGTTAATCATAAGGCATAGGCCCCGCCCCTCTTCTTACCAGAAAGTTGCTTTTTCCTGTCGGCACGATGCATGAGGAAACCAGCTGGCTGCACCGACTCTGATAGAGTCTCTCGAGTGAGCCATGTTTCCGTGAAGCAAAGAACGTTACAGTCTCTGATGTCTCTCTGGAATGCTACCCTTGCTCGGATTTCATCTACCTAGTTGTCAAGAGACTGGACATTGGCGAGTAGTATGCTAGGGAGTGGTGCGCGATGTGCCCGTCTCCGGAGCCTGACCAGAAGACCGCTTCGTTTTCCCCTTTTACGACGTCTTTGTTTTGGGTCGCCGGCTGGGATCCGATCCATTGTCCTGGGTGGAAGGCAAAACACAGGATCCGCTTCGGGAAAGTCATATTGCATTGACGTTGCTCTTTTATTCAGTAGTTCCTCCCGACTGTATGTAATGAAACCTAAGATTACCTGGGGTACCAATGTAAGAAATAACACGTAAAAAAACAAAATACTGCATAATTCCTAGGAATGCGAAGCGAGGCAGCCATCAGTGTCGGCACCGGAAGTACCGACAGAGATGGCCGGAGCGCACAATCCCTCCATCAGTGCTCAGACTGTCCGCAATAGGCTGAGAGAGGCTGGACTGAGGGCTTGTAGGCCTGTTGTAGTAAGGCAGGTCATCACCAAACATCACCGGCAACAACGTCAGGTCCTCACAAACCCACTGTCGCTGGACAGGACTGGCAAAAAGTGCTCTTCTCTGATGAGTCACGGTTTTGTCTCACCAAGGGTGATGGTCGGATTTGTGTTTATCTTTGAAGGAATGAGCATTACACCGAGGCCTGTACTCTGGAGCGGGATCGATTTGGAGGTGGAGGCTCCGCCATGGTCTGGGCCGGTGTGTCACAGCATCATTGGACTGAGCTTGTTGTCATTGCAGGCAATCTCAAAGCTGTGCGTTACAGGGAAGACATCCTCCTCCCTCATGTGGTACCCTTCCTGCAGGCTCATCCTCACATGACCATCCAGCATGACAATGCCACCAGCCATACTGCTCATTCTGTGCATAATTTCCTGCAAAACAGGAAGTCAGTGTTCTGCCATGGCCAGCGAAGAGCTCGGATCTCAATCCCATTGACCACGTCTGGGACCTGTTGGATCGGATGGTGAGGGCTAGGGCCATTCCCCCCAGAAATGTCCAGGAACTTGCAGGTGCCTTGGTGGAAGAGTGGGGTAACATCTCACAGCAAGAACTGGCAAATCTGGTGCAGTCCATGAGGAGGAGATGCACTGCGGTACTTAATGCAGCTGGTGGCCACACCAGATACTGACTGTTACTTATGATTTTGACCCCCCTCCCCCTTTGTTCAGGGACACATTATTCCATTTCTGTTAGTCAGATGTCTGTGGAACTTGTTCAGTTTATGTCTCAGTTGTTGAATCTTGTTATGTTCACGCAAATATTTACACATTAAGTTTGCTGAAAATTAACGCAGTTGACAGTGAGAGAACGTTTCTTTTTTTGCTGAGTTTATGTTTATCAGCATCATAAAGCTGATTGTAGCCTATTTCAACCACATAAAAAATAATCCAAGCGCGGAACTGAAATCTTATTAGAAACATGTTGGTTAATTTCCACACCTTTCTATTTCCTTACAACCGGTCAAACAGATGTAATTTGGAAATTTTGCTCATAATATGTTTCCCCCCTTTTTTTTGTGCATTTTCTCCCCGGTCCCTAAACATTTTTGGTCTGTGAAAGAAGCAGAGATGACAGAGCTTTATGAATGTAACATGTAAGCTGGGAGTCAGGAAGCAGGTGCAGTAGGGGAGTTTAATAATGAAATGAACCGATGAACAAACATGAGAAGTGTACAGAACGTGAGAGAAAACAATACTACCTAATGACTGATGTCAACTGAGGGCTAAATAGAGTCAGTGTCCCGATTTCAGTTTCCATTTAACCCTTCTGAACAGTAGGGTACAGTTCTATTGATGTGCCATAGGCCTATTTGAGGTCCCCATCTTGTGGCTGTTGAATTTGTATTGCGCTTCACAATCACCACACATAACATAGCCGTCACTGCTATCATCCTCTTTTACCACTTAACCAAATCTTTCCCAAACATTACTTTTCTGGCCCTCCCTTCTCTTTATTTTCAACTCTCAATTTTTAAGCCGTTCTCTTATTGAATTAAACGTCGACATTGTCCTGTTTGCCTCCATGGATGGAAGGAATTTTTTCTGCCCATTCTCAAAAGCATTTGGCTATTGACGTGTAGGCTATTTGGTGCTTGTACAGCTGGGCCCTAAAGTTTAGGCTTACAGACTAATGCCAAATAGTCTAAAATAATTAAAGGAAAAACGTCAATGTAGCCTATAGATATAAATTGCAGAAGAATGATACATTTATGGATTTTTTAAAAGTTATTGTTTTCTCTTTATTCAACCCACCCTTCATCCACACAATATTTGTGTGGACTGCTGGTTATGAGTAAACCCGTGCATCACTACTGCCTGCCTCACCTGGAACAACTTTAGATATCCCCGTTTTTTTACTGTCAAAAGACAACAATAGCCACAATTTCTGCTTAAGATGGAGCAAACTTTATATATAACATGTATTAAATAATTTGCCTTTCACCGCTCTGCGTTTCATAATAGTCTTTTAATTCGCAAGTGGCTGAATGTATCTCACCGCAGAAAGCATCATAGTGAGCCCATCTATCTGATGCTGTCTGGTGTTGGATTCGGGGTAAACTTTGAACATTGAGATATTAAAGACATGATAGATCAGACGCATAGTATATAAAGGAGTGAGATCTGTAGAAAGACACATTCCACAGCCACTGTGGAATGTGCTGGGTGGACGGGAGAGAGTCACAGGAGTGCGATAGGAGATACGAGAGGACATCTGTGGATTAGGCAAAGTAGGGGTTGAGGTCAGTAGGTCAGATCAGATCCCCTGAAGGGAGAAATAATGGTTTATTATCCTGTTACCCTCTTCATTTCAAACCATAAGATGTAAGGATTGGAGAGAAGGATGGGTGTCTAAAGTTGAGTATCCCCATTTTTTTACTGTCAAAAGACAACAATAGCCACAATTTCTGCTTAAGATGGAGCAAACTTGTGATGATGGGAACATGTCTGTCTGAATTACAGCTGTAACGAGCCTTTGGGAAGAATTAAACTTGGTTAGGCTTCTCTAGTGTCTGTGAGTTATTTACTCTGAAAAATTAGAACCTTACACTGGTTAAAAAGAGTATGACATTGTTGCCGCCTGTAGCATTGAATTCAATAGCAAGGGAAGCCAGTGAGCATTTGACCTCTCTTGATAAAAAAAGTATTAAATAATAGCCGATCAGCATTGAGCTAAACTGCATGAGCTCAACTGTGAATGGTGTTAGTCCGCCCCCCAAAAAATGTCAAGGGAAGCCTGTTTGGATTTGGCTTCACACCAATCACATGACATCAAACTTTCTAACTTTCTAAAATCATCCGTTTCCTAAATAAGCCATGGATGGAGATAGGGATTTGGACTTGGTGTTCCGGCCAATGATTTTAACGGCGATTCTGATCCAACCATAAAATCCTTGATTGTGCCCCTTACCTGAGAGGATGGAAGTTCAATATGTAGCAAGATGTAGTAGTACAATGTTAACTAGCTAGCTGGCTCATCGTTCCCTATGAAAGTAAGCTAGGCTAGTTAACCAGCCTTTTAGTCAGGTAGCCTAGTCTAAGACAACAAAAATTAAACGCGTGGAGGCTACTCTATGACAGTCATATACCGTTTTGGCAACATGAAAGAGAGGAGGATGGTAGGCATTCCTCTACAAGTAGAGTGAGTCAACATGTTTTTTCTACACATATGCACACATACACACAGAAATCACTACCATGGACAGCCACATGATATTTAGGTTATGTTGATTGAACTAAATTGTTTTTGTTATCTTTAAGTTGTCCATGTATTATACTCACCATAAGTGATTTGATGATGTTGAAATGTTGAAGTTCAAATGGTACTGGAATGATGTTAATGGAGGCAACTCCATTTTCTTTCTACTTGCGGTAACTACATGGTTCTAAATCAATAGTTGTTTAGTAGTCCGAAAATTCAGAAACATTAACTTGCTTGACCATGCTGTAGGTCATGTAACTGTTTGTTAATGCAATATGTGACTCGTTTCAGGAAACGAAGCGTATGTCACAAGTCATGACGTCACTTTTATTTAAATGTTTTAGCAAAATGCGTTTTTTTGGCAGAAATGCCTTCTGGAACAGTTGAACTTTCATGAGCCTTAATAACAAACTTGTATGCCACCTGTAAATACAAATAAATTACGAGCCTAGTTGGTTTAGCCACAGAAAAATAACCTTCCTGCTAGCCATGATTGACTGAGATAATGAATGGGCTGGACATGCCGAGAGATGAGTTTTGGATTGGTCTGCCGTGTAGCATCTTCTGTCTATAAAATGAGCTGCTGTTTCTACTGCTGTTTTTTCGAGCAACCATGGCATCTGTGACAGAGAGGGAGAAAGATCTGATCATTCTTATGGCATTGCATACGGTCAGTATGAACCAGAGCAAGCTGTACAAACAAACCGGAAACGACAAAGGATGTCTTATTTAATGAAAGGGGTTCCAGTCTGCCGTGAAGCGTTCATCCATGTATACGGGTAAGAGACTAGCTACAGTTTCTGATGTTATATGTTTCTAATGTTGTCAGAAAGTTGTTTTCAAGTTAAAGCCTACTGTTAGCTAGATATCTGACGTTAGGTGGCTGGCTCACTAGCTAAAATTACATGTATGATCTGTGTGGTAATATTATCTCAGAAAGCCATTAGCATTGCCATTTATTGCCTAATGTTAACTAGTTAACATTGAACATATTTGGTTAACTTTAGCTAGCTATGACAATCGGTTTGTATTGCTAGTACTCTATGGATTGGGATTATGGTTCATTCTTTAGCTATCTAGGTAGCTAACAAACTTTTGTACATCGCTGTTCTGTACAATTAACCTTATTTTAGCACCCCAAAAACATAATACTTCCAGGTCAACTGTAATATGAATACCATTATAAAGAACAATTTCTCCCCTTTTCAGCAAAATCAATGACGAGACCCTCATGCTGCCCGTCTCTGCATGATTGAAGTTGGCAATGAGTTCCTCTTTTTAAAAATGGCGGGTGGGCAAGCGAAACCTACTGCGTGATAGTGAAAGGGGGAGTGAATCCTGGAGGCTTTGTGCCATGGATCATCACCGGAGGCTTCGTACCATGGATCATCATTGGAGGCTTCGTACCATGGATCATCATTGGAGGCTTCGTGCCATGGATCATCACTGGAGGCTTCGTGCCATGGATCATCACCGGAGGCTTCATGCCATGGATCATCACCGGAGGCTTCGGGCCATGGATCATCACTGGAGTGAGGAGATGTATGGGCAGCCTGGTGCGTGGAGCTGCCACAGGGCTTACCAGGCTGGGGAGACATACAGGAGGCCTGGTTCTGGGAGCAGGCACAGGACTCACCAGGCTGGGGAGACATACTGGAGGCTTGGTTCTTGGAGTAAGTACCGGATACACTGGGCCGTGGAGACGCACTGGAGGTCTCGAGCGTAGAGCCAGCACAACCCGTCCTGGCTGGATGGTTATTTTTGCCCGGCAAATGCGGGGCGCTGGCACAGGACGCACTGGGCTGTGCAGATGCACCGGAGACACAGTGCGCAGAGCCGGCGCAGGATATCCTAGGCCGTAGAGACGCACTGGCGGCCAGATGCGCTGAGCCGGCACCATCCGTAAATTACATCATGACACGTCACAATTTAACATACAGCGTCAGAGGAGTCCGTTTTTTTTCTAAACGTTTCTCTAGTACTATCGGGCCATTACCATGGCAATCAACGCTTAAATAGAAACGTAGTTCACACCCCAGATGTTAATGCAACACAATCGCTACAGTCCTATTAGTTTTAATTGCAGCCTCGTTTGAATGCTGCGATTGCGCAAATATGTACAGAATGGGGTTAGTCACCATTACATGTCTAAACAAAAGACCCCAATTTAAAGCATACTGTTTGCAACCTCGTTTAAATGCTGCGGTTGCACAAATTTGTACAGAATGGGGTTAGTCACCATTACACGTCTAAACAAAAGACCCCAAAAGTTAAGCATACTGTTTGACAGCTAGCTGACGTTAGGTGGCTAGCTCAGTAGCTGACATTACGTGTATGACTTGTGTAGTAATATTATCTCAGAAAGCCATTTGCATTGCTAGTTAAAGCCTCATTTTAACTAGCTAACATTGAACCTATTTGATTAACTTTAGCTAGCTACGACAATTGCTTTGTATTGCTGGTACTCTATGAATTGGGATTATGGTTCATTGTTTAGCTAGCTAGCTAAATAGCTAGCTACATGTTTAAACAAAAGACTCCACTTCGCCAGATGATTACATGACCCATCAAGTTAGCCAGGTGTGTCTGACTGTGATTACTGCCATCTATTGTATTATAATGTTAAAATACATGTATCTGGAATTTGTCGTTCAGCATCAGTAGAACACGTATGACTCTCTTCCACCAGTCATACAAGGAGAATGGTCTAATGCCTTCCATCAAAAATACACGCCATACATTGCTGCTACTTTTTTTTTCCTGCTGCTCA
Source organism: Oncorhynchus keta (assembly GCF_023373465.1). Taxonomy (NCBI): domain Eukaryota; kingdom Metazoa; phylum Chordata; class Actinopteri; order Salmoniformes; family Salmonidae; genus Oncorhynchus; species Oncorhynchus keta. The sequence continues at coordinate 33,646,717 of NC_068446.1, read as the reverse complement.
GCCACTTTACCCCTTATTGTATGCACCTGATCTATCACCAGTATCACTGATATGGTTATTGATGTTGTTCTTGTACATACTGCATTTTAAGTATTTCTTTCCCCACTAGCATTGACACTTGTTCTTTTTTTTCTGTTTACCTGGAATTTCTCCTTATTGTAGGCTACTCAAAACTGTGATGTATCATGGGTAAATTGTGACTGACTAACTACAAATAATACAAATAATAATGAGTCGTTATTTATGATGCAAGGTGATTTGTAGATCAGTCGGCAGTCTTCTCCACTGTCGAACAAGCCCATGGTTTTATATTATGGTGCTCTGCCCACAGAGGGGCTCTGTTCCTAGTGGTTTACCCCGCTACCTAGGTATCCAATAGCTGATAAGAATACCATACATCCTCCCCAGCCATTGGGAGCACAGGGCTAGACCCTACAATCAGCACCCGTTATCTTCAGCTCGACTGATTGATAACAAGAACTACACTCAAGACGATCTCCTCCACTGCTGAATTAATCTTCACTGTGCCGTCTAAATGAGCAAATTACTTCCTCCTCCAAAAGCCCTCTCATGTGCTTCGGACCCCGACAATTTAAGTTTTGTGTTCCTCGGTGTGCAGCATGCTCGAAGTGTAGTGGCGGACCACTACAGGCCGGCCTGTGCCCAAATGCTGTTAAAAGACCGGCAGCAGCGGCTAGAATGGATACGGGAACTGGACACCACTGTCAATGAACCCGTTCTTAGCTCAGGCTAAACGTCAATGAACCCCAACTGTCAATGAACCCGTTCTTAGCTGAGGACTCTGGCGCTGATGGTGAAATTGATGACCGTGATGGGAATGCCGGTGATGTCCAAACGGATGACTTACCGCCACTGACCCAAGTACCCAGCCCCTCCTCCCCCTTCAGGCAGCCTGTATGGCCAGTAGAACAATGAGCGCTCTGACATCTTCATCCCAAAAATAATTTCTGCACTCATTTGAGATCATTTCTACACTGCCTTGTAAGGGCTGCACGATAAGGGCAAAAAAACGAGGCCTTTTTTTAACCAAATGATGCAATTGCAATTTGACTTGCGAATAGATCAAAACACCTGGGGGAACTGTTGGAATCATGGAAATAGAATGGTTATTCTAATTCTATAGTTAGAAGATAATAGTGGATACAGTGTTGTTTGACATTACAACAAATTAATATGCAAGAGAAGAGTTATTGTGACAGGGCAAGAACTAAAGTGTTGGTCAGTGTCTCCTAGGGGACCCTATAATCTTTGAGCTACTTCATGTAGCTGACTTATTTATGCTTTGCCTATTCCAATTTGATTTACAAGATACTGTTGCAAAAACAACATGTTGATTTAGGTCTACACCATCACTGGTATCAGGTTGCCTCGTCTGGTTCACCAACTACTTCTCAGATAGAGTTCAGTGTGTCAAATCGGAGAGCCTGTTGTCTGGACCTCTGGCAGTCTCTATGGGGGGCCACAGGGTTCAATTCTCGGTCGACTCTTTTCTCTGTATACATCAATGATGTCGATCTTGCTGCTAGTGATTCTTTGATCCACCTCTACACAGTCGACTCCATTCTGTATACTTCTGGCCCTTCTTTGGACACTGTGTTAACCTGTCTGTTAACGGGGTTCCGCTAGCGGAACAAACGTTACTCGCTCTGAGACTTGGTGTAGTTGTTTCCCTTGCTCTGCAAGGGCCGCAGCTTTTGTGGAGCGATGGGTAACGATGCTTCAAATGTGGCTGTTGTCGATGTGTTCCTGGTTCAAGCCCAGGTAGGGTCGAGAAGAGGGACGGAAGCTATACTGTTACACTGGCAATACTAAAGTCCCTATAAGAACATCCAATAGTCAAAGGTATATGAAATACAAATGGATATAGAGAGAGATAGTCCTATAATTCATATAATAACCTCAACCTAAAACTTCTTACCTGGGAATATTGAAGACTCATGTTAAAAGGAACGACCAGCTTCCATATGTTCTCATGTTCTGAGCAAGGAACTTAACCTGTCTAGGACTGGGAACCCCTCGCCAACAGCCAATGAAATTGCAGGGTGCCAAATACAAATCTCATAAACCATTTTAAAGATACAATTCTCGTTAATCCAGCCACAGTGTCTGATTTCAAAAAGGATTTACAATGAAAGCTCCACAAACGATTATATTAGGTCACCACCAAGTCACAGAAAAACACAACCATTTTTGCAGCCAAAGAGAGGAGTCACAAAAAGCACAAATAGAGATAAAAATGAATCACTAACCTTTGATGATCTTCATCAGATGACACTCATAGGACTTCATGTTACACAATACATGTATGTTTTGTTCGATAAAGTGCTTATTTATATCCAAAAATCTCATTTTACATTGGCTTGTTATGTTCAGTAGTTCCAAAACATGCAGTGATTTTGCAGAGAGCCACATCAATTTACAGAAATACTCATTATAAATGTTGATGAAAGTACAAGTGTTATGCATGGAACTTTAGATACAGTGCTTTCTCCTATAGAGCTGCATTCTTATGGAATGGTCTGCCTACCCATGTGAAAGACACAGACTCGGTCTCAACCTTTAAGTCTTTACTGAAGACTCATCTCTTCAGTAGGTCATATGATTGAGTGTAGTCTGGCCCAGGAGTGTGAATGTGAACGGAAAGGCTCTGGAGCAACGAACCGCACTTGCTGTCTCTGCCTGGCCGGTTCCCCTTTCTCCACTGGGATTCTCTGCCTCTAACCCTATTACAGGGGCTGAGTCACTGGGGTACTGGTGCTCTTCCATGCCGTCCCTAGGAGGGGTGCGTCACTTGAGTGGGTTGAGTCTCTGACGTGATCTTCCTGTCTAGGTTGGCACCCCCCTTTGGTTGTGCCATGGCGGAGATCTTTGTGGGCTATATTCAGCCTTGTCTCAGGATGGTAAGTTTGTGTTTGAAGATATCCCTCTAGTGGTGTGGGGGCTGTGCTTTGGCAAAGTGGGTGGGGTTATATCCTGCCTGTTTGGCCCTGTCTGGGGGTATCATCGGATGGGGCCACAGTGTCTCCTGACCCCTCCTGTCTCAGCCTCCAGTATTTATGCAGCAGTAGTTTATGTGTCGGAGGGCTAGGGTCAGTCTGTTATATCTGGAGTACTTCTCCTGTCTTATCCGGTGTCATGTGTGAATTTAAGTATGCTCTCTCTTATTCTCTCTTTCTTTCTTTCTCTCTCTCGGAGGACTTGAGCCCTAGGACCATGCCTCAGGACTACCTGGCATGATGACTCCTTGCTGTCCCCAGTCTACCTGGCAATGCTGCTGCTCCAGTTTCAACTGTTCTGCCTGCGGCTATGGAACCCTGACCTGTTCACCGGACGTGCTACCTGTCCCAGACCTGCTGTTTTCAACTCTCTACAGACAGCAGGAGCGGTAGAGATACTCTTAATGATCGGCTATGAAAAGCCAACTGACATTTACTCCTGAGGTGCTGACTTGTTGCACCTCGACAACTACTGTGATTATTATTATTTGACCATGCTGGTCATTTATGAACCTTTGAACATCTTGGCCATGTTCTGTTATAATCTCCTCCTGGCACAGCCAGAAGAGGACTGGCCATCCCTTATAGCCTGGTTCCTCTAGGTGTCTTCCTAGGTTTTGGCCTTTCTAGGGAGTTTTTCCTAGCCACCGTGCTTCTAAACCTGCATTGCTTGCTGTTTGGGGTTTTAGGCTGGGTTTCTGTACAGCACTTTGAGATTTCAGCTGATGTAAGAAGGGCTATATAAATAAATCTGATTTGATTTGATAGTATACAAGAATGGTCTGAATGAGAAATCATAATTTAGACCTCGAGAATGAATGGTATTTAATCTATGAATCCAAAACATCTCTTATTGTGAGAGCATTTTTAGGGAGGTTGCCACCTCTGGTGGATGTAACCTGTTCTAGGCCCACAAAGTGCAAAGAGGAGAGTGGACCTTGTTTGGCTTTGTTGTAACGAGAGCCCGGGGATGAAGTTACATTCCCGGGCCAAGATTTACAGTTATATTATTGACGGCACCCCCTTACAAGCTATCACAAGAACAAATAACCTGCTCTCCTTTTGTGACTGGGATGCCCTGACAGGGGGTCAGGAAATGGAAAACAGATGCCTTGTGCAAATCACCAGACTGCCTGTGTATTCCAGGGGAAGAGAAGTCAGGAATTTGAACTATTTGTAACAAAGGAAAATGGTGCAAGTAGCGCAAGGACAATTATACACGGTTTATGAACAATGTACAGTTGAAGTCAGAAGTTTACATACACCTTAGCCAACTACATTTAAACTCTGTTTTTCACAATTCCTGACATTTAATCCTAGTAAGAATTCCCTGTTTTAGGTCAGTTAGGATCACCACTTGATTTTAAGAATGTGAAATGTCAGAATAATTATTTCTTTCATCACATTCCCAGTCGGTCAGAAGTTTGCATACACTCAATTCGTATTTGGTAGCATTGCCTTTAAATTGTTTAACATGGGTCAAACGTTTCGAGTAGCCTTCCACAAGCTTCACACAATAAGTTGGGTGAATTATTTTATTTTTTAAACTTTTATTTTACCTTATTTATTTTACCTTATTTAACCAGGCAAGTCAGTTAAGAACAAATTATTATTTTCAATGACGGCCTAGGAACAGTGGGTTAACTGCCTGTTCAGGGGCAGAACGACAGATTTGTACCTTGTCAGCTCGGGGGTTTGAACATGCAACCTTCCAGTTACTAGTCCAACGCTCTAACCACCCATTCCTCCTGACAGAGCTGGTGTAACTAAGTCAGGTTTGTAGGTCTCTTTGCTCGCACCTGCTTTTTCAGTTCTGCCCACACATTTTCTATTGGATTGAGGTTAGCGCTTTGTGATGGCCTCTCCAATACCTTGACTTTGTTGTCCTTAAGCCATTTTGCCACATCTTTGGAAGTATGCTTGGGGTCATTGTCCATTTGGAAGACCCATTTGCGAACAAGCTTTAACTTCCTGACTGATGTCTTGAGATGTTGCTTCAATATATCCACATAATTTTCCTGCCTCATGGCGCCATCTAGTTTGTGAAGAGCACCAGTCCCTCCTGCAGCAAAGCACACCCACAACATGATGCTGCCACCCCCATGCTTCACAGATGTGATGGTGCTCTTCGGTTTGCAAGCCTCCCCCTTTTTCCTCCAAACATAACAATGGTCATTATGGCCAAACAGTTCTTTTTTTTTGTTTCATCCGACCAGAGGACATTTCTCCAAAAAGTACGATATTTGTCCCCATGTGCAGTTGCAAACCGTAGTCTGTCTTTTTTTATGGTGGTTTTGGAGCAGTGGCTTCTTCCTTGCTGAGCTGCCTTTCAGGTTATGTCGATATAGAACTCGTTTTACTGTGGATATGGATACTGTTGTACCTGTTTACTCCAGAATCTTCACAATGTCCTTTTGCTGTTGTTCTGAGATTGATTTGCACTTTTTACACAAAAGTACGTTCATCTCTAGGAGACAGAACGCGCCTCCTTCCTGAGCGGCATGACAGCTGCGTGGTCCCATGGTGTTTATACTTGCTCACTATTGTTTATACAAATGAACGTGGTACCTTCAGGTGTTTGGAAATTGCTCCCAATGATGAAACAGACATGTGGAGGTTTACACATTTTCTTTTGAGGTCTTGGCTGATTTCTTTTGATTTTCCAACGATGTCAAGCAAAGAGCCACTGAGTTTGAAGGTAGGCCTTGAAATACATCCACAGGTACACCTCCAACTGACTCAAATGATGTCAATTAGCCTACCAGAATCTTCTAAAGCCATGACATAATTTTATGGAATTTTCCAAGCTGTTTAAAGGCACAGTCAACTTAGTTTATGTAAAATAATGACCCACTGGAATTGTGATACAGTGAATTGTAAGTGAAATAATCTGTCTGTAAACAATTGTTGGAAAAATTACTTGTGTCATGCACGAAGTAGATTTCCTAACCGAATTCAATTTTAAATTTGACCGAGATTAACAGATGCCTTGACACCTACAGTATACTTGTCAGACCGTTGCATATTGTCTGTACAAGTGTCTGTAGCACATCTGAGCCACTGCTAATTGCGTTGATTAGTTAAGGTTTTAGTTTTGTTTGGCATGATGACCTTAGCCTATTTGTTTGAAAAGATTTGAGCATGCACTTTTTATTACTTTAACCACAGCCAATCGCTTCAGAACAAGGTTACTCGATTGAGGGTGGTTGAGGAGTAACCACACTTGATCGCTTCAAAATAAGGTAACTCGATATAGTGCAGTTATTACAATGGGGGTTGCCATAGAAGATAGCAACTTGATTATGAAAGGGAAGAGTAGAGTGTAATAAATACACGATGAGTAACGATAACTTGGCTATATACATGGGGTACTAGTACCATGTCGATGTGCAGGTGAACAAGCTAGTTGAGGTAGATATGTACATATAAGACATATAGGCCATCCATATACACTGCTCAAAAAATAAAGGGAACACGAAAATAACACATCCTAGATCTGAATGAATGAAATATTCCCAGATGTGCTCAATTGGGTTCAGGTCTGGGGAACGAGCGGGCCAGTCCATCGCATCAATGCCTTCCTCTTGCAGGAACTGCTGACACACTCCAGCCACATGAGGTCTAGCATTGTCTTGCATTAGGAGGAACCCAGGGCCACCCGCACCAGCATATGGGCTCACAAGGGGTCTGAGGATCTCATCTCGGTACCTAATGGCAGTCAGGCTACCTCTGGCAAGCACATGGAGGGCTGTGCGGCCCCCCAAAGAAATGCCACCCCACACCATGACTGACCCACCACCAAACCGGTCATGCTGGAGGATGTTGCAGGCAGCAGAACGTTCTCCACGGCATCTCCAGACTCTGTCACATGTGCTCAGTGTGAACCTGCTTTCATCTGTGAAGAGCACAGGACGCCAGTGGCTAATTTGCCAATCTTGGTGTTTTCTGGCAAATGCCAAATGTCCTGCACGGTGTTGGGCTGCAAGCACAACCCCCACCTCTGAATGTTGGGCCCTCATACCACCCTCATGGAGTCTGTTTCTGACCGCGGACGCAGGCTCAGTTCCTGTTTTCGTGTTCCAACCTAAAATGAACTGTTTGCAACACTTCTTCTATGCATGTGTCAATGGTCTAAATACCGTTTACGCCTAAGATTAACCACAGCCTCTCAGCTAGTCACGCTACATGTTGCACAACCTGTATTTCAGCTTCAGCTCAAACAAAAACCTGAATAGCAAACAAAACATATTTTCAATTCCCACAATATCTATAGATGAAAGTTGAGGGGTTCGATGGAAGTGAAGGGAGAATTGTGAGGAGGGTAATTCAGTACCTGCTGTAGCACTGTACAAGATTGAGTGTTAATTTAATCCCAAGGGAAGATATGGGGATCATCACATTACACAACTACAGTGCCGTGCGAAAGTATTGGGGCCCCTTGAACTTTGCGACCTTTTGCCAAATTTCAGGCTTCAAACATAAAGATATAAAACTGTATTTTTTTGTGAAGAATCAACAACAAGTGGGACACAATCATGAAGTGGAACGACATTTATTGGATATTTCAAACAAAAACTGAAAAATTGGGCGTGCAAAATTATTCAGCCCCCTTAAGTTAATACTTTGTAGCGCCACATTTTGCTGTGATTACAGCTGTAAGTCGCTTGGGGTATGTCTCTATCAGTTTTGCACATCGAGAGACTGAAATTCTTCACAAAAAAATACAGTTTTATATCTTTATGTTTGAAGCCTGAAATGTGGCAAAAGGTCGCAAAGTTCAAGGGGGCCCAATACTTTGAGTCAGTGTGTTGGCAGCAGCCACTCAATGTTAGTGGTGGCTGTTTAACATTCTGATGGCTTTATGATAGAAGCTGTTTTTCAGTCTCTCGGTCCCTGCTTTGATGCACCTATACTGACCTTGCCTTCTGGATGATAGCAGGGTGAACAAGCAGTGGCTCGGGTGGTTGTTGTCCTTGATGATCTTTATGGCCTTCCTGTGACATCGGGTGGTGTAGGTGTCCTGGAGGGCAGGTAGTTTGCCCCCGGTGATGCGTTGTGCAGACCTCACTACCCTCTGGAGAGCCTTACGGTTGTGGGCGGAGCAGTTGCCGTACCAAGTGGTGATACAGCCCGACAGGATGCTCTCGATTGTGCATCTGTAGAAGTTTGTGAGTGCTTTTGGTGACAAGCCAAATTTCTTCAGCCTCCTGAGGTTGAAGAGGCACTGCTGCGCCTTCTTCAGGACGCTGTCTGTGTGCGTTGACCAATTCAGTTTGTCTGTGATGTGTACGCCGAGGAACTTAAAACTTACTACCCTCTCCACTACTGTCCCCTCGATGTGGATAGGGGGGTGCTCCCTCTGCTGTTTCCTGAAGTCCACAAGCATCTCCTTTGTTTTGTTGACATTGAGTGTGAGGTTATTTTCCTGACACCACACTTCGAGGGCCCTCACCTCCTCCCTGTAGGCCGTCTCGTCGTTGTTGGTAATCAAGCCTACCACTGTAGTGTCGTCCTTAAACTTGATGGTTGAGTTATAGGCGTGCATGGCCACGCAGTCATGGGTGAACAGGAAGTACATGAGAGGGCTCAGAACACACCCTTGTGGGGCCCCAGTGTTGAGGATCAGTGGGGTGGAGATGTTACCTACCCTCACCACCTAGGGGCAGCCCGTCAAGAAGTCCAGTACCCAGTTGCACAGGGCGGGGTCGAGATCCAGGGTCTCGAGCTTGATGACGAGTTTGGAGGGTACTATGGTGTTAAATGCTGAGCTGTAGTCGATGAACAGCATTCTTACATAGGTATTCCTTTTGTCCAGATGGGTTAGGGCAGTGTGGTTGAGATTGCATCGTCTGTGGACCTATTTGGGCGGTAAGCAAATTGGAGTGGGTCTAGGTTGTCAGGTAGGGTGGAGGTGATATGGTCCTTGACTAGTCTCTCAAAGCACTTCATGATGACGGAAGTGAGTGCTACGGGGTGGTTGTCGTTTAGCTCAGTTACCTTAGCTTTCTTGGGAACAGGGACAATGGTGGCCCTCTTGAAGTATGTGGGAACAGCAGACTGGGATAAGGATTGATCGAATATGTCTGTAAACACACCAGCCAGCTGGTCTGCGCATGCTCTGAGGACGCGGCTGGGGATGCCGTCTGAGCCTGCAGCCTTGCGAGGGTTAACACGTTTAAATATGTTACCCACTTCGGCTGCAGTGAAGGAGAGTCCGCAGGTTTTGGTTGAGGGCCGTGTCAGTGGCACTGTATAGTCCTCAAAGCGGGCAAAAAAGTTATTGTTATTTAGTCTGCCTGGGAGCAAGACATCCTGGTCAGTGACGGGGCTGGTTTTCTTTTTGTAATCCGTGATTGAATGTAGACCCTGCCACATACCTCTTGTGTCTGAGCCATTGAATTGTGACTCTACTTTGTCTCTATACTGATGCTTAGCTTGTTTGATTGCCTTGCGGAGGGAATAGCTACACTGTTTGTATTCGGTCATGTTTCCGGTCACCTTTCCCTGGTTAAAAGCAGTGGTTCGGGCTTTCAGTTTCACGTGAATGTTGCCATCAATCCACGGTTTCTGGTTTGGGAATGTTTTAATTGTTGCTATGGGAACGACATCGTCAATGCACTTTCTAATGAATCAGCGTATTCGTCAATGTTGTTGTTGGAAGCAATGCGGAACGTATCCCAATCCACAATCGAAGCAGTCTTGAAGAGTGGAATCAGATTGGTCGGACCTGTGTTGAACAGACCTGAGTGCAGGAGCTTCTTGTTTCAGTTTCTGTCTGTAGGCAGGGAGCAACAAAATGGAGTCGTGGTCAGCTTTTCTGAAAGGAGGGCGGGGGAGGGCATTGTATGCGTCACGGAAGTTAGAATAACAATGATCCAAGGTTTTACCAGCCCTGGTTGCACAATCGATATGCTGATACAATTTAGAGAGTCTTGTTTTCAGATTAGCCTTGTTAAAATCCCCAGCTACAATGAATGCAGCCTCAGGATATGTGGATTCCATTTTGCAAAGAGTCAAATAAAGTTAGTTCAGGGCCATCGATGTGTCTGCTGGGGGGGAATATATACGGCTGTGATTATAATCGAAGACAATTCCCTTGGTAGATAATGCGGTCAACATTTGATTGTGAGGAATTCTAAGTCAGGTGAACAGAAGGACTTGAGTTCCTGTATGTTTTTGTGATCACACAACGTCTTGTTAATCATAAGGCATACGCCCCCGCCCCTCATCTTACCAGAAGGATGTTTGTTTCTGTTGGCGCGATGCGTGAAGAAACCAGCTGGCTGCACCGATTCCGTTAGCGTCTCTCGAGTGAGCCATGTTTCCGTGAAGCAAAGAACGTTACAGTCTCTTATGTCCCTCTGGAATGCTACCCTTGCTCGGATTTCATCAACCTTGTTGTCAAGACACTGGACATTGGCAAGTAGTATGCTAGGGAGTGGTGCGCGATGTGCCCGTCTCCGGAGCCTGACCAGAAGACCGCTTCGTTTCCCTCTTTTACGACGTCGTTGTTTTGGGTCGCAGGCTGTGATCCATTCCGTTGTCCTGGGTGGAAGGCAGAACACAGGATCCGCTTCGGGAAAGTCATATTCCTGGTCGTACTGATGGTGAGTTGACGTTGCTCTTATATTCAGTAGTTCTTCCCGACTGTATGTAATGAAACCTAAGATTACCTGGGGTACCAATGTAAGAAATAACACGAAAAAATAAAATAAATACTGCATAGTTTCCTAGGAACGCGAAGCGAGGCGGCCATCTCTGTCGGCGCCGGAAGTTGTTCCCGCTACCACGCTACCAGGCTTATCGGTCTGGTAGCGTGTGAGGAATGGTGTCACTTCCTTGCTCACTGAAAATATTAAATTATTTTTTTGCCGCCATGAGAGGGTCCTTAAGGGCCTCCTGAATCACCTCAAAGGACTTTGTGCCTGGATTTGAACATCTCTTCTCGACAGCCTTCACATATGTTGTTGCCATATGGGGTAAAAACTTTAAAGCTCTTTCAAGAACGGGTGCATTTTCAACACACCGTGTCTTTCAAAACTTAGGTGGCATTGGGGGATCTGACGATCCAATGATGTTAAAGTAGTCCTCCCTGCGGGCTGGAGTATCCTTCAGAAGTTGGTAAATAGCATGAAGTACACTGTCGACTTTCTGCTCTGTTTCTTCCACTCCCCTCTGAAATGCTCCATGTACAATATGGAGACCGCAACTAACTATAAACTGTTTATAAGGTGTACATCAAAATCTATGCGGGACTATGAGTAAAATGACTAATTTATATTTGGTCCATCCATGGAGACCTGAACCATGTTTTTCTTTGGTAGATCTTCGGTGCTCTTCTCAGACTGCTTTAAGGTCCAATGCGGTTGCATATCCCATAAATTTAGAATCATAAAAACTTGTCACAACTGTCCTCATCCCATAAACAGACGTGGAATTCACACTGCTTTGACTGTTTTCCTGTTAAGGCTCTCGTCAAAGAGAGATAGTCCTCCTCCCTAGTATTTTTAGACAAGTGTTTGAAATGAGGAGCCAAGCCATGTGTGCACATATAGCTAGACTTTCTTGCCCTGCATGTCATGTCTGGGAACGTCGCTGAGAACAGCACACCTAACAGTAAAAATAAATAGAATATTGAAATCAAACACATTTCTGTTTCTAGCGTGTGTGTACGTGTGTTTCACAGAGAGAGAATATGAAATATAAAAACAAATATAACATGCCCATAAAATGTATTTAAAGTTACAGGTGAGTTTAAAAACCATGCCACTCACCTGTGTGTTCACTACAGTGGAAAGAGTAGTGAGACTCCATCATATTCAAACACCACAATGTCTCAGCCCACAATGTGTCCTCTTTGGGAACGCCAGTTATGACAGACTGTCTTGAGGTGGTGAATGTGGTAGTAGTTGTAGAAGATTGTCTTGGTGGTGATGTAGATGATGATGACTTTCCCACATACTTCAATAGAGTGGGAGCTATAAGAAAATGTATGTCCAAGTCTGATGAATGACTAGCTAACTGGCATTAGTCATGTACCGTGTCACTAACGATTCTAGTTAACGTCCTTTAACTAAATGTAAACTTTCAGCTAACGTTAGCAAACTGCAAATCATTTGAAATGTTCACTGTACAGCTCTGCTTGCCTCAAGTTGGCTAACTTAACGTGAACTGAGCTAACGTTAGCTAGCTAGCACTATATTGACAGGTGATTCTGTGGGAGAACTGACTGACACATCTAGATAACATTAGCTAACATAGCAAACGTTAATTTGACCAAATAATTCTGTAACGTTAAAGTTAATTTACCCAACCACGAAGAGACAGAATAATCTAGCTAACTAATTAACGTTTAGTTACAAAGTATGGTTGTTGTATTCCTTTCTACATGTTACCAGGGGTAGGACTTTTAACTTTGAGTGCCATCCTGTGTGATGCTCTAGCAATATGGCTCGTCACAGTTGCTTTTGCCCATAGCGTGAACTTTTATTAATTTTATGCAGGCTCTGCATCGGTCCATATGGATGTCCCGTTGATCTTTAACAAGCCAGTCTTTGTAAATGTCTTTGGTGAGCCACGAGTCCTTGAATTTACATTTTCCAGGCATAGCTGAAGGTTCACTTAATGTTAGATTTCTCGCTTGCTTGCCGCTGTTTAACCTGGATCATTGCACGCACGTGACTGTCACACTTTCTAGGCAGGTGACATGTGAAACAAGGATGCACAGAAGGCGGGAGACACATGCAGACAGTGCAACGTATCCTATTACTGACATTACGTTTAAAAAAAAAAATCTAATAAGAACTTCAATTTCTATTCTTGCACAAAATATATAAATTAAAGCCCTTTCAATGGCCAAAGTCTATTTATATTTATTTTCAAAAACCTTCAAGGCCTTTGATTTTTTTCTTTCAAATTCACAAACATTCAAGGATTTCAAGGACCCGTGGGAACCCTGATCCATATTCTCCAATTTTGGTGGGAAAAGACCCTTTGTTATACTAATATCTCTCCCTCCATACAGCTTGGCAAGGGAAGGTATTTATGATCATCATAAAACTGGCCAACAGACCCAGGAGAGGGGGGTCTTCAGACCTTTGCCTAGCGGGAACCCCCAATCTCCATTTTAGGACTGGCAAGTATGAGGATTCTGTGTTATGCACTATAGCCCGTTACCATATATGTGATTGAATATTATCTGCTGTTGGCTTGTGTGGATGTATGTGTTATGCAACATAGCTGACTTGAAACATTGTTAAGTCTCAGGACCATGGGCCTTTCTCATGATGGAAAAATACAGAATAACATGAAGACAGGAACTGTGCAATGAGTTGGGGGGGGGGGCACATTCAGAGCAGGGTGTTGCGAGAACAAGCAGTCTTTTGTTAGATAACAGGAGATAGAGATAGAGGATACGGCATGTGTCAAAATGATTGATTGGTGACAGGTGTCAAAAATGATTGATTGCTGACCTTATGACCTGATGACATGTACTGAATATGTGCCCCCGCCCCCCCTGTTCGTGTGGTCATGTGTTAGAGGGTGTGTGTTATTTTGGGGCCCATGCCCCCCTCCACCCCCCAGTTTTATCTCCCTTATGGTTGTTATCTATGAAGCAGGAATGTCCTGGGTTATGGATCTGGGGCATAGGCATTATAAATAACCAGAACAAGCCATCTTTAAGACCTGAGTGTGTGTGTGTGTGTGTGTGTGTGTGTGTGTGTGTGTTAGAAACAAGGAATGTGTGTGTGTGTGTGTTAGAAACAAGGAATGTGTGTGTGTGTGTATCTTAGAAACAAGGTCCCTTGGCATTGTGTCCATTTCAGGCTTTAAACAACAATTAAACAGCCATCTAAATAATGTTTCTCAGCCTAGTTTCCTATTTAGTTCTCTTTATATGTACAGGCACAGAGCTTCCAGAGGGCTCCAGCCTAAGGATTTTCAGGGCATGTACACACGGGGAGATTAGAACCCCAAAGAAAAGATCCTAAAGGTATTTTCAGATTCAGGTTTATCATGACAGCCGCTTTATGAAAGGCCTTTACTTATGGCTAAACAGCTTCTACACAGTTTATTAATTAATGCTGTGGGATGAAATTAGGTGTTTCTAGGAGGTCTTAAACAGATCTACAGTGAAACAAACATGTACACGCTACACACATATTTATTGACTTTTAAAAAGACCACAGTAACATGACAGAATTTGTGCAAAGGCAACGAAATCTGCTAGGGGATATTAGATGTACAACAGTAGTATTCTGTAACAAGCAATACGTGTTAAACATGAGGCACATGCAATCATGACAGCCTCTTTATGAAAGGCCTTTAATTAGGTGTTTCTAGGAGGGCCTAAACAAATATACAGTGAAACAAACATGTACACTTTACACACATTTTTATTGACTTTTAAAAAGACCACAGTAACATGACAGAATTTGTGCAAAGGCAACGAAATCTGCTAGGGGATATTAGATGTACAACAGTAGTATTCTGTAACAAGCAATACATGTTAAACATGAGGCACATGCAACCATGACAGCCTCTTTATGAAAGGCCTTTAATTATGGCTAAACAGCTTCTACACAGCTTATTAATTAATGCTGTGGGATGAAATTAGGTGTTTCTAGGAGGTCTTAAACAGATCTACAGTGAAACAAACATGTACACTTTCCACACATATTTATTGACTTTTAAAAAGACCACAGTAACATGACAGAATTTGTGCAAAGGCAACGAAATCTGCTAGGGGATATTAGATGTACAACAGTAGTATTCTGTAACAAGCAATACGTGTTAAACATGTGGCACATGCAATCAGGACAGCCTCTTTATGAAAGGCCTTTAATTATGGCTAAACAGTTTTCTACACATCTTATTCATTAATGATGTGGGCATACCCAGGATTTACAGGCAGGACGTTTGATCTACACAGGGAGGGAAAACTTACGGAGTTATGATGGAGCGGGCAAGCGTCTTTGAGTTGGTGAATTCGAAACGGATAATGGTCTTGTAGCCCCCTTCAGTAACCACGAGCACAACCGTTCCTTGATTTTAACTGGCGGCTTTATTCTGTAGTTTCAGTGAGAATTATCCCCTTCCGTGAGAACTATAAAGTAAATGAAAAATACAGTTAAGCACACTCTTACAACCTTATCTGACGATTGACTTATTAGCTTGGTATAACTCTGAAGTGCTTACATTACATAACAGTTTAACCGGTGTTATAACAAGTTCAGATTAAACACATGAATAAAGGAAAAAATACCTCATTGGCTGCTTATTACAGAAGGGAGGAAATCAAACTTCACATTTATTATTCCTGGCATGAATTCACACTTCATCCTAACATACACTCTTCAACCTTTATGAACTACACCCGATGACATGAAAACTTAGTTAACGCAGCGCAGGATTGATTGCCTTCCCTCCAAAAGTGTGTTGCTACAATAAGGATCCCCGTTACAACAGTATTAGCTACATAGTTCCGCTTGTATTATCATTTCCCCCGCACAGCGGACACATAAACAATTCAAACAAAAGACAACGACATAACCTGTAAGTCTAACTGTCAGTTACAGGTCGGGGCTAACAGGACCCTTTATCTGTAAGAAATAGTAAACATTTTGGAATGTGTTAAAATGTAGGTACTAAATCTTTTGAATTAAATCACTGGTTTTAAAAATGTATCTCACGCTTTATAGATAGGGGCAGAGGTCATTTCATATATCGGTTTAGGGGGGTTATTAACTTTATGTAAAACAATATTCACTCAAACAACACCGCTTAGAGCAGCTTGGAGATTATTAGCCATGTAAGTGGGGAGCAAAAGAGCGGATTTAACCAACTCTGTACAAACCCCGACAAGGGGTATGATAACTCTGACGCGTACGTCTAATGATTATTGTAGATGTTTACAACTGAGGGAGTTGACAGTAGGTCAATGAGATGTATAAAGGCAAATTGACATAACGGACCTCAAAAGACCAACAGCCTACTTAATAATATAGAATGCATAGGTGTGTAATGAACATGTAACCATTATAAAACAAAAAATGTCTCGAAACACCCCCCTAGTTAGGGACAGAACGTGGAGCATATACTTTAATACAGTTACCACAGCTTTAGCGCAAACCCACAGCCCCGAATATTTAGCTGCCAGGACAGATTAAAAAAGAGATGTGAATAAGTGAATCCAGCCTAATAGATATTTCTGAAGGCTACTGGACATAGGTGATTGGGAAGCGACTGTACCCGAGTTATTTGTGTTTTAAACAGGGGGGGACAACGTTTTATTTTTATTTTTTATTATTATTTTTTAGGTATGATGGACAACGGACACAACGGGTGACTTGGATGCATTAGGGACTAAATCTCTAACATTCCTGATCCTTCCCATATATTTTAACCCTAAACCGCCCACAATAACTATTGTCTATTGTTAGTCTCAGTGACCTTACTGACAATATCCCCGTTTAAAACAGCTCAAAATACATTGTTGGCTACAGTTTTCATGTCTTTCATTATGCAGACATTTGTTTTATTAGACTATATTTCTCATTAGGTATACGGTTGTCATCTTTGCTCCCCCCTTACATGGCTAATAATCTCCAAGCTGCTCTAAACGTTGATGTTTTTGGTGTCTCTGGGTTCCTCTCTAGACTGGTGAATGAATGAGGCCTGTTACAACTTTCTTACAAAACCTTTAAAGGTCGTTTGTGAAACCATTCAGTAGTGGATGTATGTAAAACATATTTAACACGTATTGCAGGTTACCGAAGCCTCCTGTTGTACTATGAATCCCCACTCATCCCTGTTATATATTGATGTGTTGGCTCTCTATGTATGTACATGTTTATAATCCACATAGTGGGAATATTGTTTTCCATAAAGTTAATAACACCTAAACCGAAATATGAAATTACCTTTAGGATCTCTTACCCCCTATTACTTTGTGGTTCTAATCTCCCTCTTTCAAAATCGCCCCAGTGACCAAATCTCTAACATTCCTGATCCTTCCCATATATTTTAACCCTAAACCTCCCACAATAACTATTGTCTATGTTAGTCTCAGTGACCTTACTGACAATATCCCCGTTTAAAACAGCTCAAAATACATTGTTGGCTAGAGTTTTCATGTCTTTCATTATGCAGACATTTGTTTTATTAGACTATATTTCTCATTAGGAATACGGTTGTCACCCCCCTTGGAGGCTTGGTGCATGTACAAAGAAAAAGTACCAAATTCACCCATGGGTGGCTGTTAACTAAAATAATGGCAATGCGTGTAGTCGTGTTACGGTTTTCATTGTTTTCTTGTCAGAGTTATGGTTTTGCATATGACTGTGCATTATATGCTGTCGTAATAGGGTTGAGGATCAGATCAAGCTGTCACGATCTTCATGGGTAATAAGAAGCGGACCAAAGCGCTGCGTGGTGTGAATGCATCGTTTTAATGGATGACGCAAACACAAAGTAAAGTGAACAAGCCACTAAATGAACAACTACCGTGACGCTATATACCAAATGTGCTGACACAAGCACCTAACAGACAATCACCCAACAATGACAACAAAGGCTACCTACTAAATATGGTTCCCAATCAGAGACAACGACTAACACCGGCCTCAGGGTTTTCAATCAATCAGGCCAGACACAGAAAAAGACAAACTAGACATACAGCATAGAATGCCCACTCAGATCACCCCACCATACCCAACAAAACCTATAAACATACATAGCAAACTATGGTCCGGGCGTGACACAAACCTATTGGGAATTCTTGATCAATCAAAATGTACCTGTTTTCCGTATAGAATGACTTGTATACATATTATATTACAACTTTTTTTGTGTTTTGGCTTAGTGGTTGTTTCTTTACTAACTAGAAAAACTCAACAGTGTGTAAGTCTGAGAAACATTATTGAGCTGGTTGGTTTATTGTTGTTGAACGCTTGACATGTACACACATTGAGAAGTGATTTTGCAGCAACAGTTTTAAAGTGGGTAATCGTATCATATATATATATATATATATATATATATATATATATATATATATATATATATATATATATATCCTTGCATGTTTGAATTAGAGCTCCTTTAAAGTGTTTTAGATTATGATAATAATGTTATATTATTTTTATAATAATACATATCTGCAAACCAAATGTATTTCTGAAAACCCCTTTTTGCATCTTCAATAGTTGTAGATGTTCCAACGTTCGTAGACCTTTCATACAAACTTTATAACATACCATTGTAGGAAAGACTATAAATTGCTTCTGAGAATCTACGTCTAACAGTCGCTTCCCAACCCCCTATGTCCAGTAGCCTTCAGAAATATCTATTAGGAGGGATTCACTTATTCACATCTCTTTTTTTTAATCTGTCCTGGCAGCTAAATATTCGGGGCTGTGGGTTTGCGCTAAAGCTGTGGTAACTGTATTAAAGTATATGCTCCACGTTCTGTCCCTAACTAGGGGGGTGTTTCGAGACATTTGTTGTTTTACAATGGTTACATGTTCATTACACACCTATGCATTCTATATTATTAAGTAGGCTGTTGGTCTTTTGAGGTCCGTTATGTCAATTTGCCTTTATACATCTCATTGACCTACTGTCAACTCCCTCAGTCGTAAACATCTACAATAATCATTAGACGTACGCGTCAGAGTTATCATACCCCTTGTCGGGGTTTGTACAGAGTTGGTTAAATCCGCTCTTTTGCTCCCCATTTACATGGCTAATAATCTCCAAGCTGCTCTAAGCGGTGTTGTTTGAGTGAATATTGTTTTACATAAAGTTAATAACCCCCCCTAAACCGATATATGAAATTACCTCTGCCCCTATCTATAAAGCGTGAGATACATTTTTAAAACCAGTGATTTAATTCAAAAGATTTAGTACCTACATTTTAACACATTCCAAAATGTTTACTATTTCTTACAGATAAAGGGTCCTGTTAGCCCCGACCTGTAACTGACAGTTAGACTTACAGGTTATGTCGTTGTCTTTTGTTTGAATTGTTTATGTGTCCGCTGTGCGGGGGAAATGATAATACAAGCGGAACTATGTAGCTAATACTGTTGTAACGGGGATCCTTATTGTAGCAACACACTTTTGGAGGGAAGGCAATCAATCCTGCGCTGCGTTAACTAAGTTTTCATGTCATCGGGTGTAGTTCATAAAGGTTGAAGAGTGTATGTTAGGATGAAGTGTGAATTCATGCCAGGAATAATAAATGTGAAGTTTGATTTCCTCCCTTCTGTAATAAGCAGCCAATGAGGTATTTTTTCCTTTATTCATGTGTTTAATCTGAACTTGTTATAACACCGGTTAAACTGTTATGTAATGTAAGCACTTCAGAGTTATACCAAGCTAATAAGTCAATCGTCAGATAAGGTTGTAAGAGTGTGCTTAACTGTATTTTTCATTTACTTTATAGTTCTCACGGAAGGGGATAATTCTCACTGAAACTACAGAATAAAGCCGCCAGTTAAAATCAAGGAACGGTTGTGCTCGTGGTTACTGAAGGGGGCTACAAGACCATTATCCGTTTCGAATTCACCAACTCAAAGACGCTTGCCCGCTCCATCATAACTCCGTAAGTTTTCCCTCCCTGTGTAGATCAAACGTCCTGCCTGTAAATCCTGGGTATGCCCACATCATTAATGAATAAGATGTGTAGAAAACTGTTTAGCCATAATTAAAGGCCTTTCATAAAGAGGCTGTCGTGGTTGCATGTGCCTCATGTTTAACACGTATTGCTTGTTACAGAATACTACTGTTGTACATCTAATATCCCCTAGCAGATTTCGTTGCCTTTGCACAAATTCTGTCATGTTACTGTGGTCTTTTTAAAAGTCAATAAAAATGTGTGTAAAGTGTACATGTCTGTTTCACTGTATATTTGTTTAGGCCCTCCTAGAAACACCTAATTAAAGGCCTTTCATAAAGAGGCTGTCATGATTGCATGTGCCTCATGTTTAACATGTATTGCTTGTTACAGAATACTACTGTTGTACATCTAATATCCCCTAGCAGATTTCGTTGCCTTTGCACAAATTCTGTCATGTTACTGTGGTCTTTTTAAAAGTCAATAAATATGTGTGGAAAGTGTACATGTTTGTTTCACTGTAGATCTGTTTAAGACCTCCTAGAAACACCTAATTTCATCCCACAGCATTAATTAATAAACTGTGTAGAAGCTGTTTAGCCATAAGTAAAGGCCTTTCATAAAGCGGCTGTCATGATAAACCTGAATCTGAAAATACCTTTAGGATCTTTTCTTTGGGGTTCTAATCTCCCCGTGTGTACATGCCCTGAAAATCCTTAGGCTGGAGCCCTCTGGAAGCTCTGTGCCTGTACATATAAAGAGAACTAAATAGGAAACTAGGCTGAGAAACATTATTTAGATGGCTGTTTAATTGTTGTTTAAAGCCTGAAATGGACACAATGCCAAGGGACCTTGTTTCTAACAGATACACACATTCCTTGTTTCTCACACACACACACACACACACACACATTCCTTGTTTCTAACACACACACACACACATTCCTTGTTTCTAACACACACACACACACACTCAGGTCTTAAAGATGGCTTGTTCTGGTTATTTATAATGCCTATGCCCCAGATCCATAACCCAGGACATTCCTGCTTCATAGATAACAACCATAAGGGAGATAAAACTGGGGGGTGGAGGGGGGCATGGGCCCCAAAATAACACACACCCTCTAGTCTAACACATGACCACACAAACAGGGGGGGCGGGGGCACATATTCAGTACATGTCATCAGGTCATAAGGTCAGCAATCAATCATTTTTGACACCTGTCACCAATCAATCATTTTGACACATGCCGTATCCTCTAACAGGAGCCAGGTGCGAGGTAACGGTATCGAGCATGAGCGCATGGATGTTCTTCACAGCAACAGTTACATCTATCAACAGAAGCGCCAAGAGGCAGGGATCCGCCTGCAATAGGCTGAGCAAGTTTAAACCACACCCAGTCTCTACTCTGACAGGCCGGTTCGGAAGCCGGAACTACTACTGTCATCAGGGTATATTATAATATCTTTGTCAGGAACAAGTCAGTTCTGTTTTGCCCTGCGAGGTGGGACAGAGAGCCCATATATACGAAAATTGCATTTACCACTTATTGCTTAGCTTATAAAAAAATACATAGTATACAATCGGTGACTCATTGTCATATTTATCCTGATACCAGATTCGAATTGACGCAACTCTAACACAAGTCATGACAATAGGGCAGTGTCTTAAGTGGTGCTGTATTATTACAAGGGTGGAGAGATTAGAGAAAAAACTAAATGGAGACTGGCATCACGCTTACATTTTTATTAAAAGGACCAACAGAATAACTTTACAGAAATTATAAAATAGTTAAATAATTGCATGCCACTTACAATTGTTTACAACAGAGTTTAGAGTACAGATGTCAACATTCAACTACTTTTGTTTTTATTGCTTTACAAGGTCGTCAAAGAGGTCACCAATTCCCTAGACAGACATTTCAGCTTATGTTCATCCCCCCCATAAAACAAAGACTGTAGTGATAGACAACATGGAGGGGGGAAAAGGGTAACACTTTATTTGGATAGTCTCTAGAGCATCTACAGATGGACTATCGGTAACATTTCAAATATCTACTAACCCTAATCTTAACCCTTACCTTTGCAAGCGGTTACTTAACCATGTGTGTTGTTTCCCTCTTGTAGTGTAGTGATGGGCACGGTTATTCCAATAACTGAACGGGCGTCAGAATTTGAGAGTATTCATTTTTGATAAAGAAAATAGGCGCAACAAAAGTTAAAGGTTTGGTCTAAAATGAACATTGTTACAGAGCCTACAAGGATTTTAATAAACAAGTTTTATGACAGTTAATAGTGCGCCCCATAAAAAAGACACACTGGTAGCCAACGTGAAGCTTGTTGGTCAATCAAAGCGGCGCTACAGTCAGAGGCTCTATGTAGCAAGAGAAGTGGGAGATTTATAATCAATGCAAAATGGAATTAACATCACGGAATTAAGTTGGCTAAATGAAGAGTCCGCTACAACGAGCAACCATCAGGTAGGCTGTGGAATCTGAAAGGAGTTGTCGAGAATTAGCTTTGCTACTTTAGCTAGCTTTTTTACATTGATTTTATGGATTCAAGACAGGCACTACCAGATGGTATGATAGACAAGCATGTTGCTGCCATAGGTTATCTTACCTGCGTCAGTCTGTTTGGCTACTCTCGCTCTCCCGCCGTGCCACACAGACTGCCACAAACACACACCAGCCCCTGCCGCCCCAACAGGCTCTCGAGTCGCACGAGTAAGTCTCCATTGAAGTTTTAAAATATATTTTTCTTTAAGCACATTTAGACTATCCAGATATTATTCGAAAACTGAAATAATTTCAATGCCTTCCCTGATGTAGAGCATATGCAGATGGTCAATACAGACTATCCGAATAAAGTGACTCTGAAAATCTTCAATTAACAAAAAAAGCCAAATAACTTGTCTCCTATTCAGTTCTTTATCGTGACCAGAACATAAAACTGATTCTGATTCCACCTATGCAAGTTCTGCATACACTCCCCTCTCTTTCCGTCTTCCCACCACTATCTTTTGACCTGAGTGTACAGTAATGCTGTAATCTCTTCCCCATTTCAAACGTGTTTCCGATTGCAAACGGGGAATTCCGGAAACCTACTCAAGAGAACTGGATCTGCTGCACTCCGGGAATCTGGAAGAGGGAAAGGAGGATACCTAGTCATCTGCACAGCTGAATGCTTTCAACCAAAATGTTTATTCTGCATTTAACCCAACCCCTTTGAATCAGAGGTCAGGGGGGTTGCCTTAACATCAACGTCATCGGTGCAGTTATTGTTGGGGGTTAACTGCCTTTCCGGCTCAGGGTTTCAACCTTTCGGTTACTGGCCCAACGCTCTTAACCGCTAGGCTACCTGCCGCCCAGAGAGAGAGCAGAACTAACATGTAGATATCTTTTGTTTCTCACTTCTTTATTGTCAGCTGCAAGCCATGTTTAGACATTTATGATACGATTTATTGATTAATCATGGTTTAACAAGTCCCGGGGTGCACAGTTGTGTACTTGTGGTGGTGAGTCAGATGGCCCCTGTGCACATGGTTGTGTCCCCAGAGAGGTGCGGGACGGGACGCCTGTGCCACTGCAACCAGCGCCCGCCTGATGGTGCAACTCATCACTCTCACGTGTTTGGTCTTAATGAGTACATGACGCGTGGAGAGTAGACTCAGGAGCTTACCTGTTGGTACGAGGTGGTGTAAACCATGACATTCTGTTGTTGTCCATCAGCAGTTATTATTCCAGCAGGCAACTGGTTCGCTGCAAAAGGAAACAGATTTATACTTCAGATTATGCCGTTACCAATTCCATGAAGTAACGTTCTGTCAATCACTGTAACCCACTGTTAGACATTAATCAAATACATTTTAAACAGTGTAAAGTACTGCATAAATTCTGATATGATAACATGAATAAGTATATTTCAAGCTAGAATCCAACAGGAGTGTACTGTTGGATTCTAGCTTGAAATATACTTATTCATGTTATCATATCAGAATTTATGCAGTGCTTTACATGTATAAGAAACATACAGTACCAATCAAAAGTTGACACCTACTCATTCAAGGGTTTTTCTTTATTTTGACTATTTTCTACATTGTAGAATAGTGAAGACATCAAAACTATGAAATAACACATTCAATCATGTAGTAACCAAAAATGTTAAATCAAAACGTATTTTATATTTGAGATTCTTCAAAGTAGCCACCCTTTGCCTTGACAGCTTCGCAGACTCTTGCCATTCAACCAGCTTCATGAGGTGGTCACCTGGAATGCATTCCAATTAACAGGGGTGCCTTGTTAAAAGTTAATTTGTGGAATTTCTTTCCTTCTTAATGCGTTTGAGCCAATCAGTTGTGTTGTGACATGGTAGGGGTTGTATACAGAAGATAGCCCTATTTGGTAAAAGACCACATCCATATTATGGCAAGAACAGCTCAAATAAGCAAAGAGAAACGACAGTCCTTTACAATAATTCATGAAGGTCAGTCAATCTGGAAAATCTCAAGAACCATTAAGTGCTATGATGAAACTGGCTCACATGAGGACTGCCACAGGAAAGGAAGACCCAGAGTTACCTGCTGCAGAGGACACGTTCATTAGAGTTACCAGCCTCAGATTGCAGCCCAAATAAATGCTTCACAGAGTTCAAGTAACAGATACATCTCAACATCAACTGTTCAGAGGAGACTGCGTGAATCAGGCCTTCATGGTCAAATTGCTGCAAAGACACTACTATTAAAGGACACCAATAATAAGAAGAGACTTGCTTGGGCCAAGAAACACAAGCAATGGACATTAGACCGGTGGATATCTGTCCTTTGGTTTGATGAGTCCAAATTTCGATTTTTGGTTCCAATCAACGTGTCTTTGTGAGACGCAGAGTAGGTGAACGGATGATCTATGCATGTGTGGTTCCCACCATGAAACATGGAGGAGGAAGTGTGATGGTGCTTTGCTGGTGTCAGTGATTTATTTAGAATTCAAGGCACACTTATCCAGCATGGCTACCACAGCATTATGCAGCGAAACGCCATCCCATCTGGTTTGCGCTTTGTGGGATTATCATTCGATTTCATCAGGACAGTGACCCAACACCACCAGGCTGTGTACAGGCTTTTTGAGGAGAGTGATGAGTGCTGTATCAGATGACCTGGCCTCCACAATCACCCAACCTAAACCCAATTGAGATGGTTTGGGATGAGTTGGAACACAGAGTAAAGGAAAACAAGCCAACAAGTGTTCAGCACGTGTGAACTCCTTCAAGACTGTCATCAAGTCAAAGGGTGGCTACTCTGAAGAACGTAAAAAATATATTTTGATTTATTTAACACTTTTTGGTTACTACATGATTCCATATGTGTTATTTCATAGTTTATGTCTTTACTATTATTTTACAATATAGAAGTAAAAATAAAGAAAAAATATTGAATGAGTAGGTGTATCCAAACATTTTTACTGGTACTGTCAAAGAAGGGTAAAGAGGAACTTGGTGTGTGGAAAGTTACTGAGTGAGAAAAAGGAAAGTGCAGAAAGTTCATATTCAGTTCAAATACACAGTAGTCAGGAAGTATTCATACCCCTCGACTTTTTCCTCATTTGTTACGTTACAAACTTCTTTTTTTAATGTCCTTAATCTACACATAATGACAAAGCAAAAACAGGCTTTTAGAACAGGCTTTCCAAATAAAAAAAATAATTAAATAATATGTATAGAAATATCACATTTCCATAAGTATTTAGACCCTTTACTCAGTACTTTGTTGAAGCACCTTTGGCAGCGATTACAGCCTTGAGTCTTCTTGGGTCTGACAATACAAGCTTGGCACACCTGTATTTGTGGAGTTTCTCCCATTCTTCTCTGCAGATCCTCTCAAGCTCTGTCAGGTTGGATGGGGAGCATCGCTGTCCCAAAGCCACTCCTGTATTGTCTTGGCTGTGTGCTTGTTGTCCTGTTGGAAGGTGAACAGTTGCTCCAGTTTGATGTAATGAGAGCTCTGGAGCAGGTTTTCATCAAGGATCTCTGTACTTGGCTCCGTTCAACAACACTTCTCTGGTCTGAAAAGTCCTTTAGGTGCCTTTTGGCAAACTCCAAGAGGACTGTCATGTGCCTTTTACTGAGGAGTGGCTTCCGTCTGGCCATTCTACCAAAAAAGCCTGATTGGTGGAGTGCTGCAGAGATGGTTGTCCTTCGAGTCTACAGTTGTGGCCAAAAGTACCACGAAATTGGGGAGAAAAAGGGGTATATATAAAAAATTTAATTAAAAAAGTTTGCTGCTTCGGTGTCTTTAGATATTTTTGTCAGATTTTACTATGGAATACTGAAGTATAATTACAAGCATTTCATAAGTGTCAAAGGCTTTTATTGACAATTACATGAAGTTAATGCAAAGAGTCAATATTTGCATTGTTGACCCTTCTTTTTCAAGACCTCTGCAATCTGCCCTGGCATGCTGTCAATCAACTTCTGGGCCACATTGATGGCAGCCCATTCTTGCATAATCAATGCTTGGAGTTTGTCAGAATTTGTGGGTTTTTGTTTGTCCAACTGCCTCTTGAGGATTGACCACAAGTTCTCAATGGGATTAAGGTCTGGGGAGTTTCCTGGCTATGGACCCAAAATATCAATGTTTTGTTCCCCGAGCCACTTAGTTATCACTGTTGCCTTATTGCAAGGTGCTCCATCATGCTGGAAAAGGCATTGTTCGTCACCAAACTGTTCCTGGATGGTTGGGAGAAGTTGCTCTCGGAGGATGTGTTGGTACCATTCTTTATTCATGGCTTTGTTCTTAGGCAAAATTGTGAGTGAGCCCACTCCCTTGGCTGAGAAGCAACCCCACACATGAATGGTCTCAGGATGCTTTACTGTTGGCATGACACAGGACTGATGGTAGCGCTCACCTTGTCTTCTCCGGACAAGCTTTTTTCCGGATGCCCCAAACAATCGGAAAGGGGATTCAGAGAAAATGACCAGTCCTCAGCAGTCCATTCCCTGTACCTTTTGCAGAATATCAGTCTGTCCCTGATGTTTTTTTCTGGAGAGAAGCAGCTTTTTTGCTGCCCTTCTAGACACCAGGCCATCCTCCAAAAGTCTTTGCCTCACTGTGAGCGCAGATGCACTCACACCTGCCTGCTGCCATTCCTGAGCAAGCTCTGTACTGGTGGTGCCCCGTTCCCGCAGATGAATCAACTTTAGGAGACGGTCCTGGCGCTTGTTGGAATTTCTTGGGTGCTTATGACAGTCACACAAGACAAGTTTGTATCAGTAAAAAATACTAGCATATAACAATGGATAATTCTTTAAGTAAAAAACAGCATAGTATGTCTAATTAAACAGCACAGTATGTAATTAATTTCCTCCATATATAGCAAGTATTTCAAGCTAGAATCCAACAAAAGTAATAAAATGTGGAAAAGGGGAAGGGGTCTGAATACTTTTCAAATGCACTGTATTATTGTTGAATATGAATGTCCCTGAGGGAGGCAAAGTGCAACAGTCTAGTTTCAGTTCTTGATTAGGCAGGCCAGTTGCTGCGGAACCAGGACTATGGGTTCTAGGGACTAGAGATGAGGAACTCAACTCGATTGAAGGTCAACAGATGAAGAGAGAAGATACTGCTGGAAAGGGGCCCACATTGAAGAACATCTGATTACAGTTCTATCGCACACATACATACTCACTTCCACGAGGGTCCTAGAGTTAGGCAGGGCCATAACACCAGTAAGAGGAACCTAGTGGTTCTAACCAAAGAAGGACATGTTCTCTTAGACATGCAAGGTCCTTCCGCCTAGTCGGAAGGTATAAAGATGTGTTTGTGTGACTTGTATGTTGTCTTTGCAGCTGTATGACCCAGTGGTTGTATAAACTTGGTTTAAGCTTTTTTTATTCGTCCATTAGTTTTTTTTTGTACTGTTTGTTGAAAACTTAACAATCCTCAGGGTAAGAAATTGCCTGGGGCCCAGGGATGGAGAACTGCAGTAAATAAGGCCATCTTGGCAACTAGACCATAAACTAGCTGATGATCCTGTAACATGAATAACAAAAGAGTACATGTATGCATTCAGCACCTCTCATCTAGGCCTAATCCTAGAGCTGTTAACAGTGTTGGGGGATAACAGCAAATGTTAATGAATTCTATTGGGATTGAGACCCCATTTACCGAAGCTGTCGTCTGTGAGTTCTTCTCTGAGTCCCTCTGTTACAGATATGCCGCCGATTCCCTTCTCCCCTTTCATTGCCTACAGAGAGAGAGAGGGAGAGAGACACACATTGAGAACTTGTTAGGGTTGGTTATGAATTGAGCTGTATTTACACCTAGAAAAGACACAGAGATAAAAAGACCTTTGTGTTTGAGCCAAGGCCCAAGCATAGTGCATAGCATAAGAACTCATACACACCAGTCTGGAGAGAATGGCATAAGCTATTGCACTTGGCGCAAACACACTTCCTCTCACCTCTCGGAACTTCTGTAGGTAGAGTTTGAGTGGCTCCACGTACATGTCGAAGCCCAGGGTGGACATGGCAAACAGGATGTCCTCTCCGTTGATGGTCTTCCTTTTCTCTTGGTGACAGCGCTCACTGGCCTCCGACGTGATGAAGCTGATGAACTCGCTCACACACTCCTGAACACACTCCTTGGCATCTTTCGCTATCTGGACAGGATTAATGGGGGAAGGGGGATTTAGGTCAACATGCAGCCAAAGGTTGATGTGGATACTACATTCAGGGCCGGTTTCCTGGACACAGATTAGGCCCAGTCCTGAACTAAAAAGCATGGTCATTGGAGAATCTCCGGAAAGTGTGTCTTGGGAAATCTAACTCAGTGTTCACATATAAATCAATATTAGGCTTTACAATAATTTACAAAAATACTTATTTAAAAAAAATACCTGTTTAAAATGTCAAAACATTTGATATAAACAACAAGCAAGCGTCTTTAAAAAGAACTTGCAGTGTCTTGTGTTGGGGTTTCTGTATCTGTGTCTGTTGATTGATTTGGTAATTAAAACAGATGGCCCGGTCAACCCGTCCTGTGCAATTTATCAGGCATTGAAGATGAACTAAAGTTGGCAGCAAACGTTTGAGATGTTTACCACCTGTAACTAGGGAGTACCAAGAGTTTCAAGGACATGTAGCCTACTGTATGAAGTAGAATCCACAGTAACTGGAAGGGTGAGTATTATCAGTGTGACTGGTTGATGGCCAAGAAATGGACACAGCAATAAACCCTTTGTGTTTGGGCTAAGGCAGAGGAGAAATACATCCACACTGGCAAATATTCAGCCTTGAAAGATGATACAAATGCAGTGCGTCCTTGGTGACCTGAAAGGCGCTTCTGTGCTTATCAAATGGAGCATTTTCATACAGGATTTACCCCACAGTGTTTTACCCAAAAGGCTCAGACTTTTCCGTTTCCATCTACGCGGGCCGGATCCCGTGTCTCACTGAGCCATGGCTCCGGCTGACCTGCTTTAACTTGGCTCTAAAGGCAGGCCGCTGGTACTAGGGCTGGGTGGTATACTGTATTTTATGATATACCGGTATTGATGCAGGGTCTGGTTTGAGTTTTTACTTTACCTTCTATACCGGAATTTAAATGTTTGGTTTGTTAAATGTGATTCGCCATGTGTAATGTCCATTTTTATAGTTTACTTCGCTACTTGAGACACCTCTCTCCTCGCCACTCTCCATACAGACCTAGCCACGCCCCTTGTCACTCAAGGAGCGCATTTGATGTTCCTCAACCACGAGACACTTGCGTTCAGGCTACATGGTCAATGCAGCAAATGCAACAATGTTGATGACAATAGTGCTGTTTTCACTTTGCTTCTTAATATAAATCCACTAGCGTTCTATACTGACACTATTAGTTTGTGTTTCTTTACATCAGCAAACAGCTAGTTTGTCTTTTCTTAGCAAGTTGCCCTTGAATCTTGTGAGACGCCAATTGTTAGCCGCTAATGCTAATATCTAGCTAGCTAATAAATGTACTGAGTAAGAGCAAACATAGATAGCTAATACAGCCTGATAATACCAGTGATGGTGTAGACCTAAATCAGCACGTTGTTTGTGCAACAGTATCTTCTAAATCAAAGAGGAATATGCAAAGCAAGAAAATGTTAGCTAAATGAAGTAGCCAAGAGAAAACAAATCTATTGGGCCAAAGCTTATAGGGTCCCCTAGGAAACACTTATCACAATAACTCTCCCTGGCATTTTAATTTGTGTTAACAATGTATTCAAAGTACCCACTATTATATTCTAACTATAGAATTATAACAGTCATCTATTTCCACGATTCCAACAGTTTTGCTCGAATTCGCAAGTCAAATCACAATTGCAACATTTGGTTAAAAATAAGTCAAATATTATTTGCCCATATCGTGCAGCCCTACGTGGCAGTGTGGAAATTCTCAATTGAGCAGTGGCGTAAAGTACTTAAGTAAAAATGTTAAGTCGTTTTTTGGTGTATCTGTACTTTACTATTTTTATTTTGGACAACTTTTACTTCACTAAATTCCTAAAGAAAACACTGTACTTTTTACTCCATACATTTTCCTTGACACCTAAAAGTACATTTGAATGCTTATTAGCAGAACAGGAAAATTGTCCAATTCACTCACTTGTCAAGAGAACATCCCTGGCCATCTACTGCCTCTAATCTCTGATCACTAAACACAAATGCACAAATTATGTCTAAGTGTTGGAGTGTGCCCCTGGCTATCTGTAAATAAAAAATAAATAAAAATAAATGGTGCCATCTGGTTTGCTTAACATAAGGAATTTAAAATTATTTATACTTTTACTTTTGATACTTAAGTACATTTTATCAATTACATTTACTTTTGATACTTAAGTATTTTTTTCAACCAAATACTTTTACTCAAGTAGTACTTTACTGGGTGACTTTCACTTTTGTAATTTTCTATTAATGCATCTTTACTTTTACTCAAGTATGACAATTGGGTACTTTTTCCACCACTGCAATTGAGTGCAGGAAATGCAGAAATTATAAAAGTGCTAAAATTGGTTTTGGTTGAAGTTGAATTGAACAGTATAAAACAATCATAATGGAGACAGACTCAGAGAAATAACTTAGAATGTATGTATGCTTTGCCACCCTAGGATCACTCACTACTCAAAGCAAACTTTGAACTTTTATTATTCAAAATCCAAAAACACCGTCCAATATATATATTTTTTAACCTCTTAGAACTCTTGCTCTATACTGCCCCTGTTGGAGAAAGTGCGTGCCCATAGTAAACTGAAAATATTTTTCCCAAAAATTGCTAATATATGCATATAAAAAATATTATCGAATAGAAAACACTCTAAAGCTCCTAAAACCGTTTAAATTTTGTCTCTATGTAAAGCAGAACCCTCAGGGCATGCATTCTCCCAAATGCTCTCTTGTCATGGAAAAAGTTGGCCCAACTTTGACGTCATCTCACACGCACTTCCCAAACAGCTACCGCTCTGGGAACAGTCTGTACGTGTTCAGCGCGAAGCCTGCTTTCAATGGGGCTTCTCATTGTGAGAATCGCGCGCTCACGGGAGTTTGAGCGAGCCGAAACCTCTCGGCCAAGCGAAAAAAAAGGTGACTGTTACGCGCGCTCTGGCCGGGTGATGTATTTTCTTCAGGATCGATTAAACGACGTGTGTGTTTCTGTTCGTCCTCAAGATTTCTGTGCACCTTTATAACATGTTAAAGCTTAATTATGAACATAGTTTGACAAGTTTACTCGACATATAATATGTAAGTTCGACGTTTTGGTGCGCATCCACTTGAATTTTGCCTACATTTCGACCGAAATGTGGCTATTTTGAGAACCGAAAGACGCAGACTTAAACTAAACGCTGGTTTGGTAAGTATAATCCCTTCCAGGTCTTTTGATGGAAGAACAGCAAAGGTAAGGGAATATTGTAAGTCGCTCTGGATAAGAGCGTCTGCTAAATGACTTAAATGTAAATGTATTTATGTGGTAAATTTGGGTTTCTGTCGACTCCAAGATAGAGGAGCGATAATGCTAATTTTGGAGCGCCGACTCCTAGTATAGCCTAGTGAACGCAACCTGTAACGTTAAAAATAAATGTAACACAGCGATTGCATTTAGAAGAAGTGTATCTTCCTATACATATGTAAAACATGCGTATTTAGTCAAAGTTTATGATGTGTATTCCTTGTTAGCTGACGTTATCTGCCGGAGCTATCGGCATTTCTCCTGCCATTTTAGTAGCATTTTTTGAACGATGCATCATTGTAAACAGAGATTTATGGATATATATTGCAGATTATTGAAAAAAAAATGAATGTACTGTGTAACATGTTATATTACTGTCATCTGATGAAGATTTCAAAAGGTTAGTGAAATGATTTCTTTTAATCCTGCGTTTGTTGATTGCATATTTTTTCCTACTTGGCTATGCAAATGAGCTATGTCTGTGGTGGTGGTTTGACATAAATATGTGCTATGTTTTCGCAGTAAAACATTTTAGAAATCTGACTTGCTGGGTAGATAAACAACTTGTTAATCTTTCATTTGAGCTATTTTACTTGTTAATGTGTGGAGGTTAAATATTTTTAGGAATATTTTTTCGCATTGTGCGTTATGCTAATGAGCTTGAGCCATAGTCACGAACCCGGATCCGGTATTGGTAGACTATGAGGTTAAACACCATGATATAATATTTTGGCCATATTGCCCAGCGTTAACTGGTACTTTCACCTATCATTTCCATAACAATGGCTAACTGTGAACTAACACCTTCTCACAAAGCAACCGTTTTGATTATGCAGAGGTTGTTGATTCCGCTCTGTCGTGGAAATATTTGCTCAATAAAATTTCTCAGATACCGGAACTTATGAATACAAATAGACTTTATTACAAAGTAACAAGCCGAGCTGGTTCATGGGTCAACCAACTTTCCAGCCTCGGCACACACTTTCTATAGTTTTCATCCTTACGTCACACACATAGTAACTCCTCTTTATGTTAATCACTCATCCCCTCTGGCATTTAGCCACCATTATCTTTTTGCCTTGCACTCACTTCAGCTTGGTTTCCATTTTCTTATTGGCACAGACATTAGGGCATAGATTATATTGGTGGCATACCCATAGCAATAGTACAAAAATAAACAGACATGCACAATCCCAAGAAACGTGCATGTCTAATGGTGCTGAAGTAATACAAACCTTTGATCCTAATGCATGTCTAATGAATCTCACTGGACTACATAATGGTTTCTTATAGCCTAATGACCCACACACACATATAATGGTTAAGCTTGCATTGATTCTGCTTAAAGTAAGATGTATAATGTACACA
The DNA here is from genome assembly GCF_023373465.1 of Oncorhynchus keta. Taxonomy (NCBI): domain Eukaryota; kingdom Metazoa; phylum Chordata; class Actinopteri; order Salmoniformes; family Salmonidae; genus Oncorhynchus; species Oncorhynchus keta. Next base: position 33,613,752 of record NC_068446.1, on the reverse strand, counting down.
CTTGTACTAGAAAATTCCCAATAATCTTCACAAGTCCTCACTTTCAGCCCTATATGGAAACACAATTTCACTAGTATAACATAAGGGTGGTATTATAACAGTCAAAAAGCAGCAACGGTGTACTCAGTCTAAGTGTTTCCTCTACCATTGCATAGGTCGGATGAGTCCCTCTCACTTCAAAATACATGGCCTCAAATTGGTTATGATAGTAATTAAACATGTTAAATGTTAGCCGCCAAAATACATGACCAATCATGTTTATCGGTCTACAGGTTAATATGTGCATCATTTTGTGGAATTAAATTGGCACGTGTATTTTCGTTAGTCATCATGCATTTCATTTATCACACGCACACAGCATACAGAGCCTAGTTTGAGGAGTAGAATAGTCTACCACCTGTCAGACAGCGTGAGAGTAGCTCCTCAAAAAGCCTGTTGGCTACTGGAGTGAAACCTTTTGTAATCCCAGTCATTGCGCAACAAATAACAATTCTAAATGCAATCGGGTGTTAAAAACACGATTAAAAGGAGCTATTTTATTTCTCAATCTCAACTTGTAATTAAAGCGCTCCTTCCATTCGGATGCATAGGCTATAGCCTGCCTACCGTTGACCTTCACCGCGTCACCCACCACTTCGCAATGGGAGAAGTTTAAGGCAGTATAATTGTTTGAAACCTGAATTTACTTCACTTCAAATAAGGAAGCATGTCATACCTTGCTTCAAAGTAGCTTTGTGAAAAATCCATCCATAGAAAACAGAGGGAATTATTTTATAAAGACTTCCTCATGCCATTAACCAGAATTTATCTCCTGTTCTATTGACTTTCTTTTGTTGTCCAGAAGCTAAAAGGCACAATCCTAGACATATTAGCAACCCATCATAGCAGTTGCTAGTAGATTCCCCCTCTTTCTACACGGAACTAAAATATAAATGCAACATGTAAAGTGTTGGTCCCATGTTTCATGATCTGAAATAAAAGATCCCAAAAAGGTTCCATGAGCACAAAAAGCTTATTTCTCAAATGTTGTGCAGTTTTTTTTTTACATCCCTTTTAGTGAGCAGTGAAGCTGATTAAACAGGATGGTCATTACACAGGTGCACCTTGTGCTGGGGATAATAAAAGAACACTAAAATGGGCAGCTGTCACAACACAATGCCACAGATGTCTCAAGTTGAGGGAGCGTGCAATTGGCATGCTGATTGCAGGGATGTCTGTGGCGGAAAATTAGTCATGCTATCCCGTGTTTTATTACTTAGAGAATATTCTCATTATATGCTAGTGTTTTTTTCTAACCTGATACAAACTTGTCTGTGTGACTTAGGCATAAGACTGGGCGTATAGCTAAGATCCGTTTGGAATCGCCCGCAGCAGGTGACAGATCCTGTGTTTTTACTATCTGCAGGAAGTCAGCTGTAAGGGAAACTTGCGGAAAGAAGCACATTTTAGTGTGATCTGTGGCAAATGCAGTTACAGTTGAGCCCTCGTGCCATCTTAATCTGCAGACAAACCAATCGCTTTTTACACACTATGTTCTGCCCGTTTCCACACATCTGCTAAACTGCCACGAAGACAAATAGGTTGTGCTTCCTATAAAAGCCGAGAGCAAACTCTGTTCATTGGGCTTTTAACTCTGCACTATTGAGTGATTGTTGATTGCTTCATTTTTGCTAATCTTATAATAAAGTTAGTTTGTTTGAGGAATCTAAGTCTCCCTCTTAAATAATTTTTTGACAATAGGCATCCTATTGTTTTTTTATGTTTCCATTAAGCTCTTAATGAAAAATGTCCGGTCCTTGTAGTATCAGAGAGGAAGAAACAATGCGAAAGGTTTTACTCTTGCCCAAATCTGTCCAAAATAAGAGCAATGCGTTTCTATGGGAATATTTTGGGCCTAATCTTCATTAGGGGTGTTGGCAGCCCTAGATGAGTCTGTGGTCTATGTATCTGGCTTTGTTGCTGTTTCAATCTTGAATTGTGTAGATTTATGGACTCACAGAATCCAAATAAATACCAGTTAAAAGTTTTAAAACATATTAAATAAATAAAAAGCAACAAACAAGCAAAGCAAGTCTTGCTCCATACCTTTCCTGTCTGTGGAACAGCGTTCTTCATGATGCGAGCCACGTTAGCGATGGGGAGGTAGATGTCCTGCTCGCGGAAGTTTTCCTTGCTGCCGTTGCCTTCCTCATGGTCATGCAGGCTCTCATCACAGTCATCTGTGTCAGGGAGAGGGGCATGTTACATCTACACATTTTGCCTATAAAAATCTTCTCTACCTCTATTCACCAAGCAAGTTTAGTCTGATTGAGATCAAGTCTACGTGTGACTTGGTCAATGTTAAACATTGTCATTTAGAATTACTACAGTAAGTAATGTCCGTATCTTTATATAGAGGTGCTCTGATGGTGTCCTGTATCATTGCGATACCATGTTATTCTGAAAAAGGGGTTGGGGACTGTGCACGTCAGAGAATAGGTAGCTGGGTTTCTCGACTCAACGCCATGTACATCTCGGTGGAGTTGGGTGGAGACGACTGTGGGAGGAGTGTACCTCCGACTACAGTCAGTGGTTGTATTTGATTAACATTGTATTAAAAAGTAAGGGATTCCAGCAAACAGGCCGTGATTGGGAGTCCCATAAGGCGGCGCACAATTGGCCCAGCGTCGTCCAGATTTGGCCGGTGTAGGCCATCATTGTAAATAAGAATTTGTTCTTAAAACTGACTTGCATAGTTAAATAAAGGTTAAATAAAAAATAACAGGCATGCAGAGGACAGAAAAAAGGCACACAGTGGACAAACGAAGGAACACGGCAGTGGAGGCTGCTGAGGAAGGACAGCTCATAATGGCATGGAAAGGAGTGAATGGAATGGCATCAAACCAATGTTTGATTCCGCTCCAGCCATTACCACGAGCCCGTCCTCCCCAATTATGGTGCCACCAACCTCCTGTGGTACACAGTAAGGGTTTAAGAATTTCAATTTTTAGAAGTATAGCCTGACAGCGACTCCATGTAGTCGGAGATACAGTCCACACACTCGTCTCCACTAAATTCCATTAATGTAGTTGAGAGACGCAGCTAGAGAAGAGGGTGCTTCTGTTCTATATCGCGGAGCTCCGCCCAACAAGGGGAGCTCTGCTCCTAGTGGTTTACCCTGCTGACTAGGCAGCGAACAGCCTGAGAGAAAATTATGCACACACCTGCAGCCAATAGGAGTACAGGTGTCCCTACATAAGGGGATGCTTCCCCACAATCAGCCTCCCATAATCTTCAGCAACAGGACTGGACTGAAGAAGCCTAGAAGAGAAGAGAGAAGTCTCAGGACGAACCCGCTGTCGATATCCTGGTCTCGACGTCATCCTTTATGAGCATACCTTATCCACCCCCCAAAAGCTCTTTTAAGAGCTCAGTGTCGCTGCTCCACTATGGCAGCTACAGACCCACACAACTTATGTTTTGTGTGCTTGGGTTCACAGCACGCTAGGGGCGGCCTCACAGATTCCCCGGAATGCCCTTGCTGTGCCCTCCTTTCTTTAAAAGTGAAGAAGCAGCAGTGGGCGTTTATCAGGGTAGATCTCCCTCTGGAGGACGCCATGTCTGTGCTAGCCTCAGGTTCTGAAAAAAGGCACCCTACTGACCGAGGCTGAAATGATTAATAAAGAAAGTGTTCCATCTGACTTTGTCACAAGAGAACCTCTTTCCCATAACAAACTTGAGACCGCTCAGGTTCCGTCTCTCTCTCACATCACTCTGTGTGTAGCACAGCACACCATGAGTGCGTAGCTGAGGACGTTGTGAGTGGAAATTACATGAGGGAAGCAAAACTGACGCTCTTGATGAGCCGCCATGCTATACCTCAAGGAAACCCCATACTACACACTCTCAGGAGTAATGTGAATAAGGGTTTGAGGAACATCTTGCGTACACAGCCCCATGTTGGGCCGATGACGCAATCGCTGTTGGGGGACAGCGCACTAACTCAGGCAGATGCCTCAGTGTAGCTCAGACCCGTGATGCATTCACGGAGGACAGGAACCACAAGGTGTATAACGTGTATAACCAAAGTGTTGGCGCCCCCGTTTCTCACAGAACGCGCTAATATTTCCTCCCCTTTTCGAGAGGGGCCCACCTTGGGCTGTCCCACCTAGTAGTAGTCCATCCTACTGTCTGTACCAAAGCTTTGCGCTCTCCCGCTCTTAGAGCATTACTTGGGAGTGGCAGCGAAGCTGCACCCTCTCCCCCTGGCTAAGCCGGACGCTGGAGAAGGGTTACGCCATCCAATTCTACAGAACTCCACCCCCATTTACGGGCGTGGTGGAGACCGTGATGAAGACGTCAGAGAAAGTAGTCGCTCTTGTGAAAGACATGACCGAACATTTGGCGAAGGAGGCAGTCACAGTAGTTCCCCAAGAGCAAAGGAACAGCGGGCTATAGTCGCTCTACTTCCTAGTGCCAAAGAAGACGGGAGGAATGAGGCCAATATTGAATTTACGTACTCTCAAAGAGAGCGTAGCCAAACGGCCCTTTAGAATGCTTACGACAAAACGTCTGCTGGAATGTATCCACAACAAGGCCTTTTGTATAAGCGTAGACCTAAAGGAAGCATACTTTCATATGCTGGTGCATCCGCGTCACAGGAAGTTTCTGCATTTCGCCTTCCAAGGGGTGGCGTACGAGTATGCGAGGATGCCATTCAGGTACGCCCTGACACCTCTCATCTTTTCCAAATGCATGGAGGCGGCATTGGAACAGTTGCGTCATTCAAGGATAAGGCTACTAGTCTACCTAGATGACCTACCGGTTCTTGCCCCGTCAGCAGAGCTGGCGATCACACACGACACAGACAGTGATTAATCTCACAAGTCTGGGGTTCGCTGTGAATTGGGAGAAGAGCGCGCCTGGGCCCAGTCATCAGATTGTCTACCTGAGCTAGACAGTGACCATGAAGGCTCGAATTTCGGATCCTCGATGGGCTGCCTTATTGCTAGCCCTACAAAGGTTTGATCCGAACCGCACGGTGACGGCGCATTCCGTCATAACACTTGGGTCTCATGTCGTCTGCCCACTCGGTGGTTCCGCTGGGACTTCTGCACATGCGCAGAACACAGCGATGTTTTGCCCAACTACGACTGGACCCAGTGAGGCACCAACATCAGTTGTTGGTGGTTCCCTTCTCGCTCAGAGCGGACCTGAACTATTGGAGATCTGTGTGTCCCGACGCAAGTGGCCCCAATGGGCAGAGTGTCTTCCTACATTCCAGTGTTTACAGAGGCTTGTCTGACTGGATGGGGAGGGACATGTCAAACTCGGGCGGTCGGAGGTGTGTGTCCTCCCTCGGGACACCACATCAACCTCCTGGAGTTGGAGACAGTTCTACTGATTCTGACCCACTTTATGTTTACCCTATGGAGTCATGACGTGTTGGACTGCTCGGACAACCGAACCACAGTAACCTACATAAATCGCCAAGGACGAGTGAAGTCTCCTGCACTCCACTGGCTGACGGAGGAATTGAGGCTGTGGGCTCACGAGCACCTTCACTCGTTGACAGCAGCACACATTCCAGGCTATCAGAACATTGGAGCAGACCTCATGTCTCGAGGGGTTCCTAGAGATGACGAGTGAGCTGCACCCCGACATTGTTCTCCAAATATGGGAACGGTTTGGGAGAGCCGAGGTAGATCTGTTCGCGTCACGTGTGAACCAGCAGTGTTCCCTATGGTTATCCCTACGAGCCCAGGACAAACTGCAACTAGATAGACGCCTTTGCGCACCAACCGTGGTCAGGTGTTCTCCTGTATGCATTTCCACCACTGTCCTGCATTCTCCCACTGCTAGCCTGTGTGAGAACAGGAGGGCTGTCAATCATGTTGATAGCCCCTGATCATCCAGGGGCTTCGTGGTAAGCAGAGATGACTCAAATGTTGATTTCGCCATCATGGCCAATTCCACCGAGAGGATGTGATGTCTCAGGCGGAAGGCATGATAGAGAAATTGCCTCTAATCGGCCAACCACCGAGGGTCTGGCCTGAGAGGGACAGGTTAGAGCGCTGTGGGTCATCTGATTCAGTAATCAGAACCAAACAGGGCCCGCGTGCCAGTTCCACATCCAGGATGCATGCCAGCAGATGGTGTGCCAGAGAATGGGGACCCTGTATGCTGTCAGGTCGAGAGCATGTTCTCTTTCCTACAGTTAATGTTTGACAAGCAGCGCTCACCCACTGCCATTAAGGTGTTTGCAGCAGCGCTTTTAGCTTGTCATGAGGGGTTTGGCAGAGACACCATCTTCTGCCACCCTCTAGTGAAACGGTTTCCATTGGGAACGCCGCGATTTAGGTCAACACCTGGTACTTGAGGCACTCTGTGAGACGCCGTTCGAGCTATTGAATCAAATCCCCCTCAAGATGTTATCCCTAAAGACAGTGATGTCACTTGCTTTGACTACAGCCAAGCGCGTCAGTGATTTGTGTGCTCTTTCGACGAGACACGACTGCCTTGCCATCAACAGCGATTTGAGCAGAGCGGTGTTACGTCCCAACCCAGCATTTATGCCGAAGGTTATTAAGAGCTCATAAAGGTCACAGACTGCTGAGCTGTCGGCCTTCTCCCCCCTCCCCATGCAGAGCAGAGAGGAGAGGCTTCATTGACTGTGCCCGGTACGGGCCTTGGCGTGCCACGTGCAGCACACAGTGATGATTAGGTCATCGCCTCAGCTGTTTATGTCACTGTGCTAGTAAACCACTTTCAAAACAGCGGCTGTCACATTGGCTTCGCAAAAGCATTGAGACGGCTTATGAGGCGCAGGGCGACCACTGCCTCAGGGCGTAAGAGTAGCGGCGTCTACGGCCCTTTTCAGAGGAACCTGGGTACAGGATAATTGTGCAGTGGTCGTCACCGTCTCCTTTTATCCAATTCTACCTGTTAGACGACATCTCTAACTCTCTAGCTTGTTCTGTACTCAGCGTGGCTAAAGGGAGAACTTGAGTTAAGAAAAGATGCAGAACGACTGGGCATGGTTCCCATTAGGTCCACTCTTTTTGTCAAGGAGAGAGACATGTGCGACATGACCTTTGTCTGACACTGTCAGTACAGCTGGGAATATCTAGACTGCCCAACAGTGTATCGCTGTGTTGGGGCGGAGTGATGAGGCAAATAACACTGTAACTAGTATTACTTCACTATTAAACCGGTCAATGAATTTGATAAGAATATTGAGGTATCATCCACCTGCTGAGGAAGAATAGTTGGCCCAAATTCAGTAGTTATCTGCCCACGAATCATTGGCTTAACTCAGTGGTCACCAAACTACGGCCCGCGGGCCGGATACGGCCCGTCAGCACATTTGGCCCGGCCCTCTGAACAATACCAGAGACGCTATCGAATTTTTTTCCTATTTGGCCTCCAGAAAAAAAATCCTAGGCCCGGCCCTGTCAAAGAGAGAACGGAATAATGGCGAAAAGGTTAGGTTAGAGAAAAATTGATTCAGAATGCAGGGTATTTAACCTGCAGTGGACAAACAATATTTTTTGTTCAATGCAAAGAAAAGGCTGTTTGTCTCATCTGTCAAGAGACAGTGGCGGTATTCAAAGAATACAATCTTCGCCGACACTATGAATCCCGTCACAAAGACAAGTACGATAGCTTGCAAGGCCAAATACGAGCAGACAAACTCTCAAAGCTAAAAAGTGGACTACTATCTCAGCAGAATACATTTGTACGCCAAGCTCAGCTGAACCAGGCATCCGTTCGGGCCAGCTTTCGGGTTGCTAAACTGATAGCAAGAAGCGGTAAGCCTTTCACTGACGGAGAGTTTGTTAAGAAATGTATGGATGCTGTCGCGGAGGAGGTGTGTCCCGAGAAGAAAGATGCATTTAATGCCGTAAGTCTGTCGGCGAGTACAATCACCAGACGCGTTGAAGAAATCGGGAGTAATGTATATGCCCAGCTGCAGCAGAAGACGAAAGAATTTGACTTGTTTTCATTAGCACTGGATGAGAGCACGGACGTGCAAGACACAGCGCAACTGCTCATTTTTATTCGTGGAGTTAGCGCAAACTTTGAGATATGCGAGGAGCTGGCAGCCCTCCAAAGTCTCAAAGGGACTACAACGGGAGAGGATATTTTTGACAAAGTGTGCCAAACCATGGAGAAGTTGGACCTGGACTGGTCAAAGCTAGCTAGCATCACGACTGACGGGGCTCCTAGCATGGTGGGCGAAACTCGCGGTCTAATAGGACGCATGAACCGCCCCGCTACGAGTCCACTGCCTAATTCACCAGCAAGCACTGTGCTGCAAAGTGTTGACGTGGGATTCTGTAATGAAGGTTGTGGTGTCGTGCATAAACTTCATCAGAGCAAAGGGACTTAAACACAGGCAGTTCCAAGAATTCCTGTCTGAACTGGAGTCTACGCACGGAGATGTGCTGTACTACACAGAGGTCCGATGGTCCAGAGTTTTTTTTACGAGCTGCTACCCGAAATTAACGCATTTCTTCATTTAAAAGACAGAACGGTCCCAGAGCTGATAGACCCAGAATGGAAATGGCACCTCGCATTTTTAACAGACGTGACAGAAATACTTAACAGCCTTAACAAGGCGAGGGGAAACTCATTTGCGACATGTATTCACACATAAAAGCATTTGAGGTGAAATTAGCGCTGCTTTTGGAACAAGTGAAAAAGCGCAACTTCGTCCATCTTCCTGCTACCCAAAACCTGTCGACAGAGAACCCAGCGGTCCCGTTCCCAGCTGAAAAGTGCGTGGAAGCACTGGAAATGCTGAAGGCGGAGTTCGGTGTGCGATTCAGTGAACTACATGTTCATGCAAAAGAAATCCGTCTTTTTCAGAACCCCTTTGTTGCCGACATTGATGAAGCCCAGCCTTCATATCAGTTTGAGTTGGCTGAGTTACAGAACTGTGATGTTCTGAAAGACGCATTCAAGCCCAACAGTCTCATTGACTTCTATGCCGCCCTCCCAAACGACACATATCCAAACATCAAAAAACACGCAATGAAAATGTCCACAGTTTTTGGCAGCACGTATATCTGCGAGAAAACCTTTTCTCGCATGAAACTGCTGAAAACCCAGATGAGATCAAGATTGACAGATGAACATTTGCATCAGTGCTTGAGACTGGCTGTAACTAGAATGGAACCTGATATTCAACTTCTCACCAGCCAGATGCAGGCCCACAGTTCACACTGATGAACATACATAGGTAAGCTCACTTTTCTGACTTGAATGAGTCATTCTGAGCATAAACAAATATAATCATAATAAAAATCTACTGGGATAAAATCCATCTTTACAACCATACTGGTAGTGAAATGTATTGTGCTGTGTAGGTGCTGTATCACTTAGTTCAGTTTCTCAACCTGCTTCTTTTGTGGTTTTCACAGGGAAGTTGATGAGAGAGAGCTGCAAACAGCGGTGTCTACAAGCCTACTGGAACCTACAAAAGGATTATAAGGAAGGAACACAAGAACTTTAAGAGACTGCTCATATGTGTCAGAGAGATTCTGCTCTGACAACTGAGCTGAACTTTTATCTGTTAAGATTGTGCATGGCACGACAGAAAGTTAATGTTCCATGGCTTTTTTCTATGAAGAACCCAGAGAGAGTTATTTAGTTATTATTTATTTCCTGTTTTTTCTGTGAAGAACTCAGAGAGGGTTATTTAGTTATTATTTATTTCATTAATAGTGTTATTATTTGTTTCCTGACTTTTTTTCTGTAAAGAACCTGGAAAGGGTTATTTGGTTATGTGTGGCTTTCTGGAAAACAATACATTTTTTAAGCTCCCCTACGATCGTCACACTTTTTTTGTTACAAACTGACACCGGCCCCCCATCAGAGAAGGGAAAAGTTGTGGCCCTCACAGGAAAAAGTTTGGGGACCCCTGGCTTAACTGGTTATGACAGAGTTATGAGTTCATCTATCTGCTTGCCCCTAGTCATTGGCTGTGCCTCTCAACTGAGTAGGGCAGATTAGAACAGAGGACGCAATACATTGTGGCAGTCTGTTTTCACAGTGTGTTACAGTACTGTGGGATTTGGTCGCAGCCACTGTTGGGCCCAACCTTTTCATTAAGTGTTAGGCTCGGCAAGGAGTACATTTTGGAGCATTGCGCTCCGCCTTAAACCACTAGGAGCAGAGCTCCACGATACAGAACGATAGTTACCGGAGTTGTTATTCCAGTTCTATGAGTGGAGCGAAGCCCCATAGGACTTTAGGACCTGCCGACCCCCAGTCTCGCTGAATATCTTTTTCCTGGAGGTTGATTGTGGGGAAGCATCCCCTTATATTGGGACAGCTGTACTCCTATTGGCTGCAGGTGTGAGCATAATTCTCTCTCAGGCTATTCACTGCCTAGGCAGCGGAGTAAACCACTAGGAGCAGAGCGCCTCTATGGGGCTCCGCTCCACTCATAGAACTGGAATTACAACTCCGGTAACTATTGATTATGGTGCTTGGTCTGTGAAGGGAGTTCCACCACTTACCATCCTGTGACTGAAGGACGTAGTGGCTTCCTGCCATGTACTCCCCTGGCATGCCCAACTGAGAGGCATCTGTGGTTGAACCGTCTCCCTCCATCTATAAACACAGACAGAATTTATAACCCTGTTCTTTTGAGATCATGATTTAAGAAATACAGAAGGATTGACTCTATGCTATACTATTTTGGTTTTAGCTACATTAACTAAACACCGCCTGGATGAACTATCCAAATAGTCAATCAAAAACTGAACGCACAGGTTGTATCTAACTAACATTAGCCATGTGCACCACACTGTAGGCTGGACAGTTGAAATTTTTAACAATGCTCTTTTCTGATAAAAAACTAGTTCATTGCATCCGCCGTGGAGCCCAGTTTCATAATATTACCATATGTTCCAGCTGCCTACCGTAGTTTTGAAGTAATCACAAAAAAACTGGCCTTATTTTAGGGCATTTTTCACCCTGCCAGCTCCTATTAGTTCTATTGAGCATCATGGCACCAACTCGTCTTCAGATCTTCTATTCCCAGCTTATTGTTTTACCATTGCCTGCTTTGCTATTGTTGGCTATGGAGACCTGCCCACGTTGTTCATAGTTAAAATGTAAACAAAAAATGACTCATGAAACTCTGAGGTTGTTCCATTGTTTACTATAGGGAAATATGGGCATGTTTGTCTATCTCCCCAAATATCTGGCAATGTGTATTTTTTTCATTGGATAACATTTGAATCATGAGAATCCCCTTTCTAATTCAAATCAAATCTAATTTTATTTGTCACATACACATGGTTAGCAGCACTAATTATGTAGTGCTGGACTGTGTATTTCGTTGTCATCAAACGCTAGTGTTATATAAATAATTATATATCAAGCATTACTAGCTGGCCAATGTTCTGGTTAAACCAGTTATCCTCAGATAACTCTGGCCCCAGTGTCCTCAGCCAAGTTTAGAGCCTACGTGCAACAACATGATTATCCTTGCACAACACAGCTCAAGGGAAGGACACATGGCTGCCATTACGTTCCCCTTTGTTCCCGCGTTGATTGACAACTAGCCAGCGGGCAAACAAAACAAAGCCAACGCTAGCTAGCCAACTGGCTAGTTAGTACTACTAGTTAGCGTAACTGGCTAATGTTGTATCCAGATAAGCGGGGGAGAATAGTTATTTTTACCTAAGACATGGCTACAGTAGCTAGCTATAGACGAAAACCCGGACACAACTTTAGCTAGTTACAATAGCTACCTAGCTAACGTCAGCTATGCTAACAACCTACTGTAGTTCGCGATAGCAATGTGCGGTACCTAATGTTAGTTATTAACCTAAGCTAGCTAACCAACTCGCATACAAAGCAAAAAGACAATCGATGAGTAACTCACGATTTCGCAAATTCGTCATGTTTACAGACTATTCAAGACATCCCGTCGACTTCAACAGTCGGATTTGAGCAACCCCATGGCAAACATAGCCTGTTACATTTGTTAGATGCATTTGAGTCTTTGTGGAGGGCCTGCTGTGTGACGGAGTACCCGTACGGGGAGACCATTTACTAGCGAGTCCGAGATAAGAATTCCTCAACTCGCAGTGTTAATTTCTACTTTCCCGCTGCTAATTCCCTCTCACGCTACCATCAAAGAAAGAGTCAAACGCGGAGATTTCGATTCGAGGTAACGAGAAATCGGATAGCAATCATTGGCCAGAGCCAGGCACAAACCTCCGATACTGCCCTGGTTGGTTAGCTTCTCAAAACGGCCGTGTGGTTGGACAGAAAATGGCTGCGAAGGAACCAGTCCCAGCTCGAAGCTCTGAGTCCCAAAAGCACTATCTTACTTTGCCGCTAGAGGAGCAATGTTATCAAATCATAGTTCATTTGTCACATGCGCGGAATACAACAGGTGAAGCAGACCTTAGTGAAATGCTTACTTACAATAGCTCTAACCAATAGTACAAAAAAGGTATTAGGTGAACAATAGGTAAGTAAAGAAATAAAAACAGTAGAAAGACAGGGAAAAACAGTAGCGAGGCTACATACAGACACCGGTTAGTCAGGCTGATTGAGGTAGTATGTACATGTAGGTATGGTTAAAGTGACTATACATATATGATGAACAGAGGAGCAGTAGCGTAAAAGAGGGGGTGGTGGGTGGCGGTACACAATGCAGATAGCCTGGTTAGCCAATGTGCGGGAGCACTGTTTGGTCGGGCCAGTTGAGGTATGTACATTGTATGTATAGTTAGTGACTGTATATATGATAAACAGAGAGTGGCAGCGTAAAATAGGGGTTGGGGGGGACACAATGCAAATGGTCCAGGTAGCCATTTGATTGCCTTTTCAGGAGTCTTATGGCTTGGGGGTAAAAACTGTTGAGAAGCCTTTTTGTCCAAGACTTGGCACTCCGGTACCGGCTGCCATGCGGTAGTAGAGAGAACAATCTGTGGCTGGGGTCTTTGACCAATATTAGGGCCTTCCTCTGACACTGCCTGGTGTAGAGGTCCTGGACGGCTGCTTAGCCCCAGTGATGTACTGGGCCGTACGCACTACCCTCTGTAGTGCCTTGCGGTCAGAGGCCAAGCAATTGCTGTACCATGCAGTGATGTCACAATGCTCTCGATGTTGCAGCTGTAGAACCTTTTGAGGATCTCAGGACCCATGCCAAATCTTTTTAGTTTCCTACAGGGGAATATGCTTTGTCGTGCCCTCTTCACAACTGTCTTAGTAGTGTTTGGACCATTCTAGTTTGTTGGTGATAATAGAGTACTGTCTCCACTTGTACCTGAAAGGTAGACTACTCATCAGACTGATGCACCTGCTGAGGCAGAAACAACTATTGTATGTTAAACTATATGCAGGAGAGAGTAAATTACCTATTAAATATCAACCAAATGAAATCCTATTTTTCTTTATTAGACAGATTGGACTCTTTCTCAACTCTCACAAAACAATGTAATAACATACAACAGTCACACAATAAGTAAGTAATACTGCAATATTATTGATTCACATTGTGAAAACTCACCCATGTATGTAGATTAAAGGGAAATTATATTCTATAACAGACATTTTAGAAAACATGTATATTACATATTATGTTACAATTAAAATGCTGCCTGCCCACAATATTGAACCAAATGTACATCACCCTCATTTTCGTTGGCACAGAATGCCTATAGAAGTACCCCAGGTGAGGAAATTCAGCAGAAAAACTCCAAACAGGGGGTTGGACACTTACCCCCATTGAGAAAGAAACCCTGAAATTAAAATAATTCTGCTGCCAGATTTTAGTAGAGCCACCTGCATTTTCCTAAGGCCCTACATTATCTCAGGCCTTGCTTGAATGTGTCCAACCTTACTTTAAAAACAATCACAGATCCAATAGGGCTGGATTGGTGAAAGCAGTTGAAATGTCTGCTTTCACCCAGGCAGAATGAAAGGAGAATGGGAGAATATGAAGCACCCAGGGTGTCAGTCTCCAGAGGGAACTTTCTCCCCTACAAGCCAGAGCAGGAAGAAGGCCAGAACCAGGAGGGCTGTGCCCAATAGATCCGCCAGAGCAGTGAGGTAGGGGATGGAGTAACTGTCAGGGTCTTTGCCTGTCCGCCACAGACAAGGGATCATCAAGTCAGCAATACATAGCAGTGTGAAGACCTAACAGAAGGGAGAGAGAAAGATTCAGCCCTTTATTATAAACTGGGTGGTTCGAGCCCTGAATGCTGATTGACTGTCAGTAGTGATATATCAGAACAAAACCATGGTTATGGCAAAACATTTATTTGTACTGCTCTAATTACGTTGGTAAGCAGTTTATAATAGTAATAAGGCACCTCTGGGGTTTGTGATATATGGCCAATATACCACTGCTAAAGGCTGTGTCCAGGCACTCCATGTCACTTCGTGCGTAAGAACAGCCTTTAGTTGTGGTATATTGGCCGTATACCACACCCCCTTGGTCCTTATTGTTTAATTATAGTATCAGTGTTAATGAAGGAGCAGAGGAGAAAGAATCCACTTATGACTACTGAGACACAGACATTGACCAAACTGATCACTCTTGCTTCCTGATTTACCTGTAGGAGGGCTACAGCTAGGAAGAAGATGATGAAGACAGGTGTGGGAGAGGTGCTGCCCTTCATCAAGTGGATTGTGTACAGGAAAATCAGGTGACCCGGTACGACCAACAGGAGCAGCACCTGTGCAGAGCGATGATTGGCTCCTGTCAGAGGTAGATATGGTTAACTGACAGAGAATACACCTGACAACAGAACATTTCATTCCTTTTGTGTTCACAGGTATGTTAAAGGGACTGGTCATGTGCATGAGCCTGTCTACATGTGCGTGTCATTACCTGAGCCACAGAAGGTCCTGCAGGGGTTGTAGCAGCTCCTGCGATCCTCAGGCACCTGCCTCGGTGGGCAGTGGTGGTACAGATCAGTGGCTATACGACTGGACTGGATGGCAACCAGGTTCCCCCCAATACCTAGATTGAGATGAAGAATACACAATGATCATACATTTGGAGAGATCTTGTGACTTACCATTTTCTTGAAGGTTCCTGAATGTATGCTTCTAAAAATCCAGATCCTTGTCTCACCATTCATAACTGGCGTGTAGACTATCATTCCCACCATGTTCGGGTCTGATACAGTTGTGTCCAAGATGAGTCCTCCGATACTAGAGAAAAATACTTATTAAAGGATGGTATTTCCATTTGAATGCTGTGACTGGAATTCAGGGCCACGGAACAGGGAAGCAGACCTGCTGATGAGCATGGCAGTGATGATTGGTTCCCAGCCTGTGTAGAGTAGAATGCGACTTGCTGGGTTTCTGGAGGAGACGACCACCCACAGAGGGGTCAGTCCGAGGAAGAACAGACACACCAGGTACGACACATAGGGATACAACTCTGTGGAGACAGGGAAAGGAGCAGACACACACTAGCTAAACAAATATAGTTGATAGCTAGCCAGATGAGTCAGAGCTGTAAATGTAGCTATGACATTCCAGTAAATGGGCCCAGACTGCCCCCTAGTGGCCTGAAAGCTAAACCTCTTGATTTATACCTATGCATTCGTAGAGCCCCTGGCTCAGGCAGGCCAGGATGGCCAGGGTGATGAGGTCACCAAAGCTGGCAGCGATGGGCGTGGCCACATTGTCTGGGTTGATGCCAATCCTCTTGGAGCCGGTGATCACTCCCACCATGATGATCCCTGGGAGAAGACAACACAGTCGAGTCAGATTCAGGCTACTGTTCAGTTGCACAACTCTCCAACCAAGGTGCATGAATTGAGCAGCCAAGAGTTGAACGGATGAAAGCAATGTGGTGACAGCTGGGAGAAGCGTAAGACTGGGGGAAGGGACAAGGGACTGTAATGGCCTACAGTGGTATTATTCACTTCCGCTTTTATCAAGTGGTAAATGCAAATCAAATATCTGTAAACACAGATGGTCAAGTTGAATTAGTTGATACATATTTACATTCCAAGGCAGATAAAATAGCATGTTATTCTGTGGACCGATCAGTACCCATCATTCCAATGAAAATTAACCATATGAATAATTAATTTGGGTGTTCTAGCTAGATCACAAACTCTGCCTTACAGAGTCAGGTCTGCCTTTCAGATCCCAAGCATTGGTTTTATTTGAGTCATAACAAAATGGTTTTGCAACAAAAAAGGTCTGATACAGAAGAAACCTACAATGTCAGTTGTAGCTAAGCTTCCTGGTCTCAGATGATTATATTCTGTACATCTCAAATAGAAAGAGCATTCAGGCTTTTCCAGGAATACAGCAGAAGTGTACAGTTTTGCAATTAAGTTGGAATAATTGTACATATAAATGGATGAGTAAGAGATAATGTGCCTCAGAGAGAGGTTATGGTAGTGTATGTAGAAAAAAATACTACAGTATACTATGGTCTAAATACTGTAGTATTACTATATTTATATACTATAGTATTCAATGTACGGTTTTTGCAGACTTTACTGTAGTGTTCACTGTAGGACAGCAGGTAGCCTGGCGGTAAGGAGTGTTGCGCCACTTGCCCTTGAGAAAGGCAGTTGACCCTAATTGCTCCAGGGTCGCCGTCAATAATGGCTGATCGTCCGTGACCCCACTCTCTCAGCGGGAGTGAGATATGCAAAGAAAAAACATTTCCATATTACACCTCACATCTGTACAGGTTACCCACTTATACATAAAGTGAAGAGGGCACGACAAAACCTATTCCCCCTCAGGAGACTGAAAAGATTTGGCATGGGTCCTCAGGTCCTCAAAAGGTTTTACAGCTGCACCATCGAGAGCATCCTGACGGGTTGCATCACTGCCTGGTATGGCAACTGCTCGGCCTCCGACCGCAAGGTACTACAAAGGGTAGTGCGTACGGCCCAGTACATCACCGGGGCCAAGTTTCCTGCCATCCAGGACCTCTATACCAGGCGGTGTCAGAGGAAGGCTCTGAAGATTGTCAAAGACTCCAGCCACCCTAGTCATAGACTCTCTGCTACCGCATGGCAAGCGGTAATGGAGTGCCAAGTCTAGGTCCAAGAGGCATCTAAACAGCTTCTACCCCCAAGCCATAAGACTCCTGAACAGCTAATCAAATGGCTACTCAGACTATTTGCATTGCCCCCCTTTTACGCCGCTGCTACTCTCTGTTATTATCTATGCATAGCCACTTTAAAAATCTTACCTACATGTACATAAATACCTCAATTACCTCGACACCGGTGCCCCCGCACATTGACTCTGTACCGGTACCTCCTGTATATAGCCCCGCAATTGTTATTTACTGCTGCTTTTTAATTATTTGTTATTCTTATCTCTTACTTTTTTTTTTGGGGGGGGGTTCTTAAAACTGCATTGTTGGTTAATGGCTTGTAAGTAAGCATTTCACTGTATTCTACGCATGTGACAAATACAATTTGATTTGAAACAGGAGTATATATTATATAGTGTTTTTGCGGACATGACTATTATACTATAGTATTTACTAGTGATTGCCATTAATTACATATGTTCATTGCTGTTATTGCCCGTTATTATTTGCACCTTTGTGTCCTTTTAGATAAACCATACTACGTACAACGCCAACCAAGTCTCCATTCAAGACAAGCATCTCATGTCTACAACTGTCAATCATTCCCTGCCATGTATCATCTCCAATACCGGAATCTAGAAAGACTTTTAAACTGAACTGCGTCTCTGCCTCCAGCTGCTCAGTAGATGGGCAGCACCGTAACCCTCACCTAAACATCAGTGTTTCCCTTGGGGACCCTTATTATTGGAGGACATGTAGGAAATGTATAAAAGCACCCCGTGGTCATGTTCAGGTGAGAGCTTTTTACTGTGAATAACCTTTGTGTGTACAGGTTGTATGGTGTTGCTGGTCGTTTATTTCTGCGAGGAACCATTTTGTGACAATGTTGTCTAGAAGAAATGTTTGGGGTGTAGTCGATTGTTCTGAATGGTATATGTTGACTTTGACCATCAGTGAGTTTTTCCCTGAGTGACAATATGTCTGATTTTCATTATGTAAGGCCACTGCAATCATGGCCTTCTATTTGAAGTCACCTTGTTTGGAGCGGCGTTGCTGGTTTGAGGTACAGGCTGTGCGTTGCTGGTTTGAGGTACAGGCTGTGCGTTGCTGGTTTGAGGTACAGGCTGTGCGTTGCTGGATTGAGGTACAGGCTGTGCGTTGCTGGATTGAGGTACAGGCTGTGCGTTGCTGGTTTGAGGTACAGGCTGTGCGTTGCTGGTTTGAGGTACAGGCTGTGCGTTGCTGGTTTGAGGTACAGGCTGTGCCCTCCAAAAAGGGCTCTGTCTAAGTAAAGTCATTTCTATTTCTACAATATCTATTGTTTATGTCAATTCTGTGGTTAACTGTTCTTTCTTTTGTACCATCAGAAGTACAGTATTGTTTGTCACTATTTTTGGTAATCTTCTGAACTAGGTCAATGACATTTCTGTGAAAGCACTCTTGTATTTCAGAAAGCTGTCTCGTGGAAGTAACAGATCTATGAAGTCATTTTGGTGTACTCTTGTTAATGTGTGTTATTTATCTGTGTCAAACAAGCAAACCTAATCCTCAGCTTTTACTAAACTTTGCTTGTTCTTTATCTGCCTTTGTAGTGTTTTCCTTTAATGGGTCTAGAACCTGTGTCTAATGTTTAGATGTTACAATTTCTCAGAACTTTTGCCCCAACTCAATAGGTGGCCTGTCATGAACCTGTGTGTCTTGTGTTCTGGTTTAGTTGTTCCCCTAATTAAACAGTAACTGGGGTAGTCTTGAAGTCGTGCCAGTTTAGCTAACCCTAGTCGGCAGGTGTTACCACAATATGCTACAGTCATGTCTGCAAAAACACTACAGTGAATGCTATAGTATACTACACTCATGTCTGCAAAAAAACACAACAGTGAATACTATAGTATATAAATATACTACTGTATTTAGACCATAGTATACTATAGTATTTTTTAATGTGGGTTAGCTGTAAATGTGTAATATGTTGGATGTTTGAACTAGGACCCCTTTTTTTGTATTATTCTCATCAAATTTCTAAATGCATTGTATCCACATTTGTGCTTATATTGTGTTTTTAAATAGTCAAATAAAAAAATAAATCAAGGGATACTACAGTGTATAGTATAGTATTCTACAGTATACTAAACAATTATATAGAAAGCACTACACGATCGAGGGCATGAACTCCCTAAGGCCAGCACATTCAAATCAAAACCGCATTGACAAAGCTAGCAGTAAAGCTAGCTAGCAGTCCAATCGATCCAAAAAGTAAGTAAGCACTACATGCTCGAGGGATACTACAGTCCACACAGTGTGGAGTATAGGATTCTACACAGTATACTACAAAATTATATAGAATTCTACATTAAGTACTATAGTATTCTGTAGTAAAAGTGTAGTATTTTTTTATGTGGGCTTCCCTATAATGAAGAGACTGTCGCCTCACACTAAGATGCTAGTGAAAAGGGCCTCTCCGCATGGAGGAATTGGCATGCATGAACCTGTGTAGGAGAATGAGAGGTGCAGTGGGGATAGACAGGAACAGATAGCTCGTCCGTTCCTGTCAATACCTAGCTAGCTGTTTGAGCCGTGACCTAAAACCCATTGTACTGTACTGTAGGTATGATGTGGGTTAAGGGTATGGACAGGTCTCGCTGTTCTCCTTACCCTGCAGCAAGGAAGCAAGGAAGGCAGTAGTTACGCTGGCTGAGCAGAGGAGAGCAGCGTGGTTGAGAAGCATATCTCCCTCCAGTACCCAGCCCAAGACCACCGCTGTCAGGGCAGCCAGTAGACCCAGCACTGTGGCTTGCATCTGGAGAAAGAAAAACTCTTTGTACACTAGGCATTTGTTAAGGCTAAGAAGTACAAGTAAAGGTTTGGGGGACATATTTAAAGTCACTTTCCAGTGAAAATCTCACTTTTAAAGTTAATATTCTATTACCTCATAAGGTACTCGTATTTGTGGGCAAAGCATAAATTGGAGAGAAAAAAACACTTCAAGACCCCACCTCAAACAGACCATTTAAAAAATGGATGATGTCATCCTCCTGAGGAGGACAAGCTGGCCAATCAGTGGTCTACTCACATCAATGACTCACACCATTTTGTTGTTAGGGTACGCCCACACCATTCCA
Organism: Oncorhynchus keta; assembly: GCF_023373465.1. Lineage (NCBI taxonomy): Eukaryota > Metazoa > Chordata > Actinopteri > Salmoniformes > Salmonidae > Oncorhynchus > Oncorhynchus keta. The sequence continues at coordinate 33,593,598 of NC_068446.1, read as the reverse complement.
ACACAGAAAAGCTTATTTTTTTAACATAACTAATTCACTTTTTTTTTTTTTTATGAATACTTTTCACTCATATTGTAATTCATTATAGATCATATGTCATAGAAACCTGGAAACACTGGACAGTATCAGCCATAAAGTAAATCACCTGTTTTAGTGCCAGGTTCCCAATAATCAAACTCCATTTCTCTTTGGCTGTCTCCATTTCCCCCACATTCACCTGACAAGGACAAAATCATGAATGTTATCTTTTCTCAGTGTAAAATCCCATACTCAGTCTTGACTAAAGCATCAACATATCTGTGTCATGACTATGACCATTTATTAGGCCTGACAGCTAGGACATGCTTATTGAAAAGCAGGCTTCCTGGAAGCCTGTGTTTCAGACATAAAGAAGCGGATGGCGGAAAATATTTACTTTTAAACTCAGGCAAAACAGAAATGCTAGTTCTAGGTCCCAAGAATCAAAGAGATCTGCTGAATCTCAATGGTTGTGCAGTCGTCGCAAATAAACTGTAAAGGACCTCGGCGTTACTCTGGACCCTGATCTCTCTTTTGACGAACATATAAAAGTCTCTCTACAGTGGCTTTGTGTTAAGGCTAGGGCTGATTTCAAGGTTTTACTGCTAATCTACAAAGCATTACTGTCACTATGTGCTCCCTCTCCGGCCTCTAGGTCACCAGGCTGCTTGTTATGGCACTCACCTGTCACCATCGTTACGCACACCTGTGCATCCTCAGAATCACCTGGACTCCATCACCTCTCTGATTGATTATCTTCCCTGTATCTGTCACTCCCCTTGGTTCTTTCCTCAAGTGTTATTGACTCTGTTTTCATGTTGGTGCGTTGTTTGTGTTACGTGTTTCATTTATTTAAAACACTCACTCCCTGAACTTGCTTCCCGACTCTCAGCGCACTCGTTACAATTACATGGAATTGCTCCTACCTATTTCTATGAGTTGGTCCTGCCGTACATACCTATACGTACACTACGATCACAAGACGCAGGCCTCCCTATTGTTCCTAGAGTTTCAAAGCAAACAGCTGGAGTCTTTCTCCTATAGAGCTACATTTTTATGGAATGGTCTGTCAATAAATGTGAGAGACATAGACTCGGTCTCAACCTTTAAGTCTTTACTGAAGACTCATCTCTTGAGTAGGTCCTATGATTGAGTTTAGTCTGGCCCAGGGGCGCGAAGGTGAATGGCAAGGCACTGGAGTGACGAACCAGCCTCGCTGTCTATGCCTGGCCGACTACCCTCTCTCCACTGGAATTCTCTGCCTCAGACCCTGTTATAGGGCCTGAATCATTGGCTTGCTTGCGCTCTCCAATGCCATCCCTAGGATGGGTGCATCACATCATGCCAGGCTTTTTTTGCTATACTTGACTTGAGTGGGTTGTCCATGATGTGATCTTCCTGTCCGGTTTTGTGCACTCCTTGGGCTCTTGTGGTGGGAGAGATCTTTGTGGGCTATACTCAGCCTCAGGGTCACAATCTAAGGGTAGTCTGTTGATATCCCTTTGGTGGCTGTGCTTTGGCAAAGTGGGTGGAGTTATATCCTGCCTGGTTGGCCCTGTCTGGGGGTAACTTTGAACGGGGCCACAGTGTCCCCCCCCCGTCTCAGTTCCCAGTATTATGCTGCAATAGTTTATGTGCTAGGATCAGGGTCAGTCTGTTTTATCTGGTGTAATTCTCCTGTCTTATCTGATGTCCTCTGATGTCCTGTGTGATCGTAAGTATGCTCCCTCTATAATCCTCTTTCTGACCCTGCTGGTCATCTATGAACGTTTGAAAATCTTGAATATCGATCTGGCCTTAATGGTCAAGTACTCTTATAATCCCCACCCCGCGCAGCCAGAAGAGGACTGGCCACCACTCAGAGCCTGGTTCCTCTCTAGGTTTCTTCCTTAGGTTCCTGCATTTCTAGGGAGTTTTTCCTAGCCACCATGCGTCTACACCTGCATTGCTTGCTCTTTTGAGTTTTAGGCTGGGTTTCTGTATAAGCACTTTGTGAAAACTGATGATATAAAAAGGGGTTTAAAAATAAATGTGATTGATCTTTCTCTCTCATAAACTTATTAACACCGAATTTCATACTGTATGATTGATGAGTGGGAGAGCGTCAGTGTCACGACTGCTGCCGAAATTGGTCCCTCTCCTTGTTCGGGCGGCGGTCGACGTCACCAGTTTTCTAGCTGACACCGATCCACTTTTCATTTTCCATTTGTTTTGTCTTCATTGTACACACCTGGTTTCCATTCCCATAATTATATGTTCCTTATTTAACCCTCTGGTTCCCCCATGGTTTTGTGTGTGTTTGTTCGTTGTAAGTTGGTCTGTATTTGTGAGCTTGATTATTTTTCCTTCTTGGAATATTTGTTGTTTTTAGTAAAGTAACGTGAATTACTCATCTCTGTGTCCTGCGCCTGACTCTGCCTTACCTGCTACACCTAGACGCCAAACAGTCAGTTACTAGAGCGGGTCAGGCATTCTAGAATCAGAAACAGAATATGCTCTCATGCCAGTCAGCAGATTAAGTCGTGGTCAAAAGTCCAATAACACACCACACATCCTGTATGCACAATAGACAGCTAGGGAGGGTAGATTCAGAGTCATATATGCAGTATAGGTTCTAGTCAGATTAGTCCAGTCTTGTATTGCAGGAAGTTGTCCAGTGCCATGTTCTTTACAGGCAGGTGAGGACTTTCACACAGGGACAGAGAACTCACAATACAAGGGAGAAACAATGTAAGGAATGGACTTCCCACTGTGTTGGTGTATGGATTAATTGTGTGTGTTTATGTGTGTACTCACTGCTGTTGAAAGTCTGGAAGCCAGTGTCATCTCCAGGTTTCCTTTCAGGCCCAGTAGAGCTGGCACCAGGATGAAGATCTCTGTGACTCTCTGGAACACCTCCCAATGCTGCCACAACAACACACAGTGGAATAATACACCAAATATAATGCAATAGACTGACGCACGATGCAGTGGACACACCAACACCCGAAAAACTAGACAGACCAACACACAATGCAACAGAATCAACATACAAACACACAATACAATACATGAACCATGCAGTAAACACACCAACACATAATGCAAGAATAGATAAACAAATACAGAAACCTTGCAATTTATAAGTACCTCACCTGAACTACGTCCAGTAACATCCCAGCTGACACCGTCCCCAGTCCAGCCAGTAGGAAGGGCACCAGTATCTGCAAAACCATGGACCTGACAGACTCACTGGGCATCTCTCTGACACCATCCTGGGCACTACAATCCTCTGGGTCCTTCTCCATAACTTCCTCATTGACCTTGGAGCCAGGCATGTGTCCATTGGGGAAAAGTGGGTCTGTCTCAGTGTATGGACAGAGTTCATTAAAGATGTTGCTGTTGGATGGGGACTGAGCTCTATTTGGGAGTCGTTGGTGACCCCCTGGATGTTGTGCATCTGGGGCTGGGCAGGACCCATAGTGGTGCCTGTTGTGTTTTCCTGCACCCACGCTGTCACTCTGGGCCAGTTGGTCATCCTGTTGCCCAGTGTTGGCCATCAGAACAATGATGTGTCCTGAGGGAGTTAGACACTCCTTCTGGTACTCCGAAGAAAGGGTATGTTGATATGACTGGGTCAAAGAAAACCAGCAGGAGGTAATTAGACAGTTACAGTATATATCATCCTTGATATTGATGTTATCACTGAACACTCATGGTACTAGTCATGAACTGCTGGCAAAAAAAATCAATCAAAATAAATTAACTTGTTGCTGTGTAAGAGATGTGGCAAAGGTAGGCTTAGTGTGTAATTTAACACACCTGCGACGCACAGACGCAGATAAATGACAGATACATGCCATCTCTACACATGAACATATAAGACAGACAAGCATACAAGAGAGTCGTGGCTATAGCACGGCAAATGCCTAACATCTGATGCTTGTATGGTTTAATTCGTATTCTCCCACATACTCAGGGGTTTTCCATGCCATCACAAAGCCACCCCTTGTCAGACATGGAAACGATGTGAGGCCTCATGGTGCTAGCAGTCACACAATTACCAAACAACTTTAGGGAGATATTTAATTCATTATCTGGTGAAGTCCAAATTGCATAGAAATATCTCGTCGTATCCAGCACTGTGCATCTGAAAACGGCAGACAATTCACCAGGAAGTATTCAAAGTGACTGAGTTTATATGGAATTGAGTGAGATTGACCAAATCAATGGCTTGTTATTCTGTAGGTAATTAGCAGTTATCCACACATTTGGTCTGAAGATGAAAACATGTAAACACACAAACTGTAGAGAGAAAAACACTTACAAGTTACAAGTGGCAGTACGTTAAGAGAAACAGGTGACTTACCTAAAAGTGTGAAACCACAGCATATTAGAGATATGAGAGACGAAGAAATAGATTTTGGAGAAGTAGATACTCCTTCACTCTGCTTATTCTGTCCGTGAGTTCTTTTCCTCCTCCCTGAATGGCTGAAGCTCCTTCATAGCTATGTCATTGCTCTCTCTCTTTCACTCACTCACACAGACACACTGTGAAGAAATCCCTCCTGATGATGCAACCTCCAAAGTATTCCAAACAGAGGACTTTATTGATATAATGCGGATTGGAATGATCTACACAGGAATAGAAATAAGAATGAATATGTGATCACAAACCTAATAGCAGAGAAGAGTACCACTGAATAGAACAGTATGAATGGATTAATTATAATAAGCAACAACAACAAAAATAGCAGGAGTAAAGCACTGTATAGAAAATAGTGGACTATTACTTAGTAATAGGACTGTATTACACAGTAATACATGAGAGAAAAGGGCTGTATTAGGAACGCAATAGATTATTAATAAGCATTAGAAAAGTGTGACTAATTATAGCAGACAATAATCACAAGGACAACACCAGGAGGAAACAAAAATATGCCGAGAACTGAGGCCTATATTTATACCCTTGTGAGAGCATGGATCGGGCCAACTGACCAATAGGAATCTAGAAACAGAACGTAGGGCACGCACAAGGGTGAGGTGCATGGCTACTTAATTATTGCCTGAGGCCACAATCTATCGGTCTCTGACTTGAGGGGGGAGAGAGGTGAGGATGGGCTCGGCGTCTGGGAGCCACCAAACAAATAAACAACCAAGATGCCCATAATGTCCAGGAGGGGGTATTCTTGCACACAGACAAGCACACACACAGTTCTCCTTCCACATGGGGATGTTTCAAAATAAAAGTATGCCTGGTGTAGGCAATGCTGTTATGACAAACAAAATAATGAGAGGAGTTACCGGTAGTTAATAATAAATCCCCCTAAAGTTGATTTCCGCGGCCCCGCAGAAATGTAATTAGCATAATAAAAAAATCCACATCAGAATCCGTCAATTTAAAATAGAGATGGATGCTTCTCAATCCACCGCATCCGCCGATGTTGCACTTCTACACCTGGGGTGAAAGGTGGCAGAGCTAGAGCAGTGTCAGACCTTGAGCCATCCCAAAACTCAAATCGGTCTTCTCACTAAAACGCCTGAGGTATCCCAACAGATTGGCCTACAAACTATTAGTTTGTACGTGCCTCTGGAAAGATTAGTCTCTCACGAACATCTACGTGTCGGTTGTTTTTACTCTAGGATGCCCCAGAAGACATGTCTGAAGGTCTCCCTATACCAGTTTTAAAAATGAATGGAAGTATATATGGAGATAGTTTAGTGCCAAAAACAAGGGTTTAACCCTCCTGTTGTGTTCGTTTCATGTTAATTCATTCTGTGTTCCCGGTCCAAAATGACCGCCCCATTATAGCTGATTATAAATCCATAATAATACATTTATTATCACCTAATGTTGTGTTAGATCGTTTTATCAACTTAGGTTCTTGTGAACATTACAAGTTTTGAACTTCTATTTGCTATTTATGGCCTGTAGGCCTCATTGACCTGAGCTCACACATCTCGTTTTTGAGTATACCAGAGCTGTGAGAAAAGCATCTCCACTGTCAGTTTCCTGGCCTTTCTCCTCCTCACCAGTGTCATGATCAAAGATATGATCAAGAGCCTCACATACAGTATATCGTTTGGTCATTGTGCTGCCACAGAATGAATTGTGAGCAAGGCCTCAAAAAAGCTTGATTTACCAGAGCTGCGAGAAAAGTTCTATATACAGTGCCTTGCGAAAGTATTCGGCCCCCTTGAACTTTGCGACCTTTTGCCACATTTCAGGCTTCAAACATAAAGATATAAAACTGTATTTTTTGTGAAGAATCAACAACAAGTGGGACACAATCATGAAGTGGAACGACATTTATTGGATATTTCAAACTTTTTTAACAAATCAAAAACTGAAAAATTGGGCGTGCAAAATTATTCAGCCCCCTTAAGTTAATACTTTGTAGCTCCACCTTTTGCTGCGATTACAGCTGTAAGTCGCTTGGGGTATGTCTCTATCAGTTTTGCACATCGAGAGACTGACATTTTTTCCCATTCCTCCTTGCAAAACAGCTCGAGCTCAGTGGGGTTGGATGGAGAGCATTTGTGAACAGCAGTTTTCAGTTCTTTCCACAGATTCTCGATTGGATTCAGGTCTGGACTTTGACTTGGCCATTCTAACACCTGGATATGTTTATTTTTGAACCATTCCATTGTAGATTTTGCTTTATGTTTTGGATCATTGTCTTGTTGGAAGACAAATCTCTGTCCCAGTCTCGGGTCTTTTGCAGACTCCATCAGGTTTTCTTCTAGAATGGTCCTGTATTTGGCTCCATCCATCTTCCCATCAATTTTAGCCATCTTCCCTGTCCCTGCTGAAGAAAAGCAGGCCTAAACCATGATGCTGCCATCACCATGTTTGACAGTGGGGATGGTGTGTTCAGGGTGATGAGCTGTGTTGCTTTTACGCCAAACATAACATTTTGCATTGTTGCCAAAAAGTTCAATTTTGGTTTCATCTGACCAGAGCACCGTCTTCCACATGTTTGGTGTGTCTCCCAGGTGGCTTGTGGCAAACTTTAAACAACACTTTTTATGGATATCTTTAAGAAATGGCTTTCTTCTTGCCACTCTTCCATAAAGGCCAGATTTGTGCAATATACGACTGATTGTTGTCCTATGGACAGAGTCTCCCACCTCAGCTGTAGATCTCTGCAGTTCATCCAGAGTGATCATGGGCCTCTTGGCTGCATCTCTGATCAGTCTTCTCCTTGTATGAGCTGAATGTTTAGAGGGATGGCCAGGTCTTGGTAGATTTGCAGTGGTCTGATACTCCTTCCATTTCAATATTATCGCTTGCACAGTGCTCCTTGGGATGTTTAAAGCTTGGGAGATCTTTTTGTATCCAAATCCGGCTTTAAACTTCTTCACAACAGTATCTCGGACCTGCCTGGTGTGTTCCTTGTTCTTCATGATGCTCTCTGCACTTTTAACGGACCTCTGAGACTATCACAGTGCAGGTGCATTTATACGGAGACTAGATTACACACAGGTGGATTGTATTTATCATCATTAGTCATTTAGGTCAACATTGGATCATTCAGAGATCCTCACTGAACTTCTGGAGAGAGTTTGCTGCACTGAAAGTAAAGGGGCTGAATAATTTTGCACGCCCAATTTTTCAGTTTTTGATTTGTTAAAAAAGTTTGAAATATCCAATAAATGTCGTTCCACTTCATGATTGTGACCCACTTGTTGTTGATTCTTCACAAAAAAATACAGTTTTATATATTTATGTTTTAAGCCTGAAATGTGGCAAAAGGTCGCAAAGTTCTAGGGGGGCGAATACTTTCGCAAGGCACTGTATTATTGAAACAATGTTGTGATTGTTTGTGAGAATGCCAACAGGAGTGGTTCCTGTGGGGGAAAGATTCTATTGGGGAAAGGTTCCTGTGGAGGTTGCCATGGAAGCCAAGAAGGGGAGTGAGGTGTGTGTGTGTGTGTGCTCAAACACACATGCACCTGTGCATTTTATACAGTAGTTGTAGTCTCACCCATTTATTTCTAACGACCAGTCATTTTTGACTGGGAACACCACAGGTGTACAAAAGTTAAATAAAACATTTAATTTTACGATTTATGAAAATCATCTAAATGTATTTTGTGTGTTCAGATGCTCTGTGTGGACAAAGTCATGAAACCTTATGACAATCAGATTAAATTAACAACATTTTTCAGAGAGAAAACTTGTAAGTCGGTCCAATTTGACCAGAACACAACAGGAGGGTTAAATACATGTAAATAAATATTAGATTAGTTGGGGGGACTATGTGTTGTTCCATGTAGTGAATCTGTTATTCAATGTGTTTGCATGGGCTAATAGCAGTAAGGACAAATTCAATGTTTCATCAAATAATTAAAAAATATATATATAAAAAAATTGCTAAATGACCTTGTTAAAACAATTCCATATAGCTTAGTAGACCCCTGCCTTTTTGTTGTCACAGCCTTATTGTATATCACGGTGGAGTATGAACAAATGGCTTATAGAGCAAACAACTCAAATATCACAACATAGGTTGGTATGGCTTTTTACTGGCTTGGCTTGGCTTCCCCAGTGATTTTACCCATCCACGGATCCGGGGATACGGATCTTTGGTAGGCCTAATAATCTCATACCATTGTGTTAAATAACCTATGGTATGATCATGACACAATAAAATAGGCGATATACATTTAGGACAAAAAACATATTTGTTATTGTTGTATGGATATGTAATTGTCCATGAATAACCACAGTGTATATCAATTTGAGTAGTATCCCCAACACACCTGTACCAAAGACAGTACAGGTTTAGAAACTCTGCGCCTGTACAGTATTTTGTAAAAACTACATTACCCATAAACACCCTGAAGTCATGGGGCAAATCATGAGATTCACATTCACTTTCTCCAACGGTTACCACTAACATCAGTGGAGCAATCGCACTGCGATGGCGGTGGAGGCGATTTCTCCTGACTGGGAATTTGATAGATTTGATGATGGGTCTACGAGTAAGTAGCTTTTAGTTGGCTTTTTAACTATCCGGATAGAAAAGTGTGATTTGCTTACCGGTGAAATTCTCATGGGCTTGAAGCCAGGCATATTAGCTTGAGTGGCTAGCGATCTACGTTAGCAAGTTGTCTGGCCCAGATTCGCTTTGCCTGAGCTGCAATGTTTTTGTTTTCTTACCAGACGATAACGTTAAAGCGCCTGTCACATGTCAGAAGTTAGCTAGCCAATTATTATAGTTTGCGATGGTTGGTTTAAACGTCTTGCTAATCCTAGTGTTGTTGTTGCACAATACTGGCCAGCAACAGGCCGTCATGTTGAATTCATTATCTAGGTAACCATTGCCTCACACAGCTAGATTTTCAGGAAAGATATAGTGCACGTTTGACCCATTAAAAAAGCAATAACGACCAATTATGTTAGCCACGTAGCTAGCTAACTTAGACACATAACTCTCACCTCCGCATATCAGCTAGCAATTCATTCATGTGATTGACAGTTGAGTTGACAGGAGGCTATAGTACAGGCATCACAGTAGTGCTGTAACTTAAAAGCTCATGCATTCAAAGTGTATCCTCTTTCTTCCGGATTTACATTGATGGGCTGCTAATCTTGTGATCATGTCTTGTCTGTTTGTCCCTCCAGAGATCCATACGGAGGTGCAGCAGAAGAACTATGGGAAGTTTCTGGAGGAGTACACCTCTCAGCTGAAAGGCATTGAGGACGCTCTCGACGACTCCATAGGAGACGTGTGGGACTTCACCCTGGACCCCATAGCCCTGAAGGTATCTCTCCCTCTCTCATCCTGACATTCACTCAGGTTAACTTTCCAGAGACATTGTCCTGCTGGAACTGAGTCTGGGCCAGTTTTCCAGTGCTCGTGTTTTGGCTGCAGTCAGTGTCATGACTTGGGGATCATGTTGACTTAGAATGAAGTGACCTTCAGTGATGTTGATCTCCATAATAGAATGAATAGAACAGACAGCTCTATCGATGTCCATTCTCCATTCTTCTATGTGGATTCTATGGGGACATGAAACAAAACAATGTTTTGATACTCTTCCTCTTTCAGCTTCTCCCATATGAACAGTCCTCGTTGTTGGAACTGATTAAAACTGACAACAAGGTAAATGAAGCCAAGATAAACTTTCCTCAGACATGTAAATTATGAAACTAATTAAGCCATAAATATATTTGTTTCATGTATGTTATTATGTTAGGGAAGTATTGTAAATCCCTAGCAGCACAATGCTATGAATTTGCTGGCTGTGATCCAAGAGATCATAATAAAGTCTTGCAATTTTACTAAGAAGGGAACGGGTCTAAGATTGCAACTCAAATGTACAAGTGTGGAGTTGATATTATTTTGGTCTTTGCTCTCCACAGGTTCTGAACAAAGTCATTACAGTGTATGCAGCCCTCTGCAGTGAGGTTAAAAAGCTGAAGTATGAGGTAAGCTTGATGTTTCTTCATTGATTAAAGGTCTTGTTCAACTTTAATTGCACACTGTGTGTGTGTGTTGTTTGCACATGCAAATATTTCAGGAAGTCTGCTTGGCAGCGAGTCATTGCAACAGTTTTTGAAATACACGACTTACTGTATTGTATATGCCTTTGTCTCCCTCTGTAGGGGGAAATCAAGTTTTACAATGGCTTGCTGTACTATGGTGAAGGAGGTAATCATCTATGATTCATGTAGCTTTATTGAATTATTGTTATTTTTTGTCTAACTGTGTGTGTGTGTGTGTGTGTGTGTGTGTGTGTGTGTGTGTTCCAGTGTCAGACAGCTGTGTGGTTGAAGGAGAGTCACAGGTTCAGATGGGCCGGTTCATCTCCTTCTTTCAGGTCAGTCGTGAGAGTAAAACTGAGGAATTACCCAGGGGAGATTTATTGTAGTTCTAGGAATGTCCCTCCCTTTATCTCTCAATTTCTCCTCTTCATTCTCCGCTGTAGGAGCTGTCCTGTTTTGTGTCGCGGTGCTTTGAGGTGGTGGTCAACATTGTCCATCAGCTGGCGGCACTCTACAACAGCAACAAGTAAGACATGGACTCATCTTGGCACCCAGAACCAAATCTCATGTGGAGAAGCACACATGCACCCCCATGCAGACATACACACACAGACACACACTCACCCATGCAGACATACACACACACACACTCACACACTCACCCATGCAGACACTCACACACTCACCCATGCAGACACTCACACACTCACCCATGCAGACACTCACACACTCACCCATGCAGACATACACACACTCACCCATGCAGACATACACACACTCACCCATACAGACACACACTCACCCATACAGACACACACTCACCCATGCAGACACTCACACACTCACCCATGCAGACACTCACACACTCACCCATGCAGACACTCACACACTCACCCATGCAGACACTCACACTCACCCATGCAGACACACACACACACACACACACACACTCACCCATGCAGACACACACACACACACACACACACACACACACACACACACACACACACACACACACACACACACACACACACTCACCCACGCAGACATACACACACTCACCCACGCAGACATACACACACTCACCCATGCAGACATACACACACTCACCCATGCAGACATACACACACTCACCCATGCAGACATACACACACTCACCCATGCAGACATACACACACTCACCCATACAGACACACACACACTCACCCATACAGACATACACACACACACACCCATACAGACACACACACATGTACTGGAGCTTAATTTTTTTACTCTTATTCATTTTTCAGGGGAGTCACAAAAATCATTGAGTCGTCCGGAGTTCATTTTCAGACAGTGTATGAGCACCTGGGGGAGCTGTTGGTGGTTCTGCTCACTCTGGATGAGATCATGGAGAATCACGGCACCCTGAAAGACCACTGGAAGATGTACAAGAGGTACAAACACAACGATGCATGATGATATACAGAAAGATAAAGGCGATACATTTATTTAGTCCCTCTTCCTTCCTAGGTTACTGAAGTCAGTGCATCATAACCCTGGGAAGTTTGCCATCCCAGAGGAGAAGCTGAAGCCGTTTGAGAAGCTGCTTTTTAAGCTAGAGGGACAGCTGCTGGACGGCATGATATTCCAGGTGGGTACGCCCTTCAGTGGTTTCATGTTGGTGGCATCACTTCCTGGTGAGGGTGACTTGGGTCTCATTCAATATGCCTACATGTACATATTACCTTGACTAACCTGTGCCCCCCGCACATTGACTCTGTACCGGTACCCCTTGTATATAGCCTCGCTACTGCTATTTTTACTTAATACCTATTTTTCTGCATTGTTGGTTAAGGGCTTGTAAGTACGCATTTCACTGTAAGGTCTACCTACACCTGTTGTATTCGGCGCATGTGACAAATAAAATGTTATTTGAATATGCATGAAGGTTTCAGATTTAGTTTCTGAACACCTTGCTGAAAGGGGGTACTACTACTACTCCTGAACTCACCCATCTGTCTGTGTGCGTTGGCCAGGCGTGTGTGGAGCAGAGGTTTGATGACCCAGGAGAGGGAGTGTCGGTCTCTAAAAACAGTGCCTTCGCTGAGGAGTTTGCCCTCAACATCCGCACCATTTTCACCAACGTGGAGTCAAAGATCGGTCAGTCTCTTTGGTCCAACACATTTCAGCGTTGTTTACTGGACAGAAAATTAAGCTTGAAATCTGATGTGTATATTTAGTTAGTGTGTCTGGGGTCTGTTTTAGGTGAGCCCTCAGAGATAGACCAGAGGGATAAGTATGCTGGGGTCTGTGGACTTTACGTTCTTCACTTTCACATCTTCAGAAGTGTCGACAAGAAGCTCTACAAAGCCCTGCTAGACATCTGCAAAAAGGTGTGTGTTTGACTTCAGGTTCTGTAGTTGAATTTGTGTGTGAACATACATTGAACAAAAATATAAACTCAACATAGACATATTAGCAACACATCATAGTAGTTGCGATTAGATTCCCCCTCTTTCTACACTGAACTAAAATATAAATGCAACATGTAAAGTGTTGGTCCCATGTTTCACGAGCTGAAGTAAAATATCCTAGTTCCATAGGCACAAAAAGCTTATTTCTCTCAAATGATTCTGGACAAATTCGTTTACATCCCTGTTCGTGAGCATTTCTCTTTTGCAAAGATAATCTATCCACCTGACCGGTGTGGCATATCAAGAAGCTGATTAAACAGCATGATCATTACACAGGTGCACCTTGTGTTGAGGACAATAAAAAGACAATCTCAAATTTGACATTTTGCCACAGATGTCTCAAATTGAGAGAGTGTGTAATTGGTATGCTGACTGCATGAATGTCGCGGCAGGTAGCCTAGTGGTTAGAGCATTGGGCCAGTAACCGAAAGGTTGCTGGATCGATTCCCTGAGCTGACAAGGTAAAATCTGTCATTCTGCCCCTGAACAAGGCACTTAACCCACTGTTCCCTGGTAGGCTGTCATTATAAATAACTGACTTGCCTTGTTAAATAAATAAACATTACATTCACAACTGAAGACCATGTGAAACTACGCCAGCCCAGGACCCCCACATCCGGCTTCTTCAAATGCAGTTTGGTCTGTGACGAGCCACCCAGACAGCTGATGAAACTGTGGGTTTGCACATCCGAAGAATTTCTGCACAAACTGTCAGAAACCGTTTCAGGGAAGCTCATCTGCATGCTTGTCGTCCTCACCAGGGTCTTGACCTGACTACAGGTCAGCCATCCGTCACAATCACCTTATGTTTCAGCATGATAATGCACTGCCCCATGTCGCAAGGATCTTTACATAATTCCTGGAAGCTGAAAATGTCCCAGTTCTTCCATGACCTGCATACTCACCAGACATGTCACCCATTGACCATGTTTGAGATGCTCTGGTTCAACATGTACGACAGAGTGTTCCAGTTCCCGCCAATATCCAGCAACTTCGCACAGCCATTGAAGAGGAGTGGGACAACATTCCACAGGCCACAATCAACAGCCTGGACTGGTTTTCTGATCCATATCTATATTCCCAGTCTTGTGAAATCCATAGACTAGGGCGTAATGAATTGATTTCTATTAACGGATTTCCTTCTATGAACTGTAACTCAGTAAAACCTTTGAAATTGTTGCATGTTGAGTTTTATTTTTGTTAGGTATTTTTATCTTGTGGGAGTGCGGTGGTTTAACCCTTCTCAATCCTTTCCCCTTTCTCTCCCTCTCACATCTTTCCTGCTCTCTCCCTTCTCATCGTCTCTCCCTTCTCATCGTCTCTCCCTTCTCATCCTCTCTCCCTCCCTCTCCCTTCTCATCCTCTCTCCCTCCTCTCCCTTCTCATCCTCTCTCCCTTCTCATCCTCCTCTCCCTCCCTCTCCCTTCTCATCCTCTCTCCCTCCCTCTCCCTTCTCATTCCTCCCTCCTCTCCCTTCTCATCCCTCCTCTCCCTTCTCATCCTTCTCATCCCCTCCCTCCTCTCCCTTCTCATCCTCCTCTCCCTTCCCCTCTCTCCTTCTCATCCCCTCTCTCCCTTCTCATCCTCTCTCTCTCCCTTCTCATCCTCTCTCTCTCCCTTCTCATCCTCTCCCTTCTCATCCTCTCCCTTCTCATCCCTCTCCCTTCTCATCCTCTCCTTCTCATCCTCTCTCTCCCTCTCCCTTCTCATCTCTCTCCTCCCCCTCTCCCTTCTCATCTCTCCCTCCCTCTCCCTTCTCATCCTCTCTCATCCCTCCCTCTCCCTTCTCATCCTCTCTCCCTCCTCTCCCTTCTCATCCTCTCTCTCTCCCTCCCTCTCCCTTCTCATCCTCTCTCTCTCCCTCCCTCTCCCTTCTCATCCTCTCTCTCTCCCTCCCTCTCCCTTCTCATCCTCTCTCTCTCCCTCCCTCTCCCTTCTCATCCTCTCTCTCCCCCCTCTCCCTTCTCATCCTCTCTCTCCCCCCCTCTCCCTTCTCATCCTCTCTCTCTCCCTCCCTCTCCCTTCTCATCCTCTCTCTCTCCCTCCCTCTCCCTTCTCATCCTCTCTCTCTCCCTCCCTCTCCCCTCTCTCTCCCTCCCTCTCCCTTCTCATCCTCTCTCCCTCCCTCTCCCTTCTCATCCTCTCTCCCTCCCTCTCCCTTCTCATCCTCTCTCCCTCCCTCTCCCTTCTCATCCTCTCTCCCGTCTCCTCTCCCCTCAGGTGCCTGCAGTGACTCTGACGTCTAACATCATCTGGTTCCCTGACACCTTCCTCATGGCCAAGGTCCCGGCTGCAGCCAAGCTTATGGACAAGAAGAGTGTTCAGAGCGTTAGAGCACAGAGAGACGCATATCTGCAGCAGAGAGCACAGACTCTCACCAAGTATGTCCATCAGGCAATCCATCACATTTACAAGATTTGTTTTGCTTTAAACCCTAGATAACAGTAGAACATGAGGGGAGTCATAGTCTGTTTCCTGTGTCCTCTGAGTTAACATACAGTACCAGTCAAAAGATGGAACATACCTACCGTACTCATTCCAGGGTTTTTCTTTATTTTGTCTAATTTCTACATTGTGGAATAATAGTGAAGACATCAAAACTATGATATAACATATATGGAATCATGTAGTAACCAAATAAAGTTTTAAACAAATCTAAATCTTTTTTTAAATTTGAGATTCTTCAAAGAAGCCACCCTTTGCCTTGATGATAGCTTTGCACACTCTTGGCATTCTCTCAACAAGCTTCATGAGGTAGTCACCTGGAATGCATTTCAATTAACAGGTGTGCCTTGTTAAAAGTACATTTGTGGAATTTCTTTCCTTAATGTGTGTTAGCCAATCAGTTGTTTTGTGATAAGGTAGTGGGGGTATACAGAAGATAGCCCTATTTGGTAAAAGACCAAGTCCATATTATGGTAAGAACAGCTCAAATAAGCAAAGAGAAACGACAGTCCATCATTACTTTAAGACATGAAGGTCATTCAATCTGGAAAATTTCAAGAACTTTGAAAGTTTCTTCAAGTGCAGTCACAAACACCATCAAGCACTATGATGACACTGGCTCACATGAGGACTGCCACAGGAAAGATCCCAGAGTTACCTGTGCTTGAGTTACCTTATTTCTTGAACTGCACTGTTGGTTAAGGGCTTGTAAGTAAGCATTTCATGGTAAGGTCTACACTTGTTATATTCGGCACACGTGACAAATAAAGTTTGATTTGCTGCAGAGGATAAATTCATTAGAGTTACCAGCCTCAGAAATCGGCAATTAACTGCACATCAGATTGCAGCCCAAATAATGCTTCATAGAGTTCATGTAACAGACATATCTCAACATCAACTGTTCAGAGTAGACCTCGTGAATCAGTGCTTCATGGTTGAATTGCTGCAAAGAAACCACTACTAAAGGACACAAACGATAAGAAGAGACTTGCTTGGGCCAAGAAACACGAGCAATGGACATTAGATCGCAGAGTCCAAATTTGAGATTTTTGGTTCCAAACGTCGTGTCTTTGTGAGATGCAGAGTAGGTGAACGGATGATCTCATGTGTGGTTCCCACCGTGAAGCATGGAGGAGGAGGTGTGATGGTCTTGGGGTGCTTTGCTGGTGACACTCTGTGATTTATTTAGAATTGAAGGCACACTTAACCAGCATGGCTACCACAGCATTCTTCAGTGATACGCCATCCCATCTGGTTTGCGCTTGGTGGGACGATCATTTGTTTTTCCACAGGACAATGACCCAACACACACCTCCAGACTGTGTAAGGGCTATTTGAACAATATCCTTATTGAGTGATGGAGTGCTGCATCAGATGACCTGGCCTCCACAATCATCTGACCGCAACCCAATTGAGATGGTTTGGGATGAGTTGTACCGCAGAGTGAAGGAAAAGCAGCCAACAAGTGCCCAGCATATATGGGAACTCCTTCAATACTGTTGGAAAAGCATTCCAGGTGACTACCTCATGAAGCTGGTTGAGAGAATGCCAAGAATGTGCAAAGCTGTCATCAAGGCAAAGGGTGGCTTCTTTGAAGAATCTCAAATATGAAATATATTTTGATTTGTTTAACGCATTTTATTAAAAAAAAAATGTTTTTGGTTACTTCATAATTCCATATGTGTTATTTCATAGTTTTGATGTTTTCACTTTTATTCTACAATGTAGAAAATAGTCAAATAAAGAAAAACCCTTGAATGAGTTACTTTTAACTGGTAATGTACATGTATGATTTCTCTCTCCCTGTCAGGGATGTTCAGTCTTACTATGTGTTTGTGACGTCCTGGATGATGAAAATGGAGGCCATCTCGTCGAAGGAGCAGCGCAACGACAAGCTGTCAGAGGACCTCAGTAGCAGATGTAACGTCTTTGTGCAGGTGTGGACTGACGTTATTAACTAACCATTCAGAAACTGCTCAAACGGTACCAGGGGGATGATTTTATGTCATATATTATTTTCCATATCTCCCCTGCAGGGTATCCTGTATGCCTACAGTATCGGCACCATCATTAAGACTACCATGAACCTGTACATGTCCATGCAGAGACCCATGACCAAGGCCTCCGTCAAAGCTCTCTGTAGACTGGTCGAGCTGCTCAAGGTGTGTGTGCTAATTTGTTGTGCATTGTGATAAATAATTGTAGATGAAACATTGTGAATGTATCAAACACAACATTTTAATGAGGTGTGATGTCACTTCCTCCCTGGTCAGGCAGTGGAGCACACGTTCCACAGGCGGTCCATGGTGGTGGCTGACTCTGTCTCCCACATAACCCAGCACCTGCAGTCCCAGGCCCTCAACTCCATTGGCACCGCTAAGGTAAACACTACTCTCATCTCAATTCGGGATCTTTTTTTTTGTAGGGAAATTCAATTTACACGCAGTGGATTACAGAAATGCAACATTTATACACCCCATATTCACATCTGACAAAGAAATACATTTCTATCATTTCTCCCATCAGTTTGAATATGTTTCTCTTCTGTAGAAAAGGGTGATCTCTGACAAGAAATATAGCGAGCAGCGTCTGGATGTGCTGTCATCTCTGGTGATGGCAGAGAACGCTCTCAATGGGCCCAGCACTAAAGAGCGCCGCCTAGTGGTCTCCCTGGCCCTTAGTGTGGGAACACAGATGGTATGACCATTATTCAAGTTTCTGCTGCCTAGGCTTGCAAAATTCTGGTAATTTTCTAAAAATGTCCAGGGTTTCCAAGAATCCCAGATAGAACATTCCTAGAATCCGGAGGGAATGAGCAGAAAATCCAGGAATCTTCCAACTGGGAATTTGGTGAAAATATTTACGTGAACTGAAGGTTATGTTGCAATGGTAACTTCCTCCAAATTCTTCCAGAAAACCTTCAAAGACGAGGAGCTGCTCCCGCTGCAGTTGGTGCTGAAGAAGCTGGACCTGATCAGTGAGCTCAAGGAGAGGTGAGGGGAACACACTGCCCGATAAAGCCTAGGCATTAGCTATAGGACCTAACACAAGTATTCAGTTCTATTTAAGCAAACTAAAAATCCCAGGAAAACTGTTTTTTTGATAAACGTAAGTATATGAATGTGATGTACAGGTATCTAATATATCACTGTTCTCTGATCAGGGTGAAGGTCCAGTGTGACTGTAGTTTCCTGTACTGGCACAGAGCTGTATTTCCCATCTACCTGGATGATGTGTATGACCACGCTGTAGATGCTGCACGGATACATGTAAGCACTGAACACACCTCTATTCTCTCAGCTTCAAGCGATATCCTTACTCTCACTTTCATAACATACTACCCATAAACATTATCAACTGCCAGCACTTCTCTACCAATATGTAGCTCGCTGTTCTGCTTCTCATTGGTTCCTGTTGTCACTTTTGATGCATTGATTGGTCCCCTTGGCTGTCCCTTATCCTGGTCTTTGGATATGTTTCGCCGGTCCTGCTGTCACTCCTACCTGTGACTGTTTATGATTGGCTCGTGCAGTACATGTTCAGCGCCCTGAGGGACAGCGTACCCACCATGCTTCATGCCAAACACATGGAGTCATGTGACCAGCTACTGGAGAGCTACGACACAGAGATCATGGAGGTGTTCAATGAGGTGAGGAGGGAAGAGGGAGGGAGAAGCAACTGAGAGGAGAGGAGAGGTAGCTTTAAAAAAAAATATATATATATATATATATACATACATACACACACACACACACACACACACACACACACACACACACACACACACACACACACACACACACACACACACACACACACACACACACACACACACAGTGACAATTGTACTTACCTGGATTTCTGCATACATTGGTCATAAAATGTGATCTTACCTTCATCTAAGTCACAACAATAGACAAACTCAGTCTGCTTAAACTAAGAACACACAAACAATTATAAATTTTAATGTCTTTATTGAACACACTGTAAACATTCACAGTGCAGGGTGGGAAAAGTATGTGAACCCTTGGATTTAATAACTGGTTGACCCTCCTTTGGCAGCAATAACCTCATCCAAATGTTTTCTGTAGTTGCGGATCAGACCTGCACAACGGTCAGGAGGAATTTTGGACCATTCCTCTTTACAAAACTGTTTCAGTTCAGCAATGTTCTTGGGATGTCTGGTGTGAACCGCTCTTGAGGTCATGCCACAGCATCTCAATCGGGTTGCTTCATTTCACCGACAGATAGCCTTACATTCTCCTGCAAAATGTCTTGATAAACTTCAGAATACATTTTTCCGTCAATGATGGCAAGCTGTCCAGGCCCTGAGGCAGCAAAGCAGCCCCAAACCATGATGCTCCCTCCACCATACTTTACAGTTGGGATGAGGTTTTGATGTTGGTGTGCTGTGCCTTTTTTTTGTACATCAGTGGCTTCTTCTGTGGTGTCCTCCCATGAACACCATTCTTGTTTAGTGTTTTACGTATCGTAGACTCGCAAAAGAGATGTTTCCATCTTCCAGAGATTTCTGTAAGTCTCTAGCTGACACTAGGATTCGTCTTAACCTCATTGAGCATTCTGCGTTGTGCTCTTGCTGTCATCTTTGCAGGACAGCCACTCCTAGGGTGAGTAGCAACAGTGTTGAACTTTCTCCATTTATAGACAATTTGTCTTAACATGGAATGATGAACATCAAGGCTTTTAGAGATACTTTTGTAACCCTTTCCAGCTTTTTGCAAGTCAACCATTCTTAATCTTAGGTCTTCTGAGATCTCTTTTGTTCGAGGCATGGTTCACATCAGACAATGCTTCTTGTGAATAGCAAACTCAAATTTAGTGAGGTTTCTTTTATAGGGCAAGGCAGCTCTAACCAACATCTCCAATCTCATCTCATTGATTGGACTCCAGGTTAGTTGACTACTGACACCAATGACCTTTTTGAGAAGTCATTAGCCTGGGGGTCTTTCCAACCTGCACTGTGAATGTTTAAATGATGTATTCAATATAGACAAGAAAAATACAATCATTTGTATGTTATTAGTTTAAGCACACTGTGTTTGCCTATTGTTGTGACTTAGATGAGGATCAGATCAAATTTTATGGCCAATTTATGCAGAAATCCAGGTAATTCCAAAGGGTTCACATACTTTTTCTTGCCACTGTATATATATGAATTAATTAATTATACAGTACCAGTCAAAAGTCTGGACACACCTACTCATTCCTGTTTTTTTCTTTCTTTCTTTTACTATTTTCTACATTGTAGAATAATGGTGAAGACATCAAAACTATGAAATAACACATGAATCATGTAGAAACCAAAAAAAGAGTTAAACAAATCAAAATATATTTTATATTTGAGATTCTTCATAGTAGCCACCCTTTGCCTTGATGACAGCTTTCCACCATCAAGCAACTATGATGAAACTGGCTCTCATGAGACCCGCCACAGGAAAGGAAGACCCAGAGTTACCTCTGCTGCAGAGGATACGTTCATTAGAATAACTGCACCTCAGACTGCAGCCCAAACAAATACTTCACAGAGTTCAAGTAACAGAAACATGGTTTCTACATGATTCATGTGTTATTTCATAGTTTTGATATCTTCACTATTATTCTACAATGTAGAAAATAGTAAAATAAAGAAAAACCCTTAAATGAGTAGGTGTGTCCAAACATTTGACTGGTCCTGTATATCTATTCCCTGTATAAATCTCACCCTCCACCTCCCTCCCTTCATCCTTTTCTCCTCTCAGCATCTGTTGGACAAGCTGTGTAAAGAGATAGAGAAGGACCTGCGTCTGTCTGTCCACACACACCTGAAGCTGGATGACAGGAACCCCTTCAAGGTGGGCATGAAGGACTTGGCCCACTTCTTCTACCTCAAACCCATCCGCTTCTTCAACCGCTTCATACACATTAAAGGTAGCTACGCACTGGATGGGCCCCTGGGATACAGCACTGTGGTGTGTTTGCGTGTGTGGTGGGTGTGTGCTTTTGCAAGTCCTTTACCAACATGTGTGTTCAGTATATTCTATGCATAATTGTGTGTGTCTTTGTCTCAGAGTATGTCTCACCGTGTGTGTCGTCCTCACAGCCTATGTGACCCACTACCTGGATAAGACGTTCTATAACCTAACCACAGTGGCTCTGCATGACTGGGCCACCTACAGCGAGATGAGGAACCTGGCAACACAGCGCTACGGACTCATGATGACAGAGGCACATCTGCCCAGCCAGACCCTTGAACAGGTGTGTGTGTGTGTGTGTGTGTGTGTGTGTCATTTGATGAAGTCTGCTGAAGCCAGGATTCAATCCGAGCGGTTTTTCTGGCTATGCACTCTTTAAACGCAATGTTCCCTCATTCGCCGGAGACTGTATTCATGGTAAAAGCTACCTAGGCTATGTCGGCTCAATCGGAAATGACCTTTTAAATGGTGTTAGGTTCTAATTCTCAGAGTGAAACACTCAACGGACATTCTGAAAGATTAACCAAGTCTAATTCTTCCCAAAGGGTCAATACAGCTGCATTCAGACAACATGTTTCCACCACCACAAGTATATTACTCCAATTTAGGCTCTTCTCCTTCTCTCCAATCCTTACATCTTTTATGGTTTGACAGGAAGACAAAGTGATAGCGTAATAACCATTGTTTCAACCTTAAGGGGATCTGACCTGACCTCAACCCCCTTGATGCCTTATCCAAAGATCTCTACCCGTATCCCCTCTAGCAACCCTGCGACTTCCTCCCGTCCACCCAACACATTCCAAAGCCATCTGGCTCCTACAGATAACCATTAACTTCTGATGTAAAAAACAGTCTCTTTCACTCCTCAGATACTATACTGCTGAGTATAACAATGTTCCAAGTTTAACCCAGAATCTAACAATGGCGAATAGTCGACACAGTGCTATTTGATTGAATCCTGGCCTAAGTGTCCTTTTGCTCTGGCCAGGGACTGGATGTGTTGGAGATCATGAGGAACATCCATGTGTTTGTATCCCGCTATCTCTACAACCTCAACAACCAGGTAAGCTCTGTCTCTGTCTCTCAATCCTATCTGTTCTGTCTGTCTCACCGGTCTGTCTCACCAGTCTGCCTGTCCCTCAGATCTTCATTGAGAAGACGAGCAACAACAAGCACCTAAACACCATCAACATCCGCCACATCGCCAACTCCATCCGCACACACGGCACGGGCATCATGAACACCACGGTCAACTTCACCTACCAGTTCCTGAGGAAGAAGTTCTACATCTTCAGTCAGTTCATGTACGACGAGCACATAAAGTCCAGACTCATCAAAGACATCCGCTTCTTCAGGGAGACCAAAGACCAGTCAGACCAGAAGGTAACGGGGCTCACTTCACCTCTTCAGTTGTGTGGGAAAAATCTGTTGTGAAGTCATACATTCATGACCGGTCTTTCCCTTTAGCTTTTAGGGAATAGAAGAACTAGTCACAAACGAACGGGAGTGTTGCTCCCAGTCTGACATTTCCTCTGACTGTATTGCCATATCTATATGTCTGTGTTATGTTTGATCTAGTACCCGTTTGAGAGGGCAGAGAAGTTTAACCGTGGCATCAGGAAGCTTGGCATCACCCCAGACGGGCAGAGTTACCTGGACCAGTTTAGACAGCTGATTAGCCAGATCGGTAATGCCATGGGCTACGTGCGCATGATCCGCTCTGGAGGACTTCACTGTTGCAGCAGCGCCATCAGGTACCAAACACAGGGCATTGATAGTATTTATAACTAGTGTTTTTAAGATATGGAATGTTCTACACTGTGTTTCCCAGGTTAGTTCCAAGTTTGGAGATTTAGTGCTGTAAGGGTTATGGGTAATGTCGTTTTTGGAGATGTAGTACTGTAAAGGGGGTTGTGGGTAACCAGTCAGTTCTATAGTAAATGGTGAACCATAAACCCACTTGTGTATTGTGTGTTTCCCAGGTTTGTCCCTGACCTGGAGGATATAGTGAACTTTGAGGAGCTGGTGAAGGAGGAGGGGCTTTCAGAGGAGACCCAGAAAGCTGCCAGGTATGCTTGTGTGCACCTGATGATGTATTTCAATTCACACAGCTTTAACCAAAACAATTGCTCTCTATGGGCTAAATAAAGTCTTCTTATCTCTTCTGAATGTGTCTTCCTCTCAGCCTGCTGGACTCTGTGCTGGGGGATCTGACCAGTAACTCTGCCGAGGGGACAGAGTACTTCAAGATGCTGGTGGGAGTGTTCGCCCCCGAGTTCCGCAGCATCAAGAACATGCACCTGAGAAACTTCTACATGATCGTACCTCCTCTGGTGTGTCCTTTCACTCCTCTCTCTGTTCATCTCTTTCACTCATCTCTCTATTCATCTTTCACCCACTCATGTCTGAGCACTTCATCTCTGTCTTTCAGACATTCACCCATCTCTGTGAGCAGTCTGTCCATCCTTCTCTCCTTTATGTTTATCTCTCGCTCGCTCCCTGTCCATCTAACTTTCTGTTCTGAAGCAGCAGATACCTTCTCTTATACAACCTTTCCTTTTCTCTCCTTCAGACGGTGAATTTTGTGGAGCACTCCATTGGCTGCAAGGAGAAACTCAACAAGAAGAACAAAGGAGGGGCAGCCTTCACAGATGATGGCTTTGCCATGGGTGAGTCAGTGTGGTATGATCTTTCACAGATCACTGTATGTAGTAGGATAGGATAAAACTTTCACATTAGTTGTTGATGATTTTCACTGATCGTTATTATCTCACTCTCACCTCATCTCTATCCCTTCCTCTTCTCCTCTTGCTCTTTCTCCTTCCTCCCTCATACCCTCCTCCATCCTCTCCCTCCTACCCCTCCCTCTCCTCTCCTCCCCATCCCCCCATCTCCTTCCTCCCTCTCTCTCCTACCCCTCCCTCTCCTCTCCATCCCCCAATCTCCTTCCTACCCCTTCCTCTCCCTCCTACCTCTCCCTCTCCTCTCCACTCTCCTGCCCCAGGTGTGGCCTACATCCTTAAGCTGCTGGACCAATACTTGGAGTTTGACTCCCTCCACTGGTTCCAGGCGGTCAGGGAGAAGTACATGAAGGAGATGAGTGCTGTGGTGAAGGAGCAGAATGTCCAGGCCACCAGTCAGGATGAGAAGCTCCTGCAGACAATGAACCTCACCCAGAAGAGACTGGACATCTACCTGCAGGTACATGGCTGACCACTGACCTCCGATCTAGGGTTAGATTATTCAACGTCAAGTCCAAGCCTTGACAATCATGAGGGTTTGACAATATCTGATCCTGGACCAGTGATTATGGGGAATGGGTATCCTACCTACTGCTGCAAAAGGAGAGGAGGGGAATATGAGCTTGGCAGCTTTGTGTGTAGACACTGAAATAATCAATCCAACCAACCACTCAATCAGTAATGCCCCGTCTCTGTTGTCTCCTACAGGAGTTTGAACTGCTTCACTTCTCCTTGAGCAGCGCTCGGATCTTCTTCAGAGCTGACAAGACAGCCGCCGAGGAGACCCAGGAGAGGAAGGACAGAGGTCAGGGGTCATGAGGGTGGGCAGGTAGTCTTGTCGAGGGCAGCAGGTAGCCTAGCGGTTAGTGTTGGGCCAGTAAACAAAAGGTTGATTATTCACTTCGGTTGAATCCCAGAGCCGACTATCGTTTAATCTGCCCTTGATCAAGGCATTTAACCCTAATTGGCGCAGGAGGTTAGGGCTGCAGTGTTATCAGCTCTTAACCAACCATGCTATTTTTTGTTTTGCGTTGTTCGTAACTTGTTTTGTACATAATGTTGCTGCTTCCGTCTCTTATGACTGAAAATAGCTTCTGGTCATCAGAACTGAGATTGCTCACCTCAAACTGGACGAGAGTTCTTCAATGAGTCGGACGGGAGGGATATACTACTACAGACACCCGACCAGGCCCAGATTCCCGGGATTCGCTGGAGAAGGAAACTGAGGTTTTGTGGAATAAGATCAGGGTGCCTTGTGAGGATCAGGCAACGAGAGGCTAATCTGCCATTGCCTTCTGTCCTGCTCGCTAATGTTCAATCGTTGGAAAATAAATGGAATGAACTGAAAGCACGTACAGTGGAGAGAACAAGTATTTGATACACTGCTGATTTTGCAGGTTTTCCTACTTACAAAGCATGTAGAGGTCTGCAATTTTTGTCATAGGTACACTTCAACTGTGAGAGACGGAATCTAAAACAAAAATCCAGAAAATCACATTGTATGATTTTTAAGTAATTCCTTTGCATTTTATTGCATGACATAAGTATTTGATCACCTACCAACCAGTAAGAATTCCGGCTCTCACAGACCTCTTTGTTTTTCTTTAAGAATCCCTCCTGTTCTCCACTCATTACCTGTATTAACTGCACCTGTTTGAACTAGTTACCTGTATAAAAGACACCTGTCCACACACTCAATCAAACAGACTCCAACCTCTCCACAATGGCCAAGACCAGAGAGCTGTGTAAGGACATCAGTGATACAATTCTAGACCTGCAAAAGGCTGGGATGGGCTACAGGACAATAGGCAAGTTGCTTGGTGAGAAGGCAACAACTGTTGGCGCAATTATTAGAAAATGTAAGAAGTTAAAGATGACGGTCAGTCACCCTCCGTCTGGGGTTCCATGCAAGATCTCACCTCGTGGGGCATCAATGATCATGAGGAAGGTGAGGGATCAGCCCAGAACTACACGGCAGGACCTGGTCAATGACCTGAAGAGAGCTGGGACCACAGTCTCAAAGAAAACCATTAGTAACACACTACGCCATCATGGATTAAAATCCTGCAGCGCACGCAAGGCCCCCCTGCTCAAGCCAGCGCATGTCCAATCGTGAAGCATGGAGGTGGAAACATCATTCTTTGGGGATGCTTTTCTGCAAAGGGGACAGGATGATTGCACCGTATTGAGGGGAGGATGGATGGGGCCATGTATCGTGAGATCTTGGCCAACAACCTCCTTCCCTCAGTAAGAGCATTGAAGATGGGTCGTGGCTGGGTCTTCCAGCATGACAACGACCCGAAACACACAGCCAGGACAACTAAGGAGTGGCTCCGTAAGAAGGATCTCAAGGTCCTGGAGTGGCCTAGCCAGTCTCCAGACCTGAACCCAATAGAAAATCTTTGGAGGGAGCTGAAAGTCCATAATGCTCAGCGACAGCCCCGAAACCTGAAGGATCTGGAGAAGGTCTGTATGGAGGAGTGGGCCAAAATCCCTGCTGCAGTGTGTGCAAACCTGGTCAAGAACTACAGGAAACGTATGATCTCTAATTGCAAACAAAGGTTTCTGTACCAAATATTAAGTTCTGCTTTTCTGATGTATCATACTTATCTCATGCAATAAAATGCAAATGAATTACTTAAAAATCATACAATGTGATTTTCTGGATTTTTGTTTTAGATTCTGTCTCTCACAGTTGAAGTGTACCTATGATAAAAATTACAGACCTCTACATGTTTTGTAAGTCGGAAAACCTGCAAAATCGGCAGTGTTTCAAATACTTGTTCTTCTCACTTGTATGTCCTACCAACGGGACATTAACTGCAATATCTTATGTTTCACCGAGTTGTGGATGAACGACGACATTAAGAACATACAGCTGGCGGGTTATACACTCTATCGGCAGAACAAAACAGCAGCCCCTGGTAAGACATGGGGCGGGGGCCTATGCTAATATGTGAACAACAGCTGGTCCACAATATCAAAGGAAGTCAAGGTTTTGCTCGCCTGAGGTAGTGTATCTCATGATAAGCTGTAAACCACACTATCTACCTAGAGAGTTTTCATCTGTATTTTTCTTACCTGTTGACATACCACCACAGACTGATGCTGGCACTAAAACCGCAGTCAATGAGCTGTGTCTTCTGACATTTTCAACATTTCCCTGTCTGAGTCTGTAATACGAACATGTTTCAAGCAGACCTGTGCCCAAGAACACGAAGGTAACCTGCCTAAATGACTACCGACCTGGAGCACTCACGTCTGTAGCAATGAAGTTCTTTGAAAGGCTGGTCATGGCTCACATCAACACCATCATCCCAGAAACCCTAGACCCACTCCAATTTGCATACTGCACCAACAGATCCACAGATGATGCGATCTCTATTGTACTCCACACTGCCCTTTCCCACATGGACAAAAGGAACGCTTATGAGAGAATGCTGTTAATTGACTACAGCTCAGCGTTCAACACCATAGTGCCCTCAAATCTCATCACTAAGCTAAGGACCCTGGGACTCCCTCTGAAATCCTCCCTCTGGATCCTGAACTTCCTGACGGGCCGCCCCCAGGTGGTAAGGGTAGATAACAACACATCCTCCACGCTGATCCTCAAAACAGGGGCCCCTCAGGGGTGCGTGCTCAGCCCCCTCCTATACTTCCTGTTCACTCATGACTGCACGGCCAGGCACGACTCCAACACCATCAAGTTTGCCGATGACACAACAGTGGTAGGCCTGATCACTGACAACGATGAGACAGCCTATAGGGCGGAGGTCATTGTGGACTACAGGAAAAGGAAGACCGAGCATGCCCCATTCTCATCGACGGGGCTGTTGAGCAGGTTGAGAGCTGATGCAAGTTCCTTGCGGAGTTCGCCCGTTTCCTCCCCCCACATCACCAACAAACTACCACAGTCCACAAGTTTTCTTTGATGAACTTGAACCAAGACAGCCGCTGAAGAGGGGCACATTGATGAACAAAACCTATTCAACCTCCCTCAGCAATCACATATTTAGAGTCTGAAAAGATTTGCATGGGTCCTAAACAGATTTTGCACCTCATTATATTTTAAAATATTTTTTACAGCTGTACCATTGAGAGCATCCTTGAATACCGGTTTCTTTCATTTAATGTTCATGTTATGGGGATTTTTATATAAAGGGTCTTTTGTGTCACCACTGCCTGGTAGGGTACAACTGCTACTCGTCCATTTGACCTCCAGATCCACAGATGACCGCACTGCCCTTTCCCACCTGGACAAAAGGAACGCTTATGAGAGAATGCTTTTAATTGGCACTATGGGGAGGGCCCCCAGATAACAACACATCCTCCACGCTGATCCTCAAAACGGGGGCCCTCAGGGGTGCGTGCTCAGCCCTCCTATACTTCCTGTTGTGTACGGCCCAGTACATCACCAGGGCCAAGCTTACAGTTATTCAGGACCTCTATACCAGGCGGTGTCAGAGGAGGGCCCTAAAGGTTGTCAAAGACTCCAGCCACCCTAGTCATAGACTGTTCTATCTACTACTACAAGGCAAGCGGTACTGGAGCGCCAAGTCTAGGTCCAAGAGGCTCCTAAATAGCTTCTACCCCCAAGCCATAAGACTCCTGAACAACTAATCAAATGGCTACCCAGACTTTTTGCATTAAGACCCTGAACAACTAATCAAATGGCCCCAGACTTTTTGAATGCTGCTGCTACTCTCTGTTATTATCTATGCGTAGTCACTAGTAACTCTACCTACATGTACATATTACCTCAATTACCTTGACACCGGTGCCCCTGCACATTGACATTGACTCTGTACTGGTACCCCCTGTATACAGCCCCGCTATTGTTATCTACTGCTGCTCTTTAATTATTTGTTTTTCTTCTCTTTTTTTTTTCTTTTACTGCATTATTGGTTAAGGGCTTGTAAGTAAGCGTTTCACTGTAAGGTCTACTACACCTGTTGTATTCAGCACATGTGACGTATAACATTTTATTTGATTTAATTGCTCCAGGGTCGTTGTCAATAATGGTTGACCCCATGACACAACTCTCCAAGGTTGTCTCGGGGGAGTTGGATATGCAAAAAAAACACATTTCATTTTCACATCACACACTTGTACATGTGAAACAGAAGAAAATAACCCCCCCCCATTTGACCTTTTGAGGAGGGTTCCCTGGGGTGAGGTCAATCGTTTTTATTTAATTTTCTATTTTATCTTTATTTAAACAGGGAGTCGCCATTGAGACCAGGGTCTCTTTCACAAGGCAGCCCTGCGCATACAATTCATGAGACAAAATTGAATCAAAATCAGATCAGTACAACAACAATCAAGAAAAATAGCCACATTCCTCAGAAGATTGTTCCTCAATCAATCATTTATATAATAATTCATATTTATATTTTGAGGAGACATGTGGAAATACATTTTATATTCATGTAATGATGGTTGTGTTTTGCATAGTGGCTTTATAAAGAGAGTACCAATGCAATTTACAGGAAGATCAGCTGATGTTATGCCATCAGCTAATGGTGAATAATGTTATGTAAAAATGACCGTCTTTATTTGTGTCTTTCAGAAGCGGCTGCCAAAGCAGTGCCCACATGTACAGATGGCTCTGAACTTCTAAGGGACTGCTAAGGGACACACATGAGTTCATTAGGTCATAGTTCAAATATCAGTTCTGGGACTAATCTGGATGACAGGGGTACTCCACTGGAGGAGGACAAGGGGGGGGGAAGAAGATTACTGTCATGTCCTGTGACACGAGAGGGAAAGTTGAAGACTGGAGTGTGTTCTTAGAGACATGGAAGCCCCCCTTAGCAAAAAACAGGACAATGGTGTAGAAAATTCCATTCTTTGCCCCTGAACTACTGGTCCTTTTTAAGCTCTGGATTGGTCCTGGGAGGCTCTGGTGATGGAGGCAGAGAGGGTTCTAGTAATGATTTGCTTCATGTAATTCTGGTCCCATGTCTGCGAAGCATCTCATGATTATGCCCCCATGGAGGTGTCTCATCGTTAATAAAATGTAATCTCTTTCTCAAATGCTCAAACACTCGCTCTTTCTCTCTTTTGTCGATCTCTTTCTCTGTATGTATGGATTAGCTACTCTGTGGTGTTAACTGGACTGCTTATCATTTATTTTGGGGGAATGAGTAGTTTATGTCAGGCAAAATGTTATTTCTTTTCTGTGGCGACATTTAATTGGTTGTAATAAATAATGAGACAGAGGTGTGTCTTCAGACTGTTTAATCAGCCTGAATAGACTAGATGTCAAGTGGCATTACATGCCAGAGATTATTTTGATATGATAAAATCTGCAGCTCTGTAATTAATGACCCTGATATCAGGGAGATGATGATGATGTAATCCATTACATTGATGGATTTGTATGTGTGTGTACATGTTACTTTCCACTTTTTGTCCTTGGACATAATGCTGACGCTCACGTCTAAATCCTAACATGTCTGCTTCCTCTTCTGCAGTGCTGACATCGTAGCCTTTGTCCGTATAATGTTGAGCATCACAATGAATGAACACACAGGATAATCGGATGTTCTTGCAGAAGAGAAGAGTGATTTGTTGTGGTAGTTGTATTCTCTGTAATGTCTCCATAGAATATTATGACGTGTGTGCATCACATTTGACTTCATGAATGTTTTCAAAGACAGACATGACTTAGTAGACATGTTATGTTTATATGAAATTCTATTGGATTTCACTCCTTGCCATTGTGCTTTTCTTTAAGTTCAGGCCAGGGTGCCTTTTTGTTCAATGATGACTGATATTGTGTTTGTTTCTATTCATAAAATACTGGTTGAGAAGATACTTCATAACTACAATGACGAGTAGAAAAAATACCAACTCCCTTTACTATTTGGTTACAGTCCATTTAGAGCTTTTCTCAATGTCATTTGATGACGCAAAGCACTTAATCTTTTATGTTCAAATCAATATTTTCCTTTAAACACAAAGGGTTCCTGTATCATCATAAAGATCTATGTTTCCTTGTTGCTTGCTGTCATGTTAGTAAAGGACTTGTTTTATTGTCAACCAATGGTACTGCTAATATGGTTTTGATGTGTGCTTGATAGCCCTGTCTGCTGAGTATTTCATCTGTTAAAGCAGGGTCTTTGAACATGCCAAGTCATGATGTCATAGAGTCCTGTGTTTTGGGCAATCATGTCACATGACCTGGATTTGAACCTTTTCTACAAAGCTTTTTTTCAAACTGTCTTTTTATGTAAATTCTTCCAGTACCATCCTCAGACTTTTGTTTTAATTTTTGGTGTAATTCTAATTTCTGTAAAAGGCTTCAAATAAAGGTTCAAATTTTGGTCATGTTACATGCGTAGAATGTATGCACACATGACTGTAAGTCGCTTTGGATAAAAGCGTCAGCTAAATGGCATATATTATGATAGCAGTGTTGGAAAAAGTACCCAAATATTGTACTTTAGTAAAAAAATATCTTAATAGAAAATGACTTGAGTGAAAGTCACCAAGTAAAATACTACTTGAATAATAGTCTAAAAGTATTTGCTTTTAAATATACGTATGTATCAAAAGTAAAATGATGAATAATTTCTAATTCCTTATATTAAGCAAACCAGACGGCACCATTTTAAAATTTTAATCTACGGATAGTCGGACACACTCCAACACTCAGACATCGTTTACAAACAAAGCATGTGTGTTCAGTGAGTCCTCCAGATCAGAGGCAGTAGAAGACCAGGGATGTTCTCTTGATAAGTGTGTGAATTGGACAATTTTCCTGTCCTGCTAAGCATTCAAAATGTAACAAATACTTTTGGGTGTCAGGGAAAATGTATTGAGTAAAAAGTTGGTTATTTTCTTTAGGAATGTATTGAAGTAAAGGTATTAAAAAATATAAATAGTAAAGTACAGATACCAAAAAAACAACTTACATTAAGTAGTATTTTTACTTAAGTACTTTACAACACTGATGATAACCTAAAACACAGGGCCGTAGACCATAAGTGCACATTGAATAGAGAAATGTAGGCAAGGTTGATCCCTCAGGCTTTGTTTTTGGTTCAACGACATGCCTACAAGTGTCTGTCCACCTTGATAATTTGATCTGAACTACATGCACAAAATTATGCTTTGATTCTATTATTGAATGAAGATGAGTTATTAAGAGAGAAAAAATATTTTGATGAAATGGTAGCTATAAGTGATAACTAAAATCTAAGGGACCAGTTCTGAGTGACTTTTGACCAATCAGACTAGCGCTGAAAAAGATCTGGTGTTAAAAGATCTGTGATTGGTCAAGAAAACAACATTTGGCGGAGAGAAAAAAAAGCAGAATTCGACTGCCTGTGTAAACGCAGCCATTGCGAGTGACAGGGTTGGCGTCAGTAAGAACTTTTGGGGAGAACTGTGACCCTAATCCTAACTGTAGAAGAGAGAAGTAGGTCAATGGATTGGTTTGATACCCAGGTTGGTTCATTTCAGCCATCAGCTTGGCATTCTAATTCCAATGTCTTGTTTATGTTGATTAACCTGTAGTAAATCCAAGGCATTTGTGTTTAATAACCATGATTAGTGTATTGTATACTTACAGATACAATGTCATGGTAATAAAAGAGATTTCTAAAGAAATGCATTGTGTGTTTACTAATCTCTCACGAACACACTGCATCTGACCAAATTACACAAGATTTTAGTTCTGAGTTAACTGAGGTTGTGTTTACTTGTATAATTCCTCATTAGGCACAGGCACTAATCACAAACCAATTATGACTTCAAGAAATATCCTCTATTTTGTGATTATCACATCTCTGTTCAAGAATGATCTATTATCAGCCTAGACCTGTATTAGTTCTACCTATTCCGACCCAACTCCTTCCTTCCACACCACTGGCCCAGAGATGGTCCTGTCTGTATCAGCAGGTCAGTAATACACTGGTTATATACAGGTCATACAGATTCAACTCAGAGGACCATTGGAAGTTGTAAATCGTTTCGTATACACTGAGTGGACAAAACATTAGGAACACTTTCCATGACAGGCTGACCAGGTGAATCCGGGTGAAAGCTATGATCTTGGCAGTCTAATGGTTAGAACATTGGGCCAGTAGCTCCAAGGTTGCTGGTTTGTATCGCTGAGCTGTCGATGTGCCCTTGAGCAAGGCACTTAACCCTAATTTCTCCTGTAAGGTGCTCTGGATAAGACCATCTGCTAAATGATGTAAATGTTAATGTCACTTGTTAAATCTACTTCAATCAGTGTAGATGAAGGGGAGACAGGATCAATCAGGATTGTTACGCCTTTAAACGTGGACTGTGTGTGCCACTCAGAGGGTGAATGGGCAAAACAAAATATTTGAGTGCCTTTGAATGGGGTATGTGCCAGGCACACAGGTTTGAGTGTGTCAAAAACTGCATCGCTGCTGGATTGTTCACGCTCGACAGTTTGCTGTATGTATCAAGAATGGTCCACCACCCAAAGGACTTCCAGCCAACTTGACAAAACTGTGGGACGCATTGGATATGGGCCAGCTTCCCTGTGGAATGCTTTCGACACCTTGCAGAATCCATGCCCCAACGAATTGAAACTGTTCTGAGGGCAAATGGGGGGTGCAACTCAATATTAGAAAGGTGTTCTTAATGTGTTGTACACTCAGTGTAAATTCAGTGTCAAATGTGTTTGGTTCTCATTAAGAATGCCCCCCCCTCTTCCCTCAGAAACCAGACAACAGTAGTTCAGGAAAGCCTTTTTTGCTTTATTAAAAAGAAGCTTTGAACGTCAGAAAATACAAGATTGGTCTGTATGATTTTTTCCCCTTCAAATTATTATTCATTTTTCCTTTTCTTATGAAAGGCTGCTGTTTAAACAGCTTTGAGTGAAATGTGTCCATCTGTCCTCTTGCTTTGGACTTTAGGGGTGGATGTCCTTGTTTTTCCTGAGAATCAGGCCTTTCCTTGTTTGTCTTTTTAATTTGTATTTCTTCGTAAGTGCCCACAGTGCCGAGTATGATGCCCTGTCCAGCAGATCCAGAAATGTCCTGTTTTATCTACATATTGTACTCCATGCTGACCTCCTAAAGATGAGGTACAAGGCAGGGCAATTTTTTCCTCCAAAATAGATGCCATATATATATATGTATACACATACATATATATACACATTCGTACATATATATCTTTATTCATGTGATGTTCAAAATGTTTTTTTTTTTTAAATGTACACGTTTACAAAATCGTAACAAAGACTGGAAAGTGTTTTGCTCGCTCTGGAACAATGAAGCTGGGTAGGTAATCTAACAACACTTCACTAAAACGGTCTCTGATTTGTATATTGAAGCCAGACAGAAAATACCAGTCAAAAGGAAGGAAAGAAAGGGATGTGGGGCCGGTGGAGAAGAAAAGAGGGAATGTACAAGGGGAGAGATGGAGAGAAAGAAGTGGAGAGACATTTGTAGACAGGCTACTTATCTATCCAAAACAAAATATGAGGGAGTGTTTTCACATTTAAAAAAAAGCACAAACAATCTTTGTGTTCTTTTATTACTAAATAATGCAACAATGAACATTGCACTTCTTCCGTCCTTTCGTTCTCACGTGTGGGATGGTACTTGTTGGCTTAGCCTCCCCCACCTTTCTCTGTTCTTAACACTTGGGGGGTGGGGGGGAGATGAGGCATAACCCTTGTTCTGTCACTGTAAAGTGTGTCGGTATTGTCCGTTTTCCTACCTTGGACCAAACAGGCTTCTGATTCAGAGACGTAAACAAAACACAGACCCTGGTCAAAAACAAAACAAAAACGATGAAACGAAAGGAATAAAAACAGAACAAGTGGAGGTGTTTGGGCAGCACATAATTTGGGAAAGGCAGGGCTCAATTTTCCCCACCCTTATGCGGTGGTGAGCGCCTTCTCTGAAGTCATTTTAGCCAGATCCTCAAGGAATAAAAACCAGGATGGACGCCTGGGCCGCAGCGCACCATCCTCTTCAGGCTGGGAGGAAGGTATGCAGGGACAGCGGTCCCCCTGGGACTGTACTAGGCCTCAGAAGGCCTGCTGAGCTGGGTTGTAGTTGAAGGTAGATGGGACGTGGGGCCTCTCTTCTAGCTTTTCGTACTCCAGGTGGAACTCCTGGAGGGATAGAGAACACATAATCAGCAATGGAGACGGAGGATTCCTGTTGAGTTTATATTGCCTGAGTGAGAATACTGATCATCAATATCAAGAGCTGAAAACTCAGAGTGACAGACATCACCAGTAAAAGAGATACAAAAAGTCTATCTTGAACCAACGTTAAACACGTACAAGTTCCTAAAAATAAAAAAAACTCAGATGTCAAGCACGTAACTCCATCCAAGGAGATTCACAACTCAAAACATACATGTAAATCTGCACACACAGCAGTTTCTCTTCATGTTAAGTGTATTGATTGAGGGTAGCAGATACTAAAGCCAATACCTTTACCTTGGCTACCTTCCTCCAGTTAAGACAATCAAAGAAGTAGTAGGTCCCCCTCTCATAGGTGTTGGTCTTTAGTGTGGGCTCCATGCCCGGCGCCCGCGTGATCCACACCCGCTCCTCTTTGTGGTACCGCCAATCCCGGTTAAAGCTGCACCAACACGAGACAGGCAGGAGAGAGAGATGCCATTAACGCAGTGAGTCAGTAAAGAAAAAGGCACAAATAACTCCTCGATAACAACATATAGAAACTATGAACAACTACTGAAAGAAACCGATAAGGTGATCCTGGGAATTAATGTGTGCTAATGAATCCTAGTCGTATTTAGATAAGATCCATGTTCAAAGACACCTCTCTCAAAGACACCTCTCTCAAAGACACCTCTCTCAAGGGTGCCTACGTGAAAGTGCCTTCAGTAGTGATAGTACAGGACTTACAGCTCGACTGCTGCCAGGAGCTGTAGCAGGTCTCCTCCGTTCATGTAGTACAGATAGAACAGCAGGTCTTCACCGTACCGCGCCAGTTTAATAGCTGCCAGCTGAGGAAGAGGAAAGATGGCTTTATCAACACCATCATTTGGTTTATCCAATTATGACATTGTGCTTTCTTCCAGAGTATAAGATCAATACCACTTGAAAGGGGATTACTGATTTATCACTTACCTTGTCCCTTATGTGGATGTTGGTTAAGTACTCAGAGGGGACGTGGAAGTCTGAAAGATAGGAGGCACCAGGGTCACCAACAGGCTTAGTGTGGGGTATGTGTGGGTGGTCAGGGTAATGTCTTACCAATGTCTTGAGGTCGACACGGTGCTGATGCCCAGGGGGAGGCAAACTTGGGGTACAGGTTTCTGGCAGGAGAGGAGGGGACATGTTACTATCAACAGACTTAAGATGAATAAAAACATCTGACAAAACATTCGGGCAGCAGCGTAGCCTAGTGGTTAGAGCGTTGGACTAGTAACCGGAAGGTTGCGAGTTCAAACCCCTGAGCTGACAAGGTACAAATCTGTCTTTCTGCCCCTGAACAGGCAGTTAACCCACTGTTCCCAGGCCGTCATTGAAAATAAGAATGTGTTCTTAACTGACTTGCCTGGTTAAATAAAGGTAAAATTAAAAATTGATTTTGACTTCTGTAGCCATTCAACCTAATGTTCAGACAGAGCAACCATCTTACTCTGGAGAGTTGAGGTTGAGTCCAAGCGTTGTGAGGTCACTCCCCAGTGCCAAGTGCACCATGCCCGGGTCCGTCTCCGCTGCTCGGATAAACGTCAGCAAACCAATCATCCCAAACTGGTCCGTCACCATTCCCCCGGGAATGTTCGTCACCCGCCCTACAGATGTGGAAAAATGTAGTGAGGGAAAATAATAACCAAGTAGAGCTTTCCCTACAGCTAATGCAAATGTGGACCATACCAACGGTCATGCAGGAACCATGTCAAAACCCACTGAGGTACCCAGGTTGAGACCGAGAGGGGTGATTGGTTGAGCGGGCTCACCGTCAGGTAACACCTGGATCCCTTTCTTCTGGCTGTTGTTCTGTGCTGAGCTCGTCTTGTCTCCGGGGAACTTAGGACCGTCTGCACTGGATGTGCTCTTGCCTGTAGAGTTTAGGTTCTGCACAAAGCAAAAAAACAAATGAATGAATAATGTATAAGCCACATGACATCATGGAACATTGCTTTGAATATAGGATGTCCACTCTACTAATTATATGGTGAAAGACTTGAATATGCAGTAGTTGTTGTTGCTCAACACAAGGAGGCCTTGTATGGTTGCCTGTCCATTTCAGCTTCATCCATGTTTGGCATGACAACGACCAATGAAAACAGACTGACAACCAGGCTAAAGGCAGCCTGTCTGTCTGTCTGACTCACTGTTTTGCTGTCATCGTTGCTCAACGTGGGGTCCTTGTAGTTGGGACCAGGCAGTGCAGGAAAGTCCTCGTTGTGGATGGAGAAATCCTGCGTCGGCTCGTTCGATGGCTTCGTCACCATGCCAACTGATGAGGTCATGAGATGAAGAGAAGAGGCTTCTTAAATAAATCACCACAATGAGAAAGAAGTTTAGCCTTGGGTTATATATACACACACCATTGGAGAAGGCCTTCTCCCTTTCTTCATCACAATTTGCCACAGTTTATATTTGAAGAGAGACTGAAGTGGGCTGAGTATTTACACTGAGAATGTGTCTAGCAGTGCTGACTGGCCCACAGTAATATGACGAGTCAATGATGCTTTGACATGTGCATTGCCAAGTTCCCTTTGCATCCAAGCCAAGTGCATTACAATGAGCCCTTCTTTCTAGTGCACTACACTGAGCCCTTACAATGGGTAGCCCTCCTAGTCTAGTCCACTATTATAATCCCTTACTAGTGCACTATACAGAGTTCTTACCATAGGGGGCCCTTCCAGCTAGTGGGTTGAGTAGCGGTGTTGGGTTTGCGCTTCCTTCCCTCCGACTCCTGTCTGCTAACGCAGGGAAGTCAGACAGGTCTAGCCCCGTCACGTTTTCACTGCCGTCTGTGAGGGGCAGGTTAAAGACTTGTAAGAAAGTAAAATGGTGTTACTCTTCATGCTGACAGTGTCTTATAGTATGTGAATGAATAGGTCAAGTGGATGTTGTAAAAACTTGATGACATAAAGCCTACAGGTAAACTGGGATGAATGTGATGCATCATTGAATGGCCAGACTGAGCATCAGATTAGAGGTCGACCGATAACAATCGGAAATCTGTATTTTTGGACACCGATTTGGCCAATGTTTTTTTTTTTACACCTTTATTTAATCTTTATTTAACTAGGCAAGTCAGTTAAGAACACATTCTTACTTTCAATGACGGCCTAGGAACGGTGAGTTAACTGCCTTGTTCAGGGGCAGAACGATAGATTTTCACCTTGTCAGCTCGGGGGATTCAATCTTGCAACCTTACAGTTAACTAGTCCAACGCAATAACGACCTGCCTCTCTCTCATTGAACTCCACAAGGAGACTGCCTGTTACGCAAATGCAGTAAGCCAAGGTAAGTTTCTAGCTAGCATTAAACGTATCTTATAAAAAAGAATCAATCAATCATAATTACTAGTTAACTACACATGGTTGATGATATTACTAGATATTATCTAGCGTGTCCTGCGTTGCATATAATCTGACTGAGCATACAAGCATACAAGTATCCAAGTATCTGGCAGTGGTGGTTGGCAGAAGCAGGCGCGTAAACATTCATTCAAACAGCACTTTCTTTGCATTTTGCCAGCAGCTCTTCGTTGTGCTTCAAGCTTTGCGCTGTTTATGACTTCAAGCCTATCAACTCCCGAGATGAGGCTGGTGTAACCGAAGTGAAATGGCTAGCTAGTTAGCGTGCGCTAATAGCATTTCAAACATCACTTGCTCTGAGCCCGTGGTTGTTTCCCTTGCTCTGCATGGGTAACGCTGCTTTGAGGGTGGCTGTTGTCGTTGTGTTCCTGGTTCGAGCCCAGGGAGGAGCGGGAGAGGGACAGAAGCTATACTGTTACACTGGCAATACTAAAGTGCCTATAAGAACATCCAATAGTCAAAGGTTAATTAAATACAAATGGTATAGAGGGAAATAGTCCTATAATTCCTATAATAACTACAACCTAAAACTTCTTACCTGAGAATATTGAAGAGTCATGTTAAAAGGAACCACCAGCTTTCATATGTTCTCATGTTCTGAGCAAGGAACTTAAACGTTAGCTTTCTTACATAGCACATATTGCACTTTTACTTTCTTCAACACTTTGTTTTTGCATTATTTAAACCGAATTGAACATGTTTCATTATTTATTTGAGGCTAAATTGATTTTATTGATGTATTATATTAAGTTAAATAAGTGTTCATTCAGTATTGTTGTAATTGTCATTATCACAAATAAATTAAGTAAAAATAAAAATTGGCCGATTTTTTAATTTAATTTTACCTTTATTTAACCAGGCAAGTCAGTTAAGAACACATTCTTATTTTCAATGACGGCCTGGGAACAGTGGGTTAACTGCCTGTTCAGGGGCAGAACGACAGATTTGTACCTTGTCAGCTCGGGGGTTTGAACTCGCAACCTTCCGGTTACTAGTCCAACGCTCTAACCACTAGGCTACCCTGCCGCCCCGGTATCGGCTTTTTTAGTCCTCCAATAATCGATATCGGCGTTGAAAAATCATAATCGGTCGACCTCTACATCAGATAGCTGGTTATTTTGAAGAGACACACAACTAACCTGTGCCATTGAAGATGTTGCTTGATAACGAGTTGTTCATCCCAAACGCCTGGTTCCGGTTCATCCCGAATCCCGACATGCTACAAAAATACAGAGGAGAATTTTAGCCTCCAACTGGATCACCTTCATATTCAATCATCACGAAAAACAATTGATGATTTAGACATTTAAACAGAGAGTTGAGAACAGCAGATCTTTCAGTTGTATTGCCAGCCAGACTGTGTGACTGTACCTGTTGATGGTGAAGGGCTGCCGTGCAGGCTGCTGTTTGGGCATACAGATAATGCTGGGGGGGCTGCGGTTGGGGCTGCCCAGCCCTGAGCTGCCCATGCTGTTGGTCCTGCCGCCGCCCATCCCGATGCCCTGGCCCACCTGGGAGTGGTTCAGCATGTTCCTCGAGTTCATCGGCAGGATCCCCCTGTGGAGGAGACATCACAGGTTAGAGTTAGACTAATGGGTGAACAGAATGGCTTGATATGAAGCCAGGTGATTATTTTTTACTAATAATGTCCTGTCCTGCTATGGAACTACTGAACTGAACAGCTAACTAACTAACAGCAGAATAATGATTCCATGGCATTTAAACACATTGACTTATGTGGTCTCTCGGTCTTAAGAATCTCTTTCTCCAGCATCTCCATCTTACACACACCTGCTTGGCGAGGGTGGGGTATGGAGGGACATGGTGGGTACCCCAGTGGTGGGGGTGATATGGCTCGGTAGCGGAGTGCCTTGCGTTAAGCTGCGGTTTAACTGAGGCGTGTTGTTGCCCATGCCCCTTATCGAGAAGCCTAGTGCACCTGCAACAGGAGAAATAGAAACAGTCAACATGGGACTCTTATCAACTTCCAAAGTGACCAAAATATTGGATATTTCTCATAGTGATATTTTGAGATCAACAAGAAGTGTTGAAGTCTGTTTTGAATTGGCTATATTTAAATTGGGTACATTTACAGGGTAATTATTCTAAATTGATCAAATAGCTCCAGGTATGACTTGACTACAAAATTGTTACAGACCAAAATGTATTACAGCCTCAGTAGAAAAGACCCTGAAAACCACAGACAGAAATGTAAATGAACAGATGCAGCCAGCTTACTCTGTGGGCCATATAAACTGGCCCCAAGCTGGGATAGTTGACCTGATGACGACGGTGAGGGAGACGAGAGCATCTAGGAGGACAAGGAGAGAGATAAACCACAAAGTGAGATGGAAGGGCTGGAAACAAGAATACCAACAGATGACAATACCTTTATCAATAATACATAATCGCACATTAGGGCAGTTCGTATATCATTATTTACAAATCACATTACATTGGAATTACACTGTAATTGGGGTATTCAATTTAAAGGATAATAATAATAACAACATCAATGCCAAGACAAGTTATAGTCATATAGGATGATGGTGTAGTCTAAATTTCCCTAAATATGAAAAATAACCATAAACAGATTTACATTATAGAAGGACGTGAAAACAATTTACTTACTTCAAGTTCAAAGGGAGCTGTAGTAGGGATGTGCGATCGAGCAGACAGAGCACTTACGTCTTTGTCCGACCGATGTGGGTACATGGACGGCTGGCTGTAGTACATGTTCTCATCAGGGTAGTCACTTTCCACCCCCTCTACAAACTTCTTTCTCGTAGCACTGAACATGCCGTTTGTCACCTGCAGAGAATGGAAGGAAGGAACAGGTTTAAATATCTAAATTCCTCAACAGTCCATAGAAATTGAGACTGTCGACCAGCATGTCTGGATCCACTGTCCACACTGTTCATATCAGATGTTTTAAACGATCATGGTCAGGACATGAGAGAAACACACAAGCCACGCAGTAGTGTTAGTCCTATGACTATGGTTTACTACACATTCAGTTTCAACTGGTCCGACATCACATCTCACTACCAGACAACACGCACACACCTTGCGCAATGTGTGCATACCAATGCTTGACTTGGAATTAAATAGGTTCCAGTACTCATTTTGGGTGCCGGTACTGTTTAAATTTAGGTGCAGGAGCTCCACAATAGTTGAGAGGTAATGTACTACAGTATAAGACGAACAGGAGCTCAAGCTGTAGACAATCTGAGGTGCTGGTTACTCAGCTCCACTGAGCTCCTGCCCAAGTCAAGTACTGGTGCATACAGTGTGCCTTACAAAACTAATTTACAATCGCGTTTATAGTGTTGTTGATTTTCCACTCACTGTTATCATGCTGGTGTGTGAAAATGCATTGGTCAACATACAAAAACTGTGTCCATCCCTGCAGCGTTGCCTCAGAACAATTCAACAAGCTTCTGCTCAGGTGATACTATAAGGTTCAGTTATTATTCTCTACACCAAACTTTCCGTAAAGCATTTTGTGGCTAACGTTAACTAACAATACAGCGCGAGTCTGATTAGTTATAATAACAGTTAGTTCAACAAGCATCACTAGACTAACGTTAGCTAGCGAAATCCCTCCAATTCAACAACCCTTGTCAGGCAGTCTGCTTGCCTATAGGTAGCGATGTGCAGGTTGGGCCTGTTGTTTCTCCTATCCAGTTCCCAGTACCTTTCGGTCTCAATTTACGCTAGGAGCCACAGACAAAAACAGAGCGCAGAAGACTTTTCGAATTCAAATCTGCCAACCCGGTCCAAAACACACCAAACCGAATGACAAGGACAAAAAAGATTCATGTGTTGTGATGTGACGATTCGAGTCGGACCAAATGGGTTTATATTTGAGGGAAAAATACTGTAAAAACCTCACCGCATTAATTTCCCTTCTCCTCGTAGCTTGATCCAAGATGGCTGTGTATTCAGTATTCCACAATCGAGAATCCTGTGTGAATAGCCTTTGCCCTCTGACCTCTCCACAACCTCCTAACCATTTCCGCACACAAATTTTGAACGTTCTACTTCTGTGGGTACAAAGTGACTAATACACTACAGGATGAATTGTCTGCAGTATTATTTTTCTAGTTACATATATTGTTGGGTGAACTCACTATCGGTATAAAATTATCAGTGTATCAACAAACTCAGTAGGTAAACAAATACAAAAATGATAATACGCCACTCTCATTTATATTATTTTCAAAACATAGAGGCAATGAACTCAGGCATAAGTGATATGACATCACGGTAGTAGCCTATACATCAGGGATCATCAACTAGATTCAGCCGCGGGCCGATTTATTCTTGAGTGGATGATCAGGGGGCTAGTGGTGCACGACTCCACGATTTTTGGAATCGACTCCTGTGGATGGAGTTGAAAGGAATCGATTCTTACTCAAAACGCGCTGAAACGGATGCGAACACACGTACATACAACCTCATTATTGCGGAGTCCTACTAGGAAAACTACATTTGCGTTCTAGATGACTAACATGAGCATGATGCTGCCCAGTTGCTCATCAATTTAGTCTATAAAATGCCTGTTTTGTTTGAATATAGAAGGTGATGTGTAGGAACTAGACTATTTCATTGATATTTCGGCTGTGTGCAGCCTTGACCGATCCCATGGGATGATGTGTTGCACTCTACGATGATAAGCCTTTTCTTTGCCATATTATAGCCCTATTCCGACGTGTATTACTAATGAGGTTGGTTTTGTAATTATTATCCAAGTATGTGCATTATTTATTCCAGAGGACGATTCACACAGGATTCGTTTTTTCAAAACTGTAATTCAATGTTTATTCACAACCATTCAAAACTTTGGGGTCACTTAGAAATGTCCTTGTTTTCCATGAAAACATACAGAAAATGAATAGGAAATATGGTGAAGATGTTGACAAGGTTATTAATAATGATTTTTAATTGAAATAATAATTGTGTCCTTCAAACTTTGCTTTCATCAAAGAATCCTCCATTTGCAGCAATTACAGCCTTGCAGACCTTTGGCATTCTAGTTGTCAGTTTGTTGAGGTAATCTGAAGAGATTTCACCCCATGCTTCCTGAAGCACCTCCCACAAATTGGATTGGCTTGATGGTCACTTCATATGTACCATATGGTCAAGCTGCTCCCACAACAGCTAAATAGGCTTGAGATCCGGTGACTGTGCTGGCCACTCCATTATAGACAGAATGCCAGCTGACTGCTTCTTCCATAAATAGTTCTTGCATAGTTTGGAGCTGTGCTTCGGGTCATTGTCCTGTTGTAGGAGGAAATTGGCTCCAATTAGGCACCGTCCACAGGGTATGTCATGGCGTTGCAAAATAGAGTGATAGCGTTCCGTCTTCAAGATCCCTTCTACCCTGTACAAATCTCCCACTTAACCACAACCAAAGCACCCCAAAACAATCACATTGCCTCCACCATGTTTGACAGATGGCATAAACCCTCCTCCAGCATTTTTTCATTTTTCTGCGTCTCACGAATGTTCTTCTTTGTGATCCGAACACCTCAAACATAGATTTGTCTGTCCATAACACCTTTTTCCAATCTTCCTCTGTCTGGTGTCTGTGTTGTTTTGCCCATCTTAAACTGTTATTTTTATTGGCCAGTCTGAGATATGGATTTTTCTTTGCAACTCTGCCTAGGCCAGCATCCCGGAGTCGCCTCTTTACTGTTGATGTTGAGGCTGGTGTTTGCGGGTACTTTTTCATGAAGCTGCCAGTTGAGGACTTGTGAGGCATCTGTTTCTCAAACTAGACACTCTAATGTACTTGCCCTCTTGCTCAGTTGTGCATCGGGGCCTCCCACTCCTCTTTCTATTCTGGTTAGAGACAGTTTGCGCTGTTCTGTGGAGGGAGTAGTACACAGTGTTGTACGAGATATTCAGTGTCTTGTCAATTTCTCACATGGAATAGCCTTGATTTCTCAGAACAAGAATAGACTGACAAATACTGATTCTCCAGATACTCAACTAGTCTAAAGAAGGCCAGTTTTAGTGCTTCTTTAAATCAGCACAACAGTTTTCAGCTG
This sequence comes from Oncorhynchus keta, assembly GCF_023373465.1. Classification (NCBI taxonomy): domain Eukaryota; kingdom Metazoa; phylum Chordata; class Actinopteri; order Salmoniformes; family Salmonidae; genus Oncorhynchus; species Oncorhynchus keta. The sequence goes on along the minus strand of NC_068446.1, from coordinate 33,548,901 downwards.
TGCTAACATAATTGCAAAAGGGTTTTCTAATGATCAATAAGCCTTTTAAAGTTATAAACCTGAATTAGCTAACACAACGTGCCTTTGGAACACAGGAGTGATGGTAGCTGATAATGGGCCTCTGTATGCCTATGTAGATATTCCATTAAAAATCAGCCGTTTCCAACTACAATAGTCATTTACAACATTTACAATGTCTACACTGTATTTCTGATCAATTTGATGTTATTTTAATGTACCAAAAATGTGCTTTTCTTTCAAAAACAAGGACATTTCTAAGTGTCCTCAAACGTTTGAAAGGTAGTGTATGTCTAGACGATAATAGGCTACACTGATAACTCGTGCTTGGCTGCCAAATGTATGGGTCTCCCCATAATATTTAAATAGATGATGTGTGATCCTAATCATTATTTTAATGATCTATGGTAGACTTCCTACCTCTACAATTTCTGTTTAATTTGTCAATATTACCTTTTTATTCATTGATTTACTGGCCACCATTACTGTGGTTACATATTCAGTGTTTGTATTGACCAGCAAACCCACTGCAGCCTACCTCACTAGCCTACACCTTACTCTCCATCCCTGCTTTGGACAATTAATAGCATGACTCTCGTACTTTGCCCTTTTCATTTATGGTTGATATTAATGACGAAAGGAGATATTATCTGTCTCTCTCCTATTGTGTATCACTATTAAATGCTGTAAAAATAAAACAAACTGGCAAAATAAGTACTTAAAACTACCAATTATTGTAGATAAATATTAATGAAAGGGGTAAACACAACACTGGACTGAACCCACTAATTGTCGAACTAATATTAATGTACAACAATATAGAAGATAAGTGACTAGAGGTTATGCAATATGGGTGTATATCCACTGCATGCTTCTTAGGTGTGTAATTAAATAACCCACCCAATCTACCTACCTCATCCTAATATTGTTTCTATGTACTTTTCTGCTCTTTTGCACACCAGTATCACTACTTGCACATCATCATCTGTTCATCTATCACTCCAGTGTTAATCTGCGAAATTGTAATTACCTTGCTACTATGGCCTATTTATTGCCTTACCTCCTCACGCCATTTGCACACACTGTATTTAGACGTTCTTTTTTTTCTATTGTGTTATTGACTATGTTTGTTTATTCCATGTGTAACTCTGTGTTGTTGTTTGTGTCGCACTGCTTTGCTTTATCTTGGCCAGGTCGCAGTAGTAAATGAGAACTTGTTCTCAACTAGCTTACCTGGTTAAATAAAGGTGAAATAAAAAATTTAAAAATGAAATGACATGACCAAGGAGATATTGCAAATTTGAAACAATGAAAAATGTACGTTACACCGCGTAATTCTACAGTACACAAACAAGAGTGTGCAATATAGAAGGGTAGTCAGTGGACATTAGATAACATGACAAAGAAGCTATTGAAATTCTACATTTTGAAAAATTATTTTAAAATCTTGTGAGATGAAAATTGACAAACTAAAGGGTGTGCAATGTGTAGGCCCACTGAGTTGACATTCTGAACCTTGTTTGAAGTAACAAGGTCACATGACCAAGGAGCTATTGAAATTCTACAATTTGAAAAATGCATGTCAAACCATGTGAGATGAAAATGGACAAACAAAAGTGTGTGCAATACAGAAGGGTAGTCAGTGGACATTCTGAACCTTGTTTGAAGTCAGTAGATCACATGACCAAGGAGCTATTGAAATTTGAATGTAAAAAAAAGTGTGTACTTTGTTTACGCTCCCTAACTAATTAAACGTGTAATACAAAATGCTGCTCACATTTCCACATGTTAATTAGCTTTGGAAAGCGAATTAATGTCCAAATCTTGAAAATAAGACCTGTGCAATGTTGTGCGCAATTCTTCCAACATCATGACACTTATTTGGTGTCTGTGGCTCAAGTGGTTTGAAAGCTTTTGAGGTTTGAAAGCGCAAATATCCGTTGAATATCCAACTTGAAACGGTCTTTACATCCGTAGCGCAAATGTGTTTTATAATTGTAACGTCTGATAAACTTGGGAATGGAATTCTAAACACAGCGCTGTGAAAACAATTAAGAAGTCAGAGTTTGGGAAACACTGAGATCCTATGCACAATGTAGCCTCATCATATGTCTAATATTTGGCCTAACGTGTTAGGGAGATACCTATGTTTGACGGTGATCCTCTAAATTTTAGGCCATTCATGCATGCATTTGAGCATGGCATAGAAGATAAGACAAGCAGCCACCAGGATAGGCTCAATTACCTGGAACAGTACACCTCTGGTCAGCCCAAGGATCTGGTCCGTAGTTGTCTGCATATGGAAGCCAGAAGATGCTATGCAGAGGCTAAGAGGTTGTTAAAAGATCACTTTGGCAATGAAATCAAAGTCACCACTGCTTACATGGAAAAAGTTTGAAACTGGACAAAGATCAAACCGGATAATGGAAAGGGACTGGGTGGCTATGCACTCTATCTAGAGGTTGCTGTAACGCTATGCAAGACCTACAGAACATGGAAGAGCTTAATCCTCCCTTCAACAAAAAGTTGATCATGTCAAAACTTCCCTACAAGCTAAGGGAAAAATGGAGGCCTACAGCATGTGATATTTTAGAGAGAAGCCACCTGAAGGCCCAGTTCAGTGACATTGTGACATTCATGGAAAAATAGGCCAAAATATTGCAGGATCCGTTGCATGGAGATATTCAAGATCCCCTGTCCAACAAAAGGTTTTTAAAAACCAGAACAGCAGCTGACTTTAAACAGCAGTTCAAGTCCAAGAGTAGGGCACGCAGCTTTGCCACTGCAGTAGCTGTAGTGGCAGATTGTGACCCTGAAAACCCTCTAAAAGAACAAACATTCAAAGTAAAGAGACCAGGCATCTACCCTTCTGATGCTCCCAGCATCGCATGTGTATTTTGTGCTGGTGAGCATTTATTGGTTGACTGCCAACAGGTGAAGGCCCAGCGACACAAATCCAAGGTTGAGTTTGAGATCAAAAAGTCTTTGTTTTTGCTGTTTGATAAGAGGACACTTAAGAAAATAATGTAAAAGAAGGATGACCTATCAGAGCTGTCAAAGAAAGCACCCCACTATCCGGCACATTGAAGGAAGAGAGATGTAGATTTCAAAAGGCAGATACGAGGGGTGTAGCAGTAAAGCGGGAGAAGACTGTCAGCAGTGCTCTTGTTTCACTGGAAGCTGGTGAAGATACCGGGGCCGGTACAGATTGTGCACTTGCGCCAGTTCAAGTAAAGATGGCAAATGGAAGCAAGTCTGTTAACTTATGTGTTTCTCGATAATGGTAGCTCAGCAACATTTTGTACAGAGAGACTGAGGCAGCTGAAAGCTAAAGGCAGTGAGACTGAAATTCTGCTATGCATAATGGGGCAGGAGAGTTGTACCAAGAGCTTTGAGATATCTGGATTAGTGATTGGCAATGTGGAAGGCGACACATTTCTTGCATTACCAAATGTCTACACCCAGAATAAGATCCCAGTGACAAGAGAAAACATTCCCACTCAGAAAGATCTCAAAAGGTGGCCATACCTGAAAGAGGTTCAGTTGAAGGAGATTGATGCCAACGTAGAACTCCTGATTGGCGTAAATGCTCCAAAGGCAATGGAACCCTGGCAAATCATAAATAGCCAAGGCAACCAAAACCCTCTTTGGATGGGTGATGAATGGTCCTCAACAATTGTACCATGGCAGAAGAATCTTGGCGTCCTACGATGATGGTCAATCGTATCTCAATGGCCGACCTGGGGGTTCTTCTTGTAAATCAGTACAACCATGACTTCCCTGAGAGAGAGTATGAAGAGAAAAGTGAGATGTCAGCTGAGGATCGTAACTTTATGGAGATAGTATCAAGCTCCATAACCCTCAAAGACCGTCACTACTACTTACCGTTGCCCTTTCACAACAAAGATGTAGTCCTGCCAAACAATCATGACATGGCAGAGCAGAGCAGCGGGCTCTAAATATTATCAGGAAGTTCAAGAAGGACGAAGGTTACGCTGCAGAGTACAAAGGCTTCATGGAAGATGATGATAACAAAAGGTTACGACGAGAAGGTACCACAAGAACAGCTCCTCAGAGAGAAAGGCAAGGTATGGTACATACCACAGGAACAATACGAGTGGTGTTTGACTGTTCATCATCCAATAAAGGCACATCTCTCAACAGTAAACTCCAAGAACCTGATCTGAAAAACACGCTTATAGGAGTCTTGCTAAGATTTCGGCAAGAGCACATTGCCATGATGGCAGACATCGAAGGAATGTTCCATCAAGTACGTGTCCATGAAGATGACTTAGACTTCCTGCGATTCCTATGGTGGCCGGACAGTGATACTAGCAAAAGACTACAAAAGAGTACAGAATGAGGGTACATCTTTTCGGTGCTATATCCTCTCCAAGTTGTGCAAACTTTGCATTGTGAAAAACTGCAGAAGACAACTGTGAGAGGTACGACGAAGATGTGATTCAAACAGTCAAGTCCAACTTCTATGTTGATGACTTCCTCAAGTCAGTGGCCACAGAATGACAAGCCATAGCTCTCACAAAAAAAGCAAATTCTTCAAGAGCTCTGCAAGCTAAAGTGTGGATGGGACGAAGTCATCCCCGAAGAACACTCTGTTTCATGGAAGAGATGGCTCTCAGAGCTGGACCAGCTGTCCAGATTCCAGATTGATAGGTGTGTGGTGCTTGAGAACTTTGGTCAAGACCGCACAGCTGCATCACTTCGGTGATGCAAGTGAACAAGGTTATGGCACGGCAAGCTACCTTAGGTTTACAAACGGAATGGAAAAGGTCCACATTGCATTCATACTGGGGAAATCAAGGGTGACTCCACTCAAGCAGATGATGATCCCCAGACTGGAACTTGCCACAGCAACATTGGCAGTGTGAGTGGACAGGATGTTAAGGTTGGAGCTCCAGATTGAACTTGAGAAGTCAACTTTCTGGACAGATAGCCAGTCTGTGCTAAAATACCTCCACACCGATACCAAGAGATTCAATACCTTTGTGGCTAATAGGGTTGCTATGATTTGTGACCTATCGAAAGCAAAACAGTGGAGGTGTAACGTGTGTTGTTTGAAGGAGACCAAGGCGCAGAGTAATTTGTGGTCATCATATTTATTTAAATGAGAACCAGCAACAAATTAACAAAGTGAAAACCAAAACAACCGTACCGTTCCGTAGGCTACAAGAGCTGTACAAAAACAAGATCCCACAACATAGGTGGGAAAAAGACTACCTAAGTATGATTCCCAATCAGAGACAACGATAGACAGCTGCCTCTGATTGGGAACCACACTCGGTCAAACACAAAGAAATACAAAACATAGAATGCCCACCCCACATCACACCCTGACTTCACCAAATAGAGAAATAAAACGGCTCTCTAAGGTCATGGCGTGACAGGAGGTATTTAAACTCCAAACACAACCCAGCCGATGATGCCTTGAGGATTACATGTTGAAACTTTCCTGAACTCAAAGAGACAAGAATTTATGGAGAAAGTCCCTGAGGAGTTTGGCTCCATCCCTCCGGATGATCCAGAGGTGAGAAAAGACGTCCTCGTAAACAGTACAATGGTGGAAGAAAAGAGTCCGACCAGCAAACTGATTGAGTACTATTCAACATGGAACAGCTGGAAGAAAGCAGTTGCCTGAACTCTTGACATCTTTGGAACTCTTCAACTCAGACTGAGATCTATGGACTATTTTCCTATATGAGACCTTGTATAATTTGTATATACCTATGAACTGTAATAGTGCTCTGGTATAGAATGTTATGTGTATTACATTTGAATATTAAGTAATTGTTGTGCATTAAGAGCAGTTAACAATTAGGGGCCAGTATGTTGGAGACGATTTGGACATATTTGTATAAAAGACAGAACATACAGAGCTCCATGTACGTTTGTGTAAATATATGAAATATTAATGTACATGATGAAATATTAGGTACGTACCTTTATGATTTATATTTACCTGATTGAGATATATTCATTTATTATTAGTGTAACTTAGTTACTTGCTCATTCATTGTACTGTGGTAAGTGTGTTAGAATAAAGGCAGGAAGTTGGGCCTCCTGTGGGGAGGAGACTATAGTCTTTTGACCATCCAGACAGGTCATATTATGTATTTTCCATGTCAAGTAATCTATGCTTTAAGTTGATTGGAGAATCAACTTTTTGTTGCACCACATTCCTGGATCTCATTGAGTGTTTTGGCCGTTTGGAAAACTTGAATGTGGACTGTATGCGTACGAAACAACTCCGCTTTCAGGCTAGGGCAGTGGCTATGATAAAGAGGAAAGGAAGCCACTACACCATTCTTTATTGAACTTGCGTGAGACATTGCAAATCAATAAATAGCTAAATACAGCATTGTGAAAGTCTACAGCCTACATCTTTGTCAGAAAAATTCTATGAGAAACCTATCATTAGCATCACTATATCCTGTTCCTTAATTGTTTGAAACCTGGACGTTTTACTTCAAATTATGAGGCATGTTTTACCTTGCCAAAATCCTACCATAAAAACCTGGTGGCAATATTTTTTTTATTAAGACTTACTAATATGTGTTTCCTGCTCTTTTTTAAAACTTGTTTTAATTGTCTAGCTGCCAAATCCATTATCCAAATCATATTAACAACCCATGATACTTGTATCTTTAAATATTTCCTCTTTCTAACTAATATTTCCATCTTTGTCTGACAAGAAACCCCTTGCATGTGCCTTGCGTATTTTGTGTTTTCTGGAAATGGCATTTTGGAACGTTCACGTGTGACCTACTGCCATGCTGTACATTGCTGCCCCTACAATGTGAAGAAACAATAGTTTGGCAAATAGTTTCCTCCGTTACAAAAATACTGAATCTTAGGAGTCAAGCTTGACATCCAGAAATCCGAGTCGAAGGGCAAGGAGTCGGGGAATCTATTATTTTGGAGTCAACTCCCCACCATACATGGGACCAGAACATAATTACCAATCATTAGTAGATTGCAAATTGACTGCAAGAAGCCCAAACAGATAATACTTTACTAAACACAATCATTTCGACCTTGCTTACTTTTGGGGAACCATGCTATACATGATATCATATTGCATCACCATATCATATTGATACAGTATGTCACTCACTAGCTACGAATCACCTTCACTAATGAATGTCAATAAGGATTCAAAAAGTATTACCTTATATCTATTCTATTTCTAACATTTGAAAGCATCTGCAAGGATTCTCCAGCATTCCACTGTTCTATGTGTTATGCATAACACGTTGTATCATTTCATTTGTGCCATAGTCCTATGGGTTAACAGAGCAGGTTGGAGAGAAGTTGTCCTCTCCAATCTCTCTACAGTATTACATCCTATAGAGGGACCACCATATTTCCCACATTTTCTCTCTCATCAGTCGGTACCATATTGCTAAGCCACCAGATGAAGAGTAATGTGCTGCCTAGAGAGGAGGGCTGGAGCTAAAAACAGTCCATTAGAGCACAGTCTGCCCCCCCCCCCTCAGGCCTGATAAGGGAAATTAAATTCCTGCCCTTTATCTGGAAAATAGCCCCTAATGAAGGTACAGGAGATAATGTAGGAAATTCACACTTCAGAGTGTACTAACGAGACAACAGATGATACCACCTTCCAGATTGCAGAGAATTACGTAACAGGGTTATATAATTGAAAATGGCTCCCATGCACATGCTAGAGTAAGAACAGATTAAGTCACATAATGTGACCAAAAAACAAGCTTAAACTCACTCTACAGTGGAGGAGAGTGGGGTAAGTTGAGACAAAGGGGGAAGTTGAGGTGCCTTTGTTTCTATTTATTTGTCATCTTCTTTTTCTTCTTCTATGGTATTATGGCGGTCAGCAAACAAATGTTAGAAGTGCATGCCACCACCTACTGGATAGGTGAAAACTGATCAACTTTAATGAATAAATAACAGGGGAAGAGGAAGGGAGAACAAAAACTTCACTCCTTCAATCTGATTCAAATGTTGTCTCAGATCCCTACATAGGTTCAGGAGCCTGAGAGGGGTTGAACCTCTTCATTCAGTATTCCCTGTCACGTTTCGGCCATGAAGTCCTGATGATCCCAAAATATTTTTGCCGCCTTCACAATGATTTCTAGTTTCTTTGATTGTTTTCTTTGTTTGTCCAATGCAATTTATCACTTGTGCGATAAACACAATAAAGTCTACCTTCTTCACTGTTAGTATCCCAGGATCCCTCTGATGAATGACATTCAGAGTGGCATCCACTCTCATCTTATATCCACTTGCTCCTTCTGCTACTTGCACTGCCTCCACATAGGAGACCTGCTGGATAGCCCTGATCCTAGCTAGCTACTACAACCGCTTTAACCCTATCAGGGCAATCTGGAGCGTGATTCCCATTACAATTACAGTACCGTGCTTCCTCAGACTCTTCAACAAAAACAAATACTTGCCACATGTCCAAACGTTTTACAATTATAACACTGAAGCAGCTTTTGTACATACTGTCTTCACTGAATATTTCACATTCCCAAATGTTATATGAGTCAGTAGAAAAACTTAATCAAACGACAGCCAAACTGATAGGCTTTCCAACTTCTTTCCGTCAATCATTGGGATTAAAAGAAGTGCATCTCCCACTCCAGGTATGTTCTCCCTAATCCACAAAGCCTCAATGTAGTACGAGACGTCAGAGATGACACCTTTATTCGGTGCCCTACTCTGAAAATCATAGCATTCCACATCATACGTTAATAGTTTGTAGAGCCACAGCGCTCTTTCTGTTCTCTTCACAGGAAATCAACATACCGCTCGCTTCTGGTTACCCTTACCAAATCCACTTTCCCAATGTGTTCTTTACCATCTTTGAGACCACGAACGACCGGGTCACCTAAAAAAAACATCCTTGCTGGTGAAACGCACTCCAACAATATATTCATCTTAATTTCCAACTTTAGACCGTTTATTTCCATTCTTCTTTCTCACCATTGTTCACTTATCATTCTCATCAACTCCACTCGCACCAACATCTGCTTCCATACACAGTGCTTCCACCATCACATGCATTTGTAGGCGGTTTAACTTACCCTGTCATGCGGCTCAACTTACCCCATACGTAAGTTGTAACAAGAGAGCACTTTTTTTTGGACAAGCTATGTTTTCAAAACTGTAATGTTTACATGAATTCTGATTATGTCCAGGGAAATACAACATCCTGAAATATATGTAGATATCTTTGATAGAAAGAATACTATATTTCCCTTGACAGAGTGATGCTGAATGTAAAAAATAGCTCAACTTATCCCACTCTCCCCTATGCAGTCTGGCTCTGGACTGATTGCATCCCATTTTAATCTTCTTTAAAAGGAATTGAAACAGAAAGACTACATACAGTACACTTCCCAGAAGCTCAGTAACCCCAGTCACCAGCTGTGGCTAGGTGTCCATAGCCCTCACACACTCACAGCTCACACCAAGTCAACGTGTGAGCTAAGCAGACAGGACTCCATAACTTGGGGTTGACAAAGCCCAGGCCACTCTGGCATTTACATCCCCCTGATATGCCTCTTTACTTTTTTTGGAGGCTGTTACTTAATTTTCCACTCCATGCAGCAAACATTTCAAACCACCCGATGATTTAAAGCTTTTCCAGCTTGACCAAAACACTCTCTGGCTCTCTCACATGGCTGCTTGCAACACTGCCATAGTTCAGAAACATGACAGCCTCTGGTAACAGTCACAAATTCTGCACATTATTTAAGAGTGAAAGGCCACTTGTGTGGCGATGATAAAGACTTGGCTCCCAGGCTGTGGGAGGGCTTGTAGACGGACGGAATGTAGATGACCTCCCGTGCTCTTTGATCACTTAACACCTCTTATACACTTATCAACTGACTACATTCTGTTCTGCAGAACATAGACCCCCCCCCCCTTGCTCTCTCACGTTATACAGAGGGGGAAAGTCATTAAGCACAAATGGGGAGGAGTGAGCAGCTCGTCATTTGCTACTGCTTAAGAGCCTAGGCAAAGCTCAGAGCCACAGACAGAAAGAGAGCGAGCCAACAGAGGTCTGTGCAAGGGTCTGGGAATATCGGCAACACCTTCATTAGGTGGGATACAACACTGACATACCACTATTTGGGGGAAAGCTGGCAAACATAATTTGGAAGTCTTATTGTGAGAAGGATCCCCTCAATCCACACGACTCTCTAAAGTAGGTGTTTTTATAGAGACCGTCAAGTATAATCTACAGCTTTGTGGGGGTCACAACATGCATGGACTGGTAGTTTGACATTGGAATTGCCTTTCTGGGTTTCAGTCAAGTTGTAAGGGATTCAGTCATCTAGTCATATTTCCAGTGTTATTCTTGTTGTTTTTTGTAAAATGGCATCAGACTTGACAGCTTCTACTGCTAATCATGACAGTTAGAGAATGGACTTTCCTGGACATTCTTCCATGAGCTGCTCACTCCCCCCTCAGCTCTGCGGCTGAACCAGAGTGGGTGTAGGGCAGCATCAGGGAGACTCAGGCTGCTCATGATGGGGAACGTCATACGTGGCGCTGTGGCCTTCATCCCCTCCGAGCGCTGCCAGCGTTTCCTGGTGGGTGACCTGAAGGAGATGCCTCTCGATCGGACGCTAGACCTGAGCAAACTGCAGCTGCGTCGTCTTCCTGTGGCTGCCTGCCTGTTCAATGAGCTGGTCAAGCTCTACCTAAGTGGCAACAACCTGAGCACCCTACCTGCAGACTTGCAGGGCCTGAGGAAGTTGCAACTCTTAGCTCTTGACTTCAACTGTTTCGAGGAGCTGCCTGCGGCTGTGTGTCAGCTACCTCAGCTTAACATCCTGTATCTGGGCAACAACCAGCTCTGGTGCCTCCCCCGGGAGCTGGGCGAGCTGAAAGAACTTAATACCCTGTGGTTGGAGACTAACTGTTTCACTCAGTTCCCCAGTGTGGTCTGCGACCTCCCCAACCTCAAGACGCTCCATCTGGGGTACAACCAGATAAGCAAACTGCCCATGGAGCTCGGTGGGTTAGAGGAGCTGAGGAGTATCTGGCTAGCCGGGAACCAGCTGTGTGAGTTCCCGCCAGTGTTGCTCGCCATGCACCTTCTGGCCGTGATCGATGTGGACCGCAACAAAATCCGCCGCTTTCCTGGTCTGTCCCACTTGCAGGGGTTGAAACTGGTAATCTACGACCACAACCCCTGTGTGAACGCACCTGTGGTCGGGGAGGGGGTCAGAAGGGTTGGACGCTGGGCAGACAGCTCGGATGATGAAGAGGATGGTGAGGATGGGTTGAAAGTGTGTGAGACTCCGACTGAGGTGAAGGAACTTGCCTCCGAGGGACAACTGGACTCACTACTTGAAAAGGGTTGTGGAAGCATCTGACCTTCAACCGTGGCTAAACTGGGGAACAGGATGCCAGTCAAGTGGAGCACTTACTGGAGAACGACCACTTACTGGAGAACGGCCAGCAGCCAGGCCTGATGGTGTTTTGTTCCAAATATGGTCAGGCCAATGATATGGACCTAAACACAGATGACAAATAATAAGCTGTTACGATTGGTTTCCATCATGATGAAACATGGACCTCACGAAGAGTGCCAGGAGGAATCTGATATGAAGTTCTCTACTTTTACATCACTGTCTGCAGACTTGAAGGATTTTCTTTTGCTCGTATTCAGTTAATTTTATAGGTTATTTTCCAATTCAATTAATTTCTGGAGACATGAACCCCAGGGCACACCACATCATTTCAACATGGAAATTGGGGTAATATTGTTGAGACGTTGATCAATGAGATTTCAACCTTTAATCACCCACTCAAAATGACAGACAGAAGTTTGTTGTATTCCCAATGTGTTATCACTATGGTTTCAACCATCTGAAAGCACAACAAAATTCCAATAGAAAAACCATGTCTGATTTTTGTTGTTTTGTTGTCATCTAAAATGTGTTATCACAGCACTTTAAACCATTTTAAAGCACAACAAAGTTAGAATGAAAATACAATGTCAAATATTTTGTATTTATACAACAACTTAATGTGTTATCACTGTGCTTCATCTAATAGCAGAACCAAATGACTTGGATTGCAGTTGAGATTACATTAAAAGTACATATTGCAAGTGATCAATGCTGTTTGAGATTCTGCACAGATAATTTAAGCATTTGTGAAGAGCTCCACAGACCTGCGACCTTTGCATCTTGAACAAGCATGCTTTCTATGATTACAGAAGAAGACATTTATAGTTACATTAGCGTAACCTCAACATGTGGTCATGGATGTGATAGTCATTTTAAGATTGAATAAATACTATTACATTAGTTTGTAAGTTAGCAAAAACTTTAAGCTATTTACTGTCTTACAAAAGTAATGTTGAATTGTGTTTGGTTGACAACGCAACCAAATATCAACATTTAAAGGATATCTAATGCTTGCATAGTTTCCTCTGAGCCACTGGCTAAATCATATGCTTAACATTTTTTTTTTGGTTTAGTTGGAGATGTAAATCCAACATAATTTGTTAACTTGTCAACAAGTTAATAGGCTATTTACTGTATTGCAAAAGTGATATTGAATTGTGTTTGGTTGTCAACGCAACCAAATATCAACATTTGAATGAGATTTACAGTGGGGCAAAAAAGTATTTAGTCAGCCACCAATTGTGCAAGTTCTCCCACTTAAAAAGATGAGAGGCCTGTAATTTTCATCATAAGTACACTTCAACTATGACAGACAAAATGAGAAAAGAAATCCAGAAAATCACATTGTAGGATTTTTAATTAATTTATTTGCAAATTATGGTGGAAAATAAGTATTTTTGGCCCATTCCATACATGCACAATTGGTGGCTGACTAAATACGCCCCCCCACTATATCTAACTTTTGTGTCACTGACGTGGTCTGACTTTAATTCCAGTCTGTCTACAAATTATTAATTGATATGTTGGATTAAAGTCTCAAACAATAAACAAGTTAAATAATAGGAATACATTTAAGAAAACTTTAAATGCACTTCAAATAAAGTTTGATTTAGTCCCATTCATTCAGATTTTTGGTTAAGATGGAAACATGAATCCCACATATCAATGATTAATTTATACATTACATTTTAAATCAACCAAAGCTTGAAACTCTAGGCCTTTATGTATTGTCTATTTTTAGTTGAATCCTGAGTTGAATTGAAACAATAGCGGTTGATTACTTAGCCTGAATAGTATCATTGATGATATGACAAAGAATATGGTTAGAGCAACAGTGAATATATTTAATTATTAATAGATCTATCAATATCATGATAGCACATTGGTAGTCGTCACTGTCAAATATCAAAGCTAAGCAGGACTGGGCCTGCTTAAAAAAAACCTGGATGGGATATCAAATGAATAGCTGTTGTAGATAGGTCAAGTAAGAGGTGCTGCCCAGCCTATAGTTTTTTTAAATTCTGATAGTGGATATACAATTGAAGATCTGACATTGTTTCAATGGTACAAACTCAACATGTGTTACACAAGGTTTGCATGTGTTCATTAAAATTACGACAATTATGTGGTTGAAATTTCACCCTCAAAGCAGCAATTTACATTGATACATTTTTTCAAATGATATGTATTTTCCATGTAGATTAGACATCACAATACGTTGACAAATTACATTGACACAATGTTGATTCAACCAGTCTGTGCCCAGTGGGAAGGAAATTCTGCCAGATGACTCTATTCATGAACCTTTGCTGGGGACAGCATACTTACTGTACAGTGCATTTGGAAAGTATTCAGACCCCTTGACTTGTTCCACATGTTATGTTACAACCTTATTCTAATATGGATTAAAGTTTTCATTCAGGATCTCTCTGTACTTTGCTCCGTTCATCTTTCCCTCTGTCCTGACTAGTCTCCCAGCATCTGCCCCTGAAAAACATCCACACAGCATGATGTTGCCACCACCATGCTTCACCGTAGGGACTGGTGTCAGGTTTCCTCCAGACGTGAGTGACACTTGGCATTCAGGCCAAAGAGTTCAATCTTGGTTTCATCAGACCAGAGAATCTTGTTTCTTATGGTCCGAGTCCTTTAGGTGCCTGTTGGCAAACTCCAAGCGGGCTGTCATGTGCCTTTTACTAAGGAGTGGCTTCCGTCTGGCCACTCTACCATAAAGGCCGGATTGGTGGAGAGCTGTAGAGATGGTTGTCCTTCTGGAAGGTTCTCCCATCTCCACAGAGGAACTCTTGAGCCCGGGTTCTTTGTCATGTCCCTGACCAGGGCCCTTCTCCCCCGTTTGGTCAGACGGCCAGATCTAGGAAGAATCTTGGTGGTTCCAAACTTCTTCCATTTAAGAATGATGGACGCCACTGTGTTGTTGGGGACATTCAATGCTGCAGACATGTTTTAGTACCCTTTCTCAGAGCTGTGCCTCGACACAATCCTGTCTTGGCGCTCTATGGACAACTCCTTCGACCTCATGGCTTGGTTTTTGATCTGACTTGCACTGTCAACTGTGGGACCTTATATAGACAGGTGTGTGCCTTTCCAAATCATGTCCAATCAATTGAATTTACCACAGGAGGACTATAATCAAGATGTAGAAACATGTTAAGGATGATCAATGGAAACAAGATGCACATGAGCTCAATTTAGAGTATTATAGCAAAGGGTCTGAATACTTATGTAAATAAGGAATTTCTGTTTTTTGTCATGTATCATTATGGGGTATTGTGTGTAGATTGATGAGGGGGAAAAATATTTAATCAATTTTAGAATAAGGCTGTAATGTAACAACATGTGGAAAAAGTCAAGGGATCTGAATACTTTCCGAATGCTTAGTATGTACTGTATAGTATTGTGAGTAGGCATTATTTTCATAAAAAGATTGAATACAGATAATGTCATCATAGGCTATTATAATTCACAGAGGCAGTGTTGAGTCACTTTTTGAGTGACTAATCAGTTGACTAATGACTTTACATAGACCTACCTAATTTTCCACATTTCTCTAGCATATGAAAAACTGTTCCTACCTGCCAAGGATTATTTCTGTGAGGTGATTAATATCTATGATGCATGGCTAAAGTCAAGCTATATATATATATATATCAAGCTATGCACCTTTCATCCAGAGTTATGCATAATTTAGGTTATCTGACAGATAGGGCCGTATATTTGACTCAAATACTTTAAATGGGTTTTAATATTATCACAGGAGCTTCTTATCTATAATAAAATAAAATACAAACAGCTGTATGAGACTAACTCTAGATATGACACACAAGTGGAATATTGTGTTATCTGAGACTGAGTAGTAGGCTACAAGAACAACAAATGTTGCCTAATCAAATCATGTTGAATATTTTTTAGTTATCACACTTTGTTGGCAGTGCACTATTGTAAGAAAAGCTTGTGATGAAGTTATAATTATGATGATGGTGATTTTGGTCTTGAAATATAGCAAACATATGAATGTAATTCATTTAGACTCTACTACTTTAATCGAATCAAATGTTCACAAATTAAATGTATGTAATCTACTACTAACGCCTACAGGACTTCCGTATGTCATCTCCCCTCAATGATGTTCCCTATACACATGTAATATCAATATAAGAAATAGACAAAAACAGGTCTTATAAAACAGCATTAGAACGTTTGTACAAATACCCTCCCTTTGACACCGGATGTGTTGTGGATAATTTCAAAAAAAAATTCAACGGTACAAACAGCAATGCCTTTGGCTCGGTGGGCTAGTGCATAGACGCTGCACCCATATACCTCAGTGAGACCAGCGATGGGAAAGAAAACTCGCACAGGAACAGGAGGACGCAGAACAATACTGCAGATTTTCCCACCTCGAAGCGGGGCCGTCTGTGGAAGAGAAGACTCTTTAGGTTCAGCATCCGAAGGTAAAAACACGACGACAATATCATATTTTATGTTTTGGTTTTCGGTCGGTGGATGATTCGATCAAAATCGGGCCCATTTTTCGCTGATCACGCATTGTAGAAGCGAGCTAACTGGCCTAGCCGGTGACGTAGCCTAGCTAGGTTGGCTAGTCAGTCGTTCAAAATGTAACGTTATGTTCCGGAAATGAATGCATTGTTTTACTACTTCATTATATTTAAATAACTAGTTCGGAAGCAATAAAGGCAACACTATAGATTTTGGGGTGTTTCGCGTTTTCTAAACTGTTAACTAGCTAGGTAGCCTAGCCAGCTAACGTGAATATGTTCGGCTAACATATTGCGCAAATAGCGATTTGTTGTCTCGTGCGGCCTGTTGTCTGATTGTGACCAAACACGTTACACAAACTAGCACGATGACAATTTCTACAATTAGCTATGCCTATCAATGGTAGCTAGACTTGCTCTACATAGCCCTCTGCTCAATCCAGGCCACATATCTAGCTAGCTAAATAAGCCATTTTAACAATTGCAATTATGCGTGTTTTGCAGACGAGCAGGAGGGTAACGGGGATGAATACAGTTTTCCAAGAGAAGTAACCACAGAAATGAGGATGCCCGTTAAGGCCACAGGTAAGATAGTGCCTAAAAACTATTCCCATCCCTTGACTTGTTCCACGTTGTGTTACAGCCTGAATGTAAAATTGATACAATTGAGATTTTGTCACTGGCCTACACACAATAACCCGTAATGTCAAAGGGGAATTGTGTTTTTTCGAAATGTACAAATTCATTACAAATGAAACGTTTACATTTTGAGTCAAGTATTCAGCCCCTTTGTTATGGCAAGCCTAAATAAGTTAAGGGGTAAATGTTTGTTTAACAAGTAATAGCATAAATGGCATGGAATCAATGTGTGCAACAAGTGTTTACCCCACACATACAATTCATTTTCTGTAAGTTCCCTCAGTCGAGCCATGAATTTCAACCAGATTCAACCACAAAGACCATGGAGGTTTTCCAGTGCCTCGTGAAGATCAACTTTTTGGTAGATGGGTTAAAATAAAAAATCAGACGTTGAATATCCTTTTGAGCATGGTGACATTTTATTAATTACACTTTGGTTGGTGTATCTATACACCCAGTCACTACAAAGATACAGGTAGGTGGCCTTCCTAACTCAGTTTACCGGAGAGGAAGCAAACTGCTCATGGATTTCACTATAAAGCATATGGTGACCAACTATAAAATATTTAGTTTAATGGATGTAATATAACTGAGGGTGGGTCAACATTGTAGTTAATCCATAATACTAACCCAAATGAAAGTGAAAAGGAAGCATGTACAGAATACAAATATTTCAAAACATGCATCCTGTTTGCAATAAGGCACTAAAGTTATACTGCAAAAAATGTTGCAAATAAATAAACTTTATATCCTGAATACGATGTTTGGGTCAAATCCAACACATCACGGAGTACCACTCTTCATATAGAGTTTTTAGGATAAAAAAAAATGGAATAGAACTAAGCACAGGAAAAAATCATAGAGAACCTGGTTGTCTGCTTTCCAATTCACCTTTCTTTAGGACAATAACCTGAAACACAAGAAATCTACACTGCTGTGCCTAGTTACAGTTTTGACTTAAATCTGCTTGAAAGTCTGTCAAGACTTGAAAATGGCTGTCTAGCAAAGATCAACTTGAGAGCTTGAAGAATTTTATAAAGAATAATGGGTGAACTTTATATAATCCTGGTGTGCAAAGCTCTTAGACTTACTCCCAAAATACTCCCAGCTATAATTGCTGCCAAAGGTGATTCTACAAGGTATTGACTCAGGGGTGTGAATACTTACATAGATTTAGGTATTTCATTTTCCCCAAATTTGCCAAAATGTTAACATTTTCACTGTCGGGGGGATTTTGAATGGAGTTTTAATGGATTTTGAATTCGTGATGTAACACTATATAGAATAAGTCAAGGGGTATGAATACTTTCTGAAGTCACTCTATGCCATATTGGTGTGTGCGTCCTGGCACATCTGCTTGTGTGAATTTCGTTCAAACCCAGGTCTCCTGCCAGACAACTGTTGTCCTGCTGAGCTCAAGCCTATGCATTAGCTGGGGGAGGTAACACAAGATGTCTTCAGGGCTGTTTACTAATCGCGCGCACAAGCATAGTTGCCTGTGTATATTACCTGACCAGTGACTCTGCGTTTCTCCTCAGAGGGTCTGTCCCTCTTGGGGGCCTATGAGGACAGTGATGACGAAGAGGATGCCGACCCACAGCCTCCCTCTGTCAGGACCCAACACCAGTCTGCAGATATACTCGCCAACTTCATGGCCGTGAGTATATCAATACTCTATTTCTGTTAGGGCTGTCCCCGACCCCACATTTGTTTTGGGTCAACAGTAGTCTGTTCTTTCAACCAATCGCGATTGTTTTAAAACAGGCTGTGTCTCTATATGGAGACAAAAAATATGTTTTAATAAATCAACTGAACTCATCAAAAAAATAAACGTCCCTTTTTCAGGACCCTGTCTTTCAAGGATAATTTGTAAAAATCCAAATATCTTCATTGTAAAGGGTTTATACACTGTTTCCCATGCTTGTTCAATGAACCATAAACAATTAATGAACATTCACCTGTGGAATGGTCGTTAAGACACTAACAGCTTACAGACGGTAGGCAAAACTTAGGACACTAAAGAGGCCTTTCTACTGACTTTGAAAAACACCAAAAGAAAGATGCCCAGGGTCCCTGCTCATCTGCGTGAACGGGCATGCTGCAAGGAGGCATGAGGACTGCAGATGTGGCCAGGGCAATAAATTGCCATGTCCGTACTGTGAGATGCCTAAGACTGGGAAACAGGATGGACAATTGATCGTCCTCGCAGTGGCAGACCACATGTACCGATCCTGTACAGTTGTTGTTACATCTGAACATCAGACCTGCGGGACACGTACTGGATGGCAACACCAACTGCCCAAATTACACCAGGAACGCACAATAAGTGCTCTGACTGTACGCAATAGGCTGAGAGTGGTTGGACTGAGGGCTTGTAGGCCTGTTGTAAAGGCAGGTCCTCACCAGACATCACCGGCAACAATGTTGCCTATGGGCACAAACCCACCGTCACTGGACCAGACAGGACTGGCAAAAAGTGCTCTTCACTGACGAGTCGCAGTTTTGTCTCACCTGGGGTGATGGTCGGATTTGCATTTATCGTCGAAGGAATGAGCGTCATACACCGAGGCCTGTACTCTGGAGGCGGGATATATTTGGAGGTAGAGGGTCCGTCATGTTCTGGGGCGGTGTGTCACAGCATCATTGGACTGAGCTTGTTGTCATTGCAGGCAATCTCAGCGCTGTGCGTTACAGGGAAGACATCCTCCTCCCTCATGTGGTACCCTTCATGCAGGCTCATGGTACCCTTCCTGCAAGATAGGAATGTCAGTGTTCGGCCATGGCCAGCGTAGAGCCCAGATCTCAATCCCATTGAGCACGCCCCCCTCGTAACTGGCAGGTGCCTTGGTGGAGGAGTAGGGTAAGTTCTCACAGCAAGAACTGACAAATCTGGTGCAGTCCATGAGGAGATGCACTGCAGTACTTAATGCAGCTGGTGGCCACACCAGATACTGACTTACTTTTTATTTTGACCCGCCCCCTTTGTTCATGGACGCATTATTCGATTTCTGATAATCATGTCTGTGGAACTTGTTCAGTTTGTCTGTTGATGATTCTTATGTTCATACAAATTTACACATACTCACTCTGAGTTTGCTGAAAATAAATGCTGTTGACAGTGAGAGGACGTTTCTTTATTTGCTGAGTTTATATGCACCAAGCTTGTCTGTTTTTTAAGGGCACTGCTTGACATCATTAATACACACATGACTCGAGGTAGACAGATAAAGATGACCAGAAACTTTTCCTTGCCCTCCTCCTGCTGGCCTTTGCTGATTCTGCCATTACGCTCCTGAAGTTGCCTGTAATATGCTACACCAGGGGTTGGCAACCTTTCTCATGTAGAGTGCCAATTTAGTTTCTACCAATCTGGCTGCCACTTCTGATTATTCATATGCACACTTTTGTTAACATGTTTTTAAAAAAAAAAATGTTTTTATTGCCATCTAGGTAAAAATTGCCTACATAAAGCCAACACACATTGCAGGTAGAAAATATTCTGATTTAAAATATATATAATTCCTATGAATCATGTTGGAGGTTTGTTAATTTTTGTTCAATCACATTCATCCCTCTACTCCTCCTGTCTGCATCAAACTTGAAACATTGTATCAACATTGTATCAACTATTCTGGTACCTCAGTTTCCTTCTTCAGTGAGCTCCAGACACTGCTGTATTTGCGCAAGGGATAAAAAGTAATCGGATATACAGTACCAGTCAAACATTTAGACACCTACTCATTTTTCTTAATTTACTGTTTTCTACATTTGTAGAATAATACTGAAGACATAAAAACTATGAAGTAACACATGGAATCATGTAGTAACCAAAAAAGTGTGGTGGCTTATTTCTGCTTTACCAAATGAGGAGAGTTAAAACTTCACACACCAGTCAGTTATACTTAAACTACATCTTTAATAAGAGCTTTGCAATAGCATTTGACTTTCAATGATGAGCCATCTCTAATGAACCATTAAAAGTACAAAGATCTTTTATAGCCAAGACACACCCCTCTCAACTTACATGATGAACCACAGATCTTAGGAACAGTTGAGAAAGGAGTATAACAGATAATATTCGCTATAAATTATCGTTCAGATCGGTCCTTAAGACGAGGTTCTAATCTTGTTCCTGGTACTTCGTAGCACAGAACCATTACCTCATCCAATGGCATAACTTAATTGGCAACTCTAGATACTCGCATCTCAAGTAAACTCCCTCATGACCCCTCTCCTGGACAAGCTCACTGAGGGGAGCGAGCCTCTAGGTCATACACTATCCCAGGATAAGTGCAACATCAGAGAGGACATAAAGGGGTTCCAGACACTGCCCTACACCCCCCAATGCCAAAGGAGGGAGTGACTTGCTCACAGACATTGTGGAGACAAGTAATTGGTTCCCCATTAATCACGCCATCCCTTCACATGGTTTAATAGGTAAAGACACATTCACATATGAAAACAATGTTCCATCCTGTCCTCATCCCTTTCTGATATTCTGCATAGCACCAGAGACATGTAAAAGACAAGCCTGACCTTTCCCCTCTCTGGGCCCCAAGTGACTGAGCCCCAGCTGAGGGAAGAAATGCAACTGCCAAAACTAGAGTCCAAAGAAATACATTCTAATAAAGTATATCACATAAGAATATTGTGTAGATAAGACATCTTAATTACTTATGTTACCCAACTAATTCGGATTCATCCACCTCAAGTGTTAAACAAATCAAAATAGATTTGAGATTCTTGAAAGCAGCCACCCTTTGACAGCCTTGACAGCTTTGCACACTCATGGTATTCTCTCAACCAGCTTCATGAGGAATGCTATTTCCAACAGTCTTGAAGTAGTTTCCACATGTGCTGAGCACTTGTTGGCTGCTTTTCCTTCACTCTGCGGTCCAACTCATCTCAATTGAGTTGAGGTCCGATGATTGTGGAGGCCAGGTCATCTGACGCAGCACTCGTCACTCTCCTTGGTCAAATAGCCATTGTCCTGTTGAAAAAACAAATGGTCGTCCCACTAAGCGCAAACCAGATGAGATGGCGTATCACTGCCTAATGCTGTGGTAGCCATGCTGGCTAAGTGTGCCTTGAGTTCTAAATAAATCAGACAGTGCCACCATCACACCACCTCCATGCTTCACAGTGGGAACCACACATGCGGCAACTCTGCATCTCACAAAGAGACGGCATTTGGAACCTAAAATCTCATTTGGACTCATCAGATCAAAGGACACATTTCCAGTTTCATCATAGCGCTTAGTGCGACTGCACTTGAAGAAACTTTCAAGTTCTTGACTTTTTCCGTGTTGACTGACCTTCATGTCTTAAAGTATTGATGGACTGTCATTTCTCTTTGCTTATTTGATCTGTTCTTGATCGCCCTATTTGGTAAAAGACCATCTATATACCCCCCCTACCTTGTCACAACACAACTGATTGGGTCAAACGCATTAAGAAGGAAAGACATTCCACAAATGAGCTTTTAACAAGGCACACCTGTTAATTGAAATGCATTCCAGGTGACTACCTCATGAAGCTGGTTGAGAGAATGCCAAGTGTATGCAAAGCTGTCAAAGCAAAGGGTGGCTACTTTGAAGAATCTCATAAAATATATTTTGATTTAACACTTGGTTTCTACATCATTCCATATGTGTTATTTCATAGTTTTGATGTCGACACTGTTTATCTACAATGTAGTAAAAATAAAGAAAAACCCTGGAATGAGTAGGTGTTCAAACACAGGTGTTTTGACGGAGTGTGCAATTGGCATGCTGACTGCAGGAATGTCTACTGCAGCTGTTGGCAAATTTTTATGTTAATTTCTCTTAGCCAGGGGTATACCACCTTGCATCCCACTGCTGGCTTGCTTCTGAAGCTAGGCAGGGTTGGTCCTGGTCTGTTTGTAGATGGGAGACCAGATGCTGCTGGAAATGGTGTTGGAGGGCCAGTAGGAGGTGCTCTTTCCTCTGGTCTAAAATAGTATCCCAAAGCCCCCAGGGTGGTGATTGGGGACATTGGTGCTGTCTTTTGGATTGGACAAATACCATAACCATGCCAGCCCAGGACATCCGCATCCGGCTTCTTCGCCTGCGGGATCGTCTGCGACCCAGACAGCTGATGAAACTGAGGAGTATTTCTGTCTGTAATAAAGCCCTTTGGTCAGGGAAAAACTAATTATCATTGACTGTGCCTAGCTCCCCAGTGGGTGGATCTGGCTCCCGAGTGGGTGGGCCCATGTCCACCCATGCCCAGTGACGTGAAATCCATAGATCAGTCCCTAATGAATTTATTTAAATTGATTGAATTCCCTATGAACTGCAACTCAGTGAAATTGTTGTATGTTGCATTTTATATTTTTGTTCAGTAATAATTACGTTTCCACCTGATCAGAGCATGATATTTTTCCATTTCACACCGAGGTTCAGTGGCTATCGAAAGGGAGAGCGCTGGAAAGACTATTGTTCTCAATGGATGTAAAAACACTTAGTTTACTTGCTGTTTTTGAGGTGAAGAGATTACTTTGAGAAGCTCCACAGGTCATTAGTTGTGAGTTAAGACTATCAGACATCCCCAAATGGGTTAATGTATACATTTGTGCGCAGGCCGTGTAGCCTAGGCCTACGGTTCCTTAACATTGACAGGAGTGCTCCAAACAATCACTACATTGACAGGAGTGCTCCAAACAATCACTACATTGACAGGAGTGCTCCAAACAATCACTACATTGACCATTTTAAATTAAACTGAAACTTGTTTCTCACACGTGTGAGCTCTGCAAACAACTTGTCCACTCCGACAATGAGAATGGTAAAGGACGATAATGTATTAAATTGAGTAACATAATTCCCATAAATGAGTGTAAACAGATTAGAAATTAACTGTAAATGTACTACTGGTGATATATGTAACAGTGAATGATACAATTCACACAGTGAAGTTATGAAACAATTTAATGCGCATGAGTTGACTCAACATTTTAAAATTATACCTAAGACATGTTATCTTCACACATACCGTAGGACTAAGGAATATTCTCTCAAACGGTGTCTGGTCCAAGGCAGTAGCCATTTATGGAAAACAATGCAATTTCACTTTTTGTCCTTTTTTATCAACTTGCTTGGCATGCCAAGGCAAATTCCCTCGCGGCACGCTCATGCCTTACGTTGCTGATGCCTGTCTAGAGTGATGTGCCATCCCCGCAGCCTCCGCAATGGATTAGTCTACTGATTCAGGTGCGAATCAGACGCTATACAAGTGATCGCCACGTGTTGGCCTTTATTTCCCTGATTTGTTAATGTCATTAGGCAAGTGTTATCCTTTTAATAAACCCATTTAACTGTCCCCCCCCCAATAGGAAATTGACGCAATCACTACACAGCCGGGCTCAGAGGAGCCCACAGGGGATCCGTCGGCCCCAGCCCCCACCCCACCACGTCCAGAACCCAAAGCCCAGCAACATGCCTCTGAGATGGGGGCAGAGCCTGAGAGTACTGGGGCGGACTTCCAGTACGATACCCATACTTCGCTCGCTGGAGGTGACTGGTTTTATTGTATTCCATACATTTGTGTAGAACTTACCTGAGAAGTTCAATTGGCCATGGTTTATGACATGTCAAGTGTGCGGTTCTGCTGATCTAGAGTTCCTTCCTTATTTGTTTCCTGTCCACCAGTGGGAGGATTGGAGATGGGGGACTGGCAGGAGGTGTGGGATGACAACACAGGTTGTTACTACTACTGGAACACTCAGACCAACGAAGTGGCCTGGCAGCTGCCTTATTACCTGGCCCACCAAGTACAGGGCCTGCAGCAGTACACAGACAGGTGAGATGTTAATTACTACCTGGTAGAGGTCGACTGATTTTATGGTTTTTCAACGCCGATACGATTTATTGGAGGACCAAAAAAGCCGATACCGATTAATCCGTCTAATTATTTTTGCAATAAATGACATTTACGACAATACTGAATGAACAAGGTAACACTTAACTTGATATAATACATAAATAACATATATTTAGTCTCAAATAACTAATGAACATTTTTCAATTTGGTTTAAATAATGGAAAAACACAATGTTTGAGAAGAAAGTTAAAGTGCAATATGTGCCATGTAAAAATAAAAAAGCTAACGTTTAAGTTCTTTGCTCAGAACATGAGAACATATGAAAGCTGGTGGTTCCTTTTAACATTAGTCTTCAATATTCCAAGTTAAGAAGTTTTAGGTTGTAGGTATTCTAGGACTATTTCTCTCTTTACCATTTGTATTTCATATACCTTTGACTATTGGATGTTCTTATAGGCACAGTATTGCCAGCCAAATCTCGGGAGCTGATAGGCTTGAAGTCATTAACAGCGCTGTGCATCCCAGCATTGCTGAGAGCTGCTGTTTGAATGAATGCTTACAAGCCTGCTGCTGCCTACCACCGCTCAGACTGCCCTATCAAATCATATACTTAATTATAATATAATAAACACACAGAAATATGAACCTTTGGTCATTAATATGGACAAATACAGAAACTATAATTTCGAAAACAAAAGGTTTATTCTTTCAGTGAAATACGGAACTGTTCTGTATTTTATCGAATGGGTGGCATCCGTAAGTCTAAATATTACTGTTACATTGCATAACCTTCAATGTAATGTCATAATTTTGTAAAATTCTGGCAAATTAATTACGGACTTTTGTTGGGAATAAATGTCCTTTCAACAGTTCAACAAGCCAGGCGGCCCAAACTGCTGCATATACCCTGACTCTGCTTGCACTGAACGCAAGAGAAGTTACACAATTTTCCTAGTTAGTATTGTCTGCTATCATGAATTTCTTAACTACATATGCAGGTTTAAAAAATATATACTTGTGTTTTAAATTTTTTTTAAAACATTTTTTATTTTTTTTAAGATAGGTTTAATGCTAGCTAGCATTACTTACCTTGGCTCCTTGCAGCCACAAGGTCCTTTTGATGCTGCACTCGCGTAACAGGTGATCAGCCTGCTACGCAGTCTCCTCGTGGATTGCACTGTTATCGGCCATAATCGGCGTCCAAAAAGGCAGATTTATCGATTTGTTATGAAACTTGAAATCGGCCATGCCGATGTTTTATTTTATTTTTTTATATTTTTTATTTGTCGACCTTTACTAACTAGCCCACCGGGTGCAGAGCCTGCAGCAGTACAAATACAGGTGGGGTGTTAGTGGATGGTACAACATAATATCGAATGTTAGTCATACAAGTGGATTTGTATGCTACAGCATGACTCTGAAATGTGTTTTGTTCTTAGTTTTTATCTGTTTTCTGTTTCATCCCCTGTAGCTCAACAGTCAATGGCAATGGAGCTACACAGAGTGCAGGTTGCTATGCTGAACAACACTCCACTGCTGTTAGGGAACTAACATCCAAGACAAAAAAGGCGAGTTATTTGACTACTTTTGTGCTCAGTGATTCAGTGTGAATCCCCAAAAAGTACTTGACTGCCCATTTGTTGGCAAAAGTGTGTCTGTGTATGTCTTACTTTGAGTTTCTCTTTGACAGGAAGTGATGGAGAGTGTGGTGGCTCTTACCAGTGAGGAAGAGGAGCGTCATGGTGTGGCCGCCTCCCTCCTTGGTCCCCTCATCCCTGCCGAGGTGAAAGAAGCGGAGGAGAAGTGGAGGAAAAGGCTGGTGGGGGGGCTGGAGGAGAGGGAGAACAGCTTGGAGGATAGCCTCCCAGGGTCCCCTGCTCCTCCACTGAATGAGCCAGACACCCCCACACACCCGCTGAGAGACCAATGCAGCAGGAACCAGTCTGAGGAGGACTCTGATGCAGAGGAGACAGAAGAGGACACCATGGAGCTGGAGCTGGCTCTGGACAGGAAAAAGGTCAGCTTATATGTTATTCATCCTTTATTTAACCAGGGATGTTGCATGTACATCTCTTTCAAGGGAGTTTATATATTGTAACTCTTTTGAAAATGTCACTTAATTTGTGACATTAACATTTAACATTTAATGTTGACAATTCAACACGTGCAGAACTAGTGTGTACGTTTGGGAGTTATCCTTTACAACGAATTCAACATGAGTATCTTTCCTCTTTTTGTCTCTCTGCCCCCTAGGCTGAGCTGCGGGCGTTGGAAGAGGGCGATTGCAGTGTGGGGGGCTCCAGCCCCTGTTCTGAGGCCAGTCAGGAGGCCGCCGCCGGGACTCGTAGCCTGCTTCCGAAAAAGGCCATGTGGAAGACGGCCTTCCTCAGAGCAGCCAGCCCCGATTCAAACAGCAGGGACTCAGATACACGGGAAGACCCAGACACAGGTGAGTGTCTGGAGAACCGTTAAGATGCGATCCAGTCCAGATACACAAACTCTGGGCAGATTACATTATTATATTGTTCTGATGTGGTTCATCCTGGGATGTAAACTCTTCTCTAGGACCGGGGCTGGACATTCACTTTTTTACCCACTAGTATTTTGAACAAGTAGGACTTAAGCTCAAGTCACTTGGTCTGTAAAACCATGGTCCAAAAAGGTAACTGAAAATTGTTGTATGTTGCAAAGAACCACTTCACAAAATAACATTATTACTGGTATTGACAATGGAAGGCTGCTGATCTGATGTCATGTATTACATCTCCTGCCTTTGTGGCCTTGAGCAAGGCACTTAACCCCCCAACAAAGTAAAATACTGTACGGATGGGCTACTATATAAAACACGTGGTCCATCAATCCTCCTTCTGGAAAGCTACTGGGTGTGCAGGCTTTTCATCCAACCCTGCTCAAACACCAGCACTGATGACACCAAAACTGATTTATTTTTACTCTTTTTACAATGTGGTATGTTCAAGTGAGACTGGCTCAAAAGCCTGACACATTACAATTACATCCAACTACTTACAGTATGTCTTCATAAAATAATTAACTCGTTCAGTGAACCTGGAATAAAATGGCGAAGATTGGTGAGGTAGTTAATTCAGTAATTAATTGTTCAGGGGAGTTTTTGACAGCATAGGAGTCACTTTCTCAGAATTACATGGCCAATAGTGTTTTACAACTGGAGTATGCAGCATTGGTTTTATTGCTGAACCAAAATGGGCTAAACTGGGCAAATAACTCACTAGCAATTATCAACAAATGTGCAAATGTGGCTCGCTTTGATCTCAAAAGATAGACTGCTCATGCCTGTCAATGCAGGCCTACAATTATTATAGTCCGACACGCTCTGCCGAGATTGGTTGGGCAGAGAGCAAAACATCGCATCCGTAGGACACTTTGATCTAAATCCAATGTTGATCGGAGTAGCCTTTTTGATACTATGACTTTTGTATGATCTTTTTTACTTGTCCATTCAGGCAACGGATCTGTAATCTGTTTATTTCTAAAAAAAAAAAAATGTAAAAAATAGGTGTTATAAATATATATTTTTACTTGCCCCTTGCAAACGTGACAGCGTTAATGTTGAGTCCTGAGGCCTTAAGATCTGATATGCTGCCCAGACCAACTCTGTCATACACATGTAGGGTTAGCTTTCATACAAGTCCTCTTATGCATGTTTTGCAGAACATTCCAAAGTCCCAGAGAAGGCCGGGGAAGAGGAGGACCAGGAAACTGGGGACAAAATGGTTCCTAATGTGCCACCAAAGGAGGAAGTCGAAACTCCAGAGCTCAAGGTACTGAAACTTTTTATCAACTCTTGCACCAATTTAACTCTTCGTAGTAGGGCCTTGGCGTGATAACTGTGTGCCTAGTCATGAGTGATTTTTAAAATAACTGGTGGCTAACTAATTAATCAAATGTTTTGAATGTTCAGTTTCAGATCGGCGAACTTGCCAACACCTTAACCAGCAAGATGGAGTTTTTGGGGATCAACAAGAAAACTATCTCCAACTTTCAGCTTCTTCTGTTACAGACTGAGGTAGGAGGACCATAGTCTGTCATAGTTTTCCTACAATGACAGCCTATATCTTCAGGTCCAGATTATATTTTCTTGGCCTTAAAACTGCATTAGTTGGCTAGCTGCATGACTCAATGATGGGAACTTTCACAGACCTCTACTGAATGACTGATTGCAAGTTATTGTTCTGATGGGAGATGTTTTTTTAAATTTTTTATTAATTTGATCACCATCCTCATTTTAGAAAACAAGGTGTATGCCTAACAGTCATTGTTTCTCTCCCCCTCTCTTTTCCCTTCCTTTCTGTCAGACGCGGATCGCTGACTGGCGGGAGGGGGCTCTGAACGGGATCTATCTCCGCCGCAGGCTGCAGGAAGCCGCCGAGCACATAAAACATTACGAACTTAACGCCGCCCCTAAAGGCTGGTCGTGCCACTGGGACAGGTACGCGCTCCTTACCTTTTAACATCTTTAATCACCCAACCCCTGTGACAACGACCCCCTCAGAGCTGGGGTCGCCACCTTTTTAACCTGATATGGGGGAGATCCTAACCAATCTGTGGATTACATGAAATGGAGACACTCAAGGTTTCTGTGATGCAATGCTGGCACTCTGCACTGCCAGTTGTGATAAGGGAGCAGCCTGATCCCCCAACACTACCACCAGAGATAGGACAACCTGTCCTGTCCAACCATAGCCCAGACTCTGGATCTTGTATTTTGGGGGGGAGCTCTGTAGACTGCTTTGGGGGTCCACTTAGTGGAACAGGGGTACGGTAGCTAGGAAGGTGGTTGTGCGCAAGAGCTTTGCACTTTACAGGACTACAGCCCCAGAATGCATTGCTGGGCGACAGAGTGACCCCCCGGAAACGAGGAGTGTCACAAACCGTTTCAGTTAAAGCGAAGACGGAGCGTTGACGAGGACCCAGCAGGTCAGACCAACTCTATTTCATATGTTTCCTGTTTTTATTCCTTGATTGACTGAAAATTGATAGATATGTATAAAGTGTTTAGTTTCTTTGCATTTGGTTGTTGAGTTGATGATGAAGATGCCTATATCTCTGGCATATATGTTTGGGGGGCAAAAGGTTGTTTGTATGTTGTCATGACAAACATTATGTGAACATCTGAACCCTGCTTTGATCGACTTTACAGGACCCAAGCTGTTTGTTTTGGTTTGTTAATTTGGTTTTGAGCGCGTTAAGGTGGGTTCCCCATCAATCCAATCCGGCCCTTCTCCTGGATGGCTAACCTGGCTGTCCAGCCCAACATTCCCCCTCTGGCAGTCCCATCTCTCTACACCCCCAAGTATATAGCGACTCAGCCAGTTATGAGGCCAGCTGTTGAGACTGTCTTGTATCTCTGTTCTCCCTCCTTCTAGAGAGCAGAGGAGGTATTTCTATACCAATGACTGCACCAGTGCCTCCCAGTGGGACTTCCCAGCAGAGGAAGATGTGGAAGAAGTAGAAAATACCAAGACATCTGTACATGGGGAACCCAAACCTCCGCCCGTACCCACTGGTGGGCTCGCAGTCGTAGGTCAGTCCCCAAGACCCTTCACTGTCCTCTTAACGGCCCATAACAGCCACTGTATCTACAGGTCCAGATGAATCTCTTGGCCTTGAACCACACTAGTTGGCTAGTTGCATGATTCTCAATGAACTTTCACAGACCTGTACTGAATGACTGTGATTGCGAAAAAAAATCTGAAAGGAGATGGACAGCTTAGCACATTTGGCTTTCAGCAGCTAACTAGCAAGTCTTGAGCTATGGAACCTGCCACTGTCATATATTACTAACTTGTCAATATTTGGTTAACCTTACTCCTCCCCTCTGACAAAGAAAGGGTACACAACTAACCCCAGCTTTTATACATGTTCTATCATATTGCAGGAGCTTCAGTCTTCACACCCATTGTCCCCCCTCAGCCTGGCCTTCCCTCCTATTGGTCTGTGCCTCAGCCCCCACTTCCCCCTGACCAGCCCCCTCCCCCTGCCGAATCCCCCCCGCCTCCCCCTCCACCCCCAGAGTCACCTCCCCCTCTCCCCCCTCCTCCCCTGGAGGATGATGGAGAGATAGAGGAGGTAGAGATGGAGGATGATGACAGTGAGCCTCCAGCACCTGGAACAGAGCCTCCACTCCCCCCAGGTGTTGTTGGCGTGAAGGTATGTGACCGTTCTACTAATCCAGACCTCAAATGTCATCTAGTAGTCTTGTGACTAGACTAAGAACACTTTTTAGATGACCGCCTAGTCCAGCAGTTGCCAAGTGCCAGTCAGTGGGCCTGCTGGTTTTTGTTAACTTAACTCTAAATGATCACTTTCAGACCGGTACTGAATGAATGTGATTGCAACCCCCAAAAAATCTGATCGGAGATGTACATTAGCATAAGATGGGCTTTTACTGTAAGCTAATCTGTTTCAGTATTTTCTGTCCTCAGGTTGTGGAGTCTACAGCCTCGCTGGGTAAGAGTCAGAAACGCAAGGCTTCAGGATCAGGTCAGCTGACCAAGGCTGTAACCATTGGCAGCAGCGCCATCCTCTACACACAGACCATCGCCACAGCAGGTAAAAAGCAATGACGTCGTCAGCATGCTGGTTTTCATGTTAACATTACTCTTGAAGTAGCAGGACTCAATGATGAGAACTTTCACAGACCTGTACTGAATTACTGTGATTGAAGTATTTTTCTGATGGGAGATGTAAGGTCACTAGTGTCTCACAGTATAGGTGTGTGGTGTTTAGAGATCACATGGTTTGCAATTAAACTGTGTAGGGCTTGTATCAAATAGTTTACTTTTGTGTTCTGTCCTGTGATGTCAGGAGCTGCCTACTGGGGTGAGTCTGCGGTAGCTACACCGCCACTGCCTTCTGAAACCGTGGCCCCACCTCTCCCACCTCCCCCTACCCGCCCCCCGCTACCCCCCGCTCAGGCCCCCTCTGCCCTGGACCCCACAGGGTTTAAAACATTGCTAACGGACAAGACCAAGAAACTAAAGAAGGATAAGGTGGGTGTCTTTGATTTTCATATCCAATTAGTAATGTGACAAAAAATGCTTGACATTTTAACCATTTTTAAAAAATAATCGTCATGATGCGAATTCACAATCCAGATATGGTTCTGCGTCTAACCGCTAGGGGACAATGCAGTTCAATCTACTGCAGTCCTGGCTACCTACCTACTGGTCGTCACGAGTAACCACAGCCACAGTCATAAAGCCCACCTACTTCTACAATTTCCTGTTTTCATACATTTTTACAATGTAGGCAATTTATATTTTATGGCTGTGGTAACTTGTGGAAACCCTACCTTATGGCGCTCACCTAACTGCTGTCCTTCGCCCACTCAGCAACGATGGTATTAATGCCATTTTAGATTCTCCTGTGCCTCTCCTCCATTTTCTTTTTAGTACGTACTTCTTGTCCCACTTCTCATAAATGTGATGGCTCATTTCAATAACAGCATGTTAATGGATGGCCAACAATCTGTCAACGCCACGTATGGTCTTTGAGAGCTTGACTGTTCTCTGCAAGCTCTCAATCAGTTAATTTGTATTTTTATGATGCTCAGGATCTATTAATTGTAGTTGTGATAACTTCACTGCGACGTTGTATAAAAAGGGTGTGGTTTCAGTTAGGATTTTTATTTTAGACGTTATTGATCCCAAATTAGTTTAAACGTCACACCCCTATATACAATAAAGCAGAACACCATAGTCCCTGTGCCCAAGAAAGCGACAGTAACCTGCCTAAATGACTACTGCCCCGTAGCACTCATGTCGGTAGCCATGAAGTGATTTGAAAGGCTGGTCATGGTTCACATCAACACCATCGTCCCGGAAACCCTAGACCCACTCCAATTCGCATACCGCCCCAACCGATCCACAGATGATGCAATCGCACTCCACACTGCCATTTCCCACTTGGACAAAAGTGCTATTCATTGACTACAGCTCAGGATTCAACGCCGTAGTGCCCACAAAGCTCATCACTATGCGAACGACAATACACCTCCCTCTGCAACTGGATCCTGGACTTCCTGATGGGCCACCCCCAGGTGGTTAGGGCAGGCAACAACACATCTGCCACGCTGATCCTCAACACAGGGGCCCCTCCTGTACTCCCTGTCCACCCACATGCATGGCCAAGCAGGACTCTACACCTTCATTACGTTTGCTCACGACAACGGTGGTAGGCCTGATCACCGAGCATGATGAGACAGCCTATGGAGGATGTCGGCACCACACTGCCAGGTCTCCAGGACCACAACCTCTCAAACATAAGCAAGACAAAGGAAATGATCGTGTACTACAGGAAAATGAGGGCAGAACACACCCCCATTCACATCGATGGGGCTCTAGTGGCGCAGGTTGAGAGCTTCAAGTTCCCTGGTGTCCACCAACGAACTATCATGGTCCAAACACACCAAGAAAGTTGTGACGAGGGCACAACAATGCCTTTTCCCCCTCAGGAGACTGAAAAGATTTGGCATGGGTCCCCAGATCACCAAAAAGTTCTACAGCTACACCATCGAGAGCATCCTGAACGGTTACATCACCACTTGGTTTGGCAACTGCTCTGCATCCGACCATAGGGCGCTACAGAGGGTAGTGCGTATGGCCCAGTACATTACTGGGGCCAAGCTTCTTGCCATCCTTGGCGGGTCAGAGGAAGGCCCAAAAAATTGTCAAACTCCAGTCACCCAAGTCGGACTGTTCTCTCTGCTATTGCACGGCAAGCGTTACCAGAGCGCCAAGTCTAGGTCCAAAAGGCTCTTTAACAGCTTCTAACCCCCCCCCCTCTTCGTTTTTACACTGCTGCTACTCACTGTTTATTATCTATGCATAGTCACTTTACCCCTACCTACATGTACAAATTACCTCAACTAACATGTACCCCACACATTGACTTGGTACTGGTACCCCCTGTCTCATTTTATTTTTTACTGAAGAAAATATTTACTAAATAAACTAAACTGCATTGTTGGTTAAGGGCTTGTAAGTAAGAATTTCACTGTACAGTCTACACCTGATGTATTTGGTGCATGTGACTAACTTTTCATCTGTTCTATGCATTGAGGAGTAAGTAAGAATTTCACTGTACAGTCTACACCTGATGTATTTGGTGCATGTGACTAACTTTTCATCTGTTCTATGCATTGAGGAGAAAGAATTGTTTAAAAGATCAGTCTAATTTGATTAGACTGAACTTTTACACAATTCTTTCTCCTCAATGCATAGAACAGATGAAAAGCATCTACTAGTAGAATCAAATCAATGATGGCATTAAATGACAATCCCCCACTCTCTCCGTTATTCCCCTGGTTGCTGTGTCCAGTCGAAGAAGAGCAAAACGAAGATGCCTTCCCTGGTGAAGAAGTGGCAGAGCATCCAGAAAGAGCTGGACGAGGAGGAGCAGGCTAGTTCTAGCGACGAGGACAGGGACCAGCTCAACAAGAGGAGCATTGAGGAGTGGAAACAGCAGCAGTTACTCACGTAAGAGCCCCCCACAATTTTTTTAT
This sequence comes from Oncorhynchus keta, assembly GCF_023373465.1. Taxonomy (NCBI): domain Eukaryota; kingdom Metazoa; phylum Chordata; class Actinopteri; order Salmoniformes; family Salmonidae; genus Oncorhynchus; species Oncorhynchus keta. The sequence continues at coordinate 33,514,918 of NC_068446.1, read as the reverse complement.
AACTTGTACATTTCTTGGGCCTTATTAAGAATCGCACAGTAGGCATGTCCAATTATCTTATTCATAATGATCTAAAAGGCTGATCCTAAATAAGCACTCCTACTCTGAGACACTTGATGCATACAGCCTCTGATAAAAAAAATAAAGTCTGTTTGATCTAGTCTAGCAGTGGTTACTGTTCCTTAGTGTACCTGCTGTTTTTCTTGACATGCCTCTCAATGATGAGGACTCACAAACCTGAGCTGAATTACTGTGATTGTACACTGTTTGTGTTGGGAGACATGCATTAGGTTTTTTTATTTTAACTTGTAATGCACACGTTTTTGGTGAAAGGCAGTAAGAAATAGATGTATCTGTTGGATTGCAGGGGCAAAGCTGGAAAGAATGCCAACTTTGAGGCTTTACCTGATGACTGGCGAGAGAGGATGTTGAAGAAGAGGAAGATGATGAAGAGCACGTAACACACACTCCCCTCCCCGCCTACACACACACACTCCTCCTTAACCCGACTCCAAATGTTGGATAAGAATGAGAGGACTGACTGTGCACTTGACTCACTGTCATTTTGAAACAGGTTTTGAATAGCCCCTCATATCTTCGTCTGAATATATTGGATGGGCTTGAATGTTTTTTAAAAATGTCTTGGCTGTAAAACCCACTAGTGTTTTTAATATGGTAAACTGGACTCTCCAACCAAACATCCCCCTCTAACTGTTTAAAGCATAAATGCTGTTTTCTGTGAAACGTACGGCACTAAGAATGCTGGAGTTTCTAAATCTTTGTTTGTAATGGAGATCAACTCTTTGTTTTGACCTCCCCATGTTCCTCTTGCCCATTTGAATAAACTATGATTTAATAACATCTTCCTAATAACTGCTGTTTCTCTGAATAATCCACTGTTCCATTTTATTAGAGGGCGGATGGAAATGCAATGCGCACTTGTCTTTTCTAATGCTTCAACTATAGTAATTAACAGTACGTTTAGTTTATTCATGGTATATCCTGAACATACACTTTCATCAGTTTTTTAAAAAATCTGACTTCAGATGGGAGATTTTAAGTGATGTATAAATGTGAATTATCACATGGCCCTATAGTGGAACCTCTAAATTGCAACAATTCTCTGCAGTTTTTCAATTTAAGCCAGTAGATGAGTATGCAACCAGTACCCATCCCACTCTCTTGTCAAGAGCTAACAAATTCATGATGACACTAATAATAATGTACCAATTTATTATATATCCTAATTGCAAAAATATATTTCATAATTCAGATGTCTTTTCTTGTGCTGAAAACCATCAAGACTAGTTTGGTGGCAGGGGGGAGTGTCATTTTTTTTTGGGGGGGGGTGCAGTTTTTCAGCTGTGTGAATTGCATAGGCCTATGTACTAGTAAAACACTGGCAACAATTTTGTATTCAAGTTATTAAACTTTTTTGGGGAAACTTTAATTGTCAGCTCATTATTCATTTGACAGTGCCATCATGGGTGTCTTCATTGACTGTTCACCTTTTGTAGGGGACTGAATTATGAGTAACCACAGGGTCAGTTGGGGTGATGGATCATGGCTAGAAGGGATGCAGCAAATGTCAGTGACATCAATTGTTGCATGTTTGAGTCTCGCCTGAGAATCTTTGCTAACCCTAAACCTGATTCTCCTAACCTGTGTAAGTTCTAACCTCTTCTGACATTGGGCTTGTTTGACACAGCTGACAGTGCAGGAGACTGCTGACTGACTGATCAACAAATCACCTTGCAACATAACACTGAACAAAAATCTAAACGCAGTGTGTAATGTTAGTCCCATGTTTAATGAGCTGAAATGTCCTATGTGCACAAAATGCTTATTTCTCTTAATTCTGTGTAAAAAAAAACAACTAAGTTTTACATCCCTGTTAGCGAGCATTTCTCCTTTGCAAAGGAATGTCCACCAAATCTATTGCCAGATAATTCATTGTTAATTTCTCTACTACAAGCTGCCTCCAATGTCGTTTTTGGAGAATTTGGCTGTATGTCCAACTGGCCTCAACTGCAGAGTATGTGTATGGCGTCATTGTGGGCGAGCAGTTTGCTGATGTCAATGTTGTGAACAGTGCCCCAAGGTGGGGGTATGGGCAGGCATAAGCTTTGGACAACAAACACAAATGCATTTTATTGGTGGCAATTGGAATGCACAGAGATACCGTTCCAAGTTCCTGAGGCCCATTTGTTATACCATTTATCTGCCAAAATCATGTTTCAGCAACCACGGCGACGTGGTTGTGCACAAGATTGCAGTGGAGGAGTTGCCTGTTTAAGGTTGTATTGCACAAAGTGAGTTAATTCCTGGCCACAAGAAACAAGAGACCCTCCAGCGGCAGAGGGAATGAAAACCCAAGCCCTACTAATTGCCTACAGGAGGGGGTAGTGGGCAAACTGGCTCGGAAGATGCTCCCATGAAACTCTAAAATGGTGCCGGAGCAGAAGGCAGATGTTTTACGTGCCCCTAACCAATAGTTATTTTGTTCATTTATCTGGGTTTAACTTGTTTTTTTTACTATTTTTGTACATAATGTTGCTGCTATCGTCTCTTATGACCAAAAATAACAAGACATCAGGACTGTGATTACTCAGTCCTGATGAAAAAGCAGAAATCCTTTTTCTTTCACGACTCTGAGCTCCTTCGGGAACAGGCCCAGACCCCAGTGATCTTGTTGAAGAAGAGGTGGAGAAAGAGAGGCCCGAGGGCGGGCTGCCTTCTGAGGAGAAGGAGGCGATCGAATAAACCCCCACTCCCCTCAATTCTGCTCACAAACATGCAGTCTTTGGGCAATGAAGTGGACGAGTTATTGAGAAGATTAAACTACTAACGGAACTTTAAAACCTATGCTTCACGGAGTCGTGGCTGAACGACGACAATATCAACATACAACTGGCTCGTTATACGATGTACCGGCATGATAGAACAGCGGAGTCTGGTAGGACGAGGGGCGGTGGTCTATGTATTTTTGTAAACAACAGTTGGTGCACAATATCTAAGGAAGTCTCGAGCTACTGCTCGGCTGAGGTAGAGTTTCTCATGACAAGCTGCAGACCACATTACCTATAGAGAGAGTTTTCCTCTATATTCTTTGTAGCTGTTTTACATACCACAGTCAGAGGCTGGCACTAAGACAGCATTGAATGAGCTTGTATTCTGCCATAAGCAAACAAGAAAACGCTCACCCAGAGGCGGCGCTCCTAGTAGCCGGGGACTTTAATGCAGGGAAACTTAAATCAGTTTTACCTCATTTCTATCAACATATTAGATGTGCAACCAGAGGGAAAATAACTGGACCACCTATACTCCACACACCGAGATGCATACAAAGCTCTCCCTCGCCCTCCATTTGGTAAATCTGACCATAATTCTATTCTTTGATTCCTGCTTACACGCAAAAATTATAGCAGGAAGCACCGGTGACCTAGATTGATTTTAAAAAGTGGTTAGATGAAGCAGATGCTAAGCTACAGGACTGTTTTTCTAGCACAGACTGGAATATGTTCCAGGATTCCTCTGATAGCATTGAGGAGTACACCACATCTGTCATTGGATTCATCAATAAGTGCATCGACGATGTCCTCCCCACAGTGACCGTATGTACATACCCCAACCAGAAACCATGGATTACAGGCAGCATCCACACTGAGTTAAAGACTACAGCTTCCGCTTTCAAGGAGCGGGACTCTAACCTGGAAGCTTATAAGAAATCCAGCTATGCCCTCCGACAAACCATCAAACAGGCAAAGCGTCAATACAGGACTTAGATCGAGTCGTACTACACCGGCTCTGACGCTCGTCGGATGTGGCAGGGCCTGCAAACCATTTACAGACTACAAAGGGAAGCACAGCCGAGAGCTGCCCAGTGACACAAGCCTACTGGACGAGTTAAACTACTTCTATGCTCGCTTCGAGGCAAATAACACTGAAACATGCATGATAGCACCAGCTGTCCCGGAAGACTGTGTGATCATGCTCTCCGCAGCCAATGTGAGTAAGACCTTTAGACAGGTCAACATTCACAAGGCCACAGGGCCAGACAGATTACCAGGATGTGTACTGTGAGCATACGCTGACCAACTAGCAAATGTCTTCACTGACATTTTCAATCTCTCCCTGTCTGACTCTGTAATACCAACATGTTTCAAGCAGACCATCATAGTCCCTGTGCCCAAGAACACTAAGGTAACCTGCCTAAATGACTACCGACCTGTAGCACTCACGTCTGTGGCCATGAAGTGCTTTGAAAGGCTGGTCATGGCTCACATCAACACCATCATCCCAGAAACTCTAGACCCACTCCAATTTGCATACCACCCCAACAGATCCATAGATGATGCAGTCTCTATTGCACACCACACTGCCCTTTCCCACCTGGACAAAAGGAACACCTATGTGAGAATGCTATTCATTGACTACAGCTCAGCATTCAACACCATAGTGCCCTCAAAGCTCATCAATAGACTAAGGACCCTGGGACTAAACACCTCCCTCTGCCTGGATCCTGGACTTCCTGATGGGCCGCCCCCAGGTGGTAAGGGTAGATAACAACACATCCGCCACACTGATCCTTAATACAGGGGCCCCTCAAGGGTGCGTGCTCAGCCCCCTCCTGTACTCCCTGTTCACTCATGACTGCGTGGCCATACACGACTCCAACAATGTCATTAAATTTACCGATGACACAACAGTGGTAGGCCTGATCACCGACAACAACGAGACAGCCTATAGGGAGGAGGTCAGAGACCTGGACGTGTGGTGCCAGGGCAACAACCTCTCCCTCAACGTGATCAAGACAAATGAGATGATTATTGACTACAGGAAAAAGAGGACCGAGCACGCCCCCATTCTCATTGATGGGGCTGCAGTGGAGCAGGTTGAAAGCTTCAAGTTCCTTGGTGTCCACATCACCAACCAGCTAACATGGTCCAAATGCACCAAGACAGTTGTGAAGAGGGCACGTCCAAACCTATTCCCCCTCATGAGACTGAAAATATTTGGCATGGGTCCTCAGGTTCTCAAAATGATCTACAGCTGCACCATTGAGAGCATTGACTGGTTGCATCACTGCCTGGTTTGGCAACTGCTCGGCCTCCGACCGCAAGGCAGAAGGTAGTGCGAATCGCCCAGTACATCATTGGGGCCAAGCTTCCTGCCATCCAGGACCTCTATAACAGGCGGTGTCAGAGGAAGGCCCTAAAAATTGTCAGACTCCAGCCACCCTAGTCATAGACTGTTCTCTCTGCTACCACACGGCAAGCGGTACCGGAGCGGCAAGTCTAGGTCCAAGAGGCTTCTAAACAGCTTCTACCCCCAAGCCATAAGACTCCTGAACATCTAGTCAAATGTCTACCCAGACTATTCACATCCCCCCTCCCCTCTCCACATCACTGCCACTCTCTGTTGTCATCTATGCATAAGTCACTTTAATTACTCTTTAGTCACTCTACCTACATGTACATACTACCTCAACTAACCGGTGCCTCCGCACATTGACTCTGTACCAGCACCCCCCCTGTATTTATAGTTGCTTTTTTACTGCTCCTCTTTAATTACTTGTTACTTTTATCTCTTATTCTTATCCATATTTTTTAAACTGCACTATCGTTTAGGGGCTCGTAAGTAAGCATTTCACTGTAAGGTCTACCTACACCTGTCGTATTCGGCGCATGTGACTAATAAAATTTGATTCGATTTTGAATTACCTTTAATATACATTATGAACTGGTTGCGAAGCTTTGACCTCTGATGGTAAGCACAATCATGGGGACTCTTCCCCTGGCTACAACCATAAGCAATCAATCACCTATTCAAGAAGCAGTGTTGTCTTCCAAGAAATTCCATGTGGAACAGTTGTGTAAGACAAACCTCTCAAAGAGAACACCGTACCCAATGTCTGAGACAAACATCCTGGTCAGGAGGGACAATCTTTGAGTAAGATTGAATCCGGCATGCTCTCCCAGTCTACATTCCACACTGGAGATTGTTGTATACCTGGTCCCAGATTCACATTCAATTAAAAACAAATCCAATAACTTTATTTTCAAGAATCACATTTCTTAACTTTTTGCTTAAGGAGAAACCTAAACAGTGCAAGAACATATGGAGTTGTTTTAAGATAGATCATGGATCATATATCTATTTGATTTGGAATTGTAGGACCCCTTTAGGTATTTTTTTATTCTATTTATTTGATAAGATATAGAATTTGCCCTTTACCATTATAGCCCATAGAAACTCATTGAATAGCATGTTTATAAATGACAAAATATACAGTAAAAAAAGGTAATCATATGGAATAAGGTTTTGAAGTGTCTTATGTCTAGGAGATATAATAAAGATCAGGAAATATATACACTGCTCAAAAAAATAAAGGGAACACTTAAACAACACAATGTAACTCCAAGTCAATTACACTTCTGTGAAATCAAACGGTCTACTTAGGAAGCAACACTGATTGACAATAAATTTCACATGCTGTTGTGCAAATGGAATAGACAACAGGTGGAAATGATAGGAAATTAGCAATACACCCCCAATAAAGGAGTGGTAATGTGGCGCAGATAGTGCAGCTCATCCAGGATGGGACATCAATGCGAGCTGTGGCAAGAAGGTTTACTGTGTCTGTCAGCGTAGTGTCCAGAGCATGGAGGCGCTACCAGGAGACAGGCCAGTACATCATGAGACATGGAGGAGACCGTAGGAGGGCAACAAACCAGCAGCAGGACCGCTACCTCCGCCTTTGTGCAAGGAGGAGCAGGAGTAGCACTGCCAGAGCCCTGCAAAATGACCTCCAGCAGGCCACAAATGTGCATGTGTCTGCTCAAACGGTCAGAAACAGACTCCATGAGGGTGTTATGAGGGCCCGACGTCCACAGGTGGGGGTTGTGCTTACAGCCCAACACCGTGCAGGACGTTTGGCATTTGCCAGAGAACACCAAGATTGGCAAATTCGCCATTTGCGCCCTGTGCTCTTCACAGATGAAAACAGGTTCACACTGAGCACACGTGACAGACGTGACAGAGTCTGGAGACGCCGTGGAGAACGTTCTGCTACCTGCAACGTCGTCCAGCATGACCGGTGGTGGGTCAGTCATGGTGTAGGGTGGCATTTCTTTGGAGAACCGCACAGCCCTCCATGTGCTCGCCAGAGGTGGCCTGACTGCCATTAGGTACCGAGATGAGATCCTCAGACCCCTTTAGAGACCATATGCTGGTGCGGGTGGCCCTGGGTTCCTCCTAATGTAAGACAATGCTAGACCTCATGTGGCTGGAGTGTGTCAGCAGTTCCTGCAAGAGGAAGGCATTGATTCTATGGACTGGCCCGCCCATTCCCCAGACCTGAATCCAATTGAGCACATCTGGGACATCATGTCGCGCTCCATCCACCAACGCCACGTTGCACCACAGACTGTCCAGGAGTTGGCGGATGCTTTAGTCCAGGTCTGGGAGGAGATCCCTCAGGAGACATCAAGGCGGTGTCCCGTTCCTGTAGGTTCATGCTCTACAACATCCGCAGAGTACGACCCTGCCTCACACAGGAAGCGGCGCAGGTCCTAATCCAGGCACTTGTCATCTCCCGTCTTGATTACTGCAACTCGCTGTTGGCTGGGCTCCCTGCCTGTGCCATTAAACCCCTACAACTCATCCAGAACGCCGCAGCCCGTCTGGTGTTCAACCTTCCCAAGTTCTCTCACGTCACCCCGCTCCTCCGCTCTCTCCACTGGCTTCCAGTTGAAGCTCGCATCCGCTACAAGACCATGGTGCTCGCCTACGGAGCTGTGAGGGGAACGGCACCTCAGTACCTCCAGGCTCTGATCAGGCCCTACACCCAAACAAGGGCACTGCGTTCATCCACCTCTGGCCTGCTCGCCTCCCTACCACTGAGGAAGTACAGTTCCCGCTCAGCCCAGTCAAAACTGTTCGCTGCTCTGGCCCCCAATGGTGGAACAAACTCCCTCACGACGCCAGGACAGCGGAGTCAATCACCACGGAGACACCTGAAACCCCACCTCTTCAAGGAATACCTAGGATAGGGTAAGTAAGGGTAAGTAATCCTTCTCCCCCAACAAGATTTAGATGCAAGTGGCTGTTCCACTGGTTGTCATAAGGTGTATGCACCAATTTGTAAGTCGCTCTGGATAAGAGCGTCTGCTAAATGACTTAAATGTAAATGTAAATGAGACCATCCGCCACCTCATCAGGAGCATGCCCAGGCGTTGTAGGGAGGTCATACAGGCATGTGGAGGCCACACACACTACTGAGCCTAATTTTGACTTGTTTTAAGGACATTACATCAAAGTTGGATCAGCCTGTAGTGTGGTTTTCCACTTTAATTTTGAGTGTGACTCCAAATCCAGACCTCCATGGGTTGATACATTTGATTTCCACTGAATATTTCATTCATTCAGATCTAGGATGTGTTATTTTAGTGTTCCCTTTATTTTTTTGAGCAGTGTATATATATATTTTTACACATTTAACCCCTTATATTAGTTTATCTCAAACGGTTCAGACACTTACAGACAGAAGTTGGCACATCATTGTTACCGACTTCCTAAGAGTCCCGTGACACTTGTGCAACAAAATGGAGATTCTCCCCTTTCCATAGTGTTATAATAGTTTGTAGGCCAAACTGGTCGGACGCTACAGACATTTTCTAAACACCGGTGTAACTCAAAAAAAGAAGATATCTCTAGCTTAAACTGACAGATTCTGATGAGGTTTTTAAAATTATATTTCTTAGATTGACGCACATGTGCAACTCTTAAGTATTAACTGGCTGGATCCTCGTTGAGGACGTGAATAACACGTTGACTAGTGCTCTGTGAGTGTGGGTGAAGTACGGGTGGAACGTAGCCAATGTCTGCCTGAAGGCAACAGATCTCTTTCAGGTGGTGTTGTCTGTGCATAGAAAGTTGATGCAATGCTATGGCACAAATGAAGCGCTACAAAATATACTATTCTATAAGGGTACCCAAACAGCACAAGGCAATGAAAAACTGGAATCTACAGCCTTGAATTGACAGCCTTGTTTAAAGAAATGACGACCTGTCAATCTTTGAATAAGAAAGCTGAACAGAGCAGCATCAAAGCTGAGATTGAACAGCAGTTGAACAAGTGACATCTGATTTCTCCAGCTTCATCGGGGAGCTTCTACTAGATTTCCTGATTAAGCTTGTCTAGAAAATATGCTGCATGCCAAAAATGACCAAGAAGCGTCAGTGCATTCAAATAAGTAATCTGGTCACAGAGCTGACGAGATTGGTTGACGGTGAAGTGGGCAAAATATCTGATTTAGGACGAGACAAGTTTGGATTCCAAGATGGCATCGAAGCTGCACAGACCTTGGGAGGGTCAAGTGTTTGAAACTACTTGAAAATGTAGGATTTGTTTGAGGATCAGGAGATGCTCTCCATTGTCCTCAGTGCCTACCTCATATGACAGCGAGGCCTCAGACGTTGAGGACTCATGCAGCAGGGATGATGTGGAGGAGGCGGAATCTGAGGGGGTGAATTATGCCACCGGTAGAAAGGTAAGACAAGACCCAGATTACTCTTCAATGGTCATTGGTTGTGATTTTTGATATCGGTACCAGTAAGTATAATTGTATAAGTAAAGGAAGTGAGATTGAAGTTGAATTGTGCATCCTTGAATTCTGATCACAGTCCAGAGTAAGCATCGCCCTTGAAGACACTACAGACTAGCCAGAGGTGGACATTACTGTGAATTCTCCCCATGTGTGAGTATTCCTGGGGGAAATGTTCTCAGACTGGTTAGCTGACAACGTCACAAAAAGGATGCTCACCCTTCGCAGAGGCAGAAGGATGGGTGTTATGATTCTGAAGGGTGAGATAGCTTGCAACAAGCTTGTTGTATTTTGTTATTGATACCATGTCTTGTTTTGAGGTGTTTTGAGTCATGTCTTTAATATATATATATATAACTCAGGTGTCCCTAAAGATACTCCATTTGAACCAGGCTGGTAGTCGACTACCTAACTATTCGTTTCTACTATAAGTATGCTACTCAACACCAAAATTCCCTATAGGTTTTGATCCCATATCAGCTCCTACTCCGGTAACTAGGAAGGTGGTGCTTTTCAACAGGGATTGATGCTGCCATACCCTCGATTTTACATCTACACCATTTTTTTTTTAGATGTATTATCATTTAAACTTTTTGGGCTTTAGGGTGGGGGTAATAATATAATTTTTCAATCCCTTACATATTTTTTGCATAGCAGAGTTTGATTGTATTTTTAATGTTAGTGTGTAGGTATTAATTTGAAGACATTGGACTAACGCTTCGATCACACCAACAGCTTCGATCACACCAACAGAGTCGTACAATTTGCTACACCAGAAATACATTATTTTCCAATGGAATGCTGGGTTTCAGAGGCAGTTTCAGAGCGTTCTGTGTGGTTCATATTGTAATGAAACAGCAGGGAGCAGGTATTACAATATGTTGAATTCATCGAACGTATGCTTCAAACTGTATGTGCGTGCGGCCTGACAGAAATGGTAGCAGAAGGTGAATGTTGAACATTTGTTGCACACATATCCAGATGCTGCTGCGTACAAATAGCGCAATAATATTATCGGTGTGATCAAGGCGCAAAGCCTAGTTTATACCCTACGTACGTATGCATGAAATAACTACAAGTAGCTAGGCAAACTGGCGTTGCGTAGCAAAGTACGCAGACGTGCAGCTCCACGATTCACTCGACGCAGGTTCGCCATTTTGCGAAGCGTTCTTCCGTTGGTTACGTCGGGTATAAACTAGGCTAAAGTCCTTTAATGACTTATTTTATTGTATATAGTGGTATACATAGTATAGTGTAGTGATATTTATGTACTCAACTAAATCTACATTGGTGTGAGACGGTCTCAAGTTGCATAACATTCATGTTTTTCATGAGTGTAAAAACGGTATAATTGGCACTTCCCTGTAAGAGTTCGAGAAAGCCTCAAGATGGCGACAAATGTGTTCTCTATCATCTTCTTATTCTGCCATGGCAGAAGAGGGCTTGATGAATTGTATACAGTATATTGAATTCGGAGAGGTTATGTGAAATACAACATTATTGTCTGCCAAATTAATTAGCAGTATTAAAACAGTGTCATATATATATATTTATTTACATTTGTATATATTTCAAGTTACAGTATCTTGTTAGTCTCACGCAGCAAGCAGCAACCATTTTCATGTGTGTGTTCTGCATCTGGAACCGTGAAGCCTGGCACTCGAGGCTAGTAGGATGTATAGGATATTTATGCGCCACATGTTCATGTGACCAGACCACTCTGTTTGCCTAACTTGAGTAATCCTTACAACAATACTTTCAAAAGGGGACTACATATAGCTCAAAAGAAGACTTACACATATAATCTATCATTGCCCATTCACACTAGCAAGGAAGCCCCTCTCTTAGGGACTGGGAGACTGAGGCTTACAGTGAAGCCATATGAGTGGCTTTACTGTAATCTCAGGCACAGTAGAGTGAGAAAAGTGTCTCATCTGTATAGTTGTGCTGAGGAGATCCAGACTGCATCCCAAGTGGCACCCTAGTACTCACTATACAATGCACAACTTTTTACCAGCCCCCCCCCCCCTCCCCGTATAAATTGTGCCTTCCTGTATTATACTTATGCAAAGAAAAATATTGAGCCATTTACTTTATGTTCATATTCTTATCTTGTATAATTTCTTATTGTTACATTGTCGACAAGGAACCTGCAAGTAAGCATTTTGTTGGACGGTGTATACCATGTGAATCCCATACATACAGCTAATAAAAAGTGAAACTTGAAAGTATTTCCTGCAACACCCCTGCCTGTTAGTAGACTTGTAATACTTTACCTGAAGGCTACCTACATTAAGACTTCATAACACATTCATAACCCATATATACCACCCTCATATGCATTACAGGAGCCAACCAAAATATATTCCAACTTGGGGTAGTAATGCTTCATTTTAAGGGGTCCTTATTACAGTGTAATATGTAATTGCACTGCAACAGGTATTTCATTAATTTTAATAATATATAGTTAAACTGTAATAAAAACATGTAACTGGTGGTAATTGCAGTCTGTAATTACAGAGGTGTAAAAATGAATGTTTGTTACCATGCTTGTTACAAATGTTTACATCTCATAGAGCATGACAACCATATAATTGCATCCCAATGCCTACACATTTCAGCCTGCACATTTTCAGCCTACACAAACCATGTGTTAGCCAATTGAAAACCAACCACCTCATTGACACGATTTTGCAATAAAGGGCTCTGGAGTCTGATGTCCAGGTCCAATGTCAAAAACGATTTTGCAACATCGCAAGACTTCCGGGAAAGCTTGCCAAACAGACCAGGCCTGGGTTTGGGGTTTGAGAAGTCAATGAGAGAAGTGAAAAATTCCTTCCTTAGTAAAATTGTTTAATCTAAAGGCACAACCTAGATTCAAGCCAGTGTCTTAAGTAGTTGAATATGTTATTACTCCACTCTCATGAAACTGACAAACTGACACATACATTTTTGTCAAAAACATATTTATATCGAAGGAGTGCAGTTCGGCGCGAGGCGACCATTAGACCCGATGATGTGTTTCTATGTATGAGCTTAGCTAGCCAACGTCGCCATGACATCACCTACAAGAGTGATCGAGGATCAATTTTTGCCTATCTTTCATACTGTACTGTCTTTGGTATTACGTGAGACACACAGCACGTTAACGTTAGCTAGCCAGCTCGCCACTTGTGTCAACACACTATGCGTAACTCTAGTCCTTTTCAATCTAGCTAAACATTAGCTAACTTATTAATGTTAGCAAGCACTATTATTGCTAGCTGAATAACACAATTACTAGCTAGGTAGCAGGTCTAAACTATATAAATAATGATGATGTTAACTACTTTAGGGTAATGTAAATTGTCATAGCTAAATTCTTCTTCTGTACCACAGATTCTTCTTCTACTACTTCTACTACTAAGGTCTCACACTCCAGGATGGAAAATGCTTACAACAAAGAAACAGATGAAGGAGACAGAGCTTTCAATTTCCATTGTTTCCTCTAATGTTAAAAAGGGAAGAAAGAAATTCCTGTTGTTCTAAAAATTAGCTATCTAGACTACTACTTCACCACTACTAGAATAGTTATTTTTATGTTATTTAGTAGGTCTATAATATCTTTGTTTAATCTAATTAATAAAATTATTTATCTAACAATAACAATTATTGTAATTTTATCAGAAATGTAAGGTCTTTTTACAATAAAGTTTACAATAAAGTTGATCGAAGGATAAGCTAATCTTTTCTTTGTAGGTATTTTGACTTACTACTCATTACCAAGTAATTATATAGAGATTACTCACAAGTAACTTTAAAGTTACACTTAACTGTAAAAAGCTAAATCCTGTGTTACAACTAGTGGCGAGGATTTTGTACTTATGCAGATATTAAGATATGTACTCTATGGTGTGTTAGTGTATTTATTTTCTCACTTGGATGGCACATTCAGAAGCTGACGATTTAGATTGTCAGGGTTGGGTAACATACTTTGTAGGTACGCAATAATTACAAGTAAGCACACCTTAAGATATACTTCATTTTAACAAGCTAAATCCTGTGTAACACCTAGTAATTACATTGTACTGATGCAGAATTTACATGTACTCTGTGGTGTACTTGTGTATTTATCCTCCCACTTTTGGATGACACCCGTATGGTAGACCCCAGTTATTGAGGTTGACCTACATCTGATCTGTTTCTGTGAACTCAACCAAGTTAACCCAGATGGTATACTTTTTGGGGGCAAATGCAAGCAACAACATTGAGTGGACATTTTGACGGGTAGGTAATTAAAGCCTATGTAATCTCAGGACACCCAGCGCATCTGACCACAAGACATTACAACTTTGTGATAGTTATTACTGAAACGGTCGCAGCTGAGAAGAAGCCAAACACTAAATTGGTGAATTTAGCAGAAACTTCCCCATTTGTAACAAGCATGGTAACAATCATTTGTTGTTACACCTCTGTAATTACAGACTGCAATTCCCGGGACCACCCATACGTAGAATGTATGCACACATGACTGTAAGTCGCTTTGGATAAAAGCGTCTGCTAAATTGCATATATTATTATTATTATTATTACCACCAGTTACATGTTATTACAATGTAACTATGAGTTACTACAATTAGCTACAATGTTTGATACAGTGTAATTACATATGTAATCACACTGTAATAAGGACCCCTTAAAATTAAGTGTTATCCTGGAGTTGTTGTTATAAGCTGACAAGCATTTATGGAATGCTTTTTCTACCATGGAGGCCAAGTTTAGAATTCCATTGGAAACATTTGGAATCTTTTGTGTGGTGTTGACTGCCTTTTGTATATGTATTTATTAAGGCAGCAGCTACTCTTCCTGGGGTCCAAACACATTAAGGCACTTACATGTCATATAAAACAAAAGATAAAACAGTACATCATATAACATCACTACAATGTGCATGCAAATTATTATTTAACTAGACACGTCAGTTAAGAACAAATCCTTATTTACAATGACGGCCTACCCCGGCCAAACCCGCACAACACAAATTGTGCACCGCCCTATGGGACTCCCAATCACAGAAGGATGTGATTCAGCCTGGATTTGAACCAGAGACTTTAGTGACTTCTCTTGCACTGAGATGCAGTGCCTTAGACAGTTGCGCCACTCGGGAGCATATGCCTGTGTGTGTGTGTGTGTGTGTGTGTGTGTGTGTGTGTGTGTGTGTGTGTGTGTGTGTGTGTGTGTGTGTGTGTGTGTGTGTGTGTGTGTGTGTGTGTGTGTGTGTGTGTGTGTGTGTGTGTGTGTGTGTGTGTGTGTGTGTGTGTGTGTGTGTGTGTGTGTGTGTGTGTGTGTGTGTGTGTGTGTGTGTGTGTGTGTGTGTGTGTGTGTGTGTGTGTGTGTGTGTGTGTGTGTGTGTGTGTGTGTGTGTGTGTGTGTGTGTGTGTGTGTGTGTGTGTGTGTGTGTGTGTGTGTGTGTGTGTGTGTGTGTGTGTGTGTGTGTGTGTGTGTGTGTGTGTGTGTGTGTGTGTGTGTGTGTGTGTGTGTGTGTGTGTGTGTGTGTGTGTGTGTGTGTGTGTGTGTGTGTGTGTGTGTGTGTGTGTGTGTGTGTGTGTGTGTGTGTGTGTGTGTGTGTGTGTGTGTGTGTGTGTGTGTGTGTGTGTGTGTGTGTGTGTGTGTGTGTGTGTGTGTGTGTGTGTGTGTGTGTGTGTGTGTGTGTGTGTGTGTGTGTGTGTGTGTGTGTGTGTGTGTGTGTGTGTGTGTGTGTGTGTGTGTGTGTGTGTGTGTGTGTGTGTGTGTGTGTGTGTGTGTGTGTATCTCTTCAAAGTCCCTGCTGTTCCATAAGGTGTATTTGATCTGTTTTTAAATCGGATTCTACTGCTTGCATCAGTTACCTGATCTGGAATAGAGTTCCATGTAGTTGTGGCTCTGTGTAGTATTGTGCGCGTCCTATAGTATAGTCTGTTCTTGACGTTGGGGTTGTGAAGAGACCTCTGGTGGCACGTCTTGTGGGGTATGCACATTAAAGGACAACAATGCCATTTCCCCAAGCTGCACTGTGTCCCCACTGGTGACTACTTTATTTAAGAAATGTGATGTTTCTTTCTACAGCTGAATTGAAAGCCACTTCTTTGTAATGTTTTCCTTTTGACATTCTAGACTGTGAGTTTCTCAATGTTGAAACAAGTTTATCTTCCTGAGATTCCTTAGATAAGTATCCTTGGAAGATAAATGCATGTGTTGAATGCAGTATTCTTAGAGATGTGACCGACCTTAGTGTACACGTCCTTATTTGTACAGTATGGGTCAGGGTTACACATACATGTATTCCCTGAGAATGGGTGGCTTTTCTCTCTCCCTCACAGCTCTTAATGAGAGATAGAGGAGATTTAGTTATAGTTCGACACGTAGTCCAAAGCCCAACTATGAGATAAATTAACATTTGAACCTTAAGCCTCTGTTTCTTCCACTAGGCTTGAGTACAGTGGCTCTAAATGACTTTCTGCTAAGTAAGAATACATCGTACCGTATTGTCTCCTTCAGCCTTATGTCTGTGAAGGATATTAATATTATGTAATATAACTCCAATGACCAGAAGGAATGTATTGAATTAAGCTGCCTATCTTTTATAAGCAAAAACAATTATATTAAGGCATTATTAATGCTCTGGGAATGTTAGTGATATGATACTCATATGTTTATTGAGGCAGAAAATGGGACAGTTGTGCATCAGACAGAAGTTATTGGGCAAGTTCCTATGCTTAGACGTTGCTGATGCCTGACATCTTACAACATCTGGATAGGTATTTTAAGTATCAGCTAACCACATATGTTAAAGCAATTTGTCAGTCAATGACACAGTCAATGGCGTGGCACGCGACCATTGGTTGTTGCGTTGCCTCACCTTAGCTGTAGAACGCGCCCAATCCTGTGGACAGACGCAAGTAACATCTGACTCAATTACGCAATATTTTGGTTCAGTTCTGGGTTTCCAAGATTAGACTGAAGTGCATCACCTAAAAAAGACTTCCAGGTAAAAAGCCCACTCCTGATTGAGCCTTAAAGTCATTTTATTTTGAAGTTTGTTAAAAAAAAGTGATAGCATCATCGTTGACCGGACCTGTGGTGGATGGTGAAGAGAAATATTGTCCTACTCTATGTGAAAATGACTTGTGCCTTGGGCGGACTATCTTATTCCTCTTAGTGCTGAGACCAAATTAACTTAGACCATATGGCTGTTAATCCATCCTCTCTGAATCCAGGCCAGGGACAGCTCTGTGGTGAGCAGGTCATAACGACATTGTCTGTGGACCCATCCCAAACCAAACAGATTAAATAACCAGTGCTGTAGGGGGATCACACAAATCATTTGAGGCCCTCACACAGAAATTAGACATAAAAATAAACCATGGAAAATATCTGTCTATCTGGGAATGAATTATCACTTGCCCTCTGATTTGATGTTCCATTTAATGGGCACATTCTCTGACAAGCTCTCACAGCAGATGGCTCCAGATGGTATTACAGTGTTACTGACTTGGTTAGGTTTAGGACAGTGAAGCACGTCATCAAAATTAGGCTCGAATCCTACTAAACCCTTGTTTTTTCCCTTTATCCACAGTGTACAAAACATTAGGAAAACCTTCCTAATATTGAGTTGCACCCCCTTTTGCCCACAGAACATCCTCAATTCGTTGTGGCATGGACTCTATAAGGTATCAAGTGTTCCACAGGGAAGCTGGCCCATGTCGACTCCAATGCGTCCCACAGTTGTGCCAAGTTGGCTAGATGTCCTTTGGGTGGTGGACTATTCTTCATACACATGGGAAACTGTTGATCTTGACACACTCAAACCGGTGCGCCTGGCACCTACTATCATACCCCGTTCAAAGACACTTAAATCTTTTGTCTTGCCCACTCACCCTCTGAATGGCACACATACACAATCCATGTCTCAATTGTCTTAAAGTTTAAAAATCCTTCTTTAATCTGTATCTTCCCCTTCATCTACACTGATTGAAATTGATTTAACAAGAGACATCAATAAGGGATCATAGCTTTCACCTGGTCAGTCTTTGTCATGAAAAGAGCAGGTGATCCTAATGTTTTATACACTCAGTGTATATTCAATGATGATGTCATTTTTTTTATTTATTTCACCTTTATTTAACCAGGTAGGCTAGTTGAGAACAAGTTCTCATTTGCAACTGCGACCTGGCCAAGATAAAGCATAGCAGTGTGAACAGACAACACAGAGTTACACATGGAGTAAACAATTAGCAAGTCAATAACACAGTAGAAAAAAATGGGCAGTCTATATACAATGTGTGCAAAAGGCATGAGGAGGTAGGCGAATAATACAATTTTGCAGATTAACACTGGAGTGATAAATGATCAGATGGGCATATACAGGTAGAGATATTGGTGTGCAAAAGAGCAGAAAAGTAAATAAATAAAAACAGTATAAAAACAGTATGGGAATGAGGTAGGTGAAAAGGGTGAGCTATTTACCTATAGACTATGTACAGCTGCAGCAATCGGTTAGCTGCTCGGATAGCTGATGTTTGAAGTTGGTGAGGGAGATAAAGTCTCCAACTTCAGCGATTTTTGCAATTCGTTCCAGTCACAGGCAGCAGAGTACTGGAACGAAAGGCGGCCAAATGAGGTGTTGGCTTTAGGGATGATCAGTGAGATACACCTGCTGGAGCGCGTGCTACGGATGGGTGTTGCCATCGTGACCAGTGAACTGAGATAAGGCGGAGCTTTACCTAGCATGGACTTGTAAATGACCTGGAGCCAGTGGGTCTGGCGACGAATATGTAGTGAGGGCCAGCCGACTAGAGCATACAAGTCGCAGTGGTGGGTGGTATAAGGTGCTTTAGTGACAAAACGGATGGCACTGTGATAGACTGCATCCAGTTTGCTGAGTAGAGTGTTGGAAGCCATTTTGTAGATGACATCGCCGAAGTCGAGGATCGGTAGGATAGTCAGTTTTACTAGGGTAAGCTTGGCAGCGTGAGTGAAGGAGGCTTTGTTGCGGAATAGAAAGCCGACTCTGGATTTGATTTTTGATTGGAGATGTTTGATGTGAGTCTGGAAGGAGAGTTTGCAGTCTAGCCAGACACCTAGGTACTTATAGATGTCCACATATTCAAGGTTGGAACCATCCAGGGTGGTGATGCTAGTCACCATGTCAAATAACACCATATGTATCACAGAAAATGACTCCTGATGATATCACACTAATGGAAAATATGCTGCCGTTGCAGTGAAAAGGATTCTGTGTCCAAATTGTGATAGATAGTTTACCCACATTTTTCCGAAAACCTTTTCTGTTAGCCAGCAAAAACCCCTCTCAATCACAGATTTCTAATAGGGCTGCGATTTCATTTTAGGTGGAAATGGGAAGGTTTGGCATTAACGTTCCAATGAGGCTATATTCACGGCCATTCTCACATCCCAAATGGCACCCTATTCCCTATATAGTGCAGTACTTTTGACCAGGAAAGTGTACTGTACTGAACAAAATAACAAAACGTGACGCTATCCAAACGAGTGCTGACAGGCAACTACACATAGACAAGATCCTACAAACACCAAAGGGAAATGGCTACCTAAATATGATCCCTAATCAGAGACAACGATAAACAGCTGTCTCTGATTAGGAACCATATCAGGCCAACATAGAATTACAAAACCCCTAGACCTACAAAACCCTAGACAATACAAAAACCCTAGACAATACAAAACTAGCGTACCCACCCTAGTCACACCCTGACCTAACCAAAATATAAAGAAAACAGAGATATCTCAGGTCAGGGCGTGACAATCTGATTCTACTGCTTGCATCAGTTCCCTGATGTGGAATAGAGTTCTATGAAGTCATGGCTCTATGTAATACTGTTCACCTCCCATAGTCTGTTCTGGACTTGGGGACTGTGAAGAGAACTCTGGTGGCATGTCTTGTGGGAGATGGGTGTCCGAGTTGTGTCCGAGTTGTGTGCAAGTATTTTAAACAGACGCTCAGTACATTAAGCGTGTCAACACCTCTTACAAAAACAAGTAGTGATGAAGTCAATCTCTCTTCCACTTTGAGCTATGAGAGATTGACATGCACGTCATTAATGTTAGCTCTTTGTGTAATTTTACTGCCAGTCGTGCTGCCCTGTTCTGAGCCAACTGCAAATTTCCCTCTTTGTGGCACCTGACCACACTACTAAGCATGTCTAGGTGTGACAAAACTAGGACCTGTAGGACTTGCCTTGTTGATAGTGTTGTTAAGAAGGCAGAACAGCACTTTATTATGGACAGACTTCTCCCCATCTTAGCTACTGTTGTATCAATATGTTTTGACCATGACAGTTTACAATCCAGGGTTACTCCAAGCAGTTTAGTCACTTCAACTTGCTCAATTTCCACATTATTCATTATGAGATGTAGTTGAGGTTTAGGGTTTAGTGAATGATTTGTCCAAAATACAACGCCTTTAGTTTTGGAAATATTTAGGAATAACTTATTTCTTGCTACCCATTCCGAAACTAACTGCAGCTCTTTGTTAAGTGTTGCAGTCATTTCAGTTGCTGTAGTAGTTGACGTGTATAGTGTTGAGTCATTCGCATACGTAGACACACTCGCTTTACTCAAAGTAAAGATTGAAAAAAGTAAGGGGCCTAAACAGCTACCCTGGAGAATTCCTTATTTTACCTGGATTAAGTTTGAGAGGCTTCCATTAAAGAACACCCTCTGTGTTTTGTTAGATAATTAACTCTTTATCCACATTATAGCAGGGGGTGTAAAGCCATAACACAAGTTTTTCCAGCAGCAGACTATGATCGATAATGTCAAAAGCTGCAAGACAGCCTCCACAATCTTTTTATAATCAATTTCTCTCAGCCAATCATCAGTCATTTGTGTAAGTGCTGTGCTTGTTTAATGTCCTTCCCTATAACCGTGCTGAAAGTCTGTTGTCAATTTGTTTACTGTGGAATAGAATTGTATCTGGTCAAACCCAACTGTTTCCAAAAATTTACTAAGGGTAGGTAACAGGCAGATTGGTCGGCTATTTGAGCCAGTAAAGGCGGCTTTACTATTCTTGGGTAGCAGAATTATTTTAACTTCCCTCCAGGCATGAGGACACACACTTTCCAGTAAGCTAAAGTTTAAGATATGGCAAATAAGAGTGGCAATATTGTTCGCTATTATCCTCAGTAATTTTCCATCCAGATTGTCAGACCCCGGTGGCTTGTCATTGTTGATCGACAACAACAAAAAATGTCACCTCTTCCACACTGACTTTATGGAATTCAAAAGTACTAACCTTGTCTTTCATAATTTGGTCAGATATACTTGGATGTGTAGTGTCAGCGTTTGTTGCTGGCATGTCATACCTAAGTTTGCTTATCTTGCCAATGAAAATGTAATTAAAGTAGTTGGCAATATCAGTGGGTTTTGTGATGAGTGAGCTATCTGATTCAATGCATGATGGAGCCGAGTTAGCCTTCTTCCCCTAAATGTAAGGTGCTCTAAAGCTTTTTACTATCTTTCTTTGTATCTATGTATTTATTTTTGTTTCATAGTATAGTTTATTTTTCTTTCGTTTAACATTACTTCTTAATTGGCAGTATATTTGCCAATCAGTGGGGCTGCCAGACTTATTTGCCATATCTTTTGCCTCATCCCTCTCAACCATACCATTTTTCAATTCCTCATCAATCCAAGGGGATTTAACAGTTTTTACAGTCATTTTCTTAATGGCTACATGCTTATTAGTAACTGGAGTAAGCAATTTCATAAATCTGTCAAGTGCAGCATCTGGTTGCTCCTCATTACACACCACAGACCAGCAAATATTCTTTACACCATCAACATATGAATCACTACAAAACTTGTATGACTTCTTATACACTATATTAGGCCCAGCCTTTGGAACATTGGTTTTCCTAGATATGGCTACTATATTGTGATCACTACATCCTATGGATTTGGATACTGCTTTGAAGCAAATTTCTGCAGCTTTAGGAAAGATGTGATCAATACATGTTGATGATTTCATTCATGTGCTGTTTGTAAATACCCTGGTAGGTTGACTGACAACCTGACACTGGCTACAGTTTGACGTTTTTTCTTGAGTGGGCAGCTTGATGAAAGCCAGTTAATAGTTAAAACACACAGAAAATATAGTTCTCTGTTGATATCACATACATTATCAAGCATTTCACATATATAATATATATTATCCAGATGCTGACTGTTAGCACTTACTGAGGAGTGGCTTCCATTTGGCCACTTTACCATAAAGGTCCCCTAGTAGGAAGACCACTGTGTGCAGCTCATCAGCTCCAATATGAATGACATGAGCAAGTCAACTTCTGATAAGCTTCCCTGTAAAGTATTCAAAACAGTCAAGCAACCCAGAAAAGTGCTAAAACTAGCCCATATTAAGATATGCAGCCTGAAAAAGGTCCATGAAGTCATTAACTTGCTTTTAACAGATTACATTTATATTCTGACTATCTCTGAAACTCACTTAGATAATACCTTTGATACAGTGGTAGCAATACACGGTTATAACATCTACCGAAAATACAGAAATGCCAACAGGGGCAGTGTTCCAGTCTATATTCAGAACCACATCCCTGTACAGATTAAAGACAATCTCATGTTAAATACTGTTCAAGTAATATGGCTACAGGTTCATCTGCCTCATCTTAAGCCCGTCTTTGTGGGAAGCTGCTATAGATCAGGGAGGTGACCAAGAACCGTCTGACAGAGCTCCAGAGTTCCTCTGTGGAGATGTGTGGATGACGGATCACCACCTCAAGCTGAACCTCGGCAAGACGGAGCTGCTCTTCCTCCCGGGGAAGGACTGCCCGTTCCATGATCTCGCCATCACGGTTGACAACTCCATTGTGTCCTCCTCCCAGAGCGCTAAGAACCTTGGCGTGATCCTGGACAACACCCTGTCGTTCTCAACTAACATCAAGGCGGTGGCCCGTTCCTGTAGGTTCATGCTCTACAATATCCGCAGAGTACGACCCTGCCTCACACAGGAAGCGGCGCAGGTCCTAATCCAGGCACTTGTCATCTCCCGTCTGGATTACTGCAACTCGCTGTTGGCTGGGCTCCCTGCCTGTGCCATTAAACCCCTACAACTCATCCAGAACGCTGCAGCCCGTCTGGTGTTCAACCTTCCCAAGTTCTCTCACGTCACCCCGCTCCTCCGCTCTCTCCACTGGCTTCCAGTTGAAGCTCGCATCTGCTACAAGACCATGGTGCTTGCCTACGGAGCTGTGAGGGGAACGGCACCTCAGTACCTCCAGGCTCTGATCAGGCCCTACACCCAAACAAGGGCACTGCGTTCATCCACCTCTGGCCTGCTCGCCTCCCTACCACTGAGGAAGTACAGTTCCCGCTCAGCCCAGTCAAAACTGTTCGCTGCTCTGGCCCCCAATGGTGGAACAAACTCCCTCACGACGCCAGGACAGCGGAGTCAATCACCACCTTCCGGAGACACCTGAAACCCCACCTCTTTAAGGAATACCTAGGATAGGATAAGTAATCCTTCTCACCCCCCTTTAAGATTTAGATGCACTATTGTAAAGTGACTATTCTACTGGATGTCATAAGGTGAATGCACCAATTTGTAAGTCGCTCTGGATAAGAGCGTCTGCTAAATGACTTAAATGTAAATGTAATGTAAATGAGATGGGAGAACCATCCAGAAGGACAACCATCTCTGTAGCACTCGACCAATCAGACCTTTATGGTAGAGTGGCCAAACGGAAGCCAATCCTCAGTAAAAGGCGCATGACTGCCTGCTTGGAGTTAGCCAAAAGGCACCTAAAGGACTCTCAGACCATGAGAAACACAATTCTCTGGTCGGATGAAACCAAGATTCAACTCTTTGGCCTGAATGCCAAGCATCATTCTGGAGGAAACCTGGCACCAATCCGCAAGGTCCCAATTTTTTTTGTTTTATTTAACCTTTATTTAACTAGGCAAGTCAGTTAAGAACAAATTCTGATTTACAATGGCAGCCTACCCCGGCCAAACTCTAACCTGGACGACGCTTGGCCAACTATGGGCTGCCCTATGGGACTCCCAATCACGGCCGGTTGTGATACAGCCTTGAATCGAACCAGGATCACTAGCACTAAGATGCAGTGCCTTAGACCGCTGCACCACTCGGGAGCCCAAAAGGTGAAGCATAGTGGTGGCAGCATCATTCTGTGGGGATGTTTTTCAGCAGCAAGGACTAGGAGACTAGGCAGGATCGAGGGAAAGATGAACGAAGAAAAGTACAGAGAGATCCTTGATGAAAACCTGCTCCAGAGCGCTCAGGATCTCAGACTGGGGCGAAGGTTCACCTTCCAACAGGACAACAACCCTAAGCACACAGCCAAGACAACGCAGGAATGGCTTCGGGACAAGTCTCTAAATGACCTAGAGTGGCCCAGCCAGAGCCTGGACTTGAACCCGTTTGAACATCTCTGGAGAGACCTGTGGTCCTTCTGTAGCTCAGTTGGTAGAGCATGGCGCTTGTAACGCCAGGGTAGTGGGTTCGATTCCCGGGACCACCCATACTTAGAATGTATGCACACATGACTGTAAGTCGCTTTGGATAAAAGCGTCTGCTAAATGGCATATATTATATTATTATATTACCTGAAAATAGCTGTGCAGCGACGTTCCCCATCCAACCTGACGGAGCTTGAGAGGATCTGCAGAGAGGAATGGGAGAAACTCCCCAAACACAGGTGTGGCAAGCTCATACCCAAAAGACTCAAGGCTGTAATTGCTGCCAAAGGTGCTTCAACAAAGTACTGAGTAAAAGGTCTGAATACTTATGTAAATGTAATATTTCAGTTTTGTATTTTGAATACATTTGCAAACATTTCTAACAACCTGTTTTTGCTTTGTCATTATGGGGTATTGTGTGTAGAACAATTTAATCAATTTTAGAAGGCTGTAACGTAACAAAATGTGAAAAAACTCAAGGGATCTGAATACTTTCCGATTGCGCAGTATGTGCCCGCCATCGTTTCTATTTCAAGTCTTCTCACTCTTTGATCGAGTCAGGTATCTGTCATCATGACATGCATCACTTTGGGGTGGATGACCACCTGTCTCAATCAATGAGAGAAGACTTGAAATAGAGAAGATGTTGGCAAAAACCTTTGGGTAAATCACATTATCTGGTCTAACAATCTGTAACTACAGTTCTCTGCACTTGTGTGTCTCTACACCCGAGACACACTCGGACACACTGAACTATTACTACTCTGTTCATACACATTTTTTGTATGTTACTTCCTGGATTTAGCGTTAAATAGTGTTCACTCTCCTGTATTTTGGATTTTGGATATCTGAATGTCTAGCATCTGTTTGATGCTAAAGAGCCATGTACAGATTATATAAATATCTTCTGTGAATCCATAAGGGCAGACAAATTTCAAAGATTGATAGAAAAGATCCATATTTATTTTATGGTGGTTCTACATCAGCGTTCTCCAACCCTGTTCCTGGAGAGATACCATCCTCACTCCAACCCTAATTCTAATAATTAGCTGGTTGATAAACTGAATCAGGTTAGTTACAACAGGGTTGGAGTGAAAATCTACAGGAGGGAAGTTCTCCAGGAACACGGTTGGAGACCCCTGTTCAAATCAAATTATATTAGTCACGTGACAAATACAACAGTAAAATGCTTACTTACAAGCCCCTTACCAATAATGCAGTTAAAAAATATATATGGATAAGAATAAGAAATAAAAGTAATACTTAACAATTAAAGAGCAGCAGTAAAATAACAATAACAAAGCCTATATACAGGGGGTACAGAGTCAATGTGCGGGGGCACCGGTTAGTTGAGGTAATATGTACGTGGGTAGAGTTTTATTAAAGTGACTATACATAGATAATAAAAATAGAAAGTAGCAGCGGTGTAAAAGAGGGGGGGGGGGGCAATGCAAATAGTCTGGGTTGTCATTTGATTAGGTGTTCATTTGTCTTATGGCTTTGGTGTAGAAGCTGTTTAGGAGCCTCTTGCACCTAGACTTGGCCCTCCGGTACCACTTGCCGTACAGTAACACAAGAGAACTGTCTGGCAGGATTCCGTTGCAGAGGGATGTGTTTAGTCCGGGGGTCCTTAGCTTATTGATGAGCTTTGAGGGCACTATGGTGTTGAACGCTGAGCTGTAGTCAATGAATAGCATTCTCACATAAGTGTTCCTTTTTTCCAGGTGGGAAAGGGCAGTGTGGAGTGCCATAGAGATTGCATCATCCGTGGATCTGTTGGGGTGGTATGCAAATTGGAGTGGGTCTAGGGTTTCTGGGATAATGATGTTGATGTGAGCCATGACCAGCCTTTCAAAGCACTTCATGGCTACAGGCGTGAGTGCTACGGGTCGGTAGTCATTTAGGCATGTTACCTTAGTGTTCTTGGGCACAGGCACTATGGTGGTCTGCTTAAAACATGTTGGTATTACAGACTCAGACAGGGAGAGTTAGAAAATGTCAGTGAAAACACTTGCCAGTTGGTCAGCACATACTCGCAGTACACGTCCTGGTAATCTGTCTGGCCCTGTGGCCTTGTGAATGTTGACCTGTCTAAAGGTCTTACTCACATCGGCTGCGGAGAGCGTGATCACACAGTCTTCCAGAAACAGCTGGTGCTCTCATACATGTATCAGTGCCATTTCCCTTGATGCGAGCATAGAAGTTGTTTAGCTCGCCTGGTAGGCTCGTGTCACTGGGCAGCTCTCGGCTGTGCTTCCCTTTGTAATCTGTAATGGTTTGCAGGCCCTGCCACATCCGACGAGCGTCAGAACCGGTGTAGTACGATTTGATCTATGTCCTGTAATTACGCTTTGCCTGTTTGATGGATCGTCGGTGGGCATAGTGGGATTTCTTATAAGCTTCCGGGTTAGAGTCCCACTCCTTGAAAGTGACAGCTCTAGCCTTTAGCTCAGTGCGGATGTTGCTTGTAATACATGGCTTCTGGTTGGGGTATGTACATATGGTCACTATGGGGAAGACGTCATCGATGCACTTATTGATGAATCCAATGACAGATGTGGTGTACTCCTCAATGCCATCGGAGGAATCCTGGAACACATTCCAGTCTGTGCTAGCAAAACAGTCCTGTAGCTTAGCATCTGCTTCATCTAACCACTTTTCTATTGATCTAGTCACTGGTGCTTCCTGCTTTTCTCCACCTCCTCTTCGTGCAAATAACGGGAATCTGGGCCTGTTCCCGAGAAAGCAGTATATCGTTTGCGTCGGGCTCTTCAAACTCGTGAAAGGAAAAAAAGGATTCTGCCAGTCCGTGGTGAATAATTGCAGTCCTGATGTCCAGAAGTTATTTTCGGTCATAAGAGATGGTAGTGGCAACATTATGTACAAAATAAGTTGGATAAAGCACCCATAGTCTTGTGCTGAGCCACACTGGCTGCTTTTACACAAGCGGCCCAATTTATATTTTTGATATCTATCTGTTTTTGATAATTGATATATGATATTTGTTTCCACTAATTGGTCTTAATCACATCAGATATTTTTCAGAACTGATCTGATTAGTCAAAATAACAATTAGTGAAAAAAAAGATCAGAATTGGGCTACCCGTGTAAAAGCAGCCATAGTCCTTTATCTTTGGTACACTGACAATGGTGGGCTGGGGAAGCTGAGACTCTCTGTGCTTATGGCTTGTTCTGTCTGCATTGAATGGTCAGCTAGTATAGGTCTTCTTACCCACCAACGGTTTGGTCCTCTTGTAGAAGATTTATCATTTTTATGGAAGGGATGGAGGGCAACACGCCTTTGTTGGTCAAGGTATCAACCGAATGGGACTGGCTAGCATATTGTTTCGGGACAATGAGGGGACATTGGGAGCTGCTTTTGAGAGTAAAGATCAGTCAACAAAGTGAATGGGCTGGGGGGCTATGGGCTGGGGGGCTGAAGAAGGCAGTTCTTACACAGTATGAATTGTTGTGTATGGGAGTTTGAGGAAAATGGCACCTCAATCATGCTCATACACAATGCATTTACAGTCTAATCACAAACCTTCACAACCAAAACCCCCTTCTTCATCTCAAAGTACTGTCTGTAATCCTCCCGCAGCCCATTGACTGACAGATAATTATTTTTGATAGTAGCCCTTTGCAGGGGAATTTTGTATTTTGAAAATCTGCAGAGAAGAATGAGGTGGTTGTGTTAGCTAGCTAGCTGGCTAAATTACTCAGCTAGGCTAGCAAGCTAGCTAACGTTAGGTTACCTCTAATTGAGAATCTTCTTTTTTGTTGTGAAGGCAAATAAATTGATGGTCTTGCATCACTTCTCAGCTGTTATCGAAATTAGTTCATTCTGAAATTCCCTATGATAATCTTTGGTCATCGCACAGTGGCGGTTTTAGCATGTAAATCTTGGTGGGGCAAACTCAACCATTTTTTTTAGATGCATGCCAGCAAAGCACTACACAAGATTGTATTATTTTAATAGGCATAAGTGGTCTAAAAAGGAAGGAAAATACAATCACTGTCACGACTTCCGCCGAAGTTGGTGCCTCTTCTTGTTCGGGCGGCGTTCGACGGTCGACGTCACCGGCTTTCTAGCCTGCACCGATCTACGTGACTTTTTCCATTTGTTTTGTCTTGATTGTACACATCTGGTTTCCATTACGTTATCATCTATTCCCTATTTAACCCTCTGGTTCCCACATGGTTTTGTGCGTGTTTGTTCTTTGTTAAGTAGTCACTCTTTTGTGTCTAGCTGGAATATCTTTTTCCCTGTCTGGAATTTCTTTGTGATTTTTCCGAATAAAGTATGTTTTTACTCAGTTCTGTGTCCTGCCTGACTGGGTCCTACCCGCTGCACACTGACATTTGACAGAAACACGCACCTCAATATGGAGTCAGCAGGTACACCCGGTCCTCTGTTACCAGCGATGGAGCGCGTCCAGCAGCACGTGGCGATGCTCCAAAATCTTGGCACAGCCATGGAGCGATGAGAGAGGGGGGGTTTTCCCACACCCCGTCCACTTCACCCCAACCCACACCGCTGTCCACTCCTCCGTCACCGGAACCCAGTGGGATTCACACTGACATTTGACAATCACGAGGATCCACTTTTATAGACAATATAAAGACGCACAGACAGCACATCGTGCAAACAAAACAAACCTTGCAATATCAACTGGAATTACATGGGTCTATTACTGAAATTTCTTGTTGATTTTTTCATTTGAAAGGGAAGAGACTGTCACTGGCAAACATGGTTACAGACCCAACAACCTTATATAGTATCCCCCCGTGAAGAAAAGCACATTAACTCATTTTAATACACAAAGCAAAATAATGAAATCATTCCAACATTGCCTAAAATTATGAATAAGATACTAATGAGATAGACATATATAAGCAATATAACAATTGAGATGTACAAACTTTGGCATAGGGGAACGATGAGCATATAAGAGGCAAGCCGTAATTTCAATTAAGACATTAATGAGAGAGTAATCAATATAACTATTTGTTCAGCACTTATATGAACAGCGCCAGAACAGCGCCAGAATTCAGAACATGGGCCGTTCTTACAGTATTCGTCCTGTACACCAAGTCAGAACCATAGGACAAATGACAGGGGCATATAAGCAGACAATAAATACAATATTTGATGATGACATTTCACTAAAACAGGCTATACGCGACATGTGCACCACCAAGTCAGAACAGTAGGTTAAGTGCTGAGGCATGGGCTACTAACAGCTTACTACACAACATACACTTAGTATTAATTTCTTAGCTACTGTATACATATCTCCCTGGCATATTACACCATTTATGCAGCAGTATACAAGACATATGTTTGGACTCATCATTGTTGTGCTTTGCTCATTTGAACATGGCGCGGCGGTCATTCTTGTGGACAAACTTTGTCATTAAACTTTGTCATCAAGTCTGGCATTCTCTGGATTTGTGGTCCTTTCAAAACAGCTGGAAACTCTGAAAAAAAACAAGGTTTTATCATGACGTCAGTGATCTTCAGGTCCGAGCTCTAGATAGAGGTCAGAATTCCTGTCTTGGAATTCCGAGTTGGATGATCCTTCAAAAAGTATTTTCCCAGTCCGAGCTTATTGTTTTGAATGCGACAGAAGTAATGCTGGATTGACAGCATGGTCAATGTATTCAACATTTTCTGGCCCATGGTGTTGCTTGTGAATGTTTATCCTTTTAATCTTGGAAAAGAGACCCTTTCAGACAGATGTTTTAAATCCTTAAAACCAGATTTTGACTGCTCGCCCTCTCCACCGAATAGCATGCAGGGAAAGCAAAATAGTGCTCTACATGCCCTGAATGACAGGTCACCACTGTCACCGCATCATTCTTGATAGCCAAAGTCACTGGCAGAATCGGGGTGAATCTCTGGTAGGTAGAATGGTGAAAGATTTTCGCACTTGTTTGTAATTAGCACAGCCAGGCACAGGACAACACACAGGCAAAAATTGCAAAACAAACATCTTCAAAAAATATTTCCCAGATAAATTCTGAGATTACTGTGTGTTGGTCGTTCAAAGTAAACAATGCCATAATTCGAGTTTGCTGGCACCCCCCCTCTACCTAGCGGGTGGTATCAGCATTTGCTATGAATGCCGGACTTTATGGTTCACTATGAGCAGGCGAATACACAGGGAGTCAAAACTTCCCGATTGTAACAGTGAAATTAAAATTAGCTAGTTCTAGTTTACGGTTTGGATTATTGTGATGTTTATGATAAAAATGTAATGTTGTTAATATAGTAATTACTATATGCCTTGGCAGAGCCAGGGTGAAATTCCCCTTACACACATCTTACTTATTAACAATGTAAATAGCCCACCCACCCATCGGTAAATAGCCCACCCATTTTTATCTACCCCATCCCCATACTGTTTTTATTTATTTACTTTTATGCTCTTTTGCACACCAATATCTCTACCTGTACATGACCATCTGATAATTTATCACTCCAGTGTTAATCTGCAAAATTGTAATTATTCGCCTACCTCCTCATGCCTTTAGCACACAATGTATATAGACTCCCTTTTTTTTCTACTGTGTTATTGTCTTGTTCATTTTTTACTCCATGTGTAACTCTGTGTTGTCTGTTCACACTGCTATGCTTTATCTTGGCCAGGTCGCAGTTGCAAATGAGAATTTGTTCTCAACTAGCCTACCTGGTTAAATAAAGGTGAAATAAAAAATAAAATAAAAATAAAAATGTAAAAATAGAGGACAGTAAACAGTATAACAACATTAAATAGTGATATAGTATGGTCAAAATCATACTGGTCTTTCCAGAAGACCTTATGAAACCCCTGTCAGTGATAATCTCTGTATCTCAAACTCTTTTATTTCTATCCATTTCCAATATTGTAAATATAATTCTTAAATCTCCACAGATTCACAAACTAGATGTATTTTCCTGTCATTGTGACCATTTATGGTGTCTAGTGTTGATTGTAAGGAGCAGAAAAAGCAGGTCTTACTATTCACCAGATCCTCTGATTTTATCACACAAGAATTTCGATTCACTAATCAATGAAGCCACTTCAGGCATGGCCACATTTTCTGAATGGTTCCAGATAAACAAATTATCTTTAAATGTATAAAATTTTATCAGAAATACTGTGTAGACATTGTTAATGTGGTAAATGACTATTGTAGCTGAAAACGGCAGATTTTTTATGGAATATCTACATAGGCATACAGAGGCCCATTATCAGCAACCGTCACTCCTGTGTTCCAATGACACGTTGTGTTAACTAATCCAAGTTTATCATTTTAAAAGGCAAATTTATCATTAGAAAACCCTTTTGCAACTATGTTAGCGCAGCTAAAAACTGTTGTGCTGATTAAAGAAGCAATAAACTGGCCTTCCCTAGACTAGTTGAGTATCTGGAGCATCGGCATTTGTGGGTTCGATTACAGGCTTAAAATGGCCAGAAACAATGAACTTTCTTCTGAAACTCGTCAGTCTAGCCGCGTCCTCAGAGCATGCGCAGACCAGCTTGGTGGTGTGTTTACGGACATATTCAATCAATCCTTATCCCAGTCTGTTGTTCCCCTATGCTTAAAGTGGGCCACCATTGTCCCTGTTCCCAAGAAAGATAAGGTAACTGAGCTAAATGACTACCGCCACATAGCACTCACTTCTGTCATCATGGAGTGCTTTGAGAGACTAGTCAAGGACCATATCACCTCCACCCTACCTGACACCCTAGACCCACTCCAATTTGCTTACCGCCCCAATAGGTCCACAGACGACACAATCGCAATCACACTGCACACTGCCCTAATCCATCTGGACAAGAGGAATACCTATATAAGTATGCTGTTAATTGACTGTTAATTGACTACAGCTCAGCATTTAACACCATAGTACCCTCCAACTGGGTCCTGGACTTCTTGACGAGCTCCCCCAGGTGGTGAGGGTAGGAAACAACATCTCCACCCTGCTGATCCTCAACACTGGGGCCCCACATGGGTGCAGCAAGGTAGTGAAGTCCATTGGTATTATTAGAAAGATTAGTAGTTTCAGCCTTGCTTCCTAACACAATACTACAGTTTAAATGTACCTATATGTAATTTACTGCAATACTGTCTGGGGCAGTATATATGCCTCCTACGTACACAAATTACTAATCACACAAGAAATTTGCAGGACTAGCCACCTCCTCTAACTACTTGGCTCCATCTGCCCCTCTGTTTAAGAAACTCAATATATTGTCTATCTAAAACATTAATATACTCCATGAACCTTCATATACAAATACCTCCCAGACAGCCTACCTAAACCTTCAATGGATTCTTCCATGTTCATTCCCAAATCCATGCATTCAACACGACACTGCAATAACCTTCACCATTCCCTCTGCCGCACCTCACATTGCTCTAGCTAGCAGATACAGAGGTTCCATACTCTGGAATTCCTCAATAACCTTCACCATTCCCTCTGCCGCACCTCACATTGCTCTAGCTAGCAGATACAGAGGTTCCATACTCTGGAATTCCTCAATAACCTTCACCCTCCCCTCTGCCGCACCTCACATTGCTCTAACTAGCAGATACAGAGGTTCCATACTCTGGAATTCCTCAATAACCTTCACCCTTCCCTCTGCCGCACCTCACATTGCTCTAACTAGCAGATACAGAGGTTCCATACTCTGGAATTCCTCAATAACCTTCACCCTTCCCTCTGCCGCACCTCACATTGCTCTAACTAGCAGATACAGAGGTTCCATACTCTGGAATTCCTATCTTCACTTTGACAAAACGTCATCATCACTCAATAACTTCAAGTGAAGACTAGGGGTCAGCCTGATGATCCAAACTACCCAGTAGTCTCCTCCATGTAGCCTAGCTCTCACTCACACATACATAATTTTATTGTTTACTGTGTATATCATGCACAATGTTTAATTAGTGTGCTTGTTTAATAAATTTAACAAACTTTTTTTTGGTGCTTATATTTTAATATAGTTATGTGGTTTGAGTTCTATATAATTGTTGTGCTTCCAACCTCACCCGCACACTGTCTGTATGTTTAAAAAAAAATCTGTAGTGTTTTATCTTTCACTTGTTTTCTTTGGTGCAAATAAATAAAACCTTAAACATCTGTACAGATGTAAGATCTCAATCAAATGAAACGTTATTTGTCAAATACACATTGATAGCAGATGTTAATGTGAGCGTAGTGAAATGCTTGTGCAAGTCATTTGAGCCAGTCTCCTACAGAAGGAAAATCCTCCTGCAGAAACAGGAAATATTAATTATTACATTGATTGTAATTAATGTACATTTTTGTAATGGTTGCTACATTTTTCACAAGGTAAAATCAAGTCTGAAATTTCAAAGTGGAAATTACAAACTTTAGAAGCCTTTTTAAACCTCACATACAGTACATGTAAAAAATATCCTGCGCTGCAGGTAAATTATCCCACGACAAGGTGATCAACTTAAGATCCTACATCTGTAAATCCATATGTAAATAACAGATCAGTAAACCCATCTATTCATTTATTTATCCTACATAAAATAGCATGATCTGGTCTATAGAACTTTATATGAATTTCATTAGAAATAGAAGACAGCCTTTATCAGAATAGTTCATCTTCACTATCAAGTCTCCACTTGACTCAACAGTTGAACACTCAGAGGAATGTAAGACTGGCCATTCATCCAAGACAGGATCAGAAAGTGGGTCCTTGCACACTGAGGACCCAGTCACAGTCGACATTTATCTGATAACATTCTTTGTTTATATCAGTGAGTGTCAGAGTTTACACATGCATTTCTGGTGTCCTTTGACAGCTCTTTGGTCTTGTCCATAGTGGAGTTTGGAGTGTGACTGTTTGAGGTTGTGGACAGGTGTCTTTTATACTGATAACAAGTTCAAACAGGTGCCATTAATACATGTAACGAGTGGAGGACAGAGGAGCCTCTTAAATAAGAAGTTACAGGTATGTGAGAGCCAGAAATCTTGCTTGTTTGTAGGTGACCAAATACTTATTTTCCACCATAATTTGCAAATAAATAAATTAAAAATCCTACAATGTGATTTTCTGGATTTTTTTTCTCATTTTGTCTGTCATAGTTGAAGTGTACCTATGATGAAAATTACAGGCCTCTCTCATCTTTTTAAGTGAGAGCACTTGCACAATTGGTGGCTGACTAAATACTTTTTTGCCCCACTGTATCTGTGGAAGGGTACCAAAACATTTCTGCAGCATTGAATGTCCACAAGAACACAGTGGCCTAAATAATTCTTAAAGCAATCGGGGGAGAAAGGCCTTGGTCAGGGAGGTGATCAAGAACCCGATGGTCACTCTGACAGAGCTCCAGAGTTGGGAAAGCCTTACAGAAGGACAACTGTCTCTGCAGCACTCCACCAATCAGGCCTTTATGGTAGAGTGGCCAAACGGAAGCCACTCCTCAGTAAAAGGCACATGACAGCGGCAGGTATTCTCGTGGTTAGAGCGTTGGACTAGTAACCAAAAGGTTGCAAGATTGAATCGAGTTCTTCTGCTCCTCAACAAGGAAGTTAACCCACTGTTCCTAAGCTGTCATTGAAAATAAGAATTGGTTCTTAACTGACTTGCCTAGTAAAATAAATAAACATCCTGCTTGGGGTTTGCCAGAAGCCACCTAAAGGACTCTCTGACCATGAGAAACAAGATTCTCTGGTCTGATGAAAACAAGTTTTAACCCTTTGGCCTGAATGCCAAGCACAATGCCAAGCATTATTCTTAACTGACTTGCCTAGTGAAATAAAGTTTTTTTTTTTTAAGCATTATGTCTGGAGGAAATCTGCACCATCCCTACAGCAAAGCATAGTGGTGGCAGCATCATGCTGTGGGGATTTTCTTTAGCAGCAGGGACTGGGAGACTAGTAAGGTTTGAGGGAAAGATGAACAAAGCAAAGTATAGAGAAATCCTTGATGAAAACCTACTAGCGCTCAGGACGTCAGACTGGGGCAATGGTTCACCTTCCAACAGGACAACGACCCTAAGCAGAGTGCGCTCTGGGTGTTTGTAAATTCAGGGAGTTGTCAGATTGTCCAGTGGTAAATTCAGAGTTTCACTCTCGGAGCATTCAGAGGGTACACTGGACACTCTTGCCAAGGAGTAGGGTTGATCCGAGCGTTCTGACCTCACAACGGCAGTCAAACACCCAAGCTAACTTGGTAGCAATTCCAGACACAAATGAGAGAACAGCTCACTCTGACCATTTTACTCACCCTAGCAGAGCTGGCTAGACTGTTTTTATCTTATCCAGAGCATTGGTGCCTATAACTGTGCTGCTAGCAACAATTTAATTTAGCTTTTTTTGCCGACGTTTACTTACATCGGCCACATTCAATTGGTGTTAAGCGTCCGTAAATTCATCAGTTATTCTGCACTTCTGCACTCAAACAGCCTAACCAGCTCCGCTAAGGCGAGATAAATGGTCAGAGTGAGGTGTTCTGTCATTTGTGTCTCAAAGTAGCTAGCAAGATAGCCAACTTCAGCAAGTTAGTTTGGGTACCTGACTGCCAGTTGTGAGGTCAGAACACTCTGATCAACCCTACTCCTCGGTCAGAGCGTCTAGTGTACGTTCTCAATGCTCCTAGAGCTAAATGCTCTGAATTTACGAACACACTCCAGAGGGAACACACTCCAGAGGGAATTTGCGAACACACCCAAATACAACCAAGAGCAATGTAGTCTAAACTAGCAACGGTCACAGCAAATTAACATTTTCATTTAATCAACACTGTCAAGTAAAGCATATTAAGGTTATAATATTGTAGAGAACAGTCTAATGGTTCATTCATTCAAACTAGAGAGAAATAGGATACGGCTAGGGTCAAAATGATTGATTGATGACCATACGTCATGATGACGTGTACATGTCTGAATATGGGCCTCCGGCCCGTCCCCCCTGTTCATGTGTTCACGTGTTAGAGGGTGTGTGTTATTTTATATATCTATGGTATGCTTTGAAGTAGGCCTGTTGCTTGATGTCTAGGGGGCTGGTTGAACTGGGGAGGGTGGTGTTTGAGTGTTTGAACTTTTGGGACCGTGTATGTCCCCCCCACCCCCAGTTTTATCTCCCTTGTGTTTGTTATCTATGAAGCAGGAATGTCCAGGGTTATGTATCTGGGGCCTAGGCTTTATAAATGTCCAGAACAAGCCATTTTTTAAGACCTGAATATTAAACATCTAAAATATGTCTACAAGGGGAATTCTCAGAGTGCTCTGTAGCTCATGTCATGAATCCAACGCCAAAAGCCTGGAGGATATTTTGCTTGAGGCTCCCGAATGTTTTAAAGGATTTTTGTGTACAAGCGAGGGACATATTTTGTACATATTCAACCTGGAGGAATCTACGGTTAAGATATTCACAGACAGCGTGTCCCAACCCTTTTATCGTGCAGAGCACGAGCCTTTTTCTCCAGCGCTAAGGCTTAAAATAAGGCTAGCTTTGTGTCAAATGGAACGCGTCCTGAGTGCTTCAAGACTGCCAGGATATGCGTTGGAAGAACAAGTCTGTGGACGAAATGATCTAATGGCTCTGAGAGTCACTTCCATGGGGTATACCCCGGACTACCCCCTACGTCATGATGACGCGTGCATGTTTAAATATGTGCCCCCGCCCCGGCCCCCCTGTTCGTGTGGTCATGTGTTAGAGGGTTTTGCGATCAGTGGCAAAGCTGTGATGACTGTAGCCTCGGAGGCAGGACCGCGTCTGAAACATTGAGAAAGGGCAAAGTATACAGCCGCAATATACGATGCACCAAAAAAGCGGTTTCTAAACGTGTATAGAACCCAGATACCTCCCGCAACTGCGCTGAAAGATGAAGTGCTGATTGATTACTTGGCCTGTAGCGTGAAACTCTATACGTTAGCCGAAGGAGAAGAATATACCGACCAGAAATTAGCCGTGACTTATGAGGTTGAAGACTGGACGGTTTTTCGACAGGTTTTGTGTCCCGAACTGAGCCGTATCACCAAGGGTTACAGCTTGTTCACGGGCTACGAGACCCGTTGGGAAGGTACCCCGGACACCTCAGGAAGAGTATTTCACCGGGTGAAAATACAAAGAAAAAATGGACTTCCCTGCGGCTGCGTTGAATTCTACGTCAGCACAGCGGAAATCCGAAACCAAAACATCCGGGATGGCGGTTCGGACGGGGATTTCCAGCTTCGAATGCTTATCCCCTTTAAAAGCTGGCCTTTAATGGAATTGAAAATGTTGGAGATGTTGGACGCTTTTGTTTGTACAGAGCCAAAAGCGCCAGAGCATTGTTCGGCTAAAGAAGTGCATAATATATACGAATCCGGAGGATTACGACTCAAAGCATCCCCAAGAAGTTACAACGTCAGGAGAGGCAGCCCCCAAAGAAACCGAGGTAAGCGGGTGTTGTTAACCCCGCCCAGATACCCCGAGGGCTGGTTCAAGAATAAAAGGCTGGTTCTTAAAACCTACAGTTCTTAACCTACGCATTGACCATGGATATTCCTAACGCATACCCGAACTCCGAAACGGCCTGGGCTCCCGACACTAAGGATTGTATGCCTCGCAGCCCTCCATTCTACTCCCCCCTGGCAAGACCCTCGACACCCCTACATGTACACAACCTGAGGACGTGTTTGATGGGGTGGTCAGTACTATTTTGTGGACACAATCAAGGCCTCAGTAGCCACGCTTTTAGACGTGGTGATTGGAGAATATATACGAGAAAAATGCATCGGTTGTGAGATTAATCACCCCAGCCAGCGCAGGCATCCCTGCCTATACGACCCCCCAAGATACTACTTCTTCAACAATTTTGAGGCGCTGGTGAAAAGACTTTGGTCCTGCCGGTTTATACCATCGCTGGTCAGAGCCCTGGAGGCTATGGGCCTTGTGCCGTCTATCCCCAGAGTTTACGGGGTAACTGAGGCATTCCTACACGAGCTGAAGGAGTTGATTCACATACACGAGAAACTCAAAGAAATCCGACACACCCTGGTGGAGGATAAAAAATACAGGGAGGCTGTGGTGTCTGGCTCAATAAACCCCAAGAGCCCGAGTGACATTTTTGTTATTTAGATGTAGAGCAATGGGTAACTATGTGTATACGATGTTAGAGAGAATAAATACATTTTTTCTTTTGAGAGAACTTACAAGTGTTATGCATCAAATTATTGAAAATAAAGTGAACAATGTCTCGTTCTACACAACCCCCAATTCCGGGGGTAATGTAGAGCGTGTTTTGAAAATGGCACAAATCATGAATCATGTACGACATGCGGGCGAGTGTCCACAATGGACACAAATGGTAACCCGGCTTGGTGGTGATTCTGAAGAACTAGAAACAACCTTGTCTAAGATTTAACTTTATTTGTTTGAAACACCCTTTAATTGTAACATGTATCATATTTGTTGTTTATATACTTTTATAGCTGATGTGTCTGTTGTAAAAATTCAGCGAAACAAATATGTTTTAATCTAAACCAAATATACAAGGTTTTACATGATTCGATCATAGCAAAAGGGGGGGCATGTATCCTGCAACGAATTATGGATTGTTTGTATACGTAATACCTAAAGTTTTCATGAAAATAAAAAATCCCAAAAATGAAAATGAAATGTTGTTGTTATTTGAAAGTGGCTCATTAACGTTATTGTACCTCAGAGAGGCAAGAAGGATGGCAGAGCAGATTTTGAAAAACATTTATTATAATCCCTCTAACCCAGGGTCTTATGGGGGTAAGGAACATTTACAGCGAGCTTTAGCCGAAGAAACAGGTCACAGGTTAAGCGAGGCTAAAGTCAATGAGTGGCTATCCCAACAGGATGCGCACACTCTGCATAAACCCGTGAGAAAACATTTTCCCAGAAATAGAGTTTTTTCTACACACCCATTGTCCCAATTTCAGGCTGATCTATGTGACATGCAGGCCCTAGATAAAAAATGAAGGAAATCGCTACATGCTAACGGTCATAGATATTTTCTCTAAAATAGCTTTTGTCCGGGTCTTAAAGAATAAGAGCGGCGCTGAGGTGACCCGGGCATTTGCCTCTATCTTGAAGGAAGGAGGCGCCCCCAAGAAAGTGCAGACCGATTGCGGAAAATAATTTTTTAATAAGACCTTTCAGAAACTCATGAAAAAGCACAATATAGTACATTTTGCTACAGGATCGGATTTGAAAGCTTCTGTGGTTGAACGCTTTAACCAAACTCTGAAGGAGCGGCTTCTACCTGACTCTCCCCAGTAATGTGTCCGCACATATATATCGTAATAATCAGAGTTCTAATTATACAACCAATTTTCCAAAGCCTATAGAGTTATCAGAGGCCTGGGAAGTAGGGCTCAGCGAGATTACATACCCCCATAGCTGATATAATATCAAAGATAAGGACCGGGAATTTTATTTCAAAAAGTTAACGGAACCTGCAAAATTTATTAAGGTTAAAAAAGGGTTCTATAGAACCGTCGAAAGGCTCGTCTCCGAGTTGAATGAACGTCTATCGCAGAACAGTATGGAAATATTCCTGATGAACAACCCTATACATAAAAGGGTACAAATCTCAGGAGATGCTTCCGGGGGGATAAAGACCGGAGGTAATTTAGCATACATGTTGGGGATGGGGCCCAATACATGGACGTATGTGAGAGATAAATTATTCCCATTCCCCGCGGATATACATGCAGGATTTTACAACATATTTGTGTATACCGACATCATATCCTATCAAAGGGTCGGAGACAGCTGTGTGCCACTCCTGAGAACGGTTCATATAGATGGAAAGGACGGCGACATAGTCACTGTCACCTACGACAAGCCACACTACGTACCTGTAAACAAGAAATATATTGAAAACATTCTTGTTGAGCTTAAAACGGATCAGAACGAAAACATTGAATTTACTTATGGTAAAACGATTGTAAAACTCCACTTTAGACCCACCAAAACCTCTCTACATATATAATATTAGTATTATATATTTTATATACATAATACATCTAAATTAAAATTATGGAACACCGACATCTCGACCCTAACCGGTATGTCACATACTATGTGGATCAAGTGGGTAATGGGTTACCCGGATATTATGGATCGCCCACAATGTATGGTTCGGGGATCGGAGGGATATTTCGTAACCTCTTTAGGATGGTTTTACCGTTTATGAAGAGAGGCTTCAGCATAGCCAAACCGCATTTAAAATCAGCAGCAAAAATATATAGTAAGTGAGGTTGTCGCCAATGCGATAACCAGAAGGGCGTCACCAGATGTCGAGAGTCAAGAAGGCTCGGGGTCGATGATGTTGTCTCGAAGAACGAAAAAGAGACCTCCCGGTATAAGGCGAAGACTTGCGCCTAAAAAACGGAGGTTAACGGTTAAAAGAAACTCAGTTAGTCAAAGACGGGGTAAAGTGAGGAGGTCTGGACCAAAAACGGTAAAAAGAATACTCGGAAGTATTTTCTAAAAGAACAAGCACCATGGCTCTTTTACACCGCATGTCCTCTGAAGCTATAAAAACAGAGCTCGATCTTTTCACGGCCCCCTTAACCCAACATTCAGTAGAGGGGTCCAGTTATGTGGAGATAGCCCCACTCTCTGCCATTACAGACAACGGCCCCATAGAGTTTTTCATACCAGGCCACGGTGACAACTATCTGGACCTCAACAACACCTTGGTGCATTTGCGTCTGAAAGTGACCAAAAGAGATGGTATTGATATTGCAAACGATGCCAAAGTGAGTCTCATTAATTACCCAGTGGCCACCATCTTCTCCCAAGTGGATGTGACTTTGGGGGAACGTCTTTTAGTTTCCCCCAAAGGGATATACATTGTTCATAATGTAGCTAACATTTTTCCTGTTACGTGCCGGAACATGGGTTAACAAGTCATGCATAACTTTATCTTCAACAGGCATTTGATATTCAGACGGTAAGCTCGCAGGTACAGGCATTACAGGGGCGTGGCTCTCGCGAGGCTCGTCATCTTTTAAAGGGTCCTGTAGGGAAATAGTTAAATGGCCTGTCTCTCTCTCCCCTTGTTTCACCAAGGACAAATACCTTTGCAAGAGGTTTGTGTATTTCTGGACCTTATCATAGGGGTTCAATCCTTTTTGATTCAAAATATCCTTCATGGCCGTATCCAAATCATTTTCCGCTGTTTGTCTGATATTTTCGGGACCCTGCACGTGTTTTTAAGTCTATCCAACTCTTGTTGTGGCACCAGATACATTTTATTGGCCATCACCCTATGTGTTCAACCCCACGTCGGGCTGCAATAAGGCTGGTGATGAAGGGCACGGCTATACTTAGTAAAGGTAGAATAAAACCGCCAGACTGCTGTATGCTATGTCGTTTCTTTTGAAGACTGACTCTTTTATTGGCAAAGAGCTTGATCGAGGTCTTTTGTCTCTTTAATTTTTTCAATTGTGTCAGGGTGAGTGGAATGCGTCCTTTGAGAAGATTCAAAGCAATCTCACATAGGGATAATATGAGATCTGAAGAACAGTGACCCAAGATGGCCTTCCGTTCATTAGATGTAGCCCCAACTAGGCTTCTCAAGAGGGGCAAGTTTATTTTTAAACGGAGAGACATAGCGGCTAATTTTTTTAGGAATGTACGCAGCCGGCCACTCCCACGGGAACAGACCAGTTCGTAGCCTCAGGTGTTCTGGAGTATTTTCTTTTAAATCCACGATTAAATAAGAAAATGGCGCTTGGGTAGCGTCCTCGTAGCTCTCCATAAAGTAGGATTTCCTTCCCGGGTACATCTGCTGAGCTAGAGTGTTAATTTGTAGTTTGTCTCTAGGATTTTTGAACAAAACCATGTAATTGGCGTTCAAACTGATGGTGCGGCTATTTTTACCTTGGTGAAACACATTCTGCACCAAGTAAAGCACGGACAGGTTTCTGATGAGTATATTGGGTAAACGCTCGGGCAATTTCGGGATGTTCGCTACCTGCAAATAGCATATCGTCCAAAACCAACAGATTGTTTTTATGAGGAGGTAAAAGTTCATCATCAGACAAGGTATCAGGTATTCCTTCAACAAACTTGATTTTTATTGTCTTCAACAATTCATCATACAGAGGTTGATAACATGAATAACACCACACAACATTATCAGGCTTTTGAGATAACACATGTTCAGAATTCTCTAAAATACTTTTTACAAAACAAGTTTTACCACTATTCGAAGGCCCTGCGATTAAGGCCGAAAAACCGGGGTCAAAACCTTCTACAGCAGTCATTATATCTTAAGCTTTAAGACCCCTGTAGCTTGTAGCATAAGTCAGTAGCCAAAGGGGTAATGTGGTCCAGTCAGGCAAAAGCAGTCTCTTGTCATAGACAACCCTGAATCTTTTAGTCAGTGGGGCCTTCCTCAGATGGAAGCCCTTTATTACACCCAACAATCTTTTTGTAGGAGCTCCTAAATCTCAAAGTCACTATTCCTGTCATTTAGGAACCCCCCTCGAACAAGCGTGTGATTGATTCCTAGTTTTTACACGAGGGGTATTTTTTCATAGTTTTTGAGTCACGCCTGACACACTGCGGCCTGTAGCATAAGTCAGTAGCCATAGGGCAATGTGGTCCCGTCAGGCAAAAGCACTCTCTTGTCATAGACAACCCTGAATCGTTTAATGAGTGGGGCATTCCTCAGATGGAAGCCCTTTTTATCCCTAACAATCTTTTTGTAGGAGCTCAAAATCTCCAAGTCACTATTCCTGTCATTTAGGAACCCCTCGACCAAGCGTGTGATTGATTCCAAGTTTACACGCTGGGCATTTTCATAGTTTTGAGTCACTCCTTTGGCTTTCAATACGACGTGATTCTTTAGCGTTCTAAAAGCATAGCTTTTGGGCCCACAGGATGACCATTCTGTGATATGGTCACCCTCTGCGAGTTCGCTCGTTAAGCCACCCAGATAGTTGCTGAGTGGGGGGCTCCAATCCCCTGGTTTGCTTACATAGACCACAGAGTCTGTGTCATGGTAAAGCACCCGCCTCTGAAGCTGCTCCATGAGCTTGTACAGTTCAAGTCGGCCATAGGCCGTGGTAAATGCTGCAAGAAACACATTTACATTACCCGGGGGTAGAACCCACTTCTTGTTACATCGCCATTGCACCAAGGCAATGTCTTGACTCAAGAATGAAAAATTTGAAATTTCGTATTGGTTCGAAAAACCGAATTCCAAAAATTCTTCAGGGTCTTTAATAATCGACATTGTTAGCATATTACACCTCTGCGCTAATTTGCCCCAAAGCGAATTTAAGTACAATTTCGACACATTTCGTTTGGTTTTGTTGACCTCTATTCTGTCAGGGTCAAGAAGGATGCCTTCTCTGTCATGATAGTCTTGAATGTACCTGTCTTTACTCTCTTGATCTGTGACCGATGCAGGATAGCCTGAAGCCATTTGCTTACATCTCAAGAAGGTCTTGATGTACTCTTTAAAAAGAGTGTCTGATTTCTTTGAAAAGTTCCATACTTCAAAGATTTTGGCCACATGATACCCCATCTCTAAAGCCTTAGAGAATTCAGCTGTGACCCATACACCTGTCAGTGCTCTTTCTTGATCAGTGTGATCACATGGGGTTTGTTGTATGTTTTCACTGCAGGTGCGACAAAGGGGAAAGAAAAGTTTTCCTTGAGGGCCCCTGTAAGGCAACACAGGTATAAACAAACCCCTTGGAGGGTAGACTGTTGCTTTGATCAGACCAAAATAGTTTTGAGGTAAGTCAAAATCACGATGAATAATTTCAGCATGACCTATAGGATAGCATGAGGAACTCATTACATGCGGATAAAGGGATGTAAAATCCACATAGCCTATTGTCTCGTCGGGTTGCGCTACATACCTCAATGTCAAAGCATTGGTACGGCCGCCATACAAGGCCTGTCTTGGCTCCAGAGGTTCTGGGGTGTCAAAGCTGGAAAGGAATGCTTGAACATGAGGATCAGACTTTTTGAGGGCTGTCCATTCGTGCTCCCACAAAACAACCACTTTTAGACCGTAAGTAGCCTGTAAAGAAGCAACTTTGTCTTGAAACTCTTGGTACATTTCCCCAAAAGTCTTTTGGGTTAGGACACACATGTTCTGGGGCACAAAGCAAGATTTGCAACCATGGAAGAAACAACCATTGTACTCATACACGGTCTCAACCCCGTCAATCTGGGTGTAGCCATCTACATGGTAATGTAAATGTCTTTATCCTGGGCCATATACTCTAGCCATTGAATGGACCCACTAGAGTATGCCTTGAATTGGCGTCGGTAGTTGTCAGGCGAGGGGATAGCTATAGAGGCTGTAGGCAGATAGTGTGTACGGTATGTTTTCATGCATGCTGATGCAATAGTTGTACAACTCCAGGGGTCAATGCCTGCATCTTTGATGACCTCTTCTCTGAATCTGAGGCATCCTTCACGAAGTATAACCACATCATTGTCACAGTATGATTCCATCTCTTTATGGAAATCAAAGGTGCCATGTCTTACTGTCTCATACCAAATCATGAATCTCTCACGCTCTTTGGGAGACATTTGATCACACCCGTACATTTCTGGGCTGGGATATGATCCGATATAATAGATTCTCCTCAGATGTGAAGAAGTGGGGGAACCAGCCTTTCACAGAGTTTTCAAAACCCAAGGCCTCTGGCATTTGAGCCAATCTCATGGGTAAGAAGCTTAAACTGTCAATGTATCTCTGGTTGAAGGCTGGATCTACAAAACAC
The DNA here is from genome assembly GCF_023373465.1 of Oncorhynchus keta. NCBI lineage: Eukaryota > Metazoa > Chordata > Actinopteri > Salmoniformes > Salmonidae > Oncorhynchus > Oncorhynchus keta. The sequence continues at coordinate 33,470,075 of NC_068446.1, read as the reverse complement.
AAGATTTTACTACCTTGCGCCTTTACTACCTTAGAAAGAGTAGTGCACAATTGGATCCTTCTGCAGACCACTTTTCCCCTTGAATGTCATGGTAGATACAAAAATAGGCAAATGATCCCCCGATTGCTGATTTGTCTCAAAATCATAGAACACATATTTCTCTGAATGTTCTTCTTCAGCCAAGGGCTGAATATAACACTCGTGTGGCACTTCTTGAACCACTTCAGCATTTCTGCTTTTCAGAGCCCCTTTACAGATTGGACAATGTATGATTCCACAAATATGTGGTTTAGGGCTATCTATTTTAAGGCTGTAATTGCAATGACATTTTGGGTATTTCTTTTTAATGGCACAAATGCTTACAGATTTACAGGCCTTAGGGTGCCATGTTTCAATTTTGTGTTTATCGTAACAGTAGGTCGAACGACATGTGCGATGGCAATCCTCACATGGTGTCAAGTTTAAGGTTTGTATAGGGCACTCTGCATCCTGACATACCGAACAGTTATAACGGCGCGAGTGCCCCCCCTTTCGGGTGTAGCCGGTATGGCAGGATGGACACACATAGGGTGCACCTATGAACGCCTTGATGTTGGTAACGGCATAGTAATGTTCGTTTTGCACATAAAAGTACAGAATCTGAGGGTGCGGTTGGGGGGTGTGTCACGTAGAGTAGGCCAGAAGGCTAAACTGGATAACCTAACCTCTATCAAAATAAAAAGATGGCGGAGCCGCAAAAGTTCTTCTGTGCAAAGGTGTTTATTTACAAGTGATTCCGGAACAAAAAACAACAGTACTGCCATCAACGTCTACCTTATGGGACAGCTTAAAAACAATGCTGCCCCATCCACAGCTCAATCCAAAATTCTCCTCCATGACTGAAAGAGAGGCTCCTTTTGTAGGGCTAGCCCCTCCCCTCAGAACAATTAACCCTGATTAATTAATCAACTAACAATACAAACCTACATTTTCCATGAACTAAACATACTAAAGGATATACATTGCAACACGGTTTTAAACAATATCACAACATAACATTTACAACATTACATCACTACTGACAATATCTTTCAATATGCCCATATGCATTAATGAGCCATTTGGGACAGGCACTATAAAGCCAACCCAATTCCCTTAGCTCGGGTCCTTTTCCAGCATACCCGGAAGCTACAGAGATGGAGAGAGAGGTACAGACAAACAAACAATGCGCTCATCCACAACATTGATAAGTATATTAATTATTGTATCTCTCAAATATGAACACTGACAAGTGTGAAATGCATGCACCAAGACAGAAGTTAATTTGTGTGTCGACCCACATTGTTAACTTATCTTATAATGGCGCAGGGAGGAGTGATGAATATGTGTGTGCGTTAAAGAACCAAATGCTGCCCGCGGCCAGTGACGGACTTCTACGTCACAGGGTGTTTTGGAACTTCAAGAGAGCTGCATTAGCTCTACTGTGGTACAAAACCACAATCTTGATATTCAGAAGGTTTTCAAATTTGACAATGTCTGAGAATGCCACCCCTTCATGTATCCCGAGACCCACCGCCGTTTGGATCTCTCTAGCCTTTTGCAATGCCATCAGATCAGTACATCCGGGGTTAAGTAAATGCGCTAGGCCTATTGCAAAACATAGCTTATTATTGGGATTGTGAACGTTTATGAGGTAGGCCCTTTTATTGCTTATGATTTCTGACTGCATTAGGCTATCAAGCTTCCTTCTCTGCCCACCACCCCCCTGCGGTTGACGTATTATTTGCACTACAAGCTCGAGGGTCCGATCGGCTATGATGGCTAAATTTGACTGAACAAGGCGTTCTACCAGCGCTGTAAATTGTTCAAGATCTGCTTCGCCATTGGGTAAAATAAGAGATACTGTATTATGCAGGCTATCTCCACATATTTCCAACTGTAAGACATCACGAGGTTCGCCATAATCTCTTGCCGTTTCTAACAGGTCATTCAGAGTGTCCATTATCATCATGTAAAATACAGCATAGTCAAGATTCTGATTCACACATAGGAAATTGAAAAACTGTCGAATCTCTGTATTGTTCCTGTACACAACCCTGACACGTCTATCATGAACATATGCCTCCAGATTTATTAGACAATTGTCCAATTCCCCAAAAACATCTTGTGGCGTTTCAGACTCTACGGACCTGGGCGTTCGTTACTGGTTGTTCTATCGCTGTTGGGGTGGTCGGGGCCGAAATTGTCTGACTCTCGTTCATCCGATTAATTAAGGTTATGAGGGCTTCGGGAATCTGGGATAACATGTTTTCCTCAGACGCCCCTGACTCGTTCATACGATTAATCATTTCTAAGAGTTCGGCTGGAATCTGTGTTAATATGCTTTCATCTAACGTTCCTGACTCGTTCATACGTTTAATAACTTCTAGGAGTTCGGCTGGAATCTGGGATAAGAGGCTTTCAACTGTCTCCCCGTGTTGCGTTAGTTCTGCCATTTTTGGATAATTAAGGGTGTTCGTTTTTTTTTTGGTCTTTCTGTAATGGTTGGTGTTACATGTATGATTTTAGCTTCTGTATTTGCGTTTTTTAATGGGGTTGTAATGCTTTAATGCTGTTTAACATGCGTGGAATTGTTCTATGCCAGAATAACATATCGTCTCTGTACTGTCTCTCAATTAAATCCCCTAGTCGTTTGTATAGCAAAACATTCCTCGATTTCAAAGCCCTGGAAAATAATGTGAAAAACCTTTCTTGTTCGGCTGCAGGTACTGAGGCCGTAGAATTGACTGGGTCTATAAGGTTGGCCGCATCACAGAATAGCTGGTCGTCAACATCTGACATGTCATTAAAAACAGGTCTCTCGGGTGTTTCATCGGGAATGCTCGGGGCGCCGGAATCCCCCAGCTCTAGATGTATGTGGTCGTCTGTGCCGTTTTTCGCCGGGGCGGAGTCTGATGAAAATAATACATACAAAATTACATTATTAGATATAAAAAAATATATGTTAGCTACATACAAATGTCAAATACCTTTCCGTTATAATAATATATATTAACCTCTTGCTCCTACCTGACACCCAGGCGTCCCATCTAGACATCTGGAAATGCAAATGCGCTACGCTAAATGCTAATAGTACTAGTTAAAACTCAAACGTTCATTAAAATACACATGCAGGGTATTGAATTAAAGCTACACTCGTTGTGAATCCAGGCAACAAGTCAGATTTTTAAAATGCTTTTCGGCGAAAGCATGAGAAGCTATTATCTGATAGCATGTAAGACCCCAAAAGACCCGCAGGGGACGTAAACAAAATAATTAGCATAGTCGTCGCTACACAAACCGCACAAATAAAATATAAAACATTCATTACCTTTGACCATCTTCTTTGTTGGCACTCCTAGATGTCCCATAATCACTGTTGGGTCTTTTTTTCGATTAAATCGGTCCATATATAGCCTAGATATCGATCTATGAAGACTGTGTGATAAACAAAAAAAAATAGCGTCTTATAACGTAACGTCATTTTTAAAAATTAAAAAAGTCGACGATAAACTTTCACAAAACACTTCGAAATACTTTTGTAATGCAACTTAAACGTTAATAAGCGATCAAATTGATCACGAGGCAAAGTATATTCTTTAGCTGTCCGTCTGGAAATAATGTCCGGGTAAATCTCAACCAAAATATCCGGTCGGAGACCGAAAGAAATGCGCTGCCTTGCGTCTGTTTGACCAAGAAACAAATAGTAGGCAAATGACAAGACTCTAGACAACATGTGGAAGCTGTAGGTATTGCAACCTCAGCCCCATTAAATGTGGTTCACCTTTATCAATGGGTTCAAGTTGCGCATGGATATATTTTTCCATTTTCAGTGATCAGATTTTCCTGCACTTTTCGATGAAACACACGTTCTGTTATAGTCACAGCCGTGATTTAACCAGTTTTATAAACGTCTGAGTGTTTTCTATCCACACATACTAATCATATGCATATACTATATTCCTGGCATGAGCAGCAGGGCGCTGAAATGTTGCGCGATTTTTAACAGAATGTTCGAAAAAGTCTGGGGTAGGAGTAATAGGTTAACAATACATAGTTAAAATACCTCGGCTTTTTTGCCGCTTGTTGTGACGAATCGCCGAAACCGGGGGTGTGTGACTTTTTCCCTCTAGCGTTCCAGATTCTGCTGGGCCTGTCTCCGGGCAGTCTGAAAAAACATTATTTGTCTTTGTTTTAACATAGGCTATCAACAGATCTATAACTAATAAAAAGGCTGATAACTAATAACAAAACTGTATAATGGTCTCATACCGTGTCCCTGGAGCGCCTGCTCGTGAAGCAGCAAGTTCCCGGCCCAACAGTAGTTTTCGGGTGGGCTTGATTCCGAGCAATGTACTTGGGCCACCGCTGTTCTTTGCCTGTTGCGGTCTGGAATATTTCGGGAGGGGGTCGATGTTCCCTGGATTCGCGGTGAGTTGGAAAAATCGCTCGTACAGAACGGTAGAATTGCAAGTCCTGCGTGTCAGATGTACATAACGCATCCTTTATCATTCCTGGCTGTATGTCGGCTGTAAATACATAAAATAGTTTTAAAAAAATAGTACACCCTATTTTTAAATTTTTATATATAAATGTTCTTGGGTATGTGTTTAATTATAAGGACTTACAACGAAAAAAGGACGCTGGTGACTGCCTGCCAGACTTTTGCTCCTGCGAACCCCCCTCCTGTTCCAGATCCGGTAAATTGCGTAAAAGCTGCGTAAATGTCCGGGATCCTAGACACCATTAGACAATATTAACTGTTATACGCTATATCTACACTTTAAAAAAAAAAAACTATATTGGCCTTTTGGCCTGAAATACCCAAATAACTAGGGGTTAATATTCCAATAATATTCAGACAAATCTTAAAATATGTTTTTCATTTTACTCACCTCCAGAAATATCCATTATGCGAGATTCACTTATTCCGAATATTATTATTATTATTATTATTTTTTTTTAAATCTGTCCGTGCAGCTCAATATTCGGGCCTGTATGTTTGCGCTAAAGCAATGTTAACAACGTTAAAAATAGTTCTGTCCCTAACTATCTAAAAGTACGGAATGAGTTTTTGAGAGATGTATGCTACACCCCACCCCTGTATGTCTATTTTAGAGCCCCCAAAAGGCTTTGAATTCAAAGTACCGTTCTGTCTGCATTGGGTTTGCTAGAATCCCTGTGTGTTGATTAGATATCAGTGTTTAACCCGGGCTGTAGGCCTATATCTTGACAGGCCATATGACGGATAATGTAAACCTTGGTTTCAAACGATTCTCTACAGATAGAGCTCTGGGACCCCGGGTTGAACCCCACCACCTTAGGATTTATGTAACACACACACAACCACACACACACGCCTGTTGCTACGCCCCCAAGACCACTCACACACACACACCCCTGATTCTATTTTACTTCGCGACAGAGCTGGAAGACGTTGTTAAATAGGCTTTTCCCATAGTTAAAGGGTGAGATACCATTTTTTAAATTCCTTTTATTGAATTCCAAAATATTTCGTACAACCTTTAAGACATCTTTGAATTAAGTAACACATTTGAATAATATTTAAACATGCATCACACGTGTTTTATGTAAAAATAAAAACCTTGGAGGCCGGTCTTTGTACATTATTACAAACTTTAATAAAACGTAATGTTCACAACATACCCATGTAGAAATAGACTATAAAATAATACATGTTTTTTCAGATCTTACAGTTGTCTGCGCCAGACCCTAGCGTGAGAGAAAAGAGCGCTACCCCTTAGTTAAATGGGGGCTATACATTTTCAAAAATTAACACCTACATTTTAACAAACGTTATAATTCAATTTTTTTTACTATTTCTTCCAGATATAGGGGTCCTGTTAGCCCTGAACATTATCCGTTTCCAATTCCCCATCGCAAAGTCTTTTCCGCGCTCCGTCGAAGCTCTGTCCACTTTCCTGCCAGGGAAGGATCCACCTTCGACCTTGTTGTTGTTCCGGGTTATGTCTCAACGATAACCTCGGCCATCGCCGTAATTGTTCACGATTTTCGAAAAGACTGTCCAGCTTATTCATCAGGGTTCGGAAAATGTGGTAATCGCGCCATTTAAAACTGAACATTATTTGAACATTTTTTACATCCTTTCATGCTTTGGAGGATACATATGAACTGACCGTTTTCATAGCATTTGCCCTATCAAATTGTTCACATGCTAAAATTGTCACTCTGGAGTCCGGGGTATAAGCCATGGAAGTGACTCTCAGAGCCATTAGATCATTTCGTCCACAGACTTGTTCTTCCAACGCATATCCTGGCAGCCTTGAAGCACTCAGGACGCGTTCCATTTGACACAAAGCTAGCCTTATTTTAAGCCATTATCGCATCCTTAGCGCTGGAGAAAAAGGCTCGGGTTCTGCACGATAAAAGGGTTGGGACACGCTGTCTGTGAATATCTTAACCGTAGATTCCTCCGGGTTGAATATGTACGAAATATGTCCCTCGCTTGTACACAAAAATCCTTTAAAACATTCGGGAGCCTCAAGCAAAATATCCTCCAGGCTTTTGGCATTGGATTCATGACATGAGCTACAGAGCACTCCGAGAATTCCCCTTGTAGATATATTTTAGATGTTTAATATTCAGGTCTTAAAAAATGGCTTGTTCTGGACATTTATAAAGCCTAGGCCCCAGATACATAACCCTGGACATTCCTGCTTCATAGATAACAAACATAAGGGAGATAAAACTGGGGGTGGGGGGGACATACACGGTCCCAAAAGTTCAAACACCACCCTCCCCAGTTCAACCAGCCCCCTAGACATCAAGCAACAGGCCTACTTCAAAGCATACCATAGATATATAAAATAACACACACCCTCTAACACGTGAACACATGAACAGGGGGGACGGGCCGGAGGCCCATATTCAGACATGTACACGTCATCATGACGTACGGTCATCAATCAATCATTTTGACCCTAGCCGTATCCTATTTCTCTCTCAAACTAACCAAACCATCAGTCCTAGCTTGCTATTATGAAAATCTAATTCAACAATGCCAATAATGTTTTCAATTTTACTTTTGATTTCAAAAGCAGCTCAAACATAGAACATGTAAGAATGAACTATAGCCAATGGATTCTATCTTGCTGATATACATAGGGAAATAATGCACGCTCTAGAATGCCCTTCAAGCCAATCAGAAACGAGTATTCAACAATGGTATAAATATTATTATAAACTGGGTGGTTCGAGCCCTGAATGCTGATTGGCTGACAGAAATGGTATATCAGTCCGTATACGACAGGTATGACAAAGCATTTATTTTTACTGCTCTAATCACGTTGGTTACCAGTTTACAATAACAATAAGGCACCTCATTGCTTAATTATAAACTGGGTGGTTAGATCCCTGAATGCTGATTGGCTGATAGCCATGGTACAGTTTATCAGACCGAATACCATGGGTATGACAAAACATTTATTTTTACTTCTCATATTACGTTGGTAACCAGTTTGGCCATATACCACACCTCTTTGGAACTTAATGCTTAATTATAAACGGGGTGGTTCGAACCCTGAATGCTGATGGGCTGACAGACCGTATACCATGGGTATGGCGAAACATTTATTTTTACTGCTCTAATTATGATGGTAACCAGTTTAGAATAGCAATAACACACCTCTGGGGGTTTGTGGTATATGGTCAATATTCCAAGGCTAAAGGCTGTATCCAGGTACTACGTATTGCGTCTTGCCTAAGAACAGCCCTTAGCTGTGGTACATTGGCCATATATCACACCTCCTCGGGCCTTATCACTTAATTAATTACTAGGAGGACAGCTTGTGCTACAATAATTTCACATTTCTTATACATGCAAATATACTGAATATATTTTCATCAGTAACATGTCAAAGTGTTAGTCATTCAGGTTGTGTTTTCACTAGAGACACATTCCATCAGGTTGTGTGTTCCTTGGCTGACTCAAACATCACCCTGGTGACAAGCCAACAAGATTTTCCCTGCTGTTCGTCAGGTTCGGTTGTTACGGACCCCTCTGGCAACGCCGTGTGTCACCTCTCTGCTTCATTTCCTGAATCCCTTTACTGAATGTTGTAAATATTGATAAAAAGTGTATGGCGCATGGCCCGAGCATGAATTTGTAATATGTTTCTGTTTCAGAAAAAGTGACACCAGAAGGCAAAGTTAACAGTCTTTATCATAAGTAGTAAGGGAACTCTGCACCACAGTCTCAGGCCTACACAATATGGTCTCCACAACATAAGATTCATATACACTATAGTTCAGCAACTATGCACTCATCAGCATTTGACACAGATCTTGAATGAATACGTGTTGAGTAAAGAGTGGTCTGTGTTAATACTGTTAATGGGAAAATAATTGACCCAGTCTATGGGGGTTAAATAGGGATTTGTTAACTGATGGAACAATCCCTGAAATGTGTTGATTTTTCATGATCACTTGTAGAGACATCAGTTAAATCTGTTGTCTTGTGTCCTCAAGTCTAATAGGACATTATTCCCCTCAAACTTTACCAATTGTATTTATTTAAAAAATTCTTACTGTTTTAAAGTTATATTGACTTATGTTTCTCAAAAATGTGATGCATATTACAATGTGCAAAAAACGACGCATTTAAAGACGTAACAGTTAACTTCAATAGACATTTCAAATGGCTGCTCACTCTACCCTCGTATGACCACTCCCCTTTGCTGAGCTGCTGGGAGACATACTGGCAGAAGCACACCGCTCCCTCTAGTTGACCCTTGAAGCTGGGTTGGGGAAAATGGACGTCTCTCTTGGCCAGACAGCAGGTGTATCCTGATGAGAAGAGGAGAACAGCTCTCTGGAACATCTTCTTTAGCACAGGCCTGCTCATGGAAAGTGTCACCAAACTCTTTCCTACAACTGTAAATTTTTAAAGAACAACCATGCGTCCTCTACTGACGGAATGAGGTCAATATCCTTCCAGGATACCCGGGCCAGGTCGATTAGAAAGGCCTGCTCGCTGAAGTGTTTTAGGGAGCGTTTGACTGTGATGAGGGGTGGTCGCTTGACCGCAGACCCATTACGGACGCAGGCAATGATGCAGTGATCGCTGAGATCCTGGTTGAAGACAGCAGAGCTGTATTTGGATTTCAGGTTAGTTAGGATGATATCTATGAGGGTGCCCGTGTTTACGGATTTGGGGTTGTACCTGGTGGGTTCATTCATAATTTGTGTGAGATTGAGAGAATCAATCTTAGATTGTAGGATGGCCGAGGTGTTAAGCATGTCCCAGTTTAGGTCACCTAGCAGCATGAGCTCTGAAGATAGATGGGGGCAATCAATTCACATATGTTGTCCAGGGCACAGCTGGGGGCAGAAGGTGGTCTATAGCAAGTGGCAACGGTAAGAGACTTGTTTCTGGAGAGGCGGATTGTTACGACTTCTATAAATGGTGCGGTGGAGGAGTCAAACGCAGAGAGCAGGTAATATCGTACGTGAATCTATTTATTCCAACGACAGCGGAGACATGGACATGCCAACACTAGGGAGCATGAAACCACCCGTCCAAAATACTCAGGACTAAAACTGTCAGGAAAATAATGAGATAACACTTATACACCAACACCAAAATAACAGAGAACAAGCCCGCACAAATACCCAGTGGGCCTCGTGCCCTTAAATAGCCTACAAACAAACACTAACTCAAAACAGGTGTACCCAATTAAACCCAATAAACAGAAACAAACGGAAAGGGAATCGATGGCAGCTAATAGGCCGGCGACGACGACCGCCGAGCGCCGCCCGAACAGGAAGAGGTACCATCTTCGGCGAGATTCGTGACACGGATTTTTAAAAGTAGAAGCTCAAATTGTTTGGGCACAGACCTGGATAGTAAGACAGAACTCTACTGGCTATCCCTGCAGTAGATTGCAACTCCGCCCCCTTTGGCAGTTCTATCTTGCCGGAAAATGTTATATTTAGGGATGGAAATTTCAGGATATTTGGTGGTCTTCCTAAACCAGGATTCAGATACAGCTAGGACATCCAGGTTGGCAGAGTGTGCTAGGGCAGTGAATAAAACAAGCTTAGGGAGGGGGCTTCTAATGTTAACATGCATAAAACCAAGGCTTTTACGGTTACAGAAGTCAACAAATGAGAGCGCCTGGGGAATTAGGAGTGGAGCTAGGCACTGCAGGGCCTGGATTAACCTCCACATCACCAGAGGAACAGAGGAGGAGTAGGATAAGGGTACGGCTAAAGGCTAAAAGAACTGGACGTCTAGTACGCTCAGAACAGAAAGTAAAAGGAGCAGATTTCTGGGCATAATGGAATTTACCCCCACAAGTCATAATATACAGACAAGGGTATGGTAGGATGTGAATAGAGTGGGGGTAAACCTGTGCATAGAGTGACGATGAAAGAGATATTGTCTCTAGAAATATAATTTAAAGCAGGTGATATCACCGCATGTGTGGGAGGTGGAACTAAAGTGTTAACTAAGGCGTATTGAGCATGGCTAGAGGCTCTACAGTGAAATAAGGCAATACTTACTAACCAAAACAGCAATGGACAAGGCATATTGACGTTAGGGAGAGGCATGCGTAGCCGAGTGATCATAGGAGTCCAGTGAGTGGCTTAAGGCAGCTAGCGGGCCGGGGCTAGCAAGCTAGAAGAAGGGCCTTAGATGGACGTCGCGACGGAAGAAAGTCTGTTGTGGCCCCCTCGTGCAGTTACGTCGGTAGAAGGATCAGCAATGCTCCATGTGGTAAACCAGGCCAATTCGCAAAATAGGTATAGTGGCCAAAGAATTTGTCCGATGGGCCTCTTAAGCTAACAGTCCGATGTGCTCTAGACAGCTAGCGGGCCAGCGGATAGCAGGCTAGCGGATGGGCATTCAGGGGACGTCGCGATGGAGGAGCCAGCTGAGAGACCCCCTCGGGCGAATCACGTCAGTTGTCGAGTCGTGATGGGTCGGTGCGGGTCCAGGCCAGTCGGCAAAATAGGTATTGAAGCCAAAGGAGTGGCTGATGGACCTCTACGGCTAGATGGGCTTAGCGGATTGGCCTAGCAAGGCTAGCTCCAGCCTAATTGATTATTGCCTCGGGACAGAGACGTTAGCCAGGAGTGGCCACTCGGATAGCAGCTAGCTAGCTGCTCTGATCCAGGTGGGCGAAAAAAAGGTTCAGATCTTGCGGTAGGAATCTGGAGATAAGGAGAAAAATAAGTCAGATTTGCTCTGGTTTGAGTCACGCTTGGCAGACTGGCGAGAGTTGGGCTAAAGGTAGCTGATGACCGCTATCAGTGGCTAGTTGACTAGCTAGTAGCTGGCTAGCTTCTGTTGGGGGTTCAGGTTCAGAGGACGGATCAGCAGGGCTCCGTGTGGTAAACCAGGCCAATTGGCAAAATGGGTATTGTGGCCAAAGAATTTGTCTGATGGGCCTCTTAAGCTAACAGTCTGATGTGCTCTAGACAGCTAGCGGGCCGGGGATAGCAGGCTAGCGGGTGGGCATTCAGGGGATGTGGCAACGGAGGAGCCAGTTGATAAAATCCCCCTCGGGCAGAATTACGTTGGTTGTCCGGTCCAATTGGCAAAATAGGTATTGTAGCCCAAGGAGTGGCTGATGGGCCTCTTCAGCTAGCCGGGAGATGGCCCTAGCAGATGGCTAACTGACTACTAGCTAGTTCCAGTACTTAAGTATAAAAATAGCGGATCCATACCACATTGGGTGAGGCGGGTTGCAGGGGAGTATGTTCAGTCCGTAGATGGAAAGTGATATTAAAAATATTTTGACAAGACAACATCAGATAGATGGGCTACACATACAGAGACAGAGGGGAGCTGTTTGGTCGCTCAGTTGCTTTCTCAGGTGAGATTCATTCAGCCTCTTGCGAATTGAAGGAAAAATATGAAACACATAGAGACAAAAGCTAAATTATTTAATGTTATATATATATTTTTTCATTGGTCCATTTTTTAGGGAAGCCTGACTTCCCTTGGTATCCATGAATACCTGCCACTGACCCAGCACACCCCAGCAGAAGCTAATGTCCTCCATTTCCCATAGGATATATCTAATAAAGGTCTGTGAGCAAACTCTGGTTGTGTCTCTGACCCGGGGGCGTTTTAATATCGCTGTGATATTGAACCTATGGGGAATTTCTATTCGTCATCACAAGCATTTTTCTAAGCAAAGTGACATTCAGGAACGAATGAGACAAGGGATATTAAACCACCAACATCTGTGTCATCTCTCCCCATGCACTGTGCCTAGGAACCGGAGGCTTCCACTACTTTCCAAATTATTACGCCACCCTAACTCAGAAAAGTGAAAGTATTTGACCTGAGGGGTGGTAGGATAAGTCTGTATGTTTTCATTCTGTCTCTTGACCACCATATGGCCCAACATTAAGATACTGGTAGTGACAGGACTTGACAAGAGCATGAAGGTGAAAAGAAAACCAATCTTAACAATTTTATGTAGTTTCAAGTTAAAATCTCAAACATTAATCTGCTGCCCGCTTGATGCCTTGACCCCTGGGAGATGAGAGCAGCGAGTGATGAGCCTACACAGCTGGCTATTTCCTTCCTCCCAAAGTGTCCACTTGTTCAATTCCCTTCCCTGATTTGAAAGGAAATGGAAAATAAATATGGTGGAAACTTACTCTAGCTTGAGCCTCCACCAATGCTTTTAGTTTTGTGGGAAGTAGTGAATTAGTGTACACTTCAGGAGAAAGGAGGTATTATTGGGATGCCCAAGAGGGATGAATGCCACAGTACCACTCCTCCACTCCACTCCAAATGACCTGTACTGCAGAGGGCAGAGGAAAATGAGAAAATATGTTTTCTTGTCCTTTGAAAGTTCAGTTGTGTTGACACACTGAAGCCATTATTGTTTTAAAGATCGACCCAATGAAGCTGTTATTGTGTTAGAGATCTTCACATCATGACTCACCATGCCATGAGGAAACAAGACCTCGAAAACTGTGATACATCGGTCTCTCTCGTGATTGGTTTGTGCTACATAACACCTTATTTCAACAATATTATCTGTGCTGAAGGAATGCACAATGTTGTGGAAGCTTCTAGTGAATCCGTGGCAATTCATAGCAGTTAATTGTTACAGGCATATTTCGTTTCAGTCAGAGACCAGTTACTATAGTCTGACCACATACTAAACCTTGGAGATTTTCTCACCTATAGCAAGCCATAGATCTGACCCAGGTCTTTACATATAATATCCCTTAGTACAGGGATCATCAACTAGATTCAGCCACAGGCTGCCAGTTGGGGAACCCTGCCTTAGGGGGTATTAACTTTGATATATATATATAAATATATATATATTTGTTTCATTGTACCATTATTTAACTCGGCAAGTCAGTTAAGAACAAATTCTTATTTTCAATGACAGCCTAGGAACGGTGGGTTAACTGCCTTGTTCATGGACAGAACAACACATTTTGACATTGTAAGCTCATGGATTTGATCTAGCAACCTTTTGGTTATCAATCCAACACTCGAACCACTAGTCCGCCTGCCGCAATCCTCAACACCTGAAGTTCCTATTGCTTGTTAAATAGTACCCACAAAACACCAGTCTCAACGTCAACAGTGAAGAGCCGACTCCGGGATGCTGGCTTTCCTCTGTTTGTGTTATTTTGCCCATCTTAATCTTTTATTTTTATTGGTCAGTCTGAGATATTACTTTTTCTTTGCAACTCTGCCTAGAAAGCCAGCATCCCGGAGTCGCCTCTTCACTGTTGGTGTTGATACTGGTGTTTTGTGGGCACTATTTAATGAAGCTGGACAAAAAAATAGCTTTTCTTTCAAAAACAAGGATATTTCTAAGTGACCCCAAACTTTTCAACGGTAGTGTATATATTATAATCTATTCAATACTTTGTACAGTACTATAATCAAATGTTTTTTTATAAAGCCCTATTTACAGCAGCCAATGTCACAAAGTGCTACACTGAAACCCAGCCTAAAACCCCAAACAGCAAGCAATGCAGATGTAGAAAGGCAGGAAGAAACCTAGAGAGGAACCAGGTTCTGAGGGGTGGCCAGTCCTCTTCTGGCTGTGCCGGGTGGAGATTATAACAGTACATGGCCAAGATGTTCACATGTTTATAGATGACCAGCAGGGTCAAACAATAATAATCACAGTGGTTGTAGAGGGTGCAACAGGTCAGAACCTCAGTAGTAAATGTCAGTTGGCTTTTCATAGCCGATCATTCAGAGTTAGAGACAGCAAGTGCGGTAGAGAGAGAGAGTCTAAAACGGCAGGTCCGGGACAGGTAGCACAACAATCAATCAAATGTATTTATAAAGCCCTTTCTAACATTAGCTGATGTCACAAAGTGCTGTAGAGAAACCCAACCTATAACAACAAGCAATGCAAGTGTAGAAGCACGGTGGCTACAAAAAAACTCCCTAGAAAGGCCAGAACCTAGGAAGAAACGTAGAGAGGAACCAGGCTTTGAGGGGTGGCCAGTCCTCTTCTGGCTGTGCCGGGTGGAGATTATAACAGTACATGGCCAAGATGTTCACATGTTTATAGATGACCAGCAGGGTCAAATAATAATAATCACAGTGGTTGTAAAGGGTGCAATAACAGGTCAGCACCTCAGGAGTAAATGTTAGTTGGCTTTTCATAGCCGATCATTCAGAGTATCTCTACCGCTCCTGCGGTCTCTAGAGAGTTGAAAACAGCAGGTCTGGGACAGGTAGCACATCCGGTGAACAGGTCAGGGTTCCATAGGCAGAACAGAACAGGCAGAACAATTAAAACTAGAGCATCAGCATGGCCAGGTGCTCTGAGAGAGAGAGAGAGAGAGAGAGAGAGAGAGAGAGAGAGAGAGAGAGAGAGAGAGAGAGAGAGAGAGAATACTTAAATTCAAACAGGACACCGGATAAGACAGGAGGCTTAATCTTTCACACCGTATCTGGAGAAAGAACTTGAAAGAATCTATGATATTGTTAGATATTCCCACGAATACCTGCTCGATCCCCCTATCAGACTCAGAGTGGACCTCAAGAGGTATCTCTCGTGCCTTCGTCAATGTTCCATTGCTTGAGGAGTAAATCTTTGAGCGCAACTTAATAGTGTAAAGTGTGGAAGACTCAACAGCTTTGGCTTCACAAATGACTGCCTCGCCTGGTTCACCAACTACTTCTCAGATAGAGTTCAGTGTATCAAATCGGAGGGCCTGTTGTCCGGCCCTCTGGCAGTCTCTATGGGGTGCCACAGGGTTAAATTCTCGGGCCAAGTCTTTTCTCTGTATATATCAATGATGTCGCTCTTGCAGCTTGTGATTCTCTGATCCACCTCTACGCAGACGACACCATTCTGTATACATCTGGCCCTTCTTTGGACACTGTGCTAACAAACCTCCAAACGAGCTTCAATGCAGTACAACACTCCTTCCGAGGCCTCCAACTGCTTTTAAATGCAAGTAAAACTAAGTGCATGCTCTTCAACCCATCGCTGCCCGCACCCTCCCGCCCAACTAGCATCACTACTCTGTACGGTTCTGACTTAGAATATGTGGACAACTACAAATACCTAGGTGTCTGGTTAGACTGTAAACTCTCCTTCCAGACACACATTAAGCATCTCCAATCCACAATTAAATCAAAAATCGGTTTCCTACTTTGCAACAAAGCCTCCTTCACTCATGCTGCCAAACTTACCTTTGTAAAACTGACTATCCGACCGATCCTTGACTTCGGCGATGTAATTGACAAAATAGCCTCTAACACTCTACTCAGCAAACTGGATGTAGTCTATCACAGTGCCATCCGTTTTGTCACCAAAGCCCCATATACTACCCACCACTGCAGCCTGTATGCTCTCGTTGGCTGACTCACACTACATATTAGTCGCCAAACCCACTGGCTGCAGGTCATCTATAAGTCTATGCTAGGTAAGTCCCGCCTTATCTCAGCTCACTGGTCACCATAGCATCACCCACTCGTATTATGCGCTGGTCATCCCCAAAGCCAACACTTCCTTTGGCCGCCTTTCCTTCCAGTTCTCTGCTGCCAATGACTGGAACGAATTGCAAAAATCACTGAAGCTGGAGTCTTATATCTCGCTCTCTAACTTTAAGCTGTCAGAGCAGCTTACCGATCACTGTATCTGTACACAGCCAATCTGTAAATAGCCCACCCAACTACCTCATCACCATATTGTTATGGTATCCTCTTGCTCTTTTGCACCCCAGTATCTCTACTTGCACATCATCATCTGCACATCTATCACTCCAGTGTTAATGATAAATTGTAATTACTTTGCCTCTATGGCCTATTTATTGCCTTAACTCCCTAATCTTCTACATTTGCACACACTGTAAATAGATTTTTGTCTATTTTGTTATTGACTGTACGTTTGTTTATGTGTAACTCTGTGTTGTTGTTTTTGTCAAACTGCTTTGCTTTATCTTAGCCAGGTCACAGTTGTACATGAGAACTTGTTCTCAACTGGCCTACCTGGTTAAATAAAGGTGAAATAAATAAAAAATAGAAATAAAAAGATCTTTACAGTCTGCCTTCAGCAGAACTACTTTTTTTTTGACAAAGACAGAAAGATCCAATTTCTCAAATAGTGGTTGACCTCATATCCTGTTATCATTTTGTGCGAACTTGAGACGTTTGAAACCAGGAAAAGGGGGCAGTTTGTAGGTTAGGATTTTCTAATAAGCAGTAGCTAACGGCTTCTAACATAATATAATGGCTTATAACAGCTTTTCTGGCAGGTTAAATAGACAGTCTAGTATCTATCCTCATGTAATATGTTTTCAGCCACTCTCTCACTCTCTCTCCCTCTAGTCTCCCGACAGAAAGATTGATAGGTAATTATTTTTGGCAGCCCCAAAATTTCCGTGAAGGCTGAAGGCCTTGGAAGCAGGAGAGGCCGGAATAGTGGGACATCCAGCTGATATCAAGATCCTTGCTGAGAGTAAGCCCTTATTTGTCATAAATTAGCCTTTGTGCCCTGCGAGCCAGGAAAAGCATTGACACTGGAGGGATTTCTCATCTGCATGCGAGTCTTGTATATGGTCTTAACAGTGGAGAACAGAGCAATCACAACCTCATAAACAAGCTTATCCTGGTCTAGACCTGCATGGGTTCTTCTCAGCTGTGTTTTTTTCTAGTGACCTATATAAATCAGGTATACAAGGAGAGGTACTCATGCTGAATTAATTTTAGCATATTTATGGTTAGCTGTTTGCAACATCATTGATTTCATTGAACCAGATACATTCTCGGTTGGACACCAGCACAGATATTATTTGGATATCTTTTGGTCACTGGATCGAATCTAGCTTTGCTTATTTCGTGCATGTAACGGTTTTCTTGAGTTGAAGGAGAGGCGGACCAAAATGCAGCGTGGTTTCTATTCATGGTTCTTTAATAAAGACTCTACACATGAACAAACTAACAAAACAAGAAACATGAAAACCCAAAACAGCCCTATCTGGTGCAAACACAGAGACAGGAACAATCACCCACCAACACACAGTGAAACCCAGGCTACCTAGGTATGATTCTCAATCAGAGACAACTAATGAAACCTGCCTCTGATTGAGAACCATCCTTGGCCGAAACATAGAAATACGCAAATCATAGAAAAACAAACATAGACTGCCCACCCCAACTCACGCCCTGACCATACTAAATAATGACAAAACAAAGGAAATAAAGGTCAGAACGTGACAGTGCATCTCAAGCCAAGAGTGTTGATTGGTTTTGCATGTGAAAGAGATTAAGACCTGAGGGGTATTTTATTACAGATTGAATTTAAATTGGTATCAATTTTCCAAAGGGGAGACTTAATTTATTAAGGCCAAGATCACTCTTTCGATGACTCCTATGGGCAACCATCGCTCCATGATGACGCAGTTTTCTCAGTCGGTTGTTAATATGAATATCTTAGCCCAGTGTAGGTTAACCACTGTGGTCAAACCTGAGGTGGATGTTGTAAAGCACACTCTCCTATGTCTGTAAGTATGGCGTCATTTCTTCTAAATAAGAAAGGTCCCGTCTAGCCTCTTTAATGCTGAAGAAAAGGGTCAGTCACATTAGACAAAAGTTACAACTGGAATGAATTAGATCTTAAAGTGCGTTTAATATGGATTTTAATGTATATGTTTCCATAATTTTATTAACAAGAAAGTTATGGTCGATGTACAGTAACTCACTATCAAGTTCCAGTGAAGGGTCATACAGGACTCCAAAGGCACATCATCTGTGATATGATGTTTTCGCTGGAGTTCCAACATGGACCGCATCCTGAATAGCACCCTGTGCCGAAATCCTGCACGGAGCCTTCACCGAGCGCTACCACTTTAAGAGCAGTAAGGAAGGAGGAAATAAAGACAGCTTTTTCAGCTCTTTGGGGAGGAGCTCTTGGTTGGCGCAACAGTTGATTGTGTGTGCTATGCTGCGGAAGTTTGGTTTATTTTCAGCGTGTGTAGTTTATAAAGTATTTAACTCCATCATCGGTGTGACAGTTCTAGGTCGTGGTTGTTATCGTTTGGGACCGCGCCAGTTATGGATCGCAATGGATTAGTAGCAACATTGTTGCGAAGCTTTGACATACAAACCAACAAACCATCGGATGGTCAGACAGTACACCAGCACGCCGGAAAACCACAGCTAAGATCTCTCTTGTTCTCTTTCCAATATTGTTCCAGTGCTTTAACCTGCAACCAGACTTTCTATTTTTTCAAATGCACATCCCATTGAAGTTCATTAGAGCTGGACTTTTATTGCCCTGCCAGAAGTATTTGGGTGGACATTTTTAGTGAAAAGTGAGGTTGCCTGTAAGTTGTGTATTGTTATTTCAACTGTATTGAGGTAGGGTGTACTAATGACATGTGGCCGAGAAGATTGTGGACATTTTTAAGGCCTTTGTGTCTATGAACACCCCCCACATTCATACCCTCTGTACTTCTCCACTGGAAGATAATACATATTACTGCAAATCCTCTGTTGATGACTGGGTTCTTTCTTGTATGAAGTTTCTGTTCAATTGCTCTGCCATTATTATTATTATTGTATGAGGTATTCTTGGTGGAGTTTCCCTTGTGCTGTGATGTGGGTTTTATAGGGTTTGTGTTCTCTTTTATCTTCTCTGGCTATCTGGTAAACAGGCTACACTCTAGGCAGTCTCTTCTGATGATGTATGTGGGTCTCTTCTGATGATGTGTGTGGGTCTGGTAGTGGTACTCTCTCTATTCTAATCTTTTCCTTTCGGCATGGTTAATACCTGCCTGGCACCCGAACAAAATCTTTCTTTACCCCTCTCGAATAAATACCGCTACAGAATTGGCACCCAAACAGGGACTTGAAGAGAAACACCCATGACACCATCCACACAAGACTGAATCATGTCTTTTGTTGGAACCCCATACTGCGTCAATGTGGACACAACTGATGGTAATCATGTTCGGGATTCTTTCATTGTGGAAGGACTCGATGGACTAATGGAGTTGGATAGCACTGACCCTAATCCCCAGGCTTCCGGCTCACCTATAACATCTCCACCATTACCCTCCCCTCAACCCCTTCCTGTTACCCTGTCCAGCGAGACTGGGAGTGGTGTCTCTGTGATCACTGGACAAATGGAATATCAATGGACACACACCAATCATAGTTTGACAATGCAGGAGAATGCCATTAGCAAACTCAGTGAATGTGTGGAGGCTCATCAGACAGACGTGCAGCGGAGGTTGGATTACCTTCCCTGTCAAATGGAGGAAAACCAACAACAAGTTGTTCAGAGACAAACATATTTACAAGATTCTCTGAAGCAGGATATTCAAGGAAAACTGCACCGGTTCAAAACACAAATGGAAACTAACCATCATCAAGTCATAATCTTTCTTGAGGAGGAACAAAAACAGAGAGCAGAGGAGTCAGCCTCTGTTGTGAAGGGAGTGTGTTCTTATCTGAAGGAAGTTATGAAGGACATGAAGAACTTTCTCACAGGGGAACTACGACTCAAAAGTACACCGTTAATGACATGGAAAAGCACAGAAGGCCACAGACCTTCAAATGGAAGAGCTGCACCAGGAGGTAATGTAGTGCTTTCCCCTTCTGGACAAATTTTCTGCACCTCCCTCAGGTTTTACCTCTGCCACTGGCTTGGCCAGTAAGGGAATAGGAACAGGTAGCACTACAAAAGCCCCTCTGAAGATACTGTTAAACAACAGAACTCCCGCTGCCACTGTCATGTCTCCTCTAGAGCGCTCCTTCCCTATCAAACTACTTTCCCCCAATTTTGGCAGCCCAGAAGATGATGTTGATCCACTGTTTTTCTTATCTATCTGGCCCCTTACTGACTTGGAGGTTCTTGCCACCCTCCGCAGTGTTCTCCATGGTACAGCAAGATAATGGTGGGAGATAGCCCGTGAACATGTGTCAACCTGGGAAGAGTTTCAAAAAATATTCCTCTTAGCCTTCCTCTCAGAGGACTATGGGGATGAACTGGCGGAACGTGTTCGTAACAGAGTCCAGGGTGAAGCAGAGCCAATACGGGACTTTGCCTTCTATCGAGTTTATGTAGGAGATGGAAGGCTGACATTACTGTGCAGGAGATGTTCTTAAGGAGTTTGACCATGGTTCTCCGCCTTGCTAGTCAACTTCGAGAACGTGTGCAGAATGTGGATGATCTGGTGCGCCTGGGGACTCCGTTTGAGAAGGACTGGAAGCACCACCTCCAAACTAAAAACCATGTTCCCTCATCCCAGTATACCCATAAATCTGCTGTGGCTAAACCGTCTCAGATATTTGTACTTGCATACAATTGGGTCAGCTTTAATGCCCACCATGAAGCCTTTAGACAGCACAACTAGCGGTCTTATTCCTATTCCGCAACAACTATTGGTTCCTCTGACTGTTAGGAACTGGAGAGGGAAGGCCATAATCGACACAGGGGCATCTTACACCCTGATGCAAGAGGCCCTGTGGCAGAACATGGCATTACCTCATGAGGAGCTACGAACATGGGAGGAGAGACCATTGTACTTAGCCAATGGAGAACCTACCACCCTTTGGGCTGGATTAGTATAATAATAAAACTGCCTGGTGAGACTAACCTTCCTCTGGCTATTCTTGCAGATTCAAGCCTTGCATTTGCTGTAGTCCTTGGCCTAGACTTCCTGTTCTTCAGTAGACTGACCATCTCTATGTCCAAACCCTACTATTGGCTGCACTCTGACTATTCCCAACCTGGTAATGTACTGATTTCAGGCTGGAGCCTGCTACATTATGCAGAGTCCGGACAAGGTCAAGTCAGAGACAGAGAAAATATAAAGAGACAAAGACAAAAACATGTTCCACCAGTGAAGTCCGAGAACCCAACTATCACCCTGATTACCACCGTACCCCCCTTCTATCTGAGAGTAAAAGCAAACCTGGTGCTGATTTCTACATCAAACAAGCAGTGGAACAGGCATGTCTGTCGGATGATGAAAGTTGGCAGCTCTCCCAGATGTCAGAGATGAACAGTAAGGTCTGTACTCTTACACTCAGCCGTACAACCGTCTTCAAACACAAAATCTATACCCGACGTGATGTCCCCATTAAGCAGCATCCCTACAGGCTGTCCCCCACCAAACTGGCAATTCTTAATGAACAGCTCAAAAGCATGTTGGAGAATGGAATTGTGGAATGTTCTTTTTCCGGATGGGCTTCTCCGGTTGTCCTAATTCCAAAGAAAGATGGCGGATATCAATTCTGTGTGGACTACAAGAAGCCGAATGCCATAACAGAAAGCGATGCCTACCCTCTACCCTCTACCAAACATAAATTACATACTGTAATCTCTGGCAGGAGCATCCATATTTAATCATCTGGATCTGAACAGTGGCTATTGGCAGATGGCAATGGATCCTGCTAGTCAGGACAAAACTGCCTTTGTCACACCTGCTGGATTGTACTCCTTCAAAGTCATGCCTTTTGGTTTGAAGAATGCTCCAGCAACCTTCCAAATGTTGATGGAGACTGTCCTGAGAGATCTGAGGGGTAGAAATTGTCTTGTGTATCTGAATGACATCATAATCTACTCCTCCTCTGTCGCGGATGATCTGCAAGACATACAGTCCGTCTTCGACAGACTAAAGGCTGCAGGTTTGATCTTGAACTTGAAGATGTGTCGAGTCTGTTTGCCAGAACTCAAGTTCCTTGGTCATGTGGTTAATTCTGAAGGTATCCATGCAGATCCAGCCAAAGTTGCAGCCGTGCAGGAATTCCCAATTCCCACATGCCTCAAGGCTTTTCAAAGGTTGCCGAACCCCTCAACCACCTTAAGAAGAAAGGTGTGAAATTCCAATGGACCCCTGCATGCCAAAGTGCATTTGATGCACTCAAAACAGTCTTATTACTCCTCCAGTGCTTGGACATCCTAACCAGAATGCTAATTTCATTGTGTACTCGGATGCAAGTCAAACAGGACTTGGAGCAGTCTTGGCTCAACAAACAGGACTTGGAACAGAGGAAGTTCTTGCTTATGCAAGTCACACCCTTAATTCAGCCGAGAGGAATTATTCAACAACTGAAAGGGAGTGCCTCGCTGTGGTCTGGGCTTTGGAGAAATGGAGCTACTACTTGGAGGCGAAGATCTTCACCATTGTCACAGACCACGCTACTCTGCAGTGGGTTCTGGCATCAGGCAAGACCAACAGCCATCTTATTCGCTGGTCTATCAGACTGCAGAAGTTTGACTTCATCATTGAGTATCGCAAAGGAAAATTGAACGTTGTACCAGATGCCCTTTCTCAGATTACAGAGACTGCCAATGTTTGTCCTCCCTTATGCAGCACGTATACTACCGCTAAATGTCTGGAAGATTCCTTTCCTCTGGATGATGGGTGTATCACAGCAGAAGGATGCTGCCATCATGGCGATTCACAAGAGTCTGTCTGATAAAGACTCGAAGAGTCACTTTAATTATAAGTTCAGCATAATTCAGGATAAAGTGTATCGAAAAACTCCAAGAGGAGATGGAATACACAGCACCCATTATCGCGTCTTCATTCCCTCTACATTGTGTGACCAGATAATCCAAGTTTATCATGCCAATCCCATGAGTCTTGGAGTTTTTAAAACTTATCAAAGACGACAAGGGGTGGTTTACTGGCCAAGCATGTGGGTTGATACCCACATACAGCAGTGTGAAGTCTGCCAGAAATACAAACCAGACATTGGCAGACCTGCCGGGAAAATGCAGCAGAGCGTGGTGAACCATCCAAGTGAAATTTGGGGAATTTTCCTCCCAGCCGGGGGACCCGGAATTAATTTTTATTGGTGGTAGTGGACTACTACACACACTGGGTGGAGTTGTTTCCCCTCCGTTGAGTCCCCTCCCCTCTGCATCAGCCATTGCTCTAATTCTGAGAAGGGAGGTCTTTTCGGAATTCCAGACCAAATCCTCTCTGACCGAGGTCCGCAGTTCATATCAGGAATATACAAAGAGCTCTGTACCTACTGGGGTGTAATTGCCAAGCTGACCACAACCTACCATCCTCAGACCAACCTGATCGGGAGGGTAAACAGAAAACTGAAGGGGATGATTGCTTAATTCGTGGGGGATCAGCACACCGGAATTTCGCACTGAACTCTGCCGTTCAGGAGACTTCTGGGGTCACTCCCGCCGAACTCCACCTGGGAAGACCACTAAAGGGTCCGATGGACAGAGTCTTGCAAAGTTTGAATGTTTCACCTACTGCCCAGCGTTTGATGCCGTACAACACCAGCACATCTTGCTAGCCAGAGTGGAGCCCAGCAAAACCAAACCAAACAACGACAGCTGAGAAACTGTGACAAACATAGACGAGACATGTGTTTTCCACCCCAGTCTCGTGTATGGGTACGTTCACATCATATATCAAATATGTCTAAGAAGTTCACTGCCAAGCTAGCTTCGAGATGGAAAGGTCCATACTGTGTAGTGCAGCAGTTGGGACCAGTGAACTACTTGGTCTGTTTGGAGGACACTGGGGAAGATGTCAGGACAGTGCATGTTGTTGACCTAAAGCCCTGCTATCCTACGGCAGAAGAGCTGGATCGCAGGCAAAAGGAACACCTGCAGGACCTCTTCGTGGAGGACTCTAATGATGAGGACGTCCCTTCCTTTCTATTTTTTCAAATGCACTTCCCATTGAAGTTCATTAGAGCTGGGCTATTTTTGCCCTGCCAGAAGTATTTGGGTGGACATTTTTAGTGAAAAGTGAGGTTGCCTGTAAGTTGTGTATTGTTATTTCAACTGTATTGAGGTAGGGTGTACTAATGACATGTGGCCGAGAAGATTGTGGACATTTTTAAGGCCTTTGTGTCTATGAACACCCCACACATTCATACCCTCTGTACTTCTCCACTGGAAGATAATACATATTACTGCAAATCCTCTGTTGATGACTGGGTTCTATCTTGTATGAAGTTTCTGTTCAATTGCTCTGCTATTATTATTATTATTATTATTATTATTATTGTATGAGGTATTCTTGGTGGGGTTTCCCTTGTGCTGTGATGTGGGTTTTATAGGGTTTGTGTTCTCTTTTATCTTCTCTGGCTATCTGGTAAACAGGCTACACTCTAGGCAGTCTCTTCTGATGATGTATGTGGGTCTCTTCTGCTGATGTGTGTGGGTCTGGTAGTGGTACTCTCTCTATTCTAATCTTTTCCTTTCGGCATGGTTAATACCTGCCTGGCGCCCGAACAAAATCTTTCTTTACCCCTCTCTAATAAACACCGCTATTCTCTTAATAGTGCGCTACTTTTCACCAAGGCCCATAGCCATTTGGGATGCATCCATGGTGGGTTGTATTTACAGCATCAGAAAGAGAGTCTGGATGCTTCTGTGTTAATGACATTATTTACCCTTACCAGAGAGTCTGGACAAAGGAAAAGAACACTGCTGTCGCTACCTCACTCTCCAACCAAGCTGCATGATTAGAGAAGGAAAGAAGAGAACCCCAAAGAGAGGACAATACCCCTACCCTGTTGCTTTACCCTGAGAACTTCAATATCAGACCACCGACTACTTTCCTGCCATCCGTGACCTATATACCAGGCGGTGTCAGAGGAAGGCCCAAAACATTGATTTGATTTGAGAAAATAAGGCCCAGACAAGACAACACACCTTTCACCTTAAATGACATGAGGGCTGATATACAGACTGTCTCAATCACAGCCTCAAGGATGGTGATTTAGCAGCTAACCGGGCCAATAGACGTTGAAGTTTTCACCTTACCTCACCTTTCACCTAAGTTTTCACCTTTCAACTCTTCTGTTTACCTAATGTGTACCCTTTTTGTTCATCAGCGCATCCTGTTCAAATACATTAGGACAATCCGTGTTGACCCTGGGATTAAATGGAGCGAGACTGAAGTCGCGGCCCAGTCTGAAATATCTTTAATAGATATGAGGACATGCATCACAGAGTTGAAAGAGTTCATTTTCCTCATCAGTAAAACAAGGACTGACTTTGTGGTAATCTCCAGAGCTACAGCATGCCGTTGCTATGATACAGTGGCATTAGACTCAGAAATTAGAAGCTTGTGAGATTTCACTCAAAGTGAATGTGCATGGCCTGTTTTGAATATGATTTAATTATAATATGGTGGTTCTTCCTACAGATATGGGGGTGGGGGGTTTATGCTGTGTTTATGCACAACTTTCTATCCAAGCTGGGAGAGAGAGTGAGGACGGCTCATATCATGCTGGTTCCTCCTGTACATAAAAAAATTAACATTTTCCAAGAGAATCCATTTTTAACTGCGGCTGTAACGCAACAAAATATGAAATAAGTCAAGGGGTATGAATATTTTCTGAAGGCACTGTAGCTGCTATTAAGCTGTTTTTATACACTTTTTAAAAAAGCATATCAAATAGCCTACAATGAGGAAAAAAGTTTTTGGCTTGAGGATACATCTTGACACTATTCATTGTTAACCTCAGCAAATTTTGTCTCGCTAATACCCTACACAAATGGGCTGCAATCAAGGTAAAGTCAATAAAATCTAATTAAATTAAACTCAACTTGAGATACTGCCCAGGTCTTCTGAAGTCCTCCTTGATGCTTCTTTCTCTGTTCCTCTTTCTATTTCTTCCTCTCTGGGCAAAACATTTTCAAGTCTTGCCATAGATTTTCATGCAGATTTAAATCCAAACTGTAACTTGGCCACCCAGGAACATTCACTGTCTTCTTGGAAAGCAACTCCAGTGTAGATTTGGATTTGTGTTTTAGGTTATTGTCCTGCTGAAAGGTGAATTTGTCTTCCAGTGTCTGTTGGAAAGCAGACTGAAGCAGGTTTTCCTCTAGGATTTTGCCTGTGCTTAGCTCCATTCCATTTATTTATTTTATCCTGAAAAACTCTCTAGTCTTTAACGATTACAAGTGTACCCATAACATGATGCAGCCACCACTATGCTTGGAAATATGAAGAGTGGTACTCAGTAATGTATTGGATTTATCCCAAACATAACACTTTGTATTCAGGACAAAAATGTATTGCTTTTCCACATTTTTTTAAGTATTACTTTAGTGCCTTGTTGCAAACAGGATGCATGTTTTGGAATATTCTGTGCAGAATGAGGCCAATAGTGAATTAAAACAATTACAGAGTTGAATGGCTATAACTGAGGATGGATCAACAACATTGTAGTTACTACAAATACTAATTGCTTCCTTGTTTTTACTCTGTCAATTAGTATTGTGGAGTAACTACAATGTTGTGGATCCATTCTCAGTTTTCTCCTATTACAGCCTGAAACTGTTTTAATTCACCATTGGCCTGATGGTGAAATCCCTGAGAGGCTTCCTTCCTCTCTGACAACTGAGTTAAGAAGGATGCCTGTATCTTTGTAGTAAATTGGTTTGAAACTCTATGGCAAGACTTGAAAATGGCTTTTGAGCAATAGTCAACAACCAATTTGACAGAGCTTACAGAATTTGATTTTTTTAATAACGAGCAAATATTGTACAATCCAGGTGTGCAAAGCTGTTAGTTACCCATAAAGACTCACAACTGTAATTGCTGCCAAAGGTCATTCTAACATGTATTAACTCAGGGGTTTGAATCAAATAAAAATATGTATTTTTAATTTTTTACAAATATTCATTTAAAAAAAAAAATATTTGACATTACAGAGTATTTTGTGTAGATAGTCTACCAAAATGTTTTATCCAATTTCAATTATACTTTGTAACACAAAGGGGTATGAATACTTTCTGAAGGCACTGTAGTTAT
Organism: Oncorhynchus keta; assembly: GCF_023373465.1. Taxonomy (NCBI): domain Eukaryota; kingdom Metazoa; phylum Chordata; class Actinopteri; order Salmoniformes; family Salmonidae; genus Oncorhynchus; species Oncorhynchus keta. Next base: position 33,442,805 of record NC_068446.1, on the reverse strand, counting down.
GGATCAGGGATGGGCAACTTTGATGGGGGTGGGGGCAACAAAAAACAGAACTCATTGCGAGGGGCCACAATGGCTCGTGGCTCTGCGTACCCACATCCAAAGATTGGTAAATTAGCTGGCCAATAGACTATCTAAACTGAAACTACAATCTACAAATGTTGCCCACCCCTGCTATACTGTAGATGGCAGTAAAGTTGCCAGCCCTGCGATAGATAGTACACAGCATAATGACACTATTCCTAGTAAGCCAGTGTTTTGAGGGTGGACTGACTGTATTATCTGGCATTAGTAATTGACTGGGTTTATTCAAAACAACTTTCTATCCAAGCCGGGAGAGAGCGTGAGGATGGCTCATATCATGCAGGTTCCTCCTGTATTTAAAAAATAAATCAGTTGGTTGCTGATTAGTATGCTGAATCTTACAATCGGCAATGTTTGAATTTCCAACCTTAATTACTGAACAAGCAACTGAGAATTGTAGAGGGCAAACAATGGTTTTCAATAGATTTGTCAATTCACAGAGAACAATTATTCTGAAGCCAGAAACAATTTGATTGTTTTTCTATTTAAACCTCAGTTTTCATAGAAAGTCATTACACCCACAAAGAGACAGAATTATGAATGATTTTCTGCAGATATTGATTCTCTGGCAATGGCAGCGTCATGCTGTGTCCGAATGGTACCGTACAGGCAAAGGAAACACAAAGCTGAAGTGTCTTAATAGGGCACTGGGCCACCACAAGCCAGAAAAGCTTCAATGCACCTTGGCATACACAGTTGAAATCGGAAGTTTACATACACTTAAATTAGTTTTAATGACTCCAATCTTTCAACCACTCCACAAATGTTTTGTTAACAAACAATAGTTTTAGCAAGTCGGTTAGGACATCTACTTTGTGCATGACACAAGTAATTGTTTACAGACAGATTATTTCACTTATAATTGACTATCACAATTCGAGTGGCTCAGAAGTTTAAATACACTAAGTTGACTGTGCTTAAAAAATTCCATAAAATGATGTCAGAGATTTAGAAGCTTCTGATAGGCTAATTGACATAATTTGAGTCAATTGGAGGTGTACCTGTGGATGTATTTCAAGGCCTACCTTCAAACTCAGTGCCTCGTTGCTTGACATCATGGGAAAATCAATAGAAATCAGCCAAGACCTCAAAGAAATTGTAGACCCCCACAAGTCTGGTTCATACATGGGAGCAATTTCCAAATGCCGGAAGGTACCTCGTTCATCTGTACAAACAATGGTATGCAAGTATAAACAACACCATGGGACCACGCAGCCGTCATACCACTCAGGAAAGAAATGGGTTCTGTCTCCTAGAGATGAACGCATTTTTGTGCGAAAAGTGCAAATCAATCCCAGAACAACAGCAAAGGACCATGTGAAGATGCTGGAGGAAACGGGTACAAAAGTATCTATATCCACAGTAAAACGAGTCCTATATTGACATAACCTGAAAGGCCGCTCAGCAAGAAAGAAGCCACTGCTCTAAAACCGCCATAAAAAAGCCAGACTACGGTTTGCAACTGCACATGGGGACAAAGATCGTACTTTTTGGATAAATGTCCTCTGGTCTGATGAAACAAAAACAGAACTGTTTGTTAGACCATCGTTATGTTTGGAGTAAAAAGGGGGAGGCTTGCAAGCCGAAGAACACCATCCCAACCATGAAGCATGGGGGTGGCAGCATCATGTTGTGGGGGTGCTTTGCTGCAAGAGGGACTGGTGCACTTCACAAAACAGATGGCGTCATGAGGATGGCAAATTATGTGGATATATTGAAGCAACCTCTCAAGACATCAGTCAGGAAGTTAAAGCTTGGTCTTCCAAATGGACAATGACCCCAAGCATACTTCCAAAGTTGTGGCAAAATGCCTTCAGGACAAAGTCAAGGTATTGGAGTGGCCATCACAAAGCCCTGACCTCAATCCTATAGAGAATTTGTGGGCAGGAACTGAAAAAGCGTGTGCGAGCAAGGAGGCCTACAAACCTGACTCAATTACACCAGCTCTGTCAGGATGAATGGGCCAAAATTCACCCAACTTATTGTGGGAAGCTTGTGGAAGGCTACCTGAAACGTTTGATCCAAGTTAAACAATTTAAAGGCAATGTAACCAAATACTAATTGAGTGAATGTAAACTTCTGACCCACTGGGAATGTGATGAAAGAAATTAAAGCTCAAATAAATAATTCTCTCCACTATTATTCTGACATTTCACATTCTTAAAATAAAGTGGTGATCCTAACTGTCTTATGACAGGGAATATTTACTAGGATTAAAAGTCAGGAATTGTCAAACTGAGTTTAAATGTATTTGGCTAAGGTGTATGTAAACTTCTGACTTCATCTGTACTTGTCTGGAAGTCTATTAGAAGGATGTGACACCCTTCTTCCACAAACAAATTCCAGCATTTGGTGTTTTGTAGATGGTGGTGGAAAACACTGCTTTAGGTCCCGCTCTAGAATCTTCCATAAGTATTCAATTGGGTTTGATCTGGGGACTGAGACGGCCATGGCATATGGTTTACATGGTTTCACGCTCATCAAACCATTTAGTGACCACTCGTGCCCTGTGGAATGAGGCATTGTCATCCTATAGCCATGGTAGCCAAAATAATGGGCTGCCCAGCATTTTATACATGGCCTTAATCACGATGGGATGTTATGTCTTTAATTACCTCAGGAACCACACCTGTGTGGAAGCACTTGCTTTCAATATACTTTGTAGCGCTCATTTACTCAAGTGCTCAGTAAGGCCATTCTACTCTTAATGTTTGTGTATGTAGATGTTGGAGGAAATTATAGTTGAAATGATTAATTATGTATACATTTATTTAAGAACCATTTATTTTAATACTATTATGTTATGAAATGTATGGGTTCTTGGTTAAGCTGTTACTGAAAATGTAAGTAAAACAAATTAATTGTCTGTACCTTGCGGGTTTAAGGGAGGGGGATGGCATATATATTTTCTGACAGATAAGAATGGTCTTTGATGTTCCATTAGTGGAAGAGAAGATGTCTTTTAGACAGATTGGAATGTTTGTTTTATGAGGGGAGTAGAAGAAGATCTCCAGACCTGAAGACACTGCGCTATTGTGTGGATCGGAGAGGGTGTGAGAAGCTGATGATGTCATTTTATGTTGTCTCTTTAAAATGTAACGTTCTTTGTATTTTTGGTCAGTACTCATCAAGAATAAATGCTGAACTTGTTTTTAAGACTGGTCTCTTGCTATTTCATGCAAAATGATAAACTTACAACTTATTATGAAATAGATAAGAGTGTGAATTTGGTTTTGGCTACAAAACATATAGGAATTTAGAATTCCTCTAACAGTAGATTGTTGAATCACCTGTCAGCAACGGGTGTGGCTGAAATAACCAAATCCACTCATTTGAAGGGCTGTCCACATACTTTTGTGTATATATAGTGTACTGTGCATTCGGAAAGTATTCCGACCCATTCACTTTTTCAACATTCTGTTACGTTAAAGCCTAATTCTAAAATTGATTAAATGTAAAAAAAAATCCTTAACCTACACACAATACCCTATAATGACAAAGCAAAAACAGGTTATAAGAATTTTTTTTTTAAATGGACTAAAAATAAAATACAGAATAATCACATTTACAAAAGTATTCAGACCCTTTGCTATGAGACTTGAAATTGAGCTCATGTGCATCCTGTTTCCATTGATCATCCTTGAGATGTTTGTACAACTTGATTGGAGTCCACCTGTGGTAAATTCAATTGATTGGACATGATTTGAAAAACCACACTCCTGTCTATATTAGAGGTCGACCGATTATGATTTTTCAATACCGATTATTGGAGGACCACAAAAGCCGATACCGATTAATCGGCCAATTTTTATATTTATTTTTTATTTGTAATAATGACAATTACAACAATACTGAATGAACACTTATTTTAACTTAATATAATACATCAATAAAATCAATTTAGCCTCAAGTAAATAATGAAACATGTTCAATTTGGTTTAAATAATAAGTGTTGGAGGAAAAAGAAAGTGAAATATGTGCTATGTAAGAAAGCTAATGTTTGAGTTCCTTGCTGAGAACATATGAAAGCTGGTGGTTCTTTTTAACATGAGTCTTCAATATTCCCAGGTAAGAAGTTTTAGGTTGTAGTTATTATAGGAATTATAGGACTATTTCCCTCTATACCATTTGTATTTCATTAACCTTTGACTATTGGATGTTCTTATAGGCACTTTAGTATTGCCAGTGTAACAGTATAGCTTCCGTCCCTCTCCTCGCTCCTCCCTGGGCTCGAACCAGCAACACAATGACAATTAGCGCACGCTAACTAGCTGGACATTTCACTTCGGTTACACAAGCCTCATCTCGGGAGTTGATAGGCTTGAAGTCATAAAAAGCGCAATGCTTGATGCACAACGAAGAGCTACTGGCAAAACTCAAAGAAAGTGCTGTTTCAATTAATGTTTACGCGCCTGCTTTTGCCTACCACCGCTCAGTCAGATACTTAGATACTTGTATGCTCAGTCAGATTATATGCAACGCAGGACACGCTAGATAATATCTAGTAATATCATCAACCATGTGTAGTTAACCTGTGATTATGATTGATTGTTTTTTTATAAAGATAAGTTTAATGCTAGCTAACAACTTACCTTGGCTTACTGCATTCGTGTAACAGGCAGTCTCCTTGTGGAGTACAACGAGAGAAAGGCAGGTCGTTATTGCGTTGGACTAGTTAACTGTAAGGTTGCAAGATTGGATCCCCCGAGTAGACAAGGTGAAAATCTGTCATTCTGCCCCTGAACAAGGCAGTTAATCCACCGTTCCTAGGCAGTCATTGAAAATAAGAATGTGTTCTTAACTGACTTGCCTAGTTAAATAAAGGTATTATAATTATAATTATTTTTTTTAATCGGCAAATCTGCACCCAAAAATACCGATTTCCGATTGTTATGAAAACTTGAAATCGGCCCTAATTAATCTTCCATTCCGATTAATCGGTCGACCTCTAGTCTATATATAAGGTCCCACAGTTGAATGTGCATGTCGGAGCAAAAACCAAGCCACGAGGTTGAAGGAATTGTCCATAGAGCTCCGAGAAAGGATTGTGTCGGAGGCATGGATCTGGGGAAGGGTACCAAAACATTTCTGCAGAATTTAAGGTCCCCAAGAACACAGTGGCCTCCATCATTCTTAAATGAAAGTAGTTTGGAACCACCAAGACTGGCCTCCCGGCCAAACTGATCAATTGGGTGGAGAAGTTCCTTGGTCAGGGAGGTAACCAAGTACCCAATGCTCACTCTGACAGAGCTAAACAATTCCTCTGTGGAGATGGGAGAACCTTCCAGAAGGACTGAACCTTCCAGAAGCACTACACCAAGCAAGCTTTTATGGTAGAGTGACGAGTTGGAAGCCACTCCTCAGTAAAAGGCACATGACAGCCCACTTCCAGTTTGCCAAGAGGCACCTAAACATTCTCAGACCATGAGATACAAGATTCTCCACAGGAAACGTGCACCATCCCTACGGTGAAACATGGTGGTGGCAACAGCATGCTGTGGGGATGTTTTTGAGGAGCAGGGACTGGGAGACTAGTCAGGATCGCGGGAAAGATGAACAGAGCAAACCTGCTCCAGAGCACTCAGGAACTCCGACTGGGGCAAAGGTTCACTTTCCAACAGAACAACGACTGTAAGTGCTCAGCCTAGACAACGCAGGAGCGGCTTCCAAGTCTCTGAATGTCCTTGGGTGGCCCAGCCAGAGCCCGGACTTTAATCCAATCGAACATCTCTGGAGAGACCTGAAAATAGCTGTGCAGCAACGCTCCCCATCAAACCTGAAAGAGCTTGAGAGGATTGTCAGAGAAGAATGGGAGAAACTTCTCAAATACAGGTGTGCCAAGCATGTAGCGTCATACCCATGAAGACTTGAGGCTGTAATCGCTGCCAGAGGTGATTCAACAAAGTTCTGCGTAAAGGGTCTGAATCCTTATGTAAATGTAGAATAAATATATATATTTTATAAATATGCAAAAATGTCTAAACCTGTTTTTTCTTTGTCCTTATGGGGTATTAGATTGAAGACAAAAACAATTTAATCACTTTTAGAACAAGGCTGTAAGGGAACAAAATGTGGAAAAAGTCTATGGGCCTGAATACTTTCCGAATGCTCTGTTTATGGAAGCTATAGCATTAGTATCTACCCTCCCCTACTACTGTAGCTCAGTTGGTAGAGCATGGCGCATGCAACAGGATATTTTGTTCGATTACCTAGACCAGTTGTACGTAAAATGTATGCATGCATGACTAAGTCGCTTTGGATAAAAACGTCTGCTTAATGGCATATAAGATTGTATTACATGCAAAGGTGGTAAAACTCTGAAACTAAAATGGCCTAAAGCACTTTTGGGGAGTATCATGTGAGGTTTTGAATATGTTCCCCTATTGTTACCTTGTCAGGCTATAGCCAATCCTCCCTTGTCTCATACTACAGTGTCAATACAGTACAGTACCTCTCACAGAGAGAGAGGCTGACGTCAGCATGTCTCCTCTCATTTGTCTAAACTCATATTAGAGAAACAGTGATTCATCTTGTGTCTCATATTGAGCCCATACAGTAATTATTCTGGATGTCTCTTTCATTGCTGCTGATAGTATGTCAATAAATGGAGGAAAAGGTTAAGAGCAACTTCCTTCAAGAGTTTATGATTTTCCAGTGAAATGAAGTTCAAGGCTCAAAACATAAAACATTCAAATATTTATGTACCATTTATGTACCTACACATAAACGTAGTACAAAACCTACCACCTCTTCTGTAACTTCAAATAAAAGGAATTCATACATTGAAGTACTGAATTCCTCTCCTGTCACAAGGGATTAAGTAGGTTAGGTAAGATGCTCCCCTGCCATTCCATGACTAACATGACTCTTGCTTCAGAACATAAGGAAGTGTTCATTGAAGTACTGTAGTAATTGATTGAGTGCTCATCAACAGACAGCCAAGAGAAAGTGTCAGTTGTAATATGTAAAGACTAAACCATTGAAATTGTACAGTCTTTCACATATTATAAGTTGAACTTCTTAAATGACACCAACAATTTAAAAATGAAAACAAAAGCATGTCTGCTCCATGTAATAAAGTTGTTGCTAATGTAAGCCTGACGATGTGGTAAAAGTGTATGTTGAACATTACATGTTTTACGAGCTGCGAGAGGCCTAAAAAAACAACAGACTGGAATGCCCAATTGTCTAAGGACCAGGCCATAAAATAACAATTTGTTATGAGAATTATCTATTTTAAGACATTTTAATATCTCAATGTAGTCTTTCTACGTTATCATTTCCTGATCTCTCTCTCTCTCTCTCTCTCTCTCTCTCTCTCTCTCTCTCTCTCTCTGACATATAAAAACGTCTCTCTCTCTCTCTCTCTCTCTCTCTCTCTCTCTCTCTCTCTCTCTCTCTCTCTCTCTCTCTCTCTCTCTCTCTCTCTCTCTCTCTCTCTCTCTCTCTCTCTCTCTCTCTCTCTCTCTCTCTCTCTCTCTCTCTCTCTCTCTCTCTCTCTCTCTCTCTCTCTCAAGGAATCGCATCGCCAAACACCCCATCTCGGCCCCCACTTGGTCCATGCACAATAAGTCTACAGGGGTAACCAAACAGTGGAGGCCAAGGAATGTCACGCCTGCTAACCGTCACAGCTGACATTACATCACATTCTCTGGGAGTCTCAGGACTCATGTGTTTAAACATAAGGCTAACGTTTAAAGAGCCAATCGGCGAGAGGGCTATGATCATATGATCACACCATTGGAAGAAAAACAGTGAGGCTTGAAATATGCCACTTTAGAGAGATGAAAACCAGATGTAGTCTGCTAAAACCATAACGTCTGTCTAATGACACAGTGAAGAGACCAAAGACGAGTAGTAGAGAAAAAGTTTCAACCAAAATACTAATAGTGATGATTTGGAATAATAACCCAGCTTTCTTCTACAGTATGTGTGTTATGTATGGATAACTTCCACTACTGATGTTAGTGGGGGATCATAATGATCCTGTTTTTACCAACGTTTTACACCACCATCTTCTCCATAATCTCTGTGGATTATGTATTCACTGGTTGCTGTAGATACTGTATACTACTTTAGCATTATGTACTGTTGTGACAACCCATTCTTGTGCCAAAGTACCACAGGAGACTGCTGACTGGAGGATGGCTCAAAATAATGGCTGTAACGGAGCAGTTGGAATGGTATCAAACACACGGCAACTATGTGTTTGATGTATTTGATACCATTCCACCAATTCTGCTCCAGTCATTACCACAAGCCCATCCTCCCCAATTAAGGTGCCACCAACCTCCAGCGCAAAGTACAGTATGTTATTGCTCTGACTCATTGATTCTAAGCATATGTTGTAAAACGCTCTCTAAGTAACTGCCTACTACCTGAGATTGATTGGCAGTGCTGTACGAGATTTGGCATGTTCTGTCCCAACAAGTTCTGAACCCGTCTCTAACAGGGTTCCCCCTCTGGGGGACCAGAGGCAGGAGCAGGGAGCAGGAACCTGAGCAGCCATGGCTTAGCCTGGGTGCAAGTCTTTTTCTGCTATTTTAGCTTTAAATCAACCTTTTTTTTATGTCATTATAATGTTTTGCAATAGGTTGATAGGAGAGAAGTCATTTTGGAGTGTGTGCTGTTTTCCACATCAGACACAGCTTGGCTGTTGTTGCTCAGAATACATCCTTGATCCACAGCCCCCAAAAATGTGTGACATCACAAGATATAAATAGCAGCATAGCCTCAATGATCTAACATGCATCAGTGCATCCAGAAGGGAATACCGTAGCTGTACACCGAGTGTACAAAACATTAAGAACACCTGCTCTTTCCATGACATAGACTGACCAGGTGAAAGCTGTGATCCCTTATTGATGTCACCTGTTAAAACGCATTTCAATCAGTGTAGATGAATGGGAGGAGACCGGTTAAATAAGGATTTTTAAGCCTTGAGACATTGTATGTGTGCCATTCAGAGGGTGAAAAATATTTAAGTTCCTTTGAACGGGGTATGATAGTATGTGCCAGACGGTTTGAGTGTGCCAAGAACTACAACGCTAATGAGTTTTTCAAGCTCAACAATTTCCAGTGTGTATCAAGAATGGTCCACCACCCAAAGGACATCCAGTTAACTTAACACAACTGTGGGAAGCATTGGTGTCAACATGGGCCAGCATTCCTGTGGAACACTTTCGACACCTTGTAGTCCATGCCCCGACGAATTGAGGGCAAAAGGGGGTGCAACTCAATATGCAAATAATGTTTTGTACACTGACTTCTCACTGTGTTTTATGGTCCTTGGTGCTGACAGAGGTCTCTAGTTACAAGGCTGTATGGAACTGTCGCTCTTTGCGCGGATCCCCAGGTATCATCCAGACCTGGGTCAAATAAATACATTATGTCATACTTGAGGTGCCTTGATTTAGCTAAGAGATTTATGGAAATCAGGATCATTACCTTGACTCTCCAGTCAGGTGAAAATAATACAAACTCCAAATCTTTATTTACTTCCTGTCCTCTGCCTCTTGAGTGAGTCTGACCTTAAAAATGCAATCTGTGTTATCAATTTGATGAGGTTTTTTTCTATGGTCCGCTGTATAGCCCACTGTATTTATGACTGAGGTCGTACATTACAAACACGTACTACAATGCCACTTCATCTGTTGTCATTAAACCTACATCATAGTGGGCCGGACACTTATTTCCTCACAGCGTTGAGTTATGAAAGCAAAGGGGCTGTGTGATAAAGCTGTTACCTCCCAAACAGGCAAGGTGAGACACGAGTCCTGTGTGTCACCATCTGTGTCCCAGTTGGCACCCTAAAGACATTAATTTCCTCTTTCACCGACAGGTCATTGCAACTTGAAGAAAAACAGATATTACAACTCTTTGCTGTGTTTTCTTTGCTGTGATTTAACCGAAGTGGAGTGAACATACATTATCTGGTGGTTGGCATGTTGCTGTTAATTGATTTGAGGGTTTTCCCAACTCTGCATGTTTTCTAAGCCAGGTCCTCAACTGAGCACAGCAGCGAGGGTTACTACCCTACAATCTCTCCCAATTAATTTCAAGCTGAATTTTAGATCGATCTTTTGTTTCTTTGCTTTCTTGGAGTATCTTCAAATAAGCATTGTTTCAAGTTTTAATGTCATATGCACAAGTACAGTGAAATTCCTTTTCTTGCTAAATCAAAACACAATGCAATAATCGATAACAATGTATTACTAGAAAAAAACAGGACAAATAAGAATAGGAAATATGAAATACACAATTAAGTAAGTAAGTAAGTATGCTATCTACAGGAAATATTTAAGAAGTCGGTTCCAATACCATATTTACATGTGCAGGGATACTGGAGTGATGGAGGTAGATATGTATAGGGATAAGGTGACTAGGAAACAGGATTATAAGATAAACAGAGTGGCATCAGCTTGTGCGTGAGTGGATGTGCGGGTGTGCACGGTTAGTATAAATGTATGTGCATATTATGTGTGAGTGAGAAAATGATGGAGTGAGTGTTTGTGTGTGTTGGAATGACAGTATGTGAGTATGTAGAGCTCTGTCAGTGTGCATAGAGACAGTGTGTAGAGCTCTGTCAGTGTGCATAGAGACAGTGTGTAGAGCTCTGTGAGTGTGCATAGAGACAGTGTGTAGAGGTCTGTGAGTGTGTAGAGCTCTGTGAGTGTGCATAGAGACGGTGTGTAGAGCTCTGTGAGTGTGCATAGAGACAGTGTGTAGAGCTCTGTGAGTGTGCATAGAGACAGTGTGTAGAGCTCTGTCAGTGTGCATAGAGACAGTGTGTAGAGCTCTGTGAGTGTGCATAGAGACGGTGTGTAGAGCTCTGTGAGTGTGCATAGAGACAGTGTGTAGAGCTCTGTGAGTGTGCATAGAGACAGTGTGTAGAGCTCTGTGAGTGTGCATAGAGACGGTGTGTAGAGCTCTGTGAGTGTGCATAGAGACAGTGTGTAGAGCTCTGTCAGTGTGCATAGAGACAGTGTGTAGAGCTCTGTCAGTGTGCATAGAGACAGTGTGTAGAGCTCTGTGAGTGTGTAGAGCTCTGAGTGTGTAGAGCTCTGTCAGTGTGCATAGAGACAGTGTGTAGAGCTCTGTCAGTGTGCATAGAGACAGTGTGTAGAGCTCTGTGTGTGCATAGAGACAGTGTGTAGAGCTCTGTGAGTGTGCATAGAGACAGTGTGTAGAGCTCTGTCAGTGTGCATAGAGACAGTGTGTAGAGCTCTGTCAGTGTGCATAGAGACAGTGTGTAGAGCTCTGTCAGTGTGCATAGAGACAGTGTGTAGAGCTCTGTCAGTGTGCATAGAGACAGTGTGTAGAGCTCTGTCAGTGTGCATAGAGACAGTGTGTAGAGCTCTGTCAGTGTGCATAGAGACAGTGTGTAGAGCTCTGTCAGTGTGCATAGAGACAGTGTGTAGAGCTCTGTCAGTGTGCATAGAGACAGTGTGTAGAGCTCTGTCAGTGTGCATAGAGACAGTGTGTAGAGCTCTGTCAGTGTGCATAGAGACAGTGTGTAGAGCTCTGTCAGTGTGTAGAGCTCTGTCAGTGTGCATAGAGACAGTGTGTAGAGCTCTGTCAGTGTGCATAGAGACAGTGTGTAGAGCTCTGTCAGTGTGCATAGAGACAGTGTGTAGAGCTCCGTGATTGTGTAGAGCTCTGTGAGTGTGCATAGAGACAGTGTGTAGAGCTCTGTCAGTGTGCATAGAGACAGTGTGTAGAGCTCTGTCAGTGTGCATAGAGACAATGTGTAGAGCTCTGTCAGTGTGCATAGAGACAGTGTGTAGAGCTCTGTCAGTGTGCATAGAGACAGTGTGTAGAGCTCTGTGAGTGTGCATAGAGACAGTGTGTAGAGCTCTGTCAGTGTGCATAGAGACAGTGTGTAGAGCTCTGTCAGTGTGCATAGAGACAGTGTGTAGAGCTCTGTCAGTGTGCATAGAGACAGTGTGTAGAGCTCTGTCAGTGTGCATAGAGACAGTGTGTAGAGCTCTGTGATTGTGTAGAGCTCTGTGAGTGTGCATAGAGACAGTGTGTAGAGCTCTGTCAGTGTGCATAGAGACAATGTGTAGAGCTCTGTCAGTGTGCATAGAGACAGTGTGTAGAGCTCTGTCAGTGTTCATAGAGACAGTGTGTAGAGCTCTGTCAGTGTGCATAGAGACAGTGCGTAGAGCTCTGTCAGTGTGCATAGAGACAGTGTGTAGAGCTCTGTCAGTGTGCATAGAGACAGTGCAAAGGTTGAATTAAAAGGTCAATAAAGATAAAATGTTAACTCAGATAGTTTGTTAGCTATTTACCAGTCGTTCTGCTTGGGGATAGAACCTGTTCAGAGCCTGTTGATGTCAGACTTGATGCACCGGTACCTCTTGCCGTACGGCAGCAGAGAAAATAGTCTATGACTTGGGTGGTTGTTGTCAGGAGGTAAGGCTGACGTAGTTGGCTACATCTCTTGTAACCCCCAGTGAGTTTACAGAAACTATCAACGTCCCTCTCACTGTGTTTGTGATTATTATGTGTTGAGCTCAGCTTCCATCTTAAACAGTACAGGATCCCCTCAGAAGCCCTGAGGAATTGATGAGCCAAGATATCACCACACCTGACCCTCATCATAAATGCTACCATGCAATACTGTTGGTCTGGTTCCACTGAGAATGTAGTTTTTTTTTTTGCACATATATTTATGGACCATTTTGGTACATTTGACACAGCAATACTTGTTAGGCCAAGAGAGGTAGGCTCCTGTTTGAAACATGCTCGATTTGACGAGTGACGTATTTGACAAAAAACTATGGAATCCACTAGGCTGGTTCATCAAGTTGTGTAAATACTATCATCATTCAAATAGAGGGAATTGACAGATTGACGAGCGTCTTCGAGAAGTGCTATGAGTTGACACGTACATGTTACCATCCAGCCATATGGAGTAGAGGCTTCATTACAGGTCCTTTTATTCAACACCAACCTTCGACATCTATTACTGACTTATGTATTATATTACTTTGCAGAACCTCCGTTTGCTTCAAGCACCTCTTGAGGAACCAGAGTTCATGCACAGTACAATCAAGGGGTACTGATGTAAAATGTTCTATTTTGCAGTATAGAAAATTGGCAAGGTTGCCAACTCTTGAGGCCTTCCTTTGTTATGAGGGAGCGTCTGTCTGGTAATCAGACACTCATGCGTATATTGTTATTTCAAAGCACTGTGTATATTGGGGAAGTCTTTTTGTTTGTGGACCGCCATTATTAATTGAACATAAAAGAGTAGCTGATTTGAAACATGCAGCAGATGTAACAGACACCAAGCTGGCACCTGGGGCTTCCACTCGTAATGTCCTCTAATCTCAGCTTCTTCAGACCTAGCTCTATGCTGCCTTCCTCACCAAACTGAATAACAGATGAAGCATCTGGCTGAGCAAGCGGCTGTCTGTCCTATATTAACAATACGAACACCACACCAGCAACCTCAAAGAGGAATGTGTGTGTCCCCAGTGTCCAAATTGGTTACTCAAAGCTCCTACCTCAGGAAGAATAATAAGGTCAGCAGGTTCCCATATATACCACCTACAGTGTAGATTTACTCTCATTTGTATTATAAGACATTTAAAACATTTTGATATGTCAGAAACACTGTATACACACGAAGAGCAGCATGAGGACATTGGCCTGCCTTGAGTTTAATGTGGTTCATGTGGTTTTATACACTGAGACAGGCAGGCAGGCGAGCATTACATTTACACCACTCACACATGGAACTCTTAATTTTCTCTCAGCCTTGGCTTCCTGAATGGCTAAGTCAGAGTTTTGTTCTATATGGCACCCTATTCCCTATATAGTGCACTTCTTTTGACCAGAGCCCTATGAGTTAGTAGTGCAGTACATAGGAACGAGTGTGCCATTTGGGAATTAACCCAGATTCCTGACGTGATGTAAATGCAGGGTGGTTAGCTGAGTGGCCGTAGAGTGCCCTTTGGCCCTGGTCCCAACGTTACTCAGAGCTCAACCATTTGAAAAGTGATGCAAGGGTGAGCAAAGGACAGGTGGACCGTCGCCAAGGAAACAATTGATTAAAGGTTGGGGTTGATTCTGAAGTGGGTCAGTGGGCATTAATGACAGAGGATGAGAAGTCTACTGAATGACTGAATCACCCAGTAGGGAATGTGCATCAATGAGCTAGCTGGGGGAATATCAATATGGTCAAGCGCATGCATGCAAAATAATCAATAAGAGAAAGAGATGAAGTTCAAGGTACTAACTGTATCAGTGGAAGTTCCTCAGAGGAGGACAACTACCTAATACACACATATAAAGGGGTGAATGAGAATATGTACATATAAGGATAGCGGCATAGCCAAGGTGCAGTGGATGGTATAAAATACAGTAAATACATGTGATATGAGTAATGTAAGATATGTAAATATTATTTAAAGTGGCATTGTTTAAAGTGACTAGTGATCCATTTATTACAGTGGCCAGTGATTGGGTCTCATTGTAGGCAGTAGGCTCTCTGAGTTAGTGATGGCTGTTTAGCAGTCTGTTGGCCTTGAGATAGAAGCTGTTTTTTAATCTCTCGGTCCCAGCTTTGATGCACCTGTACTGACCTCGCCTTCTGGATGATAGAGGTGTGAACAGGCAGAGGCTCGGGTGTTTGTTGTCCTTGATGATCTTTTTGGCCTTCCTGTGACATTGGGTGCTGTAGGTGTCATAGAGGGCAGGTAGTTTGCCCCCGGTGATGCGTTGTGCAGACCGCACTACCCTCTGTAGAACCTTGCGGTTGAGGACGGTTGATACAGCCTGACAGGATGCTCTCGATTGTGCATCTGTAAAAGTTTGTCAGGGTTTTGGGTGACAAGCCAAATTTCTTCAGCCTCCTGAGGTTGAAGATGCGCTGTTGCACCTTCTTCACCACACGGTCTCTGTCAGTGGACCATTTAAGTTTGCCTGTGATGTGTACGCCCAGGAACTTAACTTTCCACCTACTCCACTGTGGTCCCTTCGATGTGGATAGGGGGGCTCGCTCTGCTGTTTCCTGAAGTCCACGATCACCTCCTTTGTTGGAGGCATGTATGGCCACACAGTAGTGAGTGAACAGGGAGAACAGGAGACGGATGAGCACACACTCTTGTGGGGCCCCAGTGTTGAGGGTCAGCGAACTAAAGATGTTTCCTACCTTCACCACCTGTGGGCGGCCTGTCAGAAAGTCCAAGATCCAGTTGCACAGGGCGGGGTTGAGCTTGATGATGAGCTTGGAGGGTACTATGGTGTTGAATGCTGAGCTGTAGTCAATGAACAGCATTCTTACATAGGTATTATTTTTGTCTAGATGGGAAGGGGGAGTGTGCACTGTGATGGCGATTGCATCATCTGTGGACCTTTTGGGGCGGTATGCAAACTAAAGTGGGTCTAGGGTGGCTGATAAGCTGGCGGTGATATGATCCTTGACTAGCCTCTCAAAGCACCTCATGATGACAGAAGTGAGTGCTAGGGGGCAGTAGTCATTTAGTTCAGTTATCTTTGCCTTTTTGGGTACGGGAACAATGGTAGCCATCTTGAAGCATGTGGGGACAACAAACAGGGATAGGGAGAGATTGAATATGTCCATAAACACACCAGCCAGCTGGTCTGAGCATGCTCCGAGGACGCGGCTAGGGATGCCGTCTGGGCCAGCAGCCTTACGAAGGTTAACAAGCTTAAATGTCTTACTCATGTCAGCCATGGGGAAGGGGGGGGTGCAGTCTTTGTTAGAGACATAACGGTGGCACTGTATTATCCTTAAAGCAGGCAAAGACGGTGTTTAGTTTGTTTGGAATCGTGACGTCGCTGTCCATGACTTGGCTGTTTTTGTTTTTTTTAGTCTGTGATTTCCTGTAGACCCTACCACATACGTCTCGTGTCTGGGCCGTTGAATTGCAACTCCACCTTGTCCCTGTACCGGCATTTCTCTTGTTTGATTGCCTTACGGAGGGAATAACTACACTGTTTATATTCAGCCATTTTTCCAGACCTCTTTCCATGGTTACATGTGGTGGATCGCACTTTCAGTTTTGCGCAAATGCCGCCATCCATCCACGGTATATGGTTAGGGTAGGTTTAAATAGTCACAGTGGGTACAACCATCTCCAATGCACTTCTTTATAAACGCACTCACCGAGTCAGCGTAGAGGTCAATGTAAGGTAAGGGACAATGTCCTGACTAGTACTGTATACATTCAGTCTCTTCCTTTCCATCCATTTTGATTGATAATCTATTTCAGGTCTCTATAAAAGTCATTTCTAGACTATAGAAACTGTCTCCAACCCCTCTCTGAGTGCCGAAGTGCCAATAGCTATTCGGAAGTAAAGATTAGCCAAGTCCTTGGTGTCATTCTCCAGCCCATTCTCCACCCCATTTTCTCAGCTTTGACTGATCACTTGTTATTCTTGTTCAGTTGCCAAAGTCTTGGCTCTGTTAAGCTTGGCCCTTGGATCTTTTGAGTGATAACGGAAATTACCTACATTATAGAAAAATGCCCCTCTCACCAGTCATAACACAGCCATGCGAAAAATGGGATACAACACCAGAGCCAGGTTCTGTTAAGATACTTAGTAGGATGCTGAGAGGAGAAAACAACCGTGTCTGATTGGTGATTTGTTCACGTTAAAAATGTATGTGAATGAAACATCACGTCTGAATTCTAAAAATGACACGTGAAATGAACTTTTTTTTCACATTACATTTTTCACGTGATTTGTTTACACGTGCGGAAACCATGTGTTTTTCACGTTTTCTTTTCACGGGATTTTTTTTCATGTGCTTTTTTTGTAAGGATTTTAAAAAAAATTGAAAACCCAGGCGTCAAGTCACACTGTTTATGCTTGTGTCAAGCTGGGTGGTAGTCAAAGTGAATTCTATACAGGTATTTTCCCTGAAGATGTGTTTTTAAATGACGCACAAAGGAAGGAACTATTTGGCTTACTTTCAGCACAGTTTGTGAACAATCGCTCCTGTTTGTGAACTAAGTTACCATTTTTTAGGCCTATCCATTGTGATTTTGCCACTGGTTGGGCGGCCAGTCTGGACAGTTTTATGGCTACAGTTATTCCTGTGCCAATGGGAACATAGTGCCAACTTAATCTCAACAGTGAATTACAGGGTGTAAAGGAATGGCGTCAACGTGTTAAGCAGTAAGAAATTGCGCTGGAGGGAATAGAAGACGTTTTACGTGACCAATAGTGCTATTTTGGGTATTTTTTTGAGCTGAATGTAACTTTTTTAGTACACTACTAACTCCTTCAAAGGTTTTTCTTAATTTTTACTTTGTTCTACATTGTACAATAATAGTGAAGACATCAAAACTATCAAATAACACATATGGAATCATGTAGTAACCAAAAAAGTGTTAAACAAAACAAAATAAATGTTATATTTTTCAAATAGCTACCCTTTGCCTTGATGACAGCTTTGCACACTCTTGGCCTGCATTTAGTTTTCATGCTAGTGAGGGCCGAGAATCCACTCTCACATAGGTATGTGTTTGCAAAGGGCATCAGTGTCTTAACAGAGCGATTTGCTATGGCAGGATACTTTGAGCACAGCCCAATCCAGAAATCTGGCATTGGCTTCAGATTAAATTCCATTTTCATAGAACCACTTGTTGCAATTTCGATGAGGCTCTCTTGTTCAGATAGTGGTAAGTGGACTGGAGGCAGGGTATGAAAGGGATAGCGAATCCAGTTGTTTGTGGCATGCGTTTTGGGAAAGTACCTGCGTATTTGAGCACCCAACTCAAACAGGTGCTTCGCTATATCACATTTGACATTGTCCGTAAGCTTGAGTTCATTTGTACATAAAAAATCATACAATTATGGAAAGATCTGTGTTGTCCTTGTTAATGCAAACAGCGAAGAGCTCCAACTTCTTAATCAAAGCCTCAATTTTGTCCCACACAGTGAATATAGGTGCGGAGAGTCCCTGTAATCCTAGATTCAGATAATTCAGGCAAGAAAAAACATCACCCAGATAGGCCAGTCGTGTGAGAAACTCATCATCATGCAAGCGGTCAGACAAGTGAAATTTATGGTCAGTAAAGAAAACATTAAGCTCATCTCTCAAATCAAAAAAACTTGTCAATACTTTGCCCCTTGATAACCAGCCCACCTCTGTATGTTGTAAAAGCATTACATGGTCGCTGCCTATATCATTGAATAGTGCAGAAAATACACAAGTGTTCAGGGTCCTTGCTTTAACAAAGTTAACCATTTTCATTGTAGTGTCCAAAACGTATTTCAAGCTGTCGGCCATTCCTTTGGCAGCAAGAGCCTTTCAGTGGATTCTGCAATGTACCCAAGTGGTGTCGAGAGCACGAGCGTTACTTGCACGAGCGTTACCACTCCAGTATGTCTCCCTGTCATGGCTTCTGCGCCATCAGTACAGATATCAACACATCTTGACCATCAAAGTCCATTTGATGTCACAAAGCTGTCCAGTACTATAAAAATATCCTCTCCTGTTGTCCTGGTTTCCAGTGGTTTGCAGAAGAGGATGTCTTCCTTAATTGATCCCCATAACCGTAACGGACATATAACAGGAGGTGCGCCAGGTCCGCCACGTCTGTTGACTCATCCAGCTGTAATGCATAGAATTTACTGGCTTGTATGCAAAGCAGTAATTGTTTCAAAACATCTCCTGCCATGTCACTGATGCGTCGTGAAACAGTGTTGTTTGATGAAGACATTGTCTGTATAGTTTTTTTGGCTTTTCCCCCCAGCGTTGTCCCAGCCATATCCACGGCAGCAGGAAGAATTAAGTCCTCCACAATAGTATGGGGTTTGCCTGTCCTAGTCACTCGGTAGCTCACCCTGTAAGATCCTTCGAGCTCCTCCTTATTAATGGTATCTGTTGCTTTTATACCTGTCTTACTACTCAAATGTTGTCTTAATTCTCGCTCAAAAAACTCCTGTGGCTTATTTTTCAAATTGGTAGGTTTTGTTTTTAAATGTCTGCAAGAAGGTTTAATCGAGTTGTAAGAGTAACATATAACACACTGTGGCTGAGGAAAGGCCCAATATAAGTGAACCCCAAATCAATGTAGTTCTCATCATATTTGTGCCTCTTCGATGGTCCAACATCCCTCTCTGTTGTTCGGTGCTTTCCCGGGTAAGGGGGCAGTAGCTATTCGGCTGCATCAGATTCACAACTAGAATTACTGATGCTAGCATTGGATGTGCTAGTGGAAGCAGGACAACTTGTGTCATCGACAGGTGCAGGTGTAGTACTGCTGGTTGTAGCAGTACTACCAGTAGAGCTGGTATGTGTCTCTATGGACGCGGGCTTTACTTTTTTTGACAATTTATCAGTTTTTGAGCAAACGGAATGAGCAGCATCTACATTTGGCTACATACAGACCGTTAGTGGCATTCCCGCGAGAGAGAAACGGTTAATGTGATTGGATGTTAATTATTTGACTAGGCTACCTGTATTTGACTTTGTGTTGTTATTTCACTTGAACACTAGATGGTTTAATTATATTTTGGGCAGTGACACAAGGCTACTCAGGTGAGAAAAAAAACTCACCAAAATGTACAGCTCCGTTGGAAAATATAAACAGACTGTTTGAAAATGTGAAGAAAAAAAATCTCTATATATTAAATAAAAAATAAATAAATATTAATCACATTTTTATTTGGCGTAACCCCGACGGCATTGCGCTCACCCATTGGCAATAGCTGGTCTAAATGAAGAGGAAAACCTTTCCCGGAACATACATGTGGTTCGAATCCCAGAAGGGGTGGAAAGGCGTAATCCTACCTCTTTCCTGCAAGACGTCCTCGTCCGAGAGACGTTTCACAGGCCCCCAGTCATTGAGAGGACGTCAAACCACAGCCTGGTCGCCCTGCCAGAGCAATTCTGGTCTGCCTACATTACATCCAGACCAAAGAGAAAATTCTTCGGACCTCCCGCGAAAGAGGACATCTGAACTACAATGGCAAGCGGATCCATATCTTCATATCTAGCCACACATTTGACAACCCTCAGTCTGCGCTCACCTTCTACCGGGACAATATCGACTCAACAGCAGCAAATAACCCAGATCCTTGAAGGTTGCTAGTTACATTATTAGGGTGTCCACATAGTCAGTTAATGGACGAAAACCGCATATACAGCTGAAGTCGGAAGTTTTTACATACACTTAGGTTGTAGTCATTATAACTCATTTTTCAACCACTCCACAAATTTCTTGTTAACAAACTATAGTTTTGGCAAGTCGGTTAGGACTTTTCTGTTTAATCCTCAGGTACCCTAAAATGTAATTAAACTATAATATTTCATACGGAAAGAAGTATGTTCAATAGGAAAGTGATATTAGCAGGTGTGCGTCCTCTTCATCGCGCACAGTCACAACTCTGAGTCCCAGTACTAAAACTCTCATAATTATTCCTCATTTGGGAAGAAACAAGCCTGAAAGCTTGAAAAAAGACTACTGACATCCAGTGGAAGCCATAGGAATTGCATACTGGGAGCTGGATAAAAAAAAAATCCCTATAAATTCTAATGGAAGAGCATGTGCTCTCAAAAAAAATATTATTGTTGGTTTTTCCTACCATATCTATTGTGTTATAGTCTCCTACATTATTTTAACATTTCTACAAACTTCAGTGATGTCTTTCCAGTGGTACCAATTATATGCATATCCTGGCTTCAGGGCCTGAGCAACAAGCAGTTGACTTTGGGCACGTCAGTCAGGCGGAAATGGAGAAAAATAGACCCTAGTCCTAATAAATAGAGAGCTAAATCCTAATGTCAGAGATTTATACTTTCTACTCTTGACCCCATAATTCATATTTTATATTTTTTATGTCCTCTACTTACATGCATGTTGTCCAGTCATGTGCTATTGGTTTTATAGTAATTTCTGACCATGCCCCAGTGTATATAGATATTGGAATTGGCTAAACAATCCCCAAAACGAGATAATGGAGACTTAAAACGTCTCTGCTTAACAATGAAGTATTCTGCACTGTGATAAAAGATAAATTATTGCATTACTGGCTCGACAATCAACTCTCTCCTGTCTCAGCTGCAACTATCTGGGATGCTGCTAAAGCAACCATAAGGGGTTATATCATTTCCCTAGCCTCTCTGATCAAGAAGCTTAGAATGGGAATAGAGAAACAATGGAGGCTGAAGTAAACAACAACCAACCCAGGTGAATTGGAATTCACAAGCTTGTGCTAAAGCCAATTTGTAGCATACAAATCATGTCCACAATTTTTTTTTTTAGCAAGCATAAATATGATGTATTTGGTAACCGTCCAAGCCATCTACTTGCACATCAACTTAAAAAACAGAATGAAAGATTGATTAAGTCAATAAGGATGGCAGATGGCTCCACTTCTTATGATCCCTTGCTTATCAATAATATGTTTTGTGACTTCTATAAATCTCTTTATACTTCACAATGTACAAGTATAATGACGAAATTACAAAATATTTGAATAAGAATCTTTCCCACTATATCAGATGAACATAGAAATAGACTAAATGCTCCCTTTACTCCTGAAGAGGTTTGGGAAACTAAGGCAATGCCTTATGGCAAGGCACCCGGCCTAGACGGCTTCTCTGCAGAGTTCTACAATAATTTCTAGCCTGAGATAGGGCATATCTTTATGCCTACATCATACCAGAGTCCTGGAAAACTGCATCCATTAGCCTGATACTAAAAAAGGACAAAAACCCATAAAACTGCTCTTTGTTAAGACATTTCAGTTTGCTAGGAGTTTTTAAAATAGTCGCTAAGATACTTGCATGCAGGTTGGAGGTCATACTTCCAGACCTCATTAAACCTGATCAGACGGGCTTTGTCGAATCGAGATTTGGAAAGGACAATGTGAGACGTACTTTGAACATAATATACCACCTTGGCACTCATTATCGCTCTCAATGTCGAAAAGGCCTTCAATAGAGTTGAGTGAAAATTCTTGTTTGATGTATTAGATAAAGTCAATCTGGGTGACCATTTTATTAATTGAGTAAGATTACTTTATTCTGACCCATCAGTGGCAGTGAACACATGGTAAATTATCAGAAAGATTTCCTATCAGTAGGGGCTGTCGTCAAGGCTGTTCTTTATCTCCTGCTCTGTTCTTGTTAGACATAGAACCACTGGCTGAAGCAATAAGGTATAGTAATAACATCATGGGCATCTCTATGGGTAACGAAGAGCATAGAATTGAATTATTTGTTGATGATGTGCTTTTATGCATGTCTAAACCAGAGACCTCTGTCACTGCAGTAATGGAGATCATATCTGAATATGGTAACCTGTCAGGGTACAAAATTAATGTGGATAAATCCATGGCTTTACCTTTGAATATCCTCTCTACAATCACTTTAGAAATTATATCTCCATTCCAATTGACTGAAACGGGCTTAAAATATTTAGGCATATACAGTATGTTACTCCTAATCTTAAAGCAGTGGTTCTTAACCTGGGTTCGATCGAACCCCAGGGGTTCGGTGAGTCGGTCTTAGGGGTTCGGCGGAGGTCAAGACAAACATCCGATTCATATGATTCGTGATGACACGCTCCGCTTGGCCATCATTGGCTGCAGGTGATCACGCTACATCGCTTGGCCTATCTGTGCTGCAGGGAATTTGGTGCGCTCAGTTTGTGACTGTGGTGATGGTACGTCTTGTGATTTCTTTCTTAATATTTTAATCACTTCATACTTACTATGTCGAGCAAAAAAAGAAAGTGGTCGGATGAATATGTACAATATGCATTTACATGTATAACCGAACATGATGGGAGTCAGTGTCCTAACTGCATGATTTGCAATGCCAAGTTGAGCAATTCTAGTCTAGCACCGGAAAAACTAAGAGAACACTTCCTTAAGCTGCATGGAGATGGAAAATACAAGAACACAACGCTCGCTGAATTCAAGGTGAAGAGAGCCAGATTCGATGAAAAGGCTACTCTGCCTGTTCTCGGCTTTGTACCCATCAACAAACCGATCCTCACAGCATCGTACGAAGTTGCTTACCTGATCGCAAAGCAGGGCAAACCACACACCATTGGTGAAACACTCATAAAACCAGCTGTGTTGAAGATGGCGAATATCATGCTGGGAAAAGTGGCCGAAGTTAAGTTATCCCAAATTCCTCTTTCAAATTACACCATCAGCGACAGAATAGAGGACATGAGCAAAGACATCTTGGCTCAAGTAGTTGCAGATCTGATTTCAAGCCCGGCAAAATTCAGCCTTCGACGAGACCACAGACGTTTCCAATCTAAGCCAGCTTGCTGTATTCGTGCGCTATGTGAAAGACGACGTGATAAAGGAAGAATTTTTATTTTGTAAGCCTCTTACAACAACAACTAAGGCAGCCGATGTGAAGAAACTTGTGGATGACTTCTTCAAAGACAACAATCTTTCGTGGGATATGGTTTCTGCAGTTTGTTCGGACGGAGCTCCAGTCATGCTGAGAAGAAAGTCTGGTTTTGGTGCGCTAGTGAAAGCCAATGCACCACACATCATTGTTACGCATTGTATTCTGCACAGGCATGCGTTGGCAACAAAAACCTTGCCTCCAAAACTGGCAGAAGTATTAAAAATTGTAGTTGAATGCGTGAACTATGTGCGAACTAGTGCTCTGCGGCATCGCATCTTCAGTGAGCTGTGTAAAGAAATGGGCTCTGAATTCGAGGTACTTCTGTACCATTCTAACGTTAGGTGGTTATCCCGGGGACAGGTGCTGAATCGTGTTTTTGCCCTGCGTGTGGAATTAGCCCTGTTTTTGCAAGAGCACCAATATCGTCATGCAGATTGCTTCAAAAATTCTGAGTTCATTCTCATTTTAGCGTACATGGCTGATATCTTCGCAGCTCTCAATCATCTCAATCAAAAGATGCAGGGCGGTGGAGTCAACATCATCGAAGCGGAGGAAAACCTGAAGGCTTTTCAAAAAAAGCTACCGTTATGGAAACGATGAACAGAGAACGATAACTTTGCACACTTTCCCCTGCTGGACGACTGTGTAAGTAAGATCGAAGATGTATCTGGAATCGGAGACATTTCTGTACCCGCTGAACTGAAGCAAGCAATTGCCATGCACTTAGATGAGCTTGAAAAGTCTCTCGACGGATACTTCCCTACAAGAGAGTCATATCCAGCATGGGTGAGACAGCCGTTCACGTTTAGTGTTGAGACAACAGATGTCAATGATGAATACCTCGATGAAATCATTGAAATTCAGCAGAGCCAGGTTCAACAGCAACTCTTCAGAACAACAACGCTTTCAACGTTTTGGTGTCAACAAATGGTAACGTACCCTGTTATTGCTAAGAAAGCTCTGGAGATTTTCATACCGTTTGTTACAACATATCTTTGCGAGCAATCCTTTTCGAGGATGCTGGACATAAAAACGAAGAAAAGGAACAGACTTTGTTGCGAAAATGACATGAGAGTGGCACTTGCCAAGGTGAAGCCGCACATTTCTGAACTGGTCTCTGAAAGGCAACAGCAGAAGTCACACTGATTTGCAGTAAATATTCATTATTATGATTTTGTTTTTGTGTGAAAATGATAATCTGTGTGAAAATGTTTTGATGATTTTGTTCTTTGAACACAGTGATGTTGATGCACGGTTCATTTTGTGCACCAGTCAAATATATACCTATGTTTTGAATTTGATTTTTTTTTTAATTAAGAAGGGTTCGGTGAATGCGCATATGAAACTGTTGGGGTTCAGTACCTCCAACAAGGTTAAGAACCACTGTCTTGAAGACATGTTCACTTCAAATTGTATGCCTTTGCTCACAGATAAAACAGGACCAGATTAACTGGTCTACCCTACCAAACTATTTTTGACAGGATTAATGTTGTCAGGGTGAATATCCTCCCCATCTTAATGAGCTATTCCAAAATATTCCCTGCCATCTATCTCAGTTCTTTTTTCAGAAAAGTAATGCCAATATCTAAATATATCTGGAACAATAAGAAACCTATAACCAAATTTACCAAACTAATTAATCCTCAGGATTTAGGAGGGGTCTCTTTGCCAAATCTGCACCTCCATAAGCATACAAGAACTAAGTGTCACATTTTTTCATAGAACCTACTTTACACCTGCCTGCCTTCACAGAATCTTTTCCAATGCATCCCATGTATGTTTCAAATGTAAACAGGATACTGGCACCTTCATGCACGTATTGTGGTACTGTAGCAGAATCCAGTCTTATTGGGAATGATATTAATTTACACATCCAGAAGATCTTGAGTAGACAATTAGCTTTTTCACTGAATGTATATTTGCTCTACTTTGATTGTAACATTGTTTGACCCTGACTCTGAACATCTGTTCAATACCCTTGTTTACTTAGCCAAAAAATGCATATTGTTATTATGATCCACACCTGAAGTACCATCTGCAATGTGGATTTCTCAAGCTTCTGCTATTCTACCCCTAGAGAAACTTACCTTTGACTTGCATGAGAAGTCTGATACATTTTGGGAAATCAGGTGTCCATTGTGGTCCTATGGAGAAAACCTCCCATAAATGCCCATGTTATAATTGTGATGTTATGACTGCCTTTTTGCATAATGTTTTGCTGTGTCCTTATTCATTTCATTGTACTTAGTCTGTGTGGTGCACTTTGTATTCAATTTGGATGAGGATTTCTACTTCAATGAGTCGGGGAGAAGGACCTATTGATTATCCCGGACTAGGCCCAAATCCCAAACCACGAGAAGGAGGTGGCGGTTCTATAGAGGCTGGCATGTGGGATACCTGACGAGACTACATCGGAGAGTGGATAAACCATCTCTACCCTCCGTTCTATTGGCGAATATTCAATCACTGGAGAATAAACTGGACGAGCTCCGTTCGAGACTATCCCATCAATGTGATCTGAAGAACTGTAACATCCTATATTTCTCTGAGTCGTGGCTGAAGAAGGATATGGAAAATATAAATCTAGCTGTTTTTTCTATACATCGACATGACAGAAAGGCAGCTTTGGGTAAACTCAGGGGAGGGTGTGTGTGTCTTCGTTAACAACAGCTGGCGCACGATCCCTAATATTAAGGAAGTCTCGAGGTTCTGCTCGCAAGAGTTAGAATACCTCATGATAAGCTGTAGACCATGGTACTTACCAAGAGCTTTCATAACTGTCTGTTTACCAACACAATCCGATGCTGGCACTAAGACCACATTTAACGAGCTGTATAGGGCCATAAGCAAACAAGAAAATGCTCACCCAGAGGCGGTGCTCCTAGTGACCGGTGATTTTAATGCAGGAAAACTCAAATCTCATTTCAACCAGCGTGTCAACTGTGCAACTAGTGGCAAAATAAGATCGCCTCTAGATCGCCTTGACTCATACAAAGCTCTCCCTCACCCTCCATTTATCAAATTGAACCATAACTATATCTTCCTGCTTTCTACTTACGAGCAAAAACTCAAACAGGAAGTACCAGTGACACACTCAATACAGAAGTGGTCCGATTAAGCGGATTCTAAGCTACAGGACTGTTTCGCTAGCACAGCCTGGAATATGTTCCCAGGATTCATCCGATGTCATTGAGGAGTTTACCACATCAGTCACATCAGCTTTGTTAATAAGTGCATTGATGACGTCGTCCCACAGTGACCGTACGTACATATCCCAACCAGACACCATGGATAACAGACAACATCTGCACTGAGCTAAAGTATAGAGTGGCACATTAATCTGGACGTCCTCTGACAAACCATCAACCAGGCAAGTGTCAAAACAGGACCAAGATCGAATCCTACTACACCGGATGGATGTGGCAGGGCTTGCAAACTATCACAGATTACAAAGGGAAACCCAGGTGCGAGCTGCCCAGTGACGCAAGCCTACCAGACAAGCTAAATGCCTGAGGCAGGCAACACTGAACCATGTATGAGAGCACCAGCTGTTTTCCGGATGACTGTGTGTTCACATTCTCCACAGCCGCAGGGCCAGACGGATTACAAGGACACCTACTCAGAGCACGCTGTCTTCAAACATGTTTAACCTCTCCCTGACCCAGTCTGTAATACCTACATGTTTCAAGCAGATCACCATCGTCTATGTGACCAAGAACGCCAAGGTAACCTGTCAATATGGCTATCGCCCCATAGCAGTCACATCTGTAGCCATTAAATACTTTTAAGGGCTGGACTTGTCTCACATCAACACCATCATCCCAGACACCCTGGACGCACTCCAATTTGCATACCGCCCCAACAGTTCCACAGATGACACTCTCTATTGCAGTCCACAGTGCCCTTTCACTTCTGGACAACAGGAACACCTACAAGAGAATGCTGTTCATTAACTACAGCTCAGCGTTCAACACTATAGTTTCCTCCAAGCTCATCGCTAAGCTAAGGACCCTGGGACTGAACACAACTGAATCCTGGACTTCCTGATGGGCCACCCCAGGTGGTAAGGGTAGGCAGCAACACATCTGCCATGCTGACCCCCTCAGGGGTGCGTGCATAACAGCCTCCTGTACTCCCTGTTCACCCACAACTCCACCATCAGTTTGCAGACGACACAATGGTGCTAGGCCTAATTATCCAACGACAATGACACAGCCTAAAGGGAGGAGGTCAGAGACCTGGCAGTGTGATGCCAGGAAAACAACCTCTCACTCAACATCAGCAAGACAAAAGAGCTGATCCCCATTCACGTCGACAGGGCTATAGTGGAATGGGTCAAGAACATCAAGTTCCTCGGTGTCGACACCTATCATGGTCCAAACATATCAACACAGTCGTGAAGTGTGCACGACAACGCCTCTTCCCCCTCAGGTGCCTGAAATTATTTGACATTGGCCATCAGATCCTCAAAGTTATTCAGCTCCACCCATTGAGAGCATCTTGACTGGCTGCATTACCTCTTGGTATGTCAACCTCTTGGCATCCGACCGCAAGGCACTACAGAGGGTAGTGCATACAGCCCAGTACATCACTGGGGCCGAGCCCCCTGCCATGCAGGGCCTCTATACCAGGCGGTGTCAGAGGAAGGCCCCAAAAATTGTCAAGGAATCTAGCCACCCAAGTCATAGACTGTTCTCTCTGCTAACGCACGGCAAACGGTACCGGAGCGCCAAGTCTGGTACCAAAAGGCTCCTGAACAGTTTTACCCCAAAGCCATAAGTCTGCAGAACAGTTAATCAAATGGCTACCCTGACTATTTGCCTTGACCCCCTATTTGCCTTGACCCCCTTGCACGGGCTCTAGGCACACTCAATGGAATCCACCCACATAGTCACACATTCTACACTAACACACACATACTCACACACTACATAAGCCCACACACACAAAACAAACACACACTTGCATATTGGCGCCACACACTTTCACACATTCTGCTGCTACTCTGTTTATTATCTAACCTGATTTCCTAGTCACTTTTACCCCTACCTACATGCACTGTACATTTTACCTCAATTACCTCAACAACCTTGTACTCCTGCACATTGACTCGGTACCGGTACTCCTTGTATATAGCCTCGTTATTGTCATTATTATGTTAATATTTTCATTTTTCTTATCTGCTATTTTTTCTTACTTTTTAACTCTGCATTGTTGGGAAAGGGCTCATAAGTAAGAATTTCCCAGTAAAGTCTACACCTTTTGTATTCGGCGCATGCGATTTCCCCAGCTGTGAAACCAGCTGGAGGCAGAGCAACTATGGATTATACTTCTTGACACTCCACCGTGGGGATGGTTTTACAAGACGCTGCTGCCATGCTTTGCTTTACGACCCCGTAAATCAACTTCCAGCTGGAAAAGTGTTTTTAAGGTAAAAGGGGGGTATTGATTATCATATTGGCTGGTAATTCTAGGCCTGGCCGTTGCTATTCAAGACATAACTGTCACTTGAACTATTTAACTGTGTTGTTCTGAGCTTAGCGGGAGGAAGAAGAGCACAATGGTCAACGCTTATGTCAGAGTCTGGGTCTACAACACATAGTGTGTGACTTCACTTTTGCCACTTTTCATTCAGAAATACTCCAGGTGCAAGGGCAAGGTCACCAGATACAAAATCTGCCACAATCATACATTTTAGACACCATAACCTATTCATATTAGTTAATGAACATGAACTTGAACTTGAAATGAACAGTCTGGTGGACCAATTTTCGAGAGTGTTGAAACACTTCGGATAGTGACATTAACAATATTTATAACTGAATCACGATGATCCAGTGAAGCTTCAAATGAATGGCTTCCATTATAGAAAGATGTACAGATGTAGGATGTTAATTTGAGCCAGTTTGGTACAGCAGGAGATTTATCCTGCAGCAACAGGAAATATAAATTATGTGGATTGCAATTAATGGACATTTTTGTCTGTGTTGATAGGGTGCATTTCGTGT
This sequence comes from Oncorhynchus keta, assembly GCF_023373465.1. NCBI lineage: Eukaryota > Metazoa > Chordata > Actinopteri > Salmoniformes > Salmonidae > Oncorhynchus > Oncorhynchus keta. The sequence goes on along the minus strand of NC_068446.1, from coordinate 33,413,351 downwards.
AAGGGGAAAATTACAAACTTCAGAAGCCTTTTTAAACATCAAATACACTACATGTTGTACATTTCCTGCATTGGAGGAAAGTTATCCTGTCTAGGACTAGCAGAACCCCTCGCCAACAGCCAATGAAATTACAGGGCGCTAAATACAAATCAATAGAAATCTCATAAATTAAATTTCTCAAACAGACAAGTATTAGGCACCATTTTAAAGATACAATTCTCGTTAATCCAGTCACAGTGTCTGATTTAAAAAATGCTTTACAGTGAAAGCTCCACAAACGATTGTTAGGTCACCACCAACTCACAGAAAAACCCAGCCATTTTTCCAGCCAAAGAGAGGAGTCACAAAAAGCACAAATAGAGAAAATGAATCACTAACCTTTGATCTTCATCAGATGACACTCATAGGACTTAATGTTACACAATACATGTATGTTTTGTTCAGTAAAGTTCATATTTATATCCAAAAATCTTATTTTACATTGGCGTGTTGTGTTCAGTAGTTCCAAAACATGCAGTGATATTGCAGAGAGCCACGTGAATTCATAGAAATACTCATTTTAAAGGATGAAAATTCAAATGTTATGCATGGAACTATAGATACACTTCTCCTTAACCTCTTGCAACGAGCAATCCCGTATCCTGGAGCGTAATTATAGCCTCAAGCTCATTACCATAACGCTACGTTAACTATTCATGAAAATCGCAAATGAAATGAAATAAATATATTGGCTCACAAGCTTAGCCTTTTGTTAACAACACTGTCATCTCAGATTTTCAAAATATGCTTTTCAACCATAGTTACACAAGCATTTGTGTAAGAGTATTTGATAGCTAGCATAGCATTAAGCCTAACATTCAGCAGGCAACATTTTCACAAAAACAAGAAAAGCATTCAAATAACATCATTTACCTTTGAAGAACTTCGGATGTTTTCAATGAGGAGACTCTCAGTTAGATAGCAAATGTTCAGTTTTTCCAAAAAGATTATTTGTGTAGGAGAAATCGCTCCATTTTGTTCATCATGTTTGGCTAAAAAAAAACCCAGAAAATTCAGTCATTACAACGCCAAACTTTTTTCCAAATTAACTCCATAATATCGACAGAAACATGGCAAACGTTGTTTAGAATCAATCCTCAATGTGTTTTTCACATATCTATTCGATGATAAATCATTCGTGGCAGTTTGGTTTCTCCTCTGAACCAAATGGAAAAATAATAATAATAATAATAATTTCAATGGAGGACACCAAGCGGACACCTGGTAAATGTAGTCTCTTATGGTCAATCTTCCAATGATATGCCTACAAATACGTCACAATGCTGCAGACACCTTGGGGAAATGACAGAAAGTGTAGGCTCATTCCTTGCGCATTCACAGCCATATAAGGAGACATTGGAACACAGCACCTCCAAAATCTGTGGCATTTCCTGTTTGAAATTTCATCTTGGTTTCGCCTGTAGCATCAGTTCTGTGGCACTCACAGATAATATCTTTGCAGTTTTGGAAACGTCAGTGTTTTCTTTCCAACGCTGTCAATTATATGCATAGTCAAGCATCTTTTCGTGACAAAATATCTTGTTTAAAACGGGAACGTTTTTCATCCAAAAATGAAATACTGCCCCTAGAGTTTCAAGAGGTTAATGCAACCGCTGTGTTTTTTTTACGGAAAAAGCATAATCTAAGAACGGTGCTCAGAGCCCAAATCAGCCAAAAGAAATGTCCGCCATGTTGCGCAGTCAACATTAGTCATAAATAGCATTATAAATATTCACTTAGCTTTGATGTTCTTCATCAGAATCCACTCCCAGGAATCACAGTTCCATAATAAATGTTTGTTTTGTTCGATAATGTTCATCATTTATGTCCATTTGTGTCCAAATATCTTCTTTTGTTAGGGCGTTTGATAAACAAATCCAAAAGCGCGTTCAGGTCCAGTCGGACGAAAAGTTCAAAAAGTTATATTACAGGTCGAAGAAACTTGTCAAACTAAGTATAGAATCAATCTTTAGGATGTTTTTATCATAAATGTTCAATAATGTTCCAACCGGATAATTCCATTGTCTGTAGAAAAGCAATGGAACGAGAGATACCTCATGTGAAATGCGCGTGACTGAAAACGAGGCTGCTGGCAGACCCCTTAGTCAAACAGCTCCCATCCAGCCCCCCTTCACAGGAGAATTCTGAAACAACAGTCTAAAGACAGTTGACATCTAGTGGAAGCATTAGGAAGTGCAACATAACCATATCCCACTGTGAATTCGATAGGGGCTGAGTTCAAAAACGACAATCCTCAGATTTCCCACTTCCTGTTTGGATTTTTTCTCTGGTTTTTGCCTGCCACATGAGTTCTGTTATACTCGCAGACATCATTCAAACAGGTTTAGAAACTTCAGTGTTTTCTATCCAATACTAATAATAATATGCATACAGTGCCTTGCGAAAGTATTCGGCCCCCTTGAACTTTGCGACCTTTTGCCACATTTCAGGCTTCAAACATAAAGATATAAAACTGTATTTTTTTTGAAGAATCAACAACAAGTGGGACACAATCATGAAGTGGAACGACATTTATTGGATATTTTAAACTTTTTTAACAAATCAAAAACTGAAAAATTGGGCGTGCAAAATTATTCAGCCCCCTTAAGTTAATACTTTGTAGCGCCACCTTTTGCTGTGATTACAGCTGTAAGTCGCTTGGGGTATGTCTCTATCAGTTTTGCACATCGAGAGACTGAATTTTTTTCCCATTCCTCCTTGCAAAACAGCTCGAGCTCAGTGAGGTTGGATGGAGAACATTTGTGAACAGCAGTTTTCAGTTCTTTCCACAGATTCTCAATTGGATTCAGGTCTGGACTTTAACTTGGACATTCTAACACCTGGATATGTTTATTTTTGAACCATTCCATTGTAGATTTTGCTTGTTTTGTTGGAAGACAAATCTCCGTCCCAGTCTCAGGTCTTTTGCAGACTCCATCAGGTTTTCTTCCAGAATGGTCCTGTATTTGGCTCCATCCATCTTCCCATCAATTTTAACCATCTTCCCTGTCCCTGCTGAAGAAAAGCAGGCCCAAACCACGATGCTGCCACCACCATGTTTGACAGTGGGGATGGTGTGTTCAGGGTGATGAGCTGTGTTGCTTTTACGCCAAACATAACGTTTTGCATTGTTGCCAAAAAGTTCAATTTTGGTTTCATCTGACCAGAGCACCTTCTTCCACATGTTTGGTGTGTCTCCCAGGTGGCTTGTGGCAAACTTTAAACAACACTTTTTATGGATATCTTTAAGAAGTGGCTTTCTTCTTGCCACTCTTCCATAAAGGCCAGATTTGTGCAATATACGACTGATTGTTGTCCTATGGACAGAGTCTCCCACCTCAGCTGTAGATCTCTGCAGTTCATCCAGAGTGATCATGGGCCTCTTGGCTGCATCTCTGATCAGTCTTATCCTTGTATGAGCTGAAAGTTTAGAGGGACGGCCAGGTCTTGGTAGATTTGCAGTGGTCTGATACTCCTTCCATTTCAATATTATCGCTTGCACAGTGCTCCTTGGGATGTTTAAAGCTTGAGAAATCTTTTTGTATCCAAATCCGGCTTTAAACTTCTTCACAACAGTATCTCGGACCTGCCTGGTGTGTTCCTTGTTCTTCATGATGCTCTCTGCACTTTTAACGGACCTCTGAGACTATCACAGTGCAGGTGCATTTATACGGAGACTTGATTACACACAGGTGGATTGTATTTATCATCATTAGTCATTTAGGTCAACATTGGATCATTCAGAGATCCTCACTGAACTTCTGGAGAGAGTTTGCTGCACTGAAAGTAAAGGGGCTGAATAATTTTGCACGCCCAATTTTTCAGTTTTTGATTTGTTAAAAAAGTTTGAAATATCCAATAAATGTCGTTCCACTTCATGATTGTGTCCCACAAAATACAGTTTTATATCTTTATGTTTGAAGCCTGAAATGTGGCAAAAAGTCGCAAAGTTCAAGGGGGCCGAATACTTTCACAAGGCACTGTATATTAGCATCTGGGACTGAGTAAGAGGCAGTTCACTCTGGGCACGCTATTCATCCAAAAGTGAAAATGCTGCCCCCTATCTCAAAGAAGATTTATCCTGTGGCAGGGTTATCAAATTAACATCCTACATCTGTACCAGTGTCCTGTTTATTAATTAATTAACCAATACCATATTCATAGCATCACACAGTCAGATGGGTTATTTAAATTGCTTTAGCCCCAGACTGGTTGTTTCCCATTGTCTGTATCCTATGATTGGCAGTGATCTCCCTGGGCTTGGGTTGGAACCTGAGGCAGCGAGGCGCTAGGTCTACCTGCCTCCAGCTGCGTCTCCTGGGTGGGCACGTCATCATCCCTTGCCAACAGTTAAAATGAACCAACCAGTCAGTGTTATTTATGGTCCTAATGTTCGCCTGCCTGACTTTCAAAGAAGGGAATTATACATCATGTTTGCATCCCAAATGGCACCATATTCCCTATATAGTACACTACTTTTTACCAGGGCTCTGGTCAAAAGTAGTGCGCGATGAAGGGAATAGGGTACCATTTGGGTCGTAGCTCATGTACACACAGGACTGGGAAAAATATCCACAACTCCAAGAGACTATAATCCTTATTGCTTTGGCGTTATTTAACTGAGAAATGATCATAGCTCAGACATACTCTTACAAGTTTGTAGAATAAATATTGATTCCAACCTGATTCCATTATTACACGCCTGTCTCTGCAAAATCCAGTAAATAGCCAAATGATGATATAAGCACTTGTGAGAAAATAACAGGCGCATAATTTAAGGGCAAGGGACACCTATTTATTCACAGGTCTGCAGCTGTATCACATTTTCCTTTCAACTACCAATTGACTTTGCGGTGTAGACATAAGTACTGTGAGTGTAGTTAATAATATTTTTTTTTAGCTTAGATTGCCCTTAATTTCACCTCAAATATCTTTGTTGGCAAGAGAGTCATTACCTGGTCATTATCTTAGAAGTTGTTCCTTCTTTCTGGCCAAATGGGCCACAGATTATGTTCCTGTAGACCCCAGGAAGAGTAGCTGCTGCTTCAGCTAATAGGCATCCTAATAAAATACGAAATACTAAAAGACAGGGCAGAGTCAAAGTTCTTTCACATTTGGCAGCATAGTCTTATCTGAGAGCTTCTCTTCTCCAACTCTCTGCCTCTTCTCTGGTCTCCGGTACAGCTTGTCCTTGTCTCCTCTCGCTGCACCCTCCTCACAGGCTTGTGCAATATGGACATCCAGATTAATGTTGTTTGTTCAGAGCCAAGGTTCTCTAAGTCCAATGTATTGTTACAGCAGCAGAGCATAGCGAATCCACTAAGCATACTTTAACTGACATCTAAACAAACAAAACCCACGCAGGGAATGTAAAGTATAAACAAGAATCTTAATCATTCTGTTTTGTTTCAGATGTGTATTGGTACATTTTGAAATCCTTTTGGGATAATAATGATCTAATAGGAGATCAGTGTATATGTTACTAACCTGTGAGAGAACTTAACCTGAGGCAAATAACAGATAAACCCGCGGAATGCCTCAGCTCTTTATCCGGAACTTACTTCTGCTTGTCATTCCACATCACCTCACAGCTTGTTCTTGTTTATGAGGTATGCCTGTGAAGACCTGTGATGATAATACAGCTTAGCGAGCGGCTAAGTCAGCCTGTCACCTGCTGTGCGAAACTGGTCAAATTAAGATACCAAATCTGGTCTATTGATTAGACTGAAGAGTCATTCTCTTGACAGCTTTTGGACTCAAACTGTTCCAATGTCCCAGTTGAGTCGTAGGCCTCTTACTTTGACCATTTCTTTTCCTATTATTTCTGTTTTGCCAGAAAACTCCCTGTTAAAAGTTTAAAGATTGTCTATAAAATAAACTTTATCTTCTACGAGTGATCTTCTATCCGAGCCATCCCTAACCACACAGGCAGAGATGTAGTAGAGGGGATTGTAAGTTTACCCTCACTGAAATGTGTACTCATGTACATATACCATCATGAGAGAACACAAATTAGTTACGCCCATCCTTGCATGACAGACCAGTACTGTATACACGCAGCTAGTAAATGAGACACACACCCACACAGACAAACACAGCCCTCATCATAACCGTCAGTATAGCCTACTGTATGTCAGCAAATATACAGAGTATCCACTGAACTGCACTCCATTCATTTTGTTCATATCCTCACCTACAGATTTCGAGCACCCTGTTGCGGGCGAACTTTCCTGGAATGCAGGAAATGTCATACTTGTAGTGTATTTAAGGTTTTAAAAGGCTTTTGAAATTCGTCAATTACACTTTGAAATTTCAGACTTGATTTTCCCCTCCGAAAAATGTATCTACCCCTACGAAAATGTCCATTAAATATATTTCACATAAAAATTCACATTTCCTGTTGCTTCAGGATTATATTCCAGCTGCGAGACACTGATCAAATTAAGATAATACATCTGTAACATATCCATAGTATGTAACGGTTCAACAGAACCCAAAATACAAAGTCCTCAAAAACATCAAGGTAAAAATCAAGGTAAAAATAGAAAACCCCTCAACTACCTATCAAAGGAGAAATTAATCTTGTCTAATAATAGAAGTTACAGGGGAGATATTTTTCTATTTGGTTTTCCTATTCATAGAATATTTAATGCAAATAAGACTCCTCTTGTTTCAAAGATAACACAAATGGAAGGGAAAAACACTAAGTCCGTTTATTTTGTCTGTTGGACCTACACGTCACTGCCTTGAGATTCTGCCCTTCAAGGGGACTCGTCACTGTGCTGTAGCAGTTTTTTCCACCTCAGTTAACAAACGGAGCCTCCAGACCATGAAATTGTTGTTTCTATGGAAGATAGTACTGAGGTTATTTTCAGCTTTGGTGACAAGAGCCACAAACGGGCCACGATTCCAGGAAGTTCAGGTTTGTCAAACTGTGCGTGTGTATGTTTCCAATCTTTCAATTCAAATCAATACCAAATCCTGGTACTCAGTACTGCAAGTTGGACACTTCCTAAACAGAGACATATGTATTACTGTCACGCCCTGACCGTAGAGAGCTTTTTTATGTCTCAATTTTGGTTTGGTCAGAGTGTGATTTGGGGTGGGCATTCTATGTTATTTTTGCTATGTTTTGTATTTCTTTGTTTTGGCTGGGTATGGTTCTCAAATCAGGGACAGCTGACTATTGTTGTCTCTGATTGGGAACCATACTTAGGTAGCTTTTTCCCATCTATGTCTTGTGGGTAGTTGTTTTCGTTTATTCACTTAGTTATTTTGTTCTAGTGTTCAGTTTAATAAAATCATGAACACGCTGCGCTTTGGTCCGATTCTTCCTCATCAGACGATGACCGTTACAGAACTACCCACCACAAGCGGACCAAGCAGCGTGGTATGGAGGAGCAGAGGGTTCAGGACTCCTGGACATGGGAGGAGATACTGGACGGAAAGGGACGCTGGAGACAGGCTGGGGAATATCGCCGCCCGAAAAGGGAACTGGAGGCAGCTAAAGCTGAGAGGTCGGCGATATGAGGCAAGTGAGCGAAGCAGGCAAGTGAGGCAGCCCCAAAAACATTTTTGGAGGGGGCACACGGGGAGATTGGCTGAGTCAGGCTAGAGACCTGAGCCAACTCCCCGTGCTTACCGGAAGCAGCGTGGTACTGGTCAGGCACCGTGTTATGCGGTAAAACGCACGATGTCTCCAGGGCGCGCTCATAGCCCGGTGCGGTATATGCCAGCCCTCCGCAAGTGCCATGCAAGAGTGGGCATCCAGCCAGGGCGGATTGTGGCACCTTGTGGTGCTTGGTCTCCAGTGCACCGTTTCGGCCCGGGGTATCCTGCGCCGGCTCTGCGCACTGTGTCTCCGGTGCGCTGGTACTGTTCAGTTCATCCTATGCCTGCGCTCCGCCCATGCTGGACTAAAGTGGGCATTGAGCCAAGTGGAGAGGTGCAGGTGGTAAGCACCAGATCTCCAGTGCTCCCCCACAGCCTGGTTCATCCCGCGCCTCCTCTATGCACCAGGCCTCCTGTAGGTCTCCCCAGTCTGGTGGGCCCTGTGGCAGCCCCACGCACCAGGCTGTCTCTGCGTCTCCTCCCTCCAGAGTCGCCCTCCAGTCCGGAGCCTTCAGCGACGAGCTCCAGTCCGGAGCCTCCAGCGACGCGCTCCAGTCCGGAGCCTCCAGCGACGCGCTCCAGTCCGGAGCCTCCAGCGACGCGCTCCAGTCCGGAGCCTCCAGCGACGCGCTCCAGTCCGGAGCCTCCAGCGACGCGCTCCAGTCCGGAGCCTCCAGCCCGGAGCCTCCAGCGACACGCTCCAGTCCGGAGCCTCCAGCCCGGAGCCTCCAGCGACGCGCTCCAGTCCGGAGCTCCCAGCGAGGGTGCCCAGTCCGGAGCTCCTAGCGAGGGTGCCCAGTCCAGGGCCCGCAGCGAGGGTCCTCGCACTAGAGGCGCCACCAAAGTGGGCCAAGCCAGAGGTAGAGCAGGGTCTACGTCCCGCACCAGAGCCGCCACAGCAGAGAAATGCCCACCCAGACCCTCCCCTATAGGTTCAGGTTTTGCATCCGGAGTCCGCACCTTTGGGGGTACTGTCACGCCCTGCCCTTAGAGAGCTTTTTATGTCTCTTCTGGTTTGGTCAGGGTGTGATTTGGGGTGGGCATTCTGTTGTTTTTTCTATGCTGCAGTTAGTGCATTCATATCAAGAGAGTTAGGTGAGACAACCCTATATCACAGTCGTAGTACATTTTTCCTCAATGAAGAAGTTCTCAGCAAAGTCAGTGCTGGTAGGAAAATACAAGCACAAACTTTAAAAAAAAAAAACTTTCTGGGGGGGGAATACGACTGAGATGTCTTTTTTAAGATACTCTTTGAAAAGGTAGGGTTTCAGATGTTTTCGGAATGATGTAATGACACATTTCAATGCATTTCAATTTCTTCCACATCACAAGCTTTGACTTCTCAGTGCTTTATCAAATGCTTTCATGCCATGGTGTCTGTTTTCCTTTCACTTGACTCCAGACAGTTTCATCATTCCAGAATATAGCTAATAATCTCCCCAGGCAATCCCTGCAGTCACTGTCAAATTCTTCTGTCATCTTGAGTGTTTCTTTCCATAAACGTTTAATATCCATCATGTCCAGCATTGATATAAGAGATAGTCCATATTGAAGTTGATGATACAGTACATATATTTTATCCTGCCCATTGAACAAGTTTGGAAAAGATTATTCAACCTGAAAAATCTCATTAACTTTGACTGTGTTAAATAATTATAAGGTCAGCTTGCTGCACGAAACCATCTCACAATGTCTTCCAATCATTCATGTGGTGGAAAAGTGGAAAGATGCAGCCAGCCAATGAAGTTTGAGAATCCGTTCATCCCTTGACTGAATGTTTGTCTCCCAGGGTGACAAAAATATGTATTTGATGTGCAGATGCACCAGAAATCTCAGAGGGATTCAGATTCCATACGAAACAGAGCATATTTTCCCCTCTCACTCCGTTTTTGGCAAACTGACTTCCACTGTAAAAAAAAAAAAAGGATGAGATGTTCCCTGCAGTAATCAGCATTTTGCTGAAGGAGTATACTGAGCTACATCCCAAATTATACCCTATTCCCTATGGGCCCTGCTCAAAAGTATAATGTATAACTATAATGGGAATAGGGTGCCATTTGGGAAATAGACAATTATGTCAGTCCTAAAAAAGGTTTCCAAAACAGCTTGTCACACCCTAATCTGTTTCACCTGTCTTTGTGCTTGTCTCCACCCCCCTCCAGGTGTCACCCATCTTCCCCGGTGTATTCATACCGGTGTTCTCTGTTTGTCTGTTACCAGTTTGTCTTGTCAGGTCTTACCAGTGTATTTTCCTGTCTCCCTGCTTTCTCAAGTTCTTTTTCAAAGTTTCCCCACTTCTGCCTGCCCGCACCCCAAGCCTGCCTGCTGTTCTGTACCTTATTGACTCTGCCCTGGATTATGGACCTCTGCCTGCCTTTGACCTGCCTTTTGACTGACCCCTGTCAGGGTCAATAAATGTTTGTGACTCTAGCTGTCTGCATCTGAGTCCTCTGAGTTCTGATACAGGTAAACGGGTTAGGTTGGACTTCATCAAACATGTTTGTGCCAACAGTATGAGTCACGGTTGCCAAGCGGTATCTCATGTGTTTGAGTATGTCAAGCAGTTACGACTCTAAAGGTTTCTTTGACGTGTTTATTCTGTCAGTTCTCATGAAAAACATGATAGACTTTTGTGCAGATATGATTTACTGCACAAACAGTATTTTAGAACTTATACACACAGCCTTTATCCCCCCACAGTCTGTACACTTCAGTACACTTTAGGCTATTGTCACATTCTGACCTTAGTTCCTTTATTATATATTTGGGTTAGTTTGGTCAGGGTGTGAGTTGGGGTGGGTAGTCTATGTTCTTTTTTCTATGTAGTATTTATGTGTTTGGCCTGGTATGGTTCTCAATCAGAGGCAGGTGTCGTTCGTTGTATCTGATTGAGAATCATACTTAGGTAGCCTCTTTTCCCCATTTTAGTTGTGGGTGATTGTTTTCTGTCTCTGTGTCTTCCCCAGACAGAACTGTTTCTTTTTCGTTCATTCTCCTTGTTATTTTGTTTTTTTGTGTTCAGTGTTAATAAATATCAACATGGACACGTAGCACGCTGCATATTGGTCCGATCCTTCATACTCCTCGTCAGAGGAAGACTAATCTCGTGACAGCTATGGCTTAGGTGTCTAAATAATGAATTATATTATGTTTTGATTGTTCTGTCTAACTTCTATTTTGAACTGACCACACCTGTCATTTGAACTGACCACACCTGTCATTTGAACTAACTTTGTTCAAAGATACATGTCAACATAAAAATATCACATGAGTGAACTGGGCAGGTGTTTGATAATTTCACTTCATCCCATCAGACAATTCAAATGGGTTACAGAGTTCAGCTTTCTACAATAATATGCACTCCCTCAACTTGAGATATCTGTGGCATTGTGTTGTATGACAAAACTGCACATTTTAGAGTGGCCTTTTATTTTACCCAGCACAAGGTGCACCGTGTAATGATCATGCCATTTAATCAGCTTCTTGATATGCCACATCTGTCAGGTGGATGGATTATCTTGGCAAATAAGAAATGCTCACTAACAGGGATGTAAACAAATTTTTGTACGACATTGGAGAGAAAAGCTTTTGTGCGTAAGGACAATTTCTGAGATCTTTAATTTCAGCTCAATAAACATGGGACCAACACGTTACATGATGCGTTTAGATTTTTGTTCATGATGTCAAGCAAAGAGGCACTGAGTTTGAAGGTAGGTCTTGAAATATATCCACAGGTACACCTCCAATTGACTCAAATGATTTCAATTTGCCCATCAGAAGCTTCTAAAGCCATGAAATAATTTTCTGCAATTTTCCAAGCTGTTTAAAGGCACAGTCAACTTAGTGTATGTAAACTTCTGACCCAGTGGAATTGTGATACAGTGAATTATAAGTGAAATAATCTGTCTTTAAACAATTGTTGGAAAAATGACTTGTGTCATGCACAAAGAAGATGTCTTAAACGACTTGCCCAAACTATAGTTTGTTAACAAGACATTTGTGGAGTGGTTGAAACACTTAGGTTGGAGTCATTAAAACTAGTTTATGTGAACTTCCGACTTCAACTGTATATTTTTGCAGTGCGGAATAACTTCAGCCAACAAAACAGCGTTAGAGAATAATTCTCGCACCTCATAGCGTAGGCTGAATAAACAGTAGTATACACAGTACTCACTACTTACGAGCCCCTTGGGGGTATTTTTACCTCTCCTGCATGTCTTTTAATTCTCACATCACATTATTTTGTCTTTTTCTTGTATGCAAATGCAGATGGAGGATATTAATTTGAGCCAGTTTGCTTCAGCAGGAAAATAATCCTGCAGCAACAGAAATGTGAATTATTATGTGGATTATAATGGACATTTTTGTAGGGGTTGATACATTTTTTGTTTGGGCAAATCAAGTATGACGTTTCAAAGTGGAAATGGCAAAATCTAGAAGCCTTTTCAAAACTCAAATACACAAGTTTGCATTTCCTGCTGCAACAAAAGAGTGGTCAAATGAAGAGCCTAAGTCCTTAGCCTAGGCTAAGAAGGCTAAGCAAGCTAAAACCACAGATGAAAGGAAGTTAGTTAAATGCCCAGTTAAATGCCCGTTAGCAGCTAGTTAGCTAGGCTATGCTGTTGAAACAACGTAACTAGTCTTTACTTGATTTTAATTTGTTTTGCTACTGACAAACAGTAAAACTACATTTGCCCCATCCCTGCCCCTGACCTTTAGAAGAAACCGGCTAGGAATTCCAATATAACCTGCCTTATTCATTTCAAACTCACCGCTTGGCGCCGGTAGGTAGTCTAGCTCATGCATGCAGGAGGAGCGCAGCAGCTCTTTTTCAATATATTTTTTGTCTAGTTTGATAGTTATGTTTATCAAACTAGACAACAGAGAAAAGAGACTGAAATATATTTATTTATTTTTTGCCACCAATCAATAGGGCAATTTTTTCAGGAGGCTAAAATGCAGCTCTGTCTGTGTGTGAGGACAAGGCATGTAATCAGAACCAGCTTGTTGACCAGACAGTTTCCCCAATGGTGCGTTTTACAACCACACAAACTACCCAGTAATCATTATCAGGCATCAGGTGGCTGTTTGAAATAGCAGTTTGTTTGTGCTCCATCTAGATTTGATTTATTTGAAGAACATATTCTTATTTACAATGACGGCCTACCAAAAGGCAAAAGACCTCCTGCGGGGGCTGGGATTAAAAATGTAAAATAAATAACATATAAATACAGTACAAAACGTACATCATGACAAGAGAGACAGCACTACATAAAGAGTGACTTAAGACAACATAGCAAGGCAGCAACACATGACAACAGGGATCCCCAGTATCACCTAAAAGAAGCTTAATCAGGAAAACATTACTGCTTTAGAGTGTACGCAACCTACAATGTGTTTTGAGTGTTGCAATTGAAGATGGAGGAAAAACACATGGACAGACTCTTATCCTGCCAGGTCAGGTTAACTGAGGTAGAGACACAAGAAAACCCCTTCCTTCGTGGTAATAGTGATAATGGAAATGCATTTACATAGTCTTCAGAAAGCAACATTGAGTGCTTGTGGAAAGTTGGGTTAGCTTTTTCTTTTATTGTGACCCGCTCTGTTCCTTGGCAAGTAGACAGTTTGGTTGTTTAGCAACAAAACAGAAAAATACAGAATGCCTTCCCACTGGAATATAATGTGTAGCTTAATTTCAGCACTGATCTTCTCTCTGTTGATACCTATGAGAATGGAAGCTTGTTTTTTAAAATCATATTTTTATACTTTACAGAGTTTTGTTCAGTTGGCATTCAAAATGTTTAAATGACGTGGTGAACCGCAGAGCGGGCTTTGCTTTCTGTTAACAGTAACCTAATCATGTTTCCCTGTCACTACCACTTATTGTGAAAAAACAACAGTAGTATCCTGCAATGATCTAAAATGAATAACTTACCATAATAAAACAATATATTTGTATTGGCCATAGTCTCAAAGTTGCATTGTTCCTCAGAGTGGAGCAAGTGTTTCCTTAAACCCACCTCACAGCTCTCTTGCAGTTGAGGTGACTTTAGGTTATACTGTAGCTATACTCAGAGCCAAAATTCTCTGTATAGTAGATGATGAGAAACACTCAAACCTTTCCACTATTGTTTGGACCAATGGCCCCATTTATTGGTGCAAATTCATTGACTATAGCTCAGCATTCAACACCATAGTACCCTCCAAGCTCATCATTAAGCTTGAGGCCCTGGGTCTGAACACCGCCCTGTGCAACTGGGTCCTGGACTTCAACGGGCTGCCCCCCAGGTAGTGAAGGTAGGAAAAAAACACCTCCACTTAGCTGATACTCAACACTAGGGCCCCACAAAGATGCATGCTCAGCCCCCTCCTGTACTTCCTTTTCACCCATGACTGCGTGGCCTCGCACTCCTCCAACTCAATCACCAAGTTTGCAGACAACACAACATTAGTAGGCCTGATTACAAATAACAAGATAGCCTGTGCAATTCCAGTCCTCAGGGACCTGATTGGTGTCACACTTTTCCCGCATCTCTAGCAAACACACCTGATTTAACCTAATTGCATTTTTACATTTACATTACATTTACATTTAAGTCATTTAGCAGACGCTCTTATCCAGAGCGACTTACAAATTGGTGCATACACCTTATGACAACCAGTGGAACAGCCACTTGCATCTAAATCTTGTTGGGGGTGAGAAGGGGGGTGAGAAGGATTACTTACCCTTACTTACTCTATCCTAGGTATTCCTTGAAGAGGTGGGGTTTCAGGTGTCTCCGGAAGGTGGTGATTGACACCGCTGTCCTGGCGTCGTGAGGGAGTTTGTTCCACCATTGGGGGGCCAGAGCAGCGAACAGTTTTGACTGGGCTGAGCGGGAACTGTACTTCCTCAGTGGTAGGGAGGCGAGCAGGCCAGAGGTGGATGAACGCAGTGCCCTTGTTTGGGTGTAGGGCCTGATCAGAGCCTGGAGGTACTGAGGTGCCGTTCCCCTCACAGCTCCGTAGGCGAGCACCATGGTCTTGTAGCGGATGCAAGCTTCAACTGGAAGCCAGTGGAGAGAGCGGAGGAGCGGGGTGACGTGAGAGAACTTGGGAAGGTTGAACACCAGACGGGCTGCGGCGTTCTGGATGAGTTGTAGGGGTTTAATGGCACAGGCAGGGAGCCCAGCCAACAGCGAGTTGCAGTAATCAAGACGGGAGATGACAAGTGCCTGGATTAGGACCTGCGCCGCTTCCTGTGTGAGGCAGGGTCGTACTCTGCGGATGTTGTAGAGCATGAACCTACAGGAACGGGACACCGCCTTGATGTTAGTTGAGAACGTCAGGGTGTTGTCCAGGATCACGCCAAGGTTCTTAGCGCTCTGGGAGGAGGACACAATGGAGTTGTCAACCGTGATGGCGAGATCATGGAATGGGCAGTCCTTCCCCGGGAGGAAGCGGAGCTCCGTCTTGCTGAGGTTCAGCTTGAGGTGGTGATCCGTCATCCACACTGATATGTCTGCCAGACATGCAGAGATGCGATTCGCCACCTGGTCATCAGAAGGGGGAAAGGAGAAGATTAATTGTGTGTCGTCTGCATAGCAATGATAGGAGAGACCATGTGAGGTTATGACAGAGCCAAGTGACTTGGTGTATAGCGAGAATAAGAGAGGGCCTAGAACAGAGCCCTGGGGGACACCAGTGGTGAGAGCGCGTGGTGAGGAGACAGATTCTCGCCACGCCACCTGGTAGGAGCGACCTGTCAGGTAGGACGCAACCAGCGTGGGCCGCGCCGGAGATGCCCAACTCGGAGAGGGTGGAGAGGAGGATCTGATGGTTCACAGTATCGAAGGCAGCCGATAGGTCTAGAAGGATGAGAGCAGAGGAGAGAGAGTTAGCTTTAGCAGTGCGGAGCGCCTCCGTGATACAGAGAAGAGCAGTCTCAGTTGAATGACTAGTCTTGAAACCTGACTGATTTGGATCAAGAAGGTCATTCTGAGAGAGATAGCGGTAGAGCTGGCCAAGGACGGCACGCTCAAGAGTTTTGGAGAGAAAAGAGAGAAGGGATACTGGTCTGTAGTTGTTGACATCGGAGGGATCGAGTGTAGGTTTTTTCAGAAGGGGTGCAATTCTCGCTCTCTTGAAGACGGGAGGGACGTAGCCAGCGGTCAGGGATGAGTTGATGAGCGAGGTGAGGTAAGGGAGAAGGTCTCCGGAAATGGTCTGGAGAAGAGAGGAGGGGATAGGGTCAAGCGGGCAGGTTGTTGGGCGGCCGGCCGTCACAAGACGCGAGATTTCATCTGGAGAGAGAGGGGAGAAAGAGGTCAGAGCATAGGGTAGGGCAGTGTGAGCAGAACCAGCGGTGTCGTTTGACTTAGCAAACGAGGATCGGATGTCATCGACCTTCTTTTCAAAATGGTTGACGAAGTCATCTGCAGAGGGAGGAGGGAGGGGGGAGGATTCAGGAGGGAGGAGAAGGTGGCAAAGAGCTTCCTAGGGTTAGAGGCAGATGCTTGGAATTTAGAATGGTAGAAAGTGGCTTTAGCAGCAGAGACAGAGGAGGAAAATGTAGAGAGGAGGGAGTGAAAGGATGCCAGGTCCGCAGGGAGGCGAGTTTTCCTCCATTTCCGCTCGGCTGCCCGGAGCCCTGTTCTGTGAGCTCGCAATGAGTCGTCGAGCCACGGAGCGGGAGGGGAGGACCGAGCCGGCCTGGAGGATAGGGGACATAGAGAGTCAAAGGATGCAGTAAGGGAGGAGAGGAGGGTTGAGGAGGCAGAATCAGGAGATAGGTTGGAGAAAGTTTGAGCAGAGGGAAGAGATGATAGGATGGAAGACGAGAGAGTAGCGGGGAGAGAGAGCGAAGGTTGGGACGGCGCGATACCATCCGAGTAGGGGCAGTGTGGGAAGTGTTGGATGAGAGCGAGAGGGAAAAGGATACAAGGTAGTGGTCGGAGACTTGGAGGAGTTGCAATGAGGTTAGTGGAAGAACAGCATCTAGTAAAGATGAGGTCAAGCGTATTGCCTGCCTTGTGAGTAGGGGGAAGGTGAGAGGGTGAGGTCAAAAGAGGAGAGGAGTGGAAAGAAGGAGGCAGAGAGGAATGAGTCAAAGGTAGACGTGGGGAGGTTAAAGTCGCCCAGAACTGTGAGAGGTGAGCCGTCCTCAGGAAAGGAGCTTATCAAGGCATCAAGCTCATTGATGAACTCTCCGAGGAACCTGGAGGGCGATAAATGACAAGGATGTTAAGCTTGAAAGGGCTGGTAACTGTGACAGCATGGAATTCAAAGGAGGCAATAGACAGATGGGTAAGGGGAGAAAGAGAGAAAGACCACTTGGGAGAGATGAGGATCCCGGTGCCACCACCCCGCTGACCAGAAGCTCTCGGGGTGTGCGAGAACACGTGGGCGGACGAGGAGAGAGCAGTAGGAGTAGCAGTGTTATCTGTGGTGATCCATGTTTCCGTCAGTGCCAAGAAGTCAAGGGACTGGAGGGAGGCATAGGCTGAGATGAACTCTGCCTTGTTGGCCGCAGATCGGCAGTTCCAGAGGCTACCGGAGACCTGGAACTCCACAAAACGCGCTGGGACCACCAGATTAGGGTGGTCGCGGCCACGCGGTGTGGAGCGTTTGTATGGTCTGTGCAGGAGGAGAGAACAGGGATAGACAGACACATAGTTGACAGGCTACAGAAAAGGCTACGCTAATGCAAGGAAATTGGAATGACAAGTGGACTACACGTCTCGAATGTTCAGAAAGTTAAGCTTACGTAGCAAGAATCTTATTGACTAAAATGATTAAAATGATACAGTACTGCTAAAGTAGGCTAGCTGGCAGTAGCTGCGTTGTTGGCACTACACTAATCAAGTCGTTCCGTTGAGTGTAATAATTTCTACAGTGCTGCTATTCGGGGGCTAGCTGGGTAGCTAGCAGTGTTGTTTACGTTACGTTGAGTTAAAAGAACGACAATAGCTGGCTAGCTAACCTAGGAAATCGGTCTAGACTACACAATTATCTTTGAAACAAAGACGGCTATGTAGCTAGCTATGTAGCTAGCTACGATCAAACAAATCAAACCGTTGTACTGTAATGAAATGAAAAATGTGATACTCCTGACCGGTGATTGAATTCGAATCAGTAGACGTGTGGTGACGTTGGCTAGCTGTTAGCTGTTAGCTGTTGGCTAGCTAGCAGAGTCTCCTACGTTAAGGACGACAAATAGCTGGCTAGCGAACCTCAGTGAATTAAGATAATCACTCCAAGGCTACACACACTAAACTACACAATTATCTTGGAAACAAAGACAGCTATGTAGCTAGCTAACACTGAACTAATCAAGTCGTACAGTTGAGTGAATAGCACTACAGTGATGCTAATCTGTGTGCGTTAGCTAGCGTTGCTAGCTCCTGGGCGAATAGCAGTGAAGGCTACATTAGGGCGACGAAATACGAAATACGATAATTATGCAATTATCTCTGATACAAGGACGGCTATGTAGCTAGCTAAGAAGAATTGCTATGATTTTTAACTGAAGATCATGATTAGTTGATTATTGGAGTCAGGTGTGTTAGCTGGGGATGGGGCAAAAGTGTGACACCAACCAGGCCTCCGAAGACTGGAGTTGCCCAGGCCTGGCCTTCAGGGAGGAAGTGGGGGCCCTGGGAGTGTAAAACTAAAATAACCTCTCACCCAACATCAACAAAACTAAGGAGTTGATCGTGGACTTCAAAACAGCTTCTATCTCCAGGCCATCGGACTGTTAAATTCTGTTAGACCCCCATTCAACCCAACCCGGTAGAAGTAAAAAATAAATAAAAAGCATGACTTTTGTGCTGCAGGAATGTGGTTAGATTGATATATGCAACTATCACTATTTACAGTATTGAAACAAAAATAAACAATTGTATATCAGGTCAAGCTTTCTACTGCACGGAAAGAATGTCGTTTTGACTTGATCCAGGAAACCTAGCTATCGGTTTTTATAGAGCCCTATGTCTCAGGATCAACAAGCACGAAACGGTGTTAATGAACGTTTGGTTCTCCTTGCAAGTTTTTGTGGTTTGTCCAAGGCGTCCATATTACTGCACTAATGGTCACCTCACCAGTACTCAAGTGTCACTTCCTACTCAATCCTCTCAACTATCTCTCTCGCTCTCTCTCTGTCACTCACCCTCTCTCTCTCACTCACCCTCTCTCTCTCACTTAATCACTCCATCAGGTCCACTATAGTTTATGTTGAGAATGGAACTTTTGTTTTAAGGTAAATCCTTAACTACTAATGTTGATACATTATTAGTGTCTATTTGGCTCTATGACCTATTCAACAAGGGCCCAATTCCAATTGAGGAAACTACACATTTCTTAAGCATGCCTTTCACTCCATTTATCTTAAGCCACCCCTTGGCTCCAAATCCAATTTTATTTGTCACACACACACATGGTTAGCAGATGTTAATGCGAGTGTAGCGAAATGCTTGTGCTTCTAGTTCCGACAATGCAGTAATAACCAACGAGTAATCTAACAACAATTCCACAACTACTACCTTATACACACAAGTGTAAAGGGATAAAGAATATGTACATAAAGATATATGAATGAGTGATGGTACAGAATGGCAGAGGCAAGATGCAGTAGATGGTATCGATTACAGTATATACATATGAGATGAGTAATGTAGGGTATGTAAACATATTAAGTGGCATTGTTTAAAGTGGCGAGTGATACATTTTTTACATCAATTTCCATTATTACAGTGGCTGGAGTTGGCGTGGCTGTTTAACATTCTGATGGCCTTGAAATAAAAGCTGTTTTTTAGTCTCTCGGTCTCTGCTTTGATGCACCTGTACTGACCTCACCTTCTGGATGATAGCGGGGTGAACAGGCAGTGACTCGGGTGGTTGTTGTCCTTGATGATATTTATGGCCTTCCTGTGACATTGGGTGGTGTAGGTGTCCTGGAGGACAGGTAGTTTGCCCCCGGTGATGCGTTGTGTAGACCTCACTACCCTCTGGAGAGCCTTACAGTTGTGGGCGGAGCAGTTGCCGTACCAGGCGGTGATACAGCCCGACAGGATGCTCTCGATTGTGCATCTGTAGAAGTTTGTGAGTGCTTTTGGTGACAAACCGAATTTCTTCAGCCTCCTGAGGTTGAAGAGGCGCTGCTGCGCCTTCTTCATGACGCTGTCTGTGTGGGTGGACCAATTCAGTTTGTCTGTGATGTGTACACTGAGGAACTTAACTTACTACTCTCTCCACTACTGTCCCGTCGATGTGGATAGGGGGGTGCTCCCTCTGCTGTTTCCTGAAGTCTACAATCATCTCCAGTGTTTTGTTGACGTTGAGTGTGAGGTTATTTTCCTGACACCACACTCCAAGGGACCTCACCTCCTCCCTGTAGGCCGTCTCGTTGTTGTTGGTAATCAAGCCTACCACTGTAGTGTTGTCCGCAAACTTGATGATTGAGTTGGAGGCGTGCATGGCCACGCAGTCGTGGGTGAAAAGGGAGTACAGGAGAGGGCTCAGAACGCACTGTTGTGGGGCCCCAGTGTTGAGGATCAGCAGGGTGGAGATGTTGTTACCTACCCTCACCACCTGGGGGCGGCCCGTCAGGAAGTCCAGTACCCAGTTGCACAGGGCGGGGTCGAGACCCAGGGTCTCGAGCTTGATGATGAGTTTGGAGGGTACTATGATGTTAAATGCTGAGCTGTAGTCGATGAACAGGATTCTCACATAGGTATTCCTCTTGTCCAGATGGGTTAGGGCAGTGTGGTTGCGATTGCGTCGTCTGTGGACCTATTGGGGTGGTAAGCAAATTGGAGTCAGTCTAGGGTGTCAGGTAGGGTGGAGGTGATATGGTCCTTGACTAGTCTCTCAAAGCACTTCATGATGACGGAAGTCGTTTAGCCGTTTAGCTCCGTTACCTTAGCTTTCTTAGGAACAGGAACAATGGTGGCCCTCTTGAAGCATGTGGGAACAGCAGACTGGGATAAGGATTGATTGAATATGTCCGTAAACACCCCTGCCAGCTGGTCTGCGCATGCTCTAAGGACACAGCTGGGGATGCCGTCTGGGCCTGCAGCCTTGTGAGGGTTAACACTTTTAAATGTTTTACTCACTTCGGTTGCAGTGAAGGAGCGTCCGCAGGTTTTGGTAGCAGGCCGTGACAGTGGCACTGTATTGTCCTCAAAGCGAGCAAAGAAGTTATTTAGTCTGTCTGGGAGCAAGACATCCTGGTCCGCGACGGGGCTGGTTTTATTTTTGTAATCCATGATTGACTGTAGACCCTGCCACATACCTCTTGTGTCTGAGCCGTTGAATTGCAACTCTACTTTGTCTCTATACTGATGCTTAGCTTGTTTGATTGCCTTGCGGAGGGAATAGCTACACTGTTTGTATTCGGTCATGTATCCCGTCACCGTGCCCTGGTTAAAAGCAGTGGTTCGCGCTTTCAATTTTGCGCGAATGCTGCCATCAATCCACGGTTTCTGGTTTGGGAATGTTTTAATCGTTGGTGTAGGTATAACATCGCCAATGCACTTTCTAATGAACTCGCTCACCGAATCAGCTTATTCGTTAATGTTGTTGTTGGACTCAATGCGGAACATATCCCAATCCACATGATCGAAGCAGTTTTGAAGCGTGGAATCAGATGGGTCGGACCAGTGTTGAACAGACCTGAGCGTGGGAGCTTCTTGTTTTAATTTCTGTCTGTAGGCTGGAAGCAACAAAATGGAGTCGTGGTCAGCTTTTCCGAAAGGAGGGCGGGGGAGGGCCTTATATGCGTCGCGGAAGATAGAATAACAATGATCCTGGGATTTACCAGCCCTGGTAGCGCAATCGATGTGTTGATAGAATTTAGGGAGTCTTGTTTTCAGATTAGCCTTGTTAAAATCCCCAGCTGCTATGAATGCAGCCTCAGGATATGTGGTTTCCAGTTTACATAGAGTCAAATCAAGTTTGTTCAGGGCCATGGTGGTGTACCATTTAGTTAGAAATTTGTCGACAGACTCAAATCATACACTTATTTAGCAGATTGCGGGTGTAGCAAAATGCTTGTGTTCCTAGCTCCAACAGTGCAGTAGTGTCTAACAATTTACAACAATCTACACACAATCTAAATGTAAAATAATGTAAGTGAGAACATATGTCTCAGTTTCAGCACCAATTGATAGATTTAAAAAACACTCTGATCTTGTAGGTTTAGGAAAGTATTTGTGAATCATAAAAAACAGGTATGGAGAGCCTCAACGCACGAAAGAAAGAAAACAGTGGTTTGATTCATTCTGAAAATTTCCACATTCAGTTCTTTAACCCATGTTAATGTTGGAAGATTAGTGTACATAGAATTATAATAGGGAGGACAGTGTAAAATAGTAAGCTTGTCTATTGCCTGCACTAACCATGGAACTGTGTGATGACACAGCCAAGTATTGTGCCATGCATGGTTCAAACTGTTAAGACATTGTCTGCGCTCCACTCCAAAACGATTGAATTAGCCTACATGTCTTTTTTTATATGTTATCAACTGTTACTAATGATCCTCAGCAACAACCATATGTCCCTGGCGGAATTTACAAAGGAAACAAATGAAGGTAAATGAAACAATGTATTTAAATGGAATGATAATGTAGGCTATACCAACTGAAGGTAGCCTAGTGGTTAGACCGTTGGCCCAGTAACCGAAAAGTTGCTGGATCGAATCCCTGAGCTGACCAGGTAAATATCTGTAGTTCAGCCCCTGAACAACGCAGTTAACCCACTGTTCCCCGGGCGCCGAAGACGTGGATGTCGATTATGGTAGACCCCTGCACCTCTGATTCAGAAGGGATGGGTTAAATGCGGAAGACACGTTTCAGTTGAAGGCATTCCGTTGTTCAACTGACTAGGTATCCCCCTTTCTAACAGTAAATTGGCAGTTATGTTTTTTTTTATGTTGTTTTTAGGCCTATTGACGTTCTATACATACAGTGGCTAATATTTAACATGGTATTAATACAAATCAGAGAATGTTGAGGTAACCTATATAATTAAGACATTCGAGAGTGCCCATTGCTGCAAGTTAAAAGGCAATTACAATACATTCTGCATAATGGCACAACATTTCATCAACTTTACAGTGGGAAATATGTTAAGCTTCAGTTTGCTGCTAAATGACTGGCTGTACATTTGTCTCCAGCGATTATCTAAAACAAGTGTAATTTATGTTTACAATTCCCTTATCCAAACGGATTACTCATTTACCTAGCTATTATCAAAATCTCTTATCCAGTTGTACATTACATTTTGCATGGTGAATGTAGAAAGGAGATGTTTTTTCCACTTGAAACCCTAAGGTCTATGTCCGCGTGGAAATCTAATGAGCATAATGAAGTCCCCATCAAAATCCATCAGTTTAAGCTAGAGATATGACTTGTTTTTAAATGGTCTGTAGCGTCCGAACGGTTTGGCCTTCAAACTATTATGGAAATATGAGACTCTCATGGTGTTCTCGTTTTTTCTCTATCACCCCCACAAGTGTCTTGGGACTTGTCTGAAGTTGGTACAGCCGATCTGCCAACTGTTTGGTCTACACACTAATAATGTTTTGCTCTAGAACAAACACAGGCCTCACAATAATTATCTGATGGTCCCCCGGTACCAGTTGAAAAAATGAATGGAAGTATATAAGGAAAGTGTTTACTGCCAAAAAATTAGGGGCTAAATACATATCTCTAAGATATAGGACAGAAAAATTGACCAGATTATTATTTGGGGATTATTTGTTGTTTCATATAGTGAATTTGTTATTCAATGTGTTTGTGTGGGCTAATATCAGTATGGCCAAATACAATGTTTCATCAAAAATTATTATTATTTTTATTTTTTTATCATTCAAGGGTTCTTAAAATTCAAAATGAAATAGCTAAATAATCCTTGGTATGACCTTAAACAATTCCATATAGCTTAGTAGAACCTCCCCTCCCCTGGCTTAGACAAGGCTTAGAAGATTATGGGCTACTAGACCTTATTCACGGTTTCCTCGTGCTTAAAGGTGGTGGAATTATTAGGGAATTAAATCAAGGTCAGAATACGGAGTATCTATACACATATCTCCGCCACACCTTAATTTATTCAATCTCCACCTAAAATGAATAGCAGGTGAACATCACGCTATTCTCATGCTTAAATTCAAGGTCAGAATATGCTAGAGAGAAAAGTAAGGAGTGTTAGCATTCTGTGTACTCCCTTTGTCCTAAGGGTCAAAAATGACCCGCCTTCACTAAACACCTAAAATGAAGCAGCTTAATTGAATATTAAACCCCAAATCTATTTTACATGAAGAAACAACCTGTCCTTCATCACAAACATTGTGAATATGTGGGTTTTCCCTCTTCACAATGCAGAAAGACTGCATTTAATCAGTGGACACCACTCGTTTTTATTACAACACACCTGTCATAATTGTTTTCTTTACTAAAGTAGAGGTTTATTATTATTATTGCTAAAGGTACCATTTCCCCCACCCAGAAGGTGTATAAACAACAACAAAAAATAATAATAAAATAAGATAATAGATACAAAACAAAAACGTGAAGAACATAAATCAATCAACTCTAATTAGCACATGTAGGACAGTATGCAAGTGTGTGTGCATGGACTTTGCAGATGTATTTCTCACATGTGCAGCACATAGTATTTGTTTTATAGTCCTTCTTTGGGAGGCAGAATTGGCATCTCTTCCTCTTGCCTGCCCCAGCTGCAGCCTCAGGTGGATTAGGACAAGATTCAGCCCCCTGAACAGCTTTCACAAGTGCTGCAGAGGCTGCTGTGCAGGGGAGGTGGTCCCTTCTTTGAATGTGTGGGGTTACAAGGGCCTTTCCCAGCTGCTCCAGGAACACCCTTCTCTTGTTCCGCTTATCAGGCATCCAGGTAAGGTTGATCTTGTTCCATATCATGAAGGCATTGTATGAGGACACGTCAATGATGTTATGGAAGATGACCAGGGGCCAGCGGGCAGTCATCTTCCTGCAGCTGTAAGTTCCAATCACCTTGATCAGGTTATCCACGCCTCCTTTGTTGTGGTTGTAGTCCAGGATGAAAGCTGGCATCCTGTCCTCACGATCACTGATCTCAGCCATTTTGTGCAGTGTGCTCAGGAGGACCACATTATTGTTCCTCTTTGGGAGGTAAGAAACTATAGTGGTGGTGGGGGTGAAGGCAAACTTTGATGAGAAGGCCTCTCTCCCTCTTGTTGCGAGGAGTGCAGGGGGAGCTCAGGCTTGTTCTTTCTAACTGTGCCAACCATGGTGATCTTCCTCTCCAGGAGCTGCTGGCTGAGTTCAATCAGTAGTGCACACACAATCTAAATGTCTCATTGTGTGTGTGTGTGTGTGTGTGTGTGTGTGTGTGTGTGTGTGTGTGTGTGTGTGTGTGTGTGTGTGTGTGTGTGTGTGTGTGTGTGTGTGTGTGTGTGTGTGTGTGTGTGTGTGTGTGTGTGTGTGTCTTTTGTGGTGTGTAAAACTATTTTATAACTGCCAGGTCAAAAATGACCCTAAGACAATCTTTGTACCCTGGTGGTGTACAGCTTTCATGTAAATGTGAATAAAGGCAATGTTTCACTTTTTCTAATGTTGGAGTCTCTAGGAAAAGTCATTACATTTCAAGTTGAAAAAGTAACATTTAGGAGGTTTTCTCTACTGTTAAACATAGTGGTGGGTCATTTTTTTTACCCTTAAGACAACACAAGGGTTAACTCGGATCGAAATCAGGCCCTATGTGCTCACCAACAGCAAATCCCACAGTTTTCCCAGTGTTTCCAAAACACTTCCAAAATCTATGGGGACTGCTTGTTATTTATGCATTAGCATCCAAAATAAGTAATATACTGTACAGTGCCTTCAGATACTATTCACACACTAACTTTTTCCACATTTTGTTGTGTTACAGCCTGAATTTAAAATGTATTATATTGAGATGTTTTGTCACTGACCTACACACAACCCATAATGTCAAAGTGGAATTGTTTTTTTGAATGTTTACAAATGAATAAAAAAAATTAAAAGCTGAACTGTCTTGAATCAATAAGTATTACACCCCTTTGTTATTGCAAGCCTGAATAAGTTCAGGAGTACACATTTGCTTAACTGGTCACATAATAAGTTGCTTGGACTCACTCTGTGTGCAATAATAGGGTTTAAGATGATTTTTCAATGATTACCTTGTCTCTCTACCCCAAACATCCAATTATCTGTAAGGTCCCTCAGTTGAGCAGTGACCTTCAAACACAGATACAGCCACAAAGAACAGGGAGGGTTTCCAATGCCTCGCAAAGAAGGGCACCTATTGGTATATGGGTAAAAAAAAATCAGATATTGAATATCCCTTTGAGTATGGTGAAATTATTAATTACACTTTGGATGTTATCAATACACCCAGTCACTAAAAAGATACAGGCCTCCTTTCTAACTCATTTGCCAGAAATGAAGGCAATGATGACTTTAAAACAATTACAGAGTGTAATGGCTGTGATAGGAGAAAACTGATGATGGATCAACAACATTGTAGTTACTCCACAATACTAACCTTATTGACAGAGTGAAAAGAAGGAAACTTCCAAAACAGGATGCACCTGTTTGCAACAAGGCACTTAAGTAAAAGGCAAGAAATGTGGCAAAGAAATACACTTTTTGTCCTGAATACCAAGTGTTATATTTGTGGAAAATACAATACAACACATTACGGAGTAGCACTCTTCATATTTTCAAGCATAGAGGTGGCTGTATCATGTTATGGGTGTACTTGTAATCATTAAGGACTGGGGAGTTTTTCAGGATAAAAAGAAACGTAATAGAGCTAAGCATGGGCAAAATCCTAGAGGAAAACCTGGTTCAGTCTCCTTTCCACCAGACACTGGGAGATGAATTCACCTTTCAGCAGGACAATAACCTAAAACACAAGGGCCAAATCTACACTGGAGGTGCATACCAAGAAGACAGTGAATGTTCCTGAGTGGCCGAGTTACAGTTTGGACTTCAATCTACACGAAAATCTATGGCAATACCTTAAAACTTGTTTTCACTTTGTCATTACGGGGTATTGTTTGTAGATGGATGAGGAAAATAGTTAAACCCATTTTGAATTCAGACTGTAACACAACTAAATGTGGAATAAGTCAAGGGGTATGAATACTTTCTGAAGGCACTGTACATCATCTTTCATAAAATCAATACGCCGTGCTGCAATTATTTTTATAGACAGCTCTTGTTCTATGTGGGCAAATTGTTAAATGTCTCCAAATTCATACGAGTACTTAACACATGTTGAGCACTCTGAAGGGCCTAGGTGTGAAGTTATTGATGGCAGAAACTTGGCTGCTCTCAATGGAAGGCAGCCTGGGCCTGGAGGTTCACCTCACAATGCAGGACAGACGGAGGCCATATTACTTGTCACATCAGTCCTCCACCAGTCCACCAGTCCGGCTGTGTCGATGACACAACCACCAGGAACACATCTGGATTCACTTCACTGCTTTATTTCTCTCAGCATCTTGAACACGGGCCAGATCCCAGCTGAGAGAGATGAATAGAAGCCTTTAGGTTTATACTGACAGACATGTCAGACCAGACAGACAACCATGTGAGAAAATAATCAATGTCATTCTATTCCACACAGGTATCCACTACCTGGCTAATTTAGTAGACATTTAAATTCTAGACCGTAAAACTGTTTCTGGTAGTCACATAGAATTTATGTCTGATTTGAGTTATTGTTCAGTTTACACGGATCACTGGGGTGCCAGAGTCATAATTCTCTCTCTGTTTCTCTCTTGCCCACTCTCTCGCTCTCTTTCTCTCTCTCACTCTCTCTCGCCCGCTCTCTTTCTCTCTCTCTCGCCCTCTCTCTTTCTCTTGCTCTCTCGTCCGCTCTCTCTCTCAGGTAATAATAATAATATGAAGGGGACATAATAATGGAAGGATTGGCCCCTCAAGGATTGTGAAATGTATAAACACCAGGATATTAGACACCTGGTCCTTTTCACTAGACTAATCGATTTCTGTCTATCTACCTATATGGCTGTGAGGTGAGAAAATATTAAACGGGATAAATCTACTGCAAGGTTACTGTAAAGTAGAAATAATCTGCTGCGATAATATACACTTGGTCAAAGGTATCAGACAATTTAAATCTGCTGTTATATTGCAATAAATATGACCTGTATGAAAAATGGGTGAGAAATAGATCCTGCTTTCAGGGTTTGCAATAAAATCTCCCCCAGATTGGCCAAGAGCCCTGTTTATACCTGGTTCTAACATGCAGTCATTATCCTGAACACATTCTGATTGTGCCCACATTTCACACAGTGTAGGCGATTAATAGACGCATTGTGATCTGAATGTGATTAGATATTATAAGTGTAAACAGACAAGTTCAGGTCAAGATCAGGACAAGATCAGGGCGAAGGACGCATGTTAACAGCAGGTATAAACAGCGCTAAGGTGTCAAGAATGTGTACGGTTGGGATTCAATCTGTGTTGTAGGTCATTTCAGACTAAACTGACGTATGCAGCGTTCACTGTGAATGCGATCGGATCCTCAAATGCTGGAACATTGCCTTTTAAAGGTCCATTGTCAACACTGCACGATTGGATTGAATCCTGGCCTTAGTATCCAGTGGCGATTTAAGCATGTAAATCTTGGTGAGCCAAACTCCCCCAAAATATGTTTTGATGCATGCCAGCAAAGCCACTAGATGACACAACACTAAACAATACATTAATTACACTATAATGGTGACAAACCGTGCCCATAAACTGTTAGGGCCTACATAAAGCTGTCCCAACAGCAGAGTCCCAGCAGCAGTCCCAACACCTGGCTATCAGCAGAGCCTTGTCTTGCAGAAAAGTAGTTAATTCAGCCTAATTTAATTCCTTTAAAAAAACATAACTGATATGGCTGACTTGCTTTAACAAATATGGTTTACGAGTTCCCAGTTGTCTTAAACTCACTTAAGTCAGATTTCCCAGTTCCGAGTTTACAATTGTTTTGAGAGCGGCAGAAGTCATGCTGGATTGACAGCATGGCCAATGTTGAATGTTTATCCTTTTAAGCGTGGGACCACACACCCACTCCACTGAATAGCAGGCTAGTGATTGCTTTGCAATGTTTGCCGTTAGCCACTGATTCCTTCCAAACCCCTCATTGTTGAATTTGCAATTTCCAACTTGTTGTGTAATGTTTATGTCCAATGGCCGATGAGCACCGATACTCTTATCTATAATTTCTCCTCATTATTTCTCTTCATATGACAAGGATTGAAAATGATTTCCAGTAGATTGTCAACTTAATTCATGATGATGACTGCTAGCTAAGATTTTGAAAGTATGATGTTGACCAGTCCAGTCAAGATACTGTAGATATAACGTGATTTGATGTCATTTTATCTGTAGCCAGTGACCTTGAGCCTTCTTGGATGGGTACTTCTAATGTAACTCTATTTTCGAGCTCTACCCTTAGATTTTGTGGTGACGTAGTGTCCCCATGAGTGACAGAACACTGAGCCAATCACGGCGCAACTAGAGAACATTACCAACCCCTACGTATTAGTTTGCAAATGTAAAAAATCTATAAAAAATAATTGAGCTCATAAAGCCGCATACAAACTTGTTCTATTTTCCATTGGCTGCCCCACCACCACAGAAAGCACTGAGCTCGGCTGAAACATCTGCATTTTGGAACTGCCTTACTCAAGAAAGCAAAAAATAGAACAAGTTTGTATGCGGCTTTATGAGCTCAATTATTTTTTTGTGATTTTTTACATTTGCAAACTAATACGTATTAATGCCAAAATAACATGCAAAACTGTCCCCCCCAAAAAAAGTTCGTACACAGCTACTCATTGTAGAATAATAGTGAAGACATCAAAACTACAAAATAACACATATGGAATCATATAGTAACCAAAAAAGTTTTAAACAAATCCAAATAGATTTTAGATTTTAGATTCTTCAAAGTAGCCACTCTTTGCCTCGATGACAGCTTTGCACACTCTTGGCATTCTCTCAACCAGTTTCATGAGGTAGTCACCTGGAATGCATTTCAATTAACAGGTGTGCCTTGTTAACAGTTCATTTGTGGAATTTATTTCCTTAATGCATTTGAGCCAATCAGTTGTGTTGTGACAAGGTAGGGGTTGTATACTTAAGATAGCCCTATTTGGTAAAAGACCAAGTCCATATTATAGCAAGAACAGCTCAAATAGTCAAAGAGAAATGACAGTCCATCATTACTTTAAGACATGAAGGTCGGTCAATCTGGAAAATGTCAAGAACTTTGAAAGTTTCTTCAGGTGCAGTCGCAAAAACCATTATACATTTTATTTTAAGAGGTTAACAGGTGGGGCTCAAAACAGGTGGCCCCACTCTTGGCCCACTCTGCCCCACTCCCCACCTGATGTTTCAGCAGCTGTCAGCTCTCCCACAGAGATGTATTTTTATGTTTGATAAAAAGAGAACTGCCAGAGACAGGTTAGTAAAAATTGCATCAATAAGACAGGTGTTTGCCTGCAGCTAATTCTTCATACCTTGTCATTAATACTGGTTTCTATCATAGGAGATATCTTAGTCACTTTCTGTAAACATGATCTTTTTCCAACCCCTAAACCTTTTGGCTGCGTGACCTTTTTCCAACCCCTAAACCTTTTGGCTGCGTGACCTTTTTCCAACCCCTAAACCTTTTGGCTGCGTGACCTTTTTCCAACCCCTAAACCTTTTGGCTGCGTAAACCCCAACCAGGTTGAGGATTGATCATTCTGCTCATGTTCTTCTCTTGAAGGGGACAGGAAGAACGGAGGATGACTTCTGCTGGAAAAACGGGTGTACTTTTGTGCCCTCTGAACTCAAGGAGTGTGTGTTCAAACTGTAGGCTACTGTACTGTATGTTTGTTAGTGGGGTTGGTTTCTATAGAAATGGAAGTGCCACTGATAAGTTAAAAAGGGTTCTAATATTACTTTGACAAAGAGTCCAGATAACGCACACAACCTGTAATAACAATGTAGTCAAGGCCCATATTAATATACATTTAAATGTGATATTTCAGTTATTATTATTTGTTATAAATTTGCACAAATTTCTAAAAACCTGTTTTTGCTTTGTCATTATAGAGTATTGTGTCTATATTGATGGGGGGATAACACTAACACATTTTAGAATAAGGATGTAAGGTCACAAAGTGTCAAAAGTTTCCGAATGCACTGTATGACGTTCAAATAAAATTATATTTTTAACTTATTCGAAATGGTGATGACTTCCACAAATTAAAATATACCATACAAAATGTAACAGATCTCTTTACGGATATGAGTGATTTTACGTACAGAATCATACGAAATGCTCTGAGACCAGGTTGTTTCACAAACTGTCTCTGTCCCTCTCCTCACTGTGTTAGGTCAGCAACATTCCTCTCTCATACAGTCTATGCGGTCCGTGCGCATTCAACCTAATAAGCCCATAGAAGTAAAAATGCACAATACATATAACTAGGAATAAAGTGACATGTAATAAACATAAGCAGCAGTGTCGGTGATGAGACAAAAAAAAATGTGCAAAAAGGGTCAATGCAGATAGTCCAGGTATCTATTTGGTTAACTATTTACCTAACTATAAAGCTGAGCGATTAGTGCTTTTTAGGTCAGTTCGGTTTCGGGATCCATTACTAAGAAATAACCACAATTTTCAAATGTATTTTGAAATATTTATGTTACGATGATTTTTGAGCTTTTTAATGGAAATTTCAAAGCCAAAATAGTGAACATTCAATTGCCAAAACATAACAAATATGCCATTGTCAGGTCCACATTGGGTAGATATCAATAGGAAAATAGGAAATTACTATGAAATAAAATATTTCAGTTGTGTATATGAATTAGTTTTAAACTGATGACATGATTATTTTTAATTCCTTATTGTAATCATCTAATTTCTGCTCAGGCAGTAGCAGTCAGCCAGCAAGACCATCTAACATTATCTGCTCCCCATACTGTACTGTCTTTAGTCATACTATTAAATAGCTATCCTGCCTAAGTATGCTGCAGAGATTTCTGACAAAATCATTTCACTAGCTCTTCAAAGATAAGGTATACTTCCACGCAGCCTGGACTCATAGACTAAACATCACATAGTAAACGTAAATCCGGAACACTCAAATTTGTATGAGATGTTACTTTTGGTATGTTCACTTAAGACAACCTTTTTAGCTAACCTTTCCCCTAACCATAACACTAACCTTAACCCTTTAACCTAACTCCTAAACTTAGCCCTAACCTTAACCATAACCCCTTGCCTAGCTAAAGTTAGCAACCTAGCTAGAATTCATAACATATCATACGTTTTGCAAATTCGTAACATATTTTACCTTGTGCAAATTCATAGCATAATTCTCAAATAGTATTTGTGTACCCCTGGTCTACAGCTTATCATGAAGTATTCTAACTCTTGCGAGCAGAACTTTGAGACTTCCTTAATATTAGAGATTGAGCACCGGCGGTTGTTAACAAAGAGACACACACCTCCTCCCTTGAGCTTACCCATTCTGTCCTGTCTATGTATAGAAAAACCAGCTAGATGTATATTATCCATGTCCTTGTTCAGCCACGACTCGATGTAACATCGGATATTACAGTTCTTCAGGTCCCGTTGATGGGATAGTCTCAAATGGAGCTAATCAATTTTGGGCTCCTGAGTGGTGCAGCAGTCTAAAGCCCTACATCTCCATGCAAGAGGCACCACTACAGTCCCTGGTTCAAATCCAGGCTGTATCACATCTGGCTGTGATTGGGAGTGATATAGGGTGGTGCACAATTGGCCGTCATTGTAAATAAGAATTTGCTCTGACTTGCCTAGTTAAATAAAGGTTTGATTTTTTTATTAATTCAATTCAGTTAAAAAAATCTAGTTTATTCTCCGGTGATTGTACTTTCGCCAATAGAACAGAGGACGTTTATGTACTTGCCGACATAGTTTCAGCCCACACGTCGGCCTCTATTATGCTGCCTTTTTCCTTTTCGTGTCTCGCGATTAGGACTTGGTCCAGGGTGAGGGCTTGTCCTAAGCCTTCTACTCGTTGAAGTAGAAATATTAATCCAAATCGATGTTAGTGATCGCTGTTGTAATGGTTTTCTTCTGGTCGAAGAGAGGCAGACCAAAATGCAGCGTGGTTAGTTTTGTACATCTTTAATAAAGATGAAAATACAACAATCTACAAAACAAGAACCGTGAAAAAACCGAAACAGTCCTATCTGGTGCGACAAAGACAGGAACAATCACCCACAAGAAACCTAAAGAATATGGCTGCCTAAATATGGTTCCCAATCAGAGACAACGATAAACACCTGCCTCTGATTGAGAACCACTCTAGGCAACAATAGACTTACCTAGAGTACTACTCTAACCACAATCCCATAACTACAAACAACCCCAGACAAAACAAACCACATAAATCCCCATGTCACACCCTGGCCGAACCAAAATAATAACGAAAACACAGAATACTAAGGCCAGGGCGTGACAGCTGTTCTGATGTTTAGAAGCTCTTTCCAGTCATAGGAAACGATGGTGGAAACATTATATACAAAAAAGCTAAGATCGGCACAAAAAAACACACAAAAGAGAAGAATTGGTCAGGAGCCCGTAAAATCGCTGATTGTTATTGTTGTATTGTAAAATTGTTGTTAATAAAAAATATATTTAAAACATCTAATAAATAAAAAAGTACACTATTTCATGATACACCTGCAACTGAGCTGCTACCAATGTTGGAAGTAACAGCTTTCCTCGTCAAGGATTCATCCTATAACCCCAGGTGAATCGAGTTGGGATTTAAGAGCTGAGAGAAAATCCATTGCACTGTGTTGAACTTATGCCTCTTCTGTCACGTCCTCTGGCACTTAAGTTCAGACATGTGGGGGAGAGCGTTGAGAAAGTTCCATTGCCTCAAGCATGCTTTCTTTAAAAAGATTTAACATAGTCCTTACGTCTTCTCTAATAAACCCTTAAACATGAAAACCATTTAGAACATCAATCTCAGAGGAATATATAAAGTCGATGCTAATAGAAGTCGAAAAAATAACTTTGGGTTACTCTGAGACATAAACTATTATTGACATTTCACTCAAAGATGAATAACCATATATGTGGTTTATCAGAATCCGCCCAACATGCTGCCAATGGAAAACTTTTAACAGGTCGAAAGGCATTTGTGTTTAACTCCCCCAGCATTTGGTTTGGCACCTGTGAAGACATCAAGTAAGGCTGCTTGGCATTCCCAGTGCTTTCAGAGAAGTAAATTACGACACAGTCAGAGATGTTCATCAAGCCAGATTTGCTGATTGCAGTTAGCCATAAATCAAGTTCCATTCATTCTAGTCAGAGAGACAATGTGCTTCCCAAATGGCACCCTATTCTTAAATAGTGCATTACTTTTGACTAGATCCCTATGGACCCTGATTAAAAGTAGTGCACTATAATAGGGAATAAGGTGCCATTTGGGATGCAGATCCACGTTTCTAGTCAGAGAGACAGTGAACTATGAGATAGCTCTACAGTACTGCTCTGTTTGCCATCAGGGAAAGAACGTGACATCATCGACCACATACCAGACAGGTCAGATGTAAGCTGGGCGCCTTAACATACACTTAATTCGCCATGGGGATAAAACAGTCGATATATCAGGGATTGACTATAGGTAGCAAACAAATCAGACTCCCCTCATAGAGGATATATATCAAATATGTTTGCTATGGGTCATGGATGTGTCCGAATGGCAAATGCTCAGAATTCTATTGCTATGTAAATTCTGAACTGAACTATCTAAACATTTCCATTTGCTCTCAGGAGTCTATTAGAGAGTCTACCTCTAGTTTGACTCACAGAGATACATTTCATTATTAAATCATTAAATCAATTATTATTGTCATTATAACATTATTATTCTATTTCATTTTATGGCTTGATCATCTTCAGACTGGCTAGGGTACATAACAACAAATCATGTTTGTGATGGATCATGTGGCTGTTAGAGAGAGAGACCACATCCTCTTATCATGTGTTTTCACCCTCAGGCTGAATAAAGATGAACAACAGCTTGTTTTCACAACTCCCAGAACCTGTATTGATCTTCCATTTCCCTTTCAACATCTCTCAGTCAGCTGGTCTTCTATTTGGTAGACTAACTATGTTGCGCTCACCAGACCTTCTCCTATGGTGCACTATGCAGCATTAGCCCCATAGGTATTGATAGTATATCTGTCCATCCATTTTTAGGGTCAGAGTGGAAGGGGATATTTCTGCGCAAACTTCCTTAGAAGTGCAGTCTCAGCCTCAGCCCTGGTGTCCCTTGATCCTTCACTGTCTCACTGTTGACCCTAGCCCTGTTAGCTGGTTAACATGCATCCTTTGTCCTGATCTTGTCCACATTCTAATTGTGCCCAAATCTTTAGACGATTAAAAGACGCATTGTGATTTGATTGTGATCAGATATTCCTGCCCATCTCCGGAGGTAGTCAGATAAGCATTGTGTCTGGATATCTTACATGCGTAGACAGATCTGGACAGTGAAATCATTTAAATCATCATTATTCTGACCACTAAAATCATTGACAGGTGATTTTGACAGGTGACTTATGGAATCAATTTATGTCTTAAAATAAATAAATACACTACCATTCAAAAGTTTGGGGTCACTTAGAAATGTCCTTGTCTTTGAAAGAAAAACACATTTTTTGTCCATTAAAATAACATAAAATTGATCAGTGTAGACAATGTTAATGTTGTAAATGACTATTGTAGCTGGAGATTTTTAATGGAATATCTACATAGGCTTACAGAGGCCCATCATCAGCAACCATCCTCCTGTGTTCCAGTGGCACGTTGTGTTAGCTAATCCAAGTTTATAATTTTAAAAGGCTAATTTATCATTAAAAAAAACCTTTGCAATTATGTTAGCACAGCTGAAAACTGTTGTGCCGATTAAAGAAGTTCCCGACAATATCCAGCAACTTCGCACAGCCATTGAAGAGGAGTGGGACAACATTCCACAGGCCACAATCAACAGCTTGATCACCTCTATGCGAAGAACATGTGTCACGCTGCATGAGGCAAATGGTGGTCAAACCACATACTGAAAGGTTTTCTAATCCTCACCCATACTTTTGTTTTGTTTTACATATCTGTGACCAACAGATGCATATCTGTATTCCCAGTCGTGAAATCCATAGATTATGGCCTAATTTATTTATTTCAATTGACTGATTTACTATTATGAACTGTAACTCAATGAAATCTGAAATGTTGCATGTTGCGTTTATATTTTTGTTCAGTATAGTTGGCTCTATCTTGGTAAACCTTTTTGGAGATGCTCTACAGTAGTGGTCACAAACCGGTCATCACGATCGGCTGTTCGATCTCCAAGCCATTCAATCACACACAAAAAACGATAAAGCCTCGCGTTCCTGTTTTTTTATTTGTTTCGTGCGGATGACGATAGGCACATTTGATTCAGCTACCGCTGGCCAATCAAATAGCTGAGACCACCGTGCCAGCACCATTTCCTCGAGCAATAGACTGTTAAAAAGAAACTTCACACACAGCAAAGTTGATACTGTGAGAATTCAAAACATTAAAACGATGACTAGAGAGAGACAACTAATACAGCAAAGAGCTGCTGATTTTATGATCAAGTTAATGTTTCATTTGGAGCACTGTCAACACTTTTATAAGCCATAAAATAAGCGTACTCCTACTGCAATGAATGAGTATAGCAAAGTGTTACGTTATTATTAGCGGCTTGTGTCTTTCTTAATATCGAGGAATATTTTACTTTCTCCGGTCATAGGAATAACTACATTAATTGGTGCATGAGGCAGAAATAATGCAGTGCGACTTGAGTTTCACCATCAGCTGAACTTCCCAGTGGCGTGAGAGCAGAGGGATGGTGAGTGCTCCCTCCCTCAGACTGACCATCGTATGCAGGCAATCGGGTCTGTAAAAAAATACAACATGAAGGCAAATTATTATGTTCACTCTGCTGTGCCTCAAAAGTAATACAGCAAAATATGTATTACCAGTGTGATCATATACTATTTTATATAATTTCTAAATGGTCTGAGAAGAACAACATTGGCAGGGCAATTCAAGCATACAGTTGCCAATATGCAGTGATAATGTATTGGGCTTATAGCCAACTGCACAAACTCATTGCTACAGAACTGTTTTTAATTGGTTCATTTTGTAAAGGTTTACGTTTTTAAGCCATCCTTTAAAAAAAATCTAAGCAGCTTGCATTTGGACTCAGAAAGTGATGTTGACTCAGAAAAGGTTTGTG
This sequence comes from Oncorhynchus keta, assembly GCF_023373465.1. Classification (NCBI taxonomy): domain Eukaryota; kingdom Metazoa; phylum Chordata; class Actinopteri; order Salmoniformes; family Salmonidae; genus Oncorhynchus; species Oncorhynchus keta. The sequence continues at coordinate 33,376,372 of NC_068446.1, read as the reverse complement.
ACCACTGCTCTACAGACTATCAGGAACATTTCAACTAACTATCTACTAACCTTAATACTAGCACTAACCCTTACTATAACCCTTATGCTTATTCTAAACCTAACCATAACCTTAGCCAGCAGTTGCTTATCACCAGATAGTTTATTGATAGTATGACCATCTGTAGAGCATCTACAGATCAAAAAATCCGGACTATCCAAATAAAGTGTGACCTCCATCTTTAATGACAATACCACCATATATCCATCAAAGGCCTCACTTTCTGATGCATAATAGTGGCTCATACACAATGCGATTGTGGGGGGATATCTGTAATTTTCCCCCAGCACTGGTAACTAAAGCAAGCAGCCTTTAGTTTTAATGCCCCCCGTGTTTGGAATAATTTACAATCCTCATTACATCTTGAAACCCTGGTGCCAACAGGGTGAGTGTTTTGATTGATTGTATTCATTTATTTGTGTTGTTGAAATGTAGTGTATCTTGCATTTTCTTTTTTTTTTGTCATGTTGATTTGTGAATCGTTTGTTCTCAAGCCACCATTGAGAATGAGAACCTGGTCTCAATTGGGCGCCCCTGAATAAATACAAGTTAAATATATATATATTTTTACAATGTTCTTTACAGACGGGAAAATAGCAAAGAAAATAGAAAAAAGACAATGATGGAACTTTGAGTGTTTTCAGTGAAACAGTTTGAATGGTCAACATTAAGTTTCAAACCAATTAACTTGTCTGGCCTTTCTGGTGGACCTACAGTACACAGGAAAGCGTACATCATGACTTCACATCGACACAAATGTGCTTAAACCCAGAGAGCTCAAATGCATGTGTTCTCTATCCTGACAGCCAGATCAAGTACATCCCTGTAATGAATGTAAATGATTTATGGAGAAGTGCCAGGCTCCCATAGAACCCCTTCAGACCAGAGTATAGCATAGGGGACAGTGGGGTAAGTTGAGCCATGTTTTCTACATTCAGCATCACTCCATTGAGAGAAATATAGTTTACTTTCTCGCAAAGATATCTACATATATTTCAGGATGTTGTGTGTCGCTGGAAATAATCAGAATTCACGTAAACATGACAGTACATCACTTGTGTGTTTGTGTGCATGCGTGCATCCATGTGTGTGTTTGTGTGCATGTGTTTGTGTGTAAGTGTATGTGTGTTTTTTGCCTCTGAGTGTGTGTGTGTCTGGTTGTGTACAACTGGTGGTGAGATACCGCAGTCATAACTAACTCTTTACCCTGAGCTCTAACTCTTGAGCTCTGTTTGACTACAGCCATCTGAGGTTACACCAACACTATACATCACCACACCATCCCTGAGGAAGGTTTACCCTGGCAGAGGTGGTCGTCCCTCAACCCTCTCATTAAACTACGATCCTTATTAGCAGACAGCCTCACGCCCTCCAACGCCACAGCGCTGAAAGCATAACAAAGCCAGGGGAGAGGGACGGCTGAGGAGGCATGACTAGTGGTGACAGGGTGACCAACTAACAGACGCCCCCCGTCCCTCTCTGCGGTCCCCCGTCCCTGGTCCCTGTGTTGTTGACTCAGCTCAGGAGGCTCTGCTGGCCGGGCCCCATGTGCTACCTAGTTGTGACTCCATGCCATTGTTTTCTCCCTAAAAAGCCCCATATTCCCTATGTAGTGCACTACCTTACCAGAGCCCCATGGGGAAGTAGGGGTGCTTTTGCACCTCTGAAAAATCATAATAAAAAAATAAGATATATATACTACCGTTCAAAAGTTTGGGGGCACTTAGAAATGTCCTTGTTTTCCATGAAAACATACATGAAATGCGTTTCAAAATGAATAGGAAATATAGTATAAAGATTTTTATTGAAATAATAATTGTGTCCTTCAAACTTTGCTTTCGTCAAAGAATCCTCCATTTGCAGCAATTACAGCCTTGCAGACCTTTGGCATTCTAGTAGTCAATTTGTTGAGGTAATCTGAAGAGATTTCACCCCATGCTTCCTGAAGCACCTCCCACAAGTTGGCTTCCTCCCACAACAGCTAAACAGGGTTGAGATCCAGTGACTGTGCTGGCCACTTCATTAGAGACAGAATACCAGCTGACTGCTTCTTCCCTAAATAGCTATTGCATAGTATGGAGCTGTGCTTTGGGTCATTGTCCTGTTGTAGGAGGGAATTGGCTCCAATTAAGCACCGTCCACAGGGTATGGCATGGCGTTGCAAAATGGAGTTATAGTCTTCCTTCTTCAAGATCCCTTTTACCCTGTACAAATCTCCCACTTTACCACCACCAAAGCACACCCATACCATCACATTGCCTCCACTATGCTTGACAGATGGCGTCAAGCACTCCTTCAGCATCTTTTCATTTTTTCTGCATCTCACGAATGCTCTTCTTTGTGATTCAAACACCTTGAACTTAGATTTGTCTGTCCATAATCTTTTTTTCTAATCTTCCTCTGTCCAGTGTCTGTGTCCTTTGCCCATCTTAATCTTTTCTTTTTAATGGCCAGTCTGAGTTATGGCTTTTTCTTAGCAACTCTGCCTACAAGGCCAGTTTCCCGGAGTTGCCTCTTCACTGTTGACGTTGAGACGGGTGTTTTGCGGGTACTATTTAATGAAGCTGCCAGTTGAGGACTTGTGAGGCCTCTGTTTCTCAAACTAGACACTCTAATATACTTGTCCTAATGCTCAGTTGTGCACCGGGGCCTCCCACTCCTTTTTCAATTCTGGTTAGAGCCAGTTTGCGCTGTTCTGTAAAGGGAGTAGTACACAGCGTTGTACGAGATCATCAGTTTCTTGGAAATTTCTCACATGGAATAGCCTTCATTTCTCAGAACAAGAATAGACTGACTGGTTTCAGAAGAAAGTGCTTTGTTTCTGGTCATTTTAAGCCTGTAAATTAACCCACAAATGCTGATGCTCCAGATACTCTAAGGAAGGCCAGTTGTATTGCTTCAAAAATCATCACAACTGTTTTTAGCTGTGCTAACATAATTGAAAAATGATTTTCTAATGATCAATCAGCCTTTTAAAATGCTAAACTTGGATTAGCTAACACAACGTGCCATTGGAACACAGGAGTGATGGTTGCTGGTAATGGGTCTCTGTATGCCTATGTAAATAGGTCAGCAGCATACCACCCTGCATACCACTGCTGGCTTGCTTCTGAAGCTAAGCAGGGTTGGTTCTGGTCAGTCCCTGGATGGGAGACCAGATGCTGTTGGAAGTGGTGTTGGAAGGCTGGTAGGAAGCACTCTTTCTTCTGGTCTAAAATATATCAGTGATTGTAATGTCTTTTTGATGGGACAGGACTTGGTCTTCATGAGGAATACTTTTCCAACGGTCTTGAATGGGTGTCCTCACTCTCTTAGGTCATTAAAGATCCCATGGCACTTATCATAAGAGTAGGGGTGTTAACCCTGGTGTCCTGGCTAAATTCCCAATCTGGCCCTCAAACTATCATGGTCACCTAATAATCCCCAGTTTACAATTGTCTTATTCATCCCCCTCCTCTCCCCTGTAACTATTCCCCAGGTCGTTGCTGTAAATGAGAACGTGTTCTCAGTGAACTTACCTGGTAAAATAACAGATAAAAAAATATTCCATTAAAAAAGCTACAATAGTAATTTACAACATTAACCATGTCAAAAGTTTGGACACACCTACTCACTCCAGGGTTTTTCTTTATTTGTACTATTTTCTACATTGCAGAATAATAGTGAAGATATCAAAACTATGAAATAAGACACATGGAATCATGTAGTAACCATAAGTGTAAAACAAATCAAAATATATTTAATGTTTTAGATTTTTCAAAGTAGCCACCCTTTGCCTTGATGACAGCTTTGTATACTCTTGGCATTCTCTCAACCAGCTTAATGAGGAATACTTTTCCAACTGTCTTGAAGGAATTCCCACATATGCTGAGCATTTGTTAGTTGCTTTTCCTTCACTCCGCGGTCCAACTCATCCCTAACCATCTCAATTGGGTCGAGGTCGAGTGATGTGTGGAGTGTGGAGGCCAGGTCATCTGATGCAGAAATCCATCCTTCTTGGCCAAGTAGCCCTTACACAGTCTGGAAGTGTGTTTTGGGTCATTGTCCTGTTGAAAAACACATGATAGTCCCACTAAGCACAAACCAGATGGATGGTGTATCGTTGCATAATGCTATGGAAGTTCCTTTTTAGTTCCTTAGTACCTTTTTTATGTCTCTATTTTGGTTTGGTCAGGGCGTGAGATGGGGTGGGCATTCTACGTGTTTTTTCTATGTTCTCTATTTCTATGTGTTTGGCCTGGTATGGTTCCCAATCAGAGGCAGCTGTCAATCGTTGTCTCTGAGTGAGAACCATACTTAGGTAGCCTTTTCCCACCTGTGTTTTGTGGGTAATTATTTTTCTGTGTGTGTTTGTGTGCACCTCGGTTGTGTCACTTTCTTTGCTTTTTACCTGTTTGTTTTTTGGTTATTTCGGTTTCACTTTCATTGAAAGATGTGGAACTACATGCACGCTGCGCATTGGTTGATTTATGACAGGGAGTTTGAGGATAGCGAGTGTGACAGAATTACCCACCACAAGAAGACCAAGCAGCATGCGTCAACCTGGAGGAGGAGTTGGACTGGGGAGGAGAGAATGGTAGAGGACAAGACCCGGTCACTGAAGCCCGAGAGGCAGCCTCCCAAATTTTTTGGGGGGGAGCACACGGGGAGTGTGGCGGAGTCAGGTTGGAGACCTGAGCCCACTCCCTTTGCTTTCTGGGGCGAGCAGGTGACAGGTCAGGCCCCGTGCTCGGCCGAGTATTTGCCGGGTGGAAGCTGGCATCCAGCCAGAATGGGAGGGGGCAGCTATGCGGTCGAGACCGCCAGTGCGCCTCCATGGCCCTGTGTATCCGGTGCCTCCTCCACGCACCAGGCATCCTGTAGGTCTCCCCAGCTCCACGCACCAGGCTGTCTCTCCGTCTCCTCCCTCCAAGTTCTCCCGTCAGTCAGGAGCTGCCAGAGCCACCCGTCAGTCAGGAGCTGCCAGAGCCGCCCGTCAGTCAAGAGCTGCCAGAGCCGCCCGTCCGTCAGGAGCTGCCAGAGGCACCCGTCAGTCAGGAGCTGCCAGAGCCGCCCTTCACTCCGGAGCGGCCAGAGTCTCCCGCCTGTCCGGCGCCGTCAGAGTCTCCCGCCTGTTTGGGGCCCGTGGTGAGGGTCCCCAGTTCGGGGTCGGTGGCGAGGGTCGCCACTCCAGAGGCGCCACCTAAGTGGGCCAAGACTAAGGTGGGGTCTACGTCCCGCACCAGAGCCGCCACCACGGTCAAATGCCCACCCAGACCCTCCCCTAAAGGTTCAGGTTTTGCGGCCGGAGTCCGCACCTTTGGGGGGGGGGTACTGTCACATCCTGACCTTAGTTCCTTTTTTTATGTCTCTATTTTGGTTTGGTCAGGGCGTGAGTTGGGGTGGGCATTCTGTGTTTTTTCTGTTTTCTATTTCTATGTGTTTGGCCTGGTATGGTTCCCAATCAGAGGCAGCTGTCAATCGTTGTCTCTGAGTGAGAACCATACTTAGGTAGCCTTTTCCCACATGTGTTTTGTGGGTAATTATTTTTCCGTGTGTGTTTGTGTGCACCTCGGTTGCGTCACGTTCTTTGCTGTTTACCTGTTTGTTTTTGGTTATTTCGGTTTCACTTTCATTGAAAGATGTGGAACTACATGCACGCTGCGCCTTGGTTGGTTTATGACAAGGAGTTTGAGGATAGCGAGCGTGACAGGAAGCCATGCTGGTTAAGTGTGCCTTGAATTATAAATAAATCTCAGACATTGTCACCAGAAAAGCACCCCAACACCATCACAAGGTGGGAACCACACATGCAGAGATCATCCATTCACCTTCTCTGCGTCTCACTGTTATGGGATTTTGATGAATAATGACTAAATTATGTATACATTTAACTTAAAACTATAACTAAACAGAATACTACTATGTTACTGTATGGATGTATGAATCTTATTATAATCATAATACTGAATATAATGTGTGTATTTTTAATCAAGAATTAGAACAAGGACTTTCTGTTCCTTGTTAGAAACGAATATCGTCAGACCGGCTGGAATGCTGTGTTCCTAACAGGACATTCTGTCTCTACCCAGGGAGGGGAGAGACCTTGGGCTAGTAGTAGATTGTTTAACAGGTGGCAGGGAAGGCTTGTGAACTATATTGCCATTTGAGAGGAGGAGAGACATTTATGACGAAATGTGAGGTATATAAACTAATGTACATTGTATTATGACCAGAGCTCTCTCAAATAAACGCTACTGATTAATTATGAGACTGGTCTCTGTCCATTTTATGCAAATAAGTATCTTACAAATTCTTAGAAATGGACAGAGTGTTTTAATTGAACATATAGGAAATAAATTCCTCTAACACTCACAAAGACACAGCGGTTGGACCCAAAAAAGCTCAAATTTGGACTCATCAGACCAAAGGACAGGTAGCCACCAGTCTAATGTCAATTGTTTGTGTTTCTTGGCCCAAGCAAGTCTCTTATTATTATTTGAGTCCTTTAGTAGTGGTTTCTTTGCAGCCGTTCGACCATGAAGGTCTATGTGTCCTCTGAACAGTTAATGTTGAGATGTGTCTGTTACTTGAACTCTGTGAAGCATTTATTTGTGCTGCGGTGCAATCTGAGATGCAATTAACTGTAATGAACTTATCCTCTGCAGCAGAGGTAACTCTGGGTCTTCCTTTCCTGTGGCGGTCCTCATGTGAGCCAGTTTCATCATAGCACTTGATGGTTTTCGCGACTGCACTTGAAGAAACATTCAAAGTTCTTGACATTTTCTGGATTGACTGACAAAGTAATGATAGACTGTCATTTCTCTTTGCTTATTTGAGCTGTTCTTGCCATAATATGGACTTGGTATTTTACCAAATAGGGCTGTCTTCTTAGTACCACCCCTACCTTGTCACAACAAAAACTTTTTGGGGATCGGTGTCCCTTCCACGGGACGGTTGAGCTAAAATTGGCTAACGCGATTAGCATGAGGTTGTAAGTAACAAGAACATTTCCCAGGAGATGGACATATCTGATATTGGCAGAAAACTTAAATTCTTGTTAATCTAACTGCACTGTCCAATTTACAGTAGCTATTACTGTGAAAGAATACCATGCTATTGTTTGAGGAGAGTGCACAATTTTGAAGATGAAAAGTTATTAATAAACAAATTAGGCACATTTGGGCAGTCTTGATGCAAAAGTTAGAACAGAAATGCAATGGTTCATTGGATCAGTTTAAACCTTTGCACATACACTGACGCCATCTACTGGCCAAAATCTAAATTGCATCAGGGCTGGAATAATACATTGTGGCCTTTCTCTTGCATTTCAAAGATAATGGTACTAAAAAAATACAAAAGAACCGTCTTTGTATTTCTTTGTATTTCTTTTACCAGATCTATTGTGTTATATTCTACCACATTCCTTTCACATTGCCAGAAACTTCAAAGTGTTTCCTTTGAAATGGTACCAATAATATGCATATCCTTGCTTCAGGGCCAGAGCTTCAGGGAGTTAGATTTGGGCATGTCATTTTAGGCAAAAAAATAATTCAAAAAGGGACTAATCCTTAATTTAGAAGGAAAGACATTCCACTAATTAACTTTAACAAGGCACACATGTTAATTGAAATGCATTCCAGGTGACTACCTCATGACTCATGGTTGAAAGAATGCCAAGCGTGTACAAAGCAAACGGTGGCTACTTTGAAGATTCTCAAATATAAGATAGATTTTTATTTGTTTGACACTTTTTGTTTACTACATGATTCCATTTGTGTTATTTCATAGTTTTGATGTCTTCACTATTATTCTACAATGTAGAAAATAGTAAAAATAAAGAAACACCCGTGAATGAGTAGGTGTGTCCAAACTTTTGACTGGTACAGTATATATTTTTGATGTTTTTATTACAAAAGTAGTTCACTAGGCAACAATATTAGTCCAACCCCATGGGATAAAAACATTCAACTGCTGTGAGAGAGGTGAGTGTAAATGATCAGTTAGAGAGCATGTTAATTGCCTGAAGGGGCATGTTGGAGGGCCCTTGTTACTGTTGTCGCTTACATGCTCCCCAACCACAGACGCTTATATTTTGGTTTCCTCTCCACCTCTCAGCGAGGCATTGTGGTCTCTCCAACTATCTATCGGATTGGTCGCAACATGAGAAAAACAGTGCAGCAGTCCCCTGCGAGGTCACATAGCCCTGTTAGAGAATGATGAAGGGTTTTTAATATAATGTATTTTTTATGTACATAGCCACATGTGGGTTTGACTGGACATCAGTGTGGGGTGAGGGGGGGGTGAAAGCATAATTTATAGATCCAGTGAGAAACCAATAACACACAGATCTATTTCTCTGGGTTGGTTAGCTGGCTGGTCGCAGGGATACAACCTGTTAGTCAAGCTCCACTTCAGAGCTACTGCAGAGTGAGGAACCCTTCAGCCCAATCTGTCAGTGGTGGCTCAAGCCAACTTGGCCAGATGTGTGTGTGTGCGTGCATGTGTGCGTGCATGTCTGGCTAGATGCATCTGTTGTGGACGTGTGTAATGTGTTTACATCAGCAGTTGTTCCTGCATAATTTGTATGCATCTGTACCCTGGGGCTGTGCGATAAGGACGTAAACAGACATGGTGTACTGGAGTGTTTAGCATTGGAGCGGAGGAGTTCCGGTCCAAGATGACAGTGGGATCAGAGGGCTGGCCGCCCCTTTCCTGTCCCCATGGAGAGGAGAAGGGTATGGGGTCAGAGTGGGGGGTTGACCAATGAGGACATTAAACTAGTACTCTGTATTCTCCTGATAAATGATCCGATGTGTTGATGGCCCATACATTCCCATGAGTGATAAACAATCCAGTTCACTTGACACATTCACACAGACTTGCCAAAAGAAGACTTTCCATTCAGCAATCAATCTTCATTCAAATAACTGTCTCGTGACGTCGGTGTAGTGGGCTTTTACGGTTTGTCTTAGATGTAACTTGTCTCATTATCTGTGACCACTGATGGTACCATATATCAGTTAAATGTGTACTGATTACAACAGTAAACTCTATATGTGAACGCTGGACAACCAACATCCTATTACACAATCAATAAACTGTTTATACCCAAACGGTAACTCTGGAATCAGATCATTTCCCGTAAAGTGACTTACGTACATTTTTATCCCGCTTCAGGATTAGATTATCATCCTAGAAGGATGATGGAAATTGTGCTTTGTTCAGTGAACAGCTATTTCTCAATTTAGTAACATTTCAAAGAGCAAACAGTTAGTTGGTTGAGTAACGCTGATCATAGCTCCAAGCAACAGCAGCTCAGACTTCAACTTATTTTACCAAGGAAATCACTTCAATCATTTTTGGTGCACACTGTACAGAGCCTTCAAAGATTTAGCTGTAACACTTCACTTGACAGCCAGCGTTATAACACGTTATCACATGGTCATAACCAATGTTCCCTCGTTTTTTTTCACACAGGTCTGCTGTGTGCAAACTTGCACGTTGTGAAATTCTGTGCAACTTCAGACAAGGAAGGGACTGAAAATGTTGTGTTGTTTGATGCAAGAAACCACTTTACAGAATCAAAATGCATTATTATGCCCATACCATTATTACAGAGAATCAGACAAATTATGCTACCCTCTGCCTATTGGCTACTTAGCTTTGTCATGTCTTTTGCATCATTAAAGTGAAGACTTATTTTATCAAATCACTTCTCTGTAATTATTATTACGTGATTAAACTAATTATGTAAATGTAATTAACTAGGAAGTCGGGGCACCAAGGAAAATCTTCAGATTACAAAATTATAATTTTCCTAATATAACTATTCAGATATTTTAATATCTGATCAATTAGTCTTCTAATTAATGAATCATTCTTTACCTCACGTTAGTCTCATTACGAACGTCGTAAATCCTTGGTTATCTGCACGAACCCAGTCTTTACTATAAATCATCCATACATCAATTGTCTTAATCATTTATTTACTAATTAACTAAATAATCACAGAAATGCACAAACAAACAAAGACTAGATGGTTACAAGGAAATAATAGGGAATGTTCCCTAGTGGGCTAAACCAATATGGCGGCTTGGTTGGTCAAGGGAAGTGGGTGTGGACTGAGAAGGCGGGGAAAGACCAGTCACTACACAGTTGATCATTTTTATAATTGAAATGCTAATCCTTTGCACATGAATGCTCACTCATTCGGGAATAATTGCAATCAATATATATATTTACGCTCAGTGTGTCGTCGGGATCTCTGTTGGAATCGTCTGTCTTTCTGTTGGAAAGTTCAAAGTCTCTCGCTCTCCCATGAAGTCTTTTATTGTTAGAATGGATACTTCAGATTCTTATTCAGAAATGTTCTTATAAAATAGATGTTTCGGCGGTTGTCGGTCTTCGCATTCAGTCGACATAAATTCTAGCTGCAGACTCGTAATTAGTATTGAAGATTTGCTCTTATTCTGTCAGTATCGATAGTCTCAGAGTTGAACCATTGCCACCAGTGTAGCCAAAGCTCCATGTGGTTTGGTTAGGAATTCAGCAACCGAGGAATGCATGGTCTCTAATCAAACCTTCGTCCTCTCGGTAATCAAGGTATGCTTGGTCTGAAGTGGGCTTCTCCAAGTGGGGTTTATGTTCGGAACAACAGAAAAGGGCTGTTTCATGATGCCAGATCAATGTCTGTGTTCATGGGGCGGGCCAATGACTTAGTTACATTTTAAAGGGAATTGGATTCTCTTTCATTAAACAGTTTAAAATCACATTACATAATTTCACAAATAGTTTCATCTTTATTCATTCATTTTATACAATAATTAGATGCAAATCTCATAACGGAGACTCTTGTATAAACAGAGTTATGGTAATGTGGCTGTATTGTCTCTCATGAAGTCACAAACATTAGACAAAATGGACCGGTCGTAGCTGGATTCTCCACCGACCGTTTAAACATTCTCCAAAACATGGATATTGTTCCATTCTCAAGTTATGTGAGGTAGAAGAAGTTCCTTTGTTCTACTGTGAACCCTCTCTCTATACTGCATGGCCATGGGGGAAGAGAGTCTCCTCCAGGAATTTACAACCTGAGATAACAGAGACTGGGTGTAGGGGGAAGAGAGAGGTGGTGGGAGAGTTGGTGCTTGCTATATCCAAAGAGGTCCACGTCATGACAGCTTATTCAAGCCTGTCTTAAAATACAACACTGACCCTTTACGACAAAAAAAACTATTTTCCTGACTCGCTTTTCAAAGATCTAGAAATGTACACATTCTGTGCTCTTGTAGGAAGCAATCACTCCCCTATTGCTGACTACAAATGATCTATAACTTGGCTAATAACTCACTAACTAGCAAAGGATATGAACAAAATTTGTGCGCGTGACTACATGCAGCTCTCGCTTTGATCTAAAAACAAGTACATCTACTCACGACCGCTCATGCTGTAAGCACAGTCTAGTTCAAAGTAAATTTCACAGATCCATATATGGCAATGGTTAATTTGCATATAGGCCTACTGCAGCTCTGATTGGTTATGCCGCACCGGTTTGAAGATCTAACAGACAGTGGTGGTCACCCATGGCGATGGCCTCCAAAAGGTCTACCTCTAATTGAAATGTATGGGCCATTTCTTTGACAAGCTGTTTTTGTGACCAGAGTTAGTTATGGCACAGAGAGATGTTTTCAAAGCAGTATATTCTCCTGTGTTTTGTTATTTGTCTGTTATAAAAAAAACAGATATGAATAACTACATGTCCACATCTACCGTGGCATAATCAATGGTTTGACACAAGTTTCCATAACATATTGAATACAGTTCAGTGGTTTGACCCATCATAAGGTTCCCATAACATATACAGTTCAGTGGTTTGACCCATCATAAGTTTCCATAACATATTGAATACAGTTCAGTGGTTTGACCCATCATAAGGTTCCCATAACATATACAGTTCAGTGGTTTGACCCATCATAAGTTTCCATAACATATTGAATACAGTTCAGTGGTTTGACCCATCATAAGGTTCCCATAACATATAAAGTTCAGTGGTTTGACCCATCATAAGTTTCCATAACATATTGAATACAGTTCAGTGGTTTGACCCATCATAAGGTTCCCATAACATATACAGTTCAGTGGTTTGACCCATCATGCTGTCTTCAACCAAGATCTCAGCGATCACTGCCTCATTGCCTGCATCCGTAATGGGTCAGCGGTCAAACGATCTCCACTCATCACTGTAAAACGCTCCCTGAAACACTTCAGCGAGCAGGCCTTTCTAATCGACCTGGCCGGGGTATCCTGGAAGGATATTGATCTCATCCCGTCAGTAGAGGATGCCTGGATATTTTTTTTAAATGCCTTCCTAACCATTTTAAATAAACATGCCCCATTCAAGAAATTTAGAACCAGGAACAGATATAGCCCTTGGTTCTCCCCAGACCTGACTGCCCTTAACCAACACAAAAACATCCTATGGCGTTCTGCATTAGCATCGAACAGCCCCCGTGATATGCAGCTGTTCAGGGAAGCTAGAAACCGTTATACACAGGCAGTTAGAAAAGCCAAGGCTAGCTTTTTCAAGCAGAAATTTGCTTCCTGCAACACTAACTCAAAAAGTTCTGGGACACTGTAAAGTCCATGGAGAATAAGAACACCTCCTCCCAGCTGCCCACTGCACTGAAGATAGGAAACACTGTCACCACTGATAAATCCACCATAATTGAGAATTTCAATAAGCATTTTTCTACGGCTGGCCATGCTTTCCACCTGGCTACTCCTACCCCGGTCAACAGCACTGCACCCCCAACAGCAACTCGCCCAAGCCTTCCCCATTTCTCCTTCTCCCAAATCCATTCAGCTGATGTTCTGAAAGAGCTGAAAAATCTGGACCCCTACAAATCAGCCGGGCTAGACAATCTGGACCCTTTCTTTCTAAAATTATCTGCCGAAATTGTTGCCACCCCTATTACTAGCCTGTTCAACCTCTCTTTCGTGTCGTCTGAGATTCCCAAAGATTGGAAAGCAGCTGCGGTCATCCCCTCTTCAAAGGGGGACACTCTTGACCCAAACTGCTACAGACCTATATCTATCCTACCATGCCTTTCTAAGGTCTTCGAAAGCCAAGTCAACAAACAGATTACCGACCATTTCGAATCTCACCATACCTTCTCTGCTATGCAATCTGGTTTCAGAGCTGGTCATGGGTGCACCTCAGCCACGCTCAAGGTCCTAAACTATATCTTAACCGCCATCGATAAGAAACATTACTGTGCAGCCGTATTCATTGATCTGGCCAAGGCTTTCGACTCTGTCAACCACCACATCCTCATCGGCAGACTCGACAGCCTTGGTTTCTCAAATGATTGCCTCGCCTGGTTCACCAACTACTTCTCTGATAGAGTTCAGTGTGTCAAATCGAAGGGTCTGCTGTCCGGACCACTGGCAGTCTATATGGGGGTGCCACAGGGTTCAATTCTTGGACCGACTCTCTTCTCTGTATACATCAATGAGGTCGCTCTTGCTGCTGGTGAGTCCCTGATCCACCTCTACGTAGACGACACCATTCTGTATACTTCCGGCCCTTCTTTTGACACTGTGTTAACAACCCTCCAGGCAAGCTTCAATGCCATACAACTCTCCTTCCGTGGCCTCCAATTGCTCTTAAATACAAGTAAAACTAAATGCATGCTCTTCAACCGATCGCTACCTGCACCTACCCACCTGTCCAACATCACTACTCTGGCCGGCTCTGACTTACGTGGACAACTACAAATACTTAGGTGTCTGGTTAGACTGTAAACTCTCCTTCCAGACCCATATCAAACATCTCCAATCCAAAGTTAAATCTAGAATTGGCTTCCTATTTCGCAACAAAGCATCCTTCACTCATGCTGCCAAACATACCCTTGTAAAACTGACCATACTACCAATCCTCGACTTTGGCGATGTCATTTACAAAATAGCCTCCAATACCCTACTCAACAAATTGGATGCAGTCTATCACAGTGCAATCCGTTTTGTCACCAAAGCCCCATATACTACCCACCATTGCGACCTGTACGCTCTCGTTGGCTGGCCCTCGCTTCATACTCGTCGCCAAACCCACTGGCTCCATGTCATCTACAAGACCCTGCTAGGTAAAGTCCCCCTTATCTCAACTCGCTGGTCACCATAGCATCTCCCACCTGTAGCACACGCTCCAGCAGGTATATCTCTAGTCACCCCAAAACCAATTCTTTCTTTGGCCGCCTCTCCTTCCAGTTCTCTGCTGCCAATGACTGGAACGAACTACAAAAATCTCTGAAACTGGAAACACTTATCTCCCTCACTAGCTTTAAGCACCAACTGTCAGAGCATCTTACAGATTACTGCACCTGTACATAGCCCACCTATAATTTAGCCCAAACAACTACCTCTTTCCCAACTGTATTTAATTAATTTATTTATTTTGCTCCTTTGCACCCCATTATTTTTATTTCTACTTTGCACATTATTCCTTTGCAAAACTACCATTCCAGTGTTTTACTTGCTACATTGTATTTACTTTGCCACCATGGCCTTTTTTGCCTTTACCTCCCTTCTCACCTAATTTGCTCACATTGTATATAGACTTGTTTATACTGTATTATTGACTGTATGTTTGTTTTACTCCATGTGTAACTGTGTCGTTGTATCTGTCGAACTGCTTTGCTTTATCTTGGCCAGGTCGCAATTGTAAATGAGAACTTGTTCTCAACTTGCCTACCTGGTTAAATAAAGGTGAAATAAAAATAAAGAAAAATAAGTTTCCATAACATATTGAATACAGTTCAGTGGTTTGACCCATCATAAGGTTCCATAACATATTGAATACAATTCAGTGGTTTGACCCATCATAAGGTTCCATAACATATTGAATACAGTTCAGTGGTTTGACCATCATAAGGTTCCCATAACATATTGAATACAGTTCAGTGGTTTGACCCATCATAAGGTTCCCATAACATATTGAATACAGTACAGTGGTTTGACCCATCATAAGGTTCCCATAACATATTGAATACAGTTCAGTGGTTTGACCCATCATAATGTTCCATAACATATACAGTTCAGTGGTTTGACCCATCATAAGGATCCCATAACATATACAGTTCAGTGGTTTGACCCATCATAAGGTTCCCATAACATATTGAATACAGTTCAGTGGTTTGACCCATCATAAGGTTCCCATAACATATTGAATACAGTTCAGTGGTTTGACCCATCATAAGGTTCCCATAACATATTGAATACAGTTCAGTGGTTTGACCCATCATAAGGTTCCCATAACATATTGAATACAGTTCAGTGGTTTGACCCATCATAAGGTTCCCATAACATATTGAATACAGTTCAGTGGTTTGACCCATCATAAGGTTCCATAACATATTGAATACAGTACAGTGGTTTGACCCATCATAAGGTTCCCATAACATATTGAATACAGTTCAGTGGTTTGACCCATCATAAGGTTCCCATAACATATTGAATACAGTTCAGTGGTTTGACCCATCATAATGTTCCATAACATATATACAGCTCAGTGTTTTTTTAAAATTTTCTTCTCTCAATCAAGTTGAAAATTGCATGGAAAACCAGTGGGACAGAATTATTTATAATTTATAGAATGAATTATTTAGTGGAAATTTGAGCTATTCTTAATCACAGGTTCCTATAAGAACTTGGAAATACAGTTCTAAATGACTTTGACACAATGAAAAGAGATGTTGTATATAAGAATATTTAGATAGAAGATGACCCAGGTGTTGTCTAGCACAGATGTTGTCTAGCCCATATTGAATAGCACAGATGTTTCAGCCCAGGTGTTGTCTAGCCCAAGAGTTGTCTAACACAGATGTTGTCAGTGGTGTTGTCAGCACAGATGTTGTTCCCAGGTGCTAACAGCCCAGGTGTTGAATCTAGCCCAGGTGTTGTCTGCACAGATGTTGTTCTAGCCCAGGTGTTGTCTAGCACAGATGTTGTCAGCCCAGGTGTTGTTTGATTTTTTTTGTCTAGCCCAGGTGTTGTCTAGCCCAAGAGTTGTCTAGCACAGATGTTGTCTAGCCCAGGTGTTGTCAGACAGATGTATAATTAGCCCAGGTGCTGTCTAGCCCAGGTGTTGTCTAGCACAGATGTTGTCTAGCCCAGTGTTGTCTAATCACATGTTGTCTAGCCCAGGTGTTGTCTAGCCCAGAAGTTGTCTAGCACAGATGTTGTCTAGCCCAGGTGTTGTCGAGCCCAGGTGAAAAGCCCAGGTGTTGTCTAGCACAGATGTTGTCTAGTCCAGGTGTTGTCTAGCACAGATGTTGTCTAGCACAGATGTTGTCTAGCACAGATGTTGTCTAGCCCAGGTGTTGTCTAGCCCAGGTGTTGTCTAGCACAGATGTTGTCTAGCCCAGGTGTTGTCTAGCACAGATGTTGTCTAGCCCAGGTGTTGTCTAGCCCAGGTGTTGTCTAGCCCAGGTGTTGTCTAGCCCAGGTGTTGTCTAGCCCAGGTGTTGTCTAGCCTAGGCAAGATGTTGTCTAGCCCATAACATATTGAATACAGTTCAGTGGTTTGACCCATCATAAGGTTCCCATAACATATTGAATACAGTTCAGTGGTTTGACCCATCATAAGGTTCCCATAACATATTGAATACAGTTCAGTGGTTTGACCCATCATAAGGTTCCCATAACATATTGAATACAGTTCAGTGGTTTGACCCATCATAAGGTTCCCATAACATATTGAATACAGTTCAGTGGTTTGACCCATCATAAGGTTCCATAACATATTGAATACAGTACAGTGGTTTGACCCATCATAAGGTTCCCATAACATATTGAATACAGTTCAGTGGTTTGACCCATCATAAGGTTCCCATAACATATTGAATACAGTTCAGTGGTTTGACCCATCATAATGTTCCATAACATATACAGCTCAGTGTTTTTTTTTTAATTTTCTTCTCTCAATCAAGTTGAAAATTGCATGGAAAACCAAGTGGACAGAATTATTTATAATTTATAGTGAATTATTTAGTGGAACGAAATTAAGGAGCTATTCTTAATCACAACTTCTAGTAAGAACTGGTGGAAATTACTCTAAATGACTCAATCCCCTGGAGCACAATGAAAAGAGATGTTGTATATAAGAAGTGATTTAGATAGAAGATGACCTATTTTGGTCAGGATAAGCAATAAAAACACAGTAAGTTCATCAATCCATGTAAACAGAACATACCCTGGCAGAGCTGCTATTATTTTAGGGTGTAAATATGTTTACTTTGTTCAGAACTTTCTCTTATTATTAACTTTAATATTAGACAACCACAATTGATGATTTATTATTTATGGTGAATTATTTAGTAGAACAAAATTAAGAAGCTATTGTTTAACACAACTATTGGTAAATACTGGTGGAAATGACTCCATATGACTTTATCTTGCATCCCCTGAGCACAAGGAAAGGGGATGTGATACATGAGAAGTGATTTAGATCAACAACAAAAACTCAGAAAGTTCATCAACCCATGTAAACAGAACATACCCTGGGAGAGCTCTTATCTTAGTGTACAGTCGGTATACTTTAAAAAAAGATGTCTCCAGCAAATGAAAGCTGTCCAGCCCAGGTGTTGTCTAGCCCAGGTGTTGTCTAGCCCAGGTGTTGTCTAGCCCAGGTGTTGTCTAGCCCAGGTGTTGTCTAGCCCAGGTGTTGTCTAGCCCAGGTGCTGTCTAGCCCAGGTGTTGTCTAGCCCAGGTGCTGTCTAGCCCAGGTGTTGTCTAGCACAGATGTTGTCTAGCCCAAGTGTTGTCTAGCACAGATGTTGTCTAGCCCAGATGTTGTCTAGCCCAGGTGTTGTCTAGCCCAGGTGTTGTCTAGCCCAGGTGTTGTCTAGCACAGATGTTGTCTAGCCCAGGTGTTGTCTAGCACAGATGTTGTCTAGCCCAGGTGTTGTCTAGCACAGATGTTGTCTAGCCCAGGTGTTGTCTAGCCCAAGAGTTGTCTAGCACAGATGTTGTCTAGCCCAGGTGTTGTCTAGCACAGATGTTGTCTAGCCCAGGTGTTGTCTAGCCCAGGTGTTGTCTAGCACAGATGTTGTCTAGCCCAGGTGTTGTCTAGCACAGATGTTGTCTAGCCCAGGTGTTGTCTAGCCCAGGAGTTGTCTAGCACAGATGTTGTCTAGCCCAGGTGTTGTCGAGCCCAGGTGTTGTCTAGCCCAGGTGTTGTCTAGCACAGATGTTGTCTAGTCCAGGTGTTGTCTAGCACAGATGTTGTCTAGCACAGATGTTGTCTAGCACAGATGTTGTCTAGCCCAGGTGTTGTCTAGCCCAGGTGTTGTCTAGCACAGATGTTGTCTAGCCCAGGTGTTGTCTAGCACAGATGTTGTCTAGCCCAGGTGTTGTCTAGCCCAGGTGTTGTCTAGCCCAGGTGTTGTCTAGCCCAGGTGTTGTCTAGCCCAGGTGTTGTCTAGCCTAGGCAAGATGTTGTCTAGCCCAGGTTTTGTCTAGCCCAGGCATTGTCCAGTCCAGGTGTTGTCTAGCCCAGGTGTTGTCAAGCGTAGCCCAGGTGTTGTCTAGCCCAGGTGTTGTCTCGCCCAGGCTAGACAACACCTGGACTGGACAATGCCTGGGCTAGACAACACCTGGGCTAGACAACACCTGGGCTAGACAACATCTGTGCTAGACAACACCTGGGCTCGACAACATCTGTGCTAGACAACACCTGGGCTCGACAACATCTGTGCTAGACAACACCAGGTGTTGTCTAGCCCAGGCATTGTCCAGTCCAGGTGTTGTCTAACCCAGGTGTTGTCTAGCCTAGGCAAGATGTTGCCTAGGCAAGATGTTGTCTAGCCCAGGTTTTGTCTAGCCCAGGCATTGTCCAGTCCAGGTGTTGTCTAGCCCAGGTGTTGTCAAGCCTAGCCCAGGTGTTGTCTAGCCCAGGTGTTGTCTCGCCCAGGCATTGTCCAGTCCAGGTGTTGTCTAGCCCAGGTGTTGTCTAGCCTAGCCCAGGTGTTGTCTAACCTAGCCCAGGTGTTGTTTAGCCTAGCCCAGGTGTTGTCTAGTCCAGGTGTTGTCTAGCCCAGGTGTTGTCCAGCCCAGATGTTGTCCAGCCCAGGTGTTGTTTAGCCTAGCCCATGTGTTTTCTAGCCCAGCTGTTGTCTAGCCCAGGTGTTGTTTAGCCCAGGTGTTGTCTAGCCCAAATGTTGTCCAACCCAGGTGTTGTTCAGCCCGGGTGTTGTTTAGCCCAGGTCTGTCATGTCTCAGTTATGTAACTATTTGCAGTTATTAAACACGTTGTGTATATACTTTGATGGCCACTGTGGCCTGTATAAATCTTAAACATACAGAGAAGCCGGTTGATTCAGATAAAAGCGTCTGTTCTCATGATACTGGAGTCTTCCTGATGTCATTGCACTAAATGTTGCGTAACGTGTCAGGCAGCAGGTGTATCTTCGCATGGTTATAAAATCTAATACAATGTTTGCTGAGGCATCCATATACTGTGTCATGACTGTCCTGATCAGGTCAGGTTACAGGAGACCACAACCCTACAGATTATCTCTCAACCCCAAGGAGGAGAGATCTAGGGGTCTGAAGGTGTGGGGTTTTTATGACGCCTTACACCCCTGGTAAATCTTAGGCCACAGACAAATTCCTTTTGTCCTGTAGTAACAGGAGTACTATGGAGAACCAGCCTCAGAACATTAAACATTAAATTAAAGGGACTTTGGAACGATGGTTTCCGTCAGCCACAATGGTGGTCATGACGATAGATGGAATATGAAAATGTATGTCATTTTTGTTTTGAAATTAAAGGTTAATAGATTACATTATTATGAAAACATTGTAACATCAACAGTTTACCTAGTATATGTTTGATGTTTATACATTCGACGTTGTATGGAAAATGTCCAAATCAAAGAGAATGTTTTGGTAAAGATGAAATGTGAAGTTAGTTGTCTGAAATTGGTTTGAGTAAAATCTAGACCTTGCCTCTTAACTAGGTACGCCCAGAGAATTGCCCTAAAGGCGGTTACGCCCACTTCTGACACGAGGGTATAAAACCTGTGAGTAAAGAATTTACAGATAAGACTACGTGACCCAAGCTGCAGCCGAGGTCTAAAAAGTCAACGAACTCAAAACGCAACACAAGTTTGAAGACAAAGAAATCTTTTTCTACCCAAGCTACAGATGAGTAGCTGTGTCTAAGCAGATGAATTGAAGTCGAACCACCTAGCTTCCACTTTCCATCGAATCATGGTATCTATACTGTTTCAGTCCTACGCTGTGAGCTCTGAGATACAGAGCTGTCTGTCCTCAGAAGAGCCCTTCCAGAACAAGGGAACAGACTCCTAAGCCAAAAGGACACTGACATCATGAGGACGAACAGAAAGGTGCGCCGGAGAAGTTTGGGGCAAGGCTGGGGTTAGAATTAGCATAGCTGACAAATTCACCCAAATGTATATTTCTCTCGTGTACTTTCTCTTTTTCTCTCTTTTTTAAATCCCCATTTTGGGTAACACGTGCCATAGTGTGTTGGCCCATTATACTAAGTTCTAATCAATATTCTAGAATGTGTTTCTGTGTATGTGTATCTTTTATCATCATGTTAGCTTTCTAGTAAATAAATACTCAACTAAGATTGGTGTGGAACGAACTCATTGGTGAGACCCGGGTCCGTGCAGATTCCCGGATTATGCGACGTTCAGAACGAGATTGTAGAGGTAACTGATTAATTAGCGGCTGTTGTAAAATCAATATTCTGATATTCTTTGAGTTAATTTGGGAAATAAAAACTCAATAAAAAATTATTTTCCCATGGTGCCCCAGGTTAATGAGTTAATAATTGCTTGATTCAGTTAATCACGCAATTAGAAACTTTTAATCATTCGATGAGCAACAGTCGTCACATTAACTAATACAACGTCACGACAACTGTAACACCTGGAGTGGAAAATAGAACACGTACTGCCTGGTTGGCCCTGTCCGGGGGTATCGTCAGACGGGGCCAGAGTGTCCCCCGACCCTCCCTGTCTCAGTCTTTAGTATATATGCTGCAATAGTTTGTGCCGGGGAGCAAGGGTCAGTCTGTTATATCTGGTGTAATTCCCCTATCTTATCTGGTGTCCTGTGTGAATTTAAGTAGGCTCCATCTAATTCTCTCTCTCTCCCTCCCCTCCTGGAGGACCTGAGCCCTAGGACCATGCCTCAGGACTATCTTGCCTGATGACTCCTGGCCTTCTCCAGTCCACCTGGTTGTGCTGCTGCTCCAGTTTCAACTGTTCTGACTGCGGCTATGACCTGTTCCCCGGATGTGCTACCTTGTCCCGGACCTGCTGTTTTGAATCTCTCTCTCTCTATACTTAGCCAACTGATATTTTGCCTTGATGACAGCTTTGCACACTCTTGGCATTCTCTCAACCAGCTTCATGTCACCTGGAATGCATTTCAATTAACAAGAGTGCCTTGTTAAAAGTTACTTTGTAGAATGTCTTTCCTTCTTAATACTTTTGAGCCAATCAGTTGTGTTGTGACAAGGTAGGGAGCATATACAGATGGGAGGGAGCATATTCATTACCTATTTGGTAAAAGACCTAGTCCATATTATGGTATAAACAGCTCAAATAAGCAAAGAGAAACGACAGTCCGTCATTACTTTAATGCATGATGGTCAGTCAATACTGAACATTTCAAGGACTTTTGAAGTTTCTTCAAGTGCAGTCACAAAAATCATCAAGCGCTATGATGAAACTGACTACCATTAGGACCGCATCAGGAAAGGAAGACCCATGTGTGGTTCCCACCATGAACCATGGAGGTGTGATGGTGTGGGGTGCTTTGCTGGTTACACTGTCAGTGATTTATTTAGAATTCAAGGCACAGTTAACCAGCATGGCTACCACCGCATTCTGCAGCGATACGCCATCCCATCTGGTTTGCTCTTAGTGGGACAATCATTTGTTTTTCAACAGGAAAATAACTCAACACACCTCCAGGCTGTGTAAGGGCTATTTGACCAAGGAGTGATAGAGTGCTGCATCAAATGACCTGGCCTCCACAATCACCTGGCCTTAATCCAATTGAAATGGGTTGGGATGAGTTGGACTGCAGAGTGAAGGAAAAGCAGCTAACAAGTGCTCAGCATATGTGGGAACTCCTTCAAGACTGTTGGAAAAGCATTTCAGGTGAAGCTGGTTGAGAGAATGCCAAGAGTGTACAAAGCTGTCATCAAGGCAAAGGGTGGCTACTTTGAATAATCTCAAATATAAATATATTTTGATTTGTTTAATACTTTTTCGGTTACTACATGAATCCATATGTGTTATTTCATAGTTTTGATGTCTTCACTATTTTTCTACAAAGTAGAAAATAGTACAAATAAAGAAAAACCCTTGAATGAGTAGATGTGTTCAAACTTTTACTAGTATTGTATATAAAACGTACAGAACCCATTATTTATAGCTAGCAGCATCAACAAAAGCCCTGCTCGGTCAATCCACTGACTCTACTTCTGTGAACTTTGTCTTAATCTATAAAAACCTAGATGAAATGTCCTATTTGATTTAGGCTTTGAGTAGAAGACAAATATTCACTTGTAGACATATAATTGCTGATTTTATGTATAATTGTAATTTAATTTGATGGACAGATATACACTGCTCAAAAAAATAAAGGGAACACTTAAACAACACAATGTAACTCCAAGTCAATCACACTTCTGTGAAATCAAACAGTCCATTTAGGAAGCAACACTGATTGACAATACATTTCACATGCTGTTGTGCAAATGGAATAGACAACAGGTGGAAATTATAGGCAATTAGCAAGACACCCCCAATAAAGGAGTGGTTCTGCAGGTGATTACCACAGACCACTTCTCAGTTTCTATGCTTCCTGGCTGATGTTTTGGTCACTTTTGAATGCTGGCGGTGCTTTCACTCTAGTGGTAGCATGAGACGGAGCCTACAACCCACACAAGTGGCTCAGGTAGTGCAGCTCATCCAGGATGGCACATCAATGCGAGCTGTGGCAAGAAGGTTTTCTGTGTCTGTCAGTGTAGTGTCCAGAGCATGGAGGCGCTACCAGGAGACAGGCCAGTACATCAAGAGACGTGGAGGAGGCCGTAGGAGGGCAACAACCCAGCAGCAGGACCGCTACCTCCGCCTTTGTGCAAGGAGGAGCAGGAGGAGCACTGCCAGGGCCCTGCAAAATGACCTCCAGCAGGCCACAAATGTGCATGTGTCTGCTCAAACGGTCAGAAACAGACTCCATGAGGGTGGTATGAGGGACCGACGTCCACAGGAGGGGGTTGTGCTTACAGCCCAACACCGTGCTGGACGTTTAGCCAGAGAACACCCAGATTGGCAAATTCCCCACTGGCGCCCTGTGCTCTTCACAGATGAAAGCAGGTTCACACTGAGCACATATGACAGATGTGACAGAGTCTGGAGACGCCATGGAGAACGTTCTGCTGCCTGCCACATCCTCCAGCATGACCGGTTTGGTAGTGGGTCAATCATGGTGTGGGGTGGCATTTCTTTGGGGGGCCGCACAGCCCTCCATATGCTCGCCAGAGGTAGCCTGACTGCCATTAGGTACCGAGATGAGATCCTCAGACCCCTTGTGAGACCATATGCTGGTGCGTGTGGCCCTGGGTTCCTCCTAATGCAAGACAATGCTAGACCTCATGTGGCTGGAGTATGTCAGCAGTTCCTGCAAGAGGAAGGCATTGATGCTATGGACTGGCCCGCCCGTTCCCCAGACCTGAATCCAATTGAGCACATCTGGGACATAATGTCTCGCTCCATCCACCAACGCCACATTGCACCACAGACTGTCCAGGAGTTGGCGGATGCTTTAGTCCAGGTCTGGGAGGAGATCCTTCAGGAGACCATCCGCCACCTCATCAGGAGCATTCCCAGGCGTTGTAGGGAGGTCATACAGGCACGTGAAGGCCACACACACCACTGAGCCTCATTTTGACTTGTTTTAAGGACATTACATCAAAGTTGGATCTGTAGAGTGTAGAGTGGTTTTACACTTTAATTTTGAGTGTGACTCCAAATCCAGACCTCCATGGGTTGATAAATTTGATTTCCATTGATCATTTTTGTGTGATTTTGTTGTCAGCACATTCAACTATGTAAAGAAAAAAGTATTTAATAAGAATATTTCATTCATTCAGATCTAGGATGTGTTATTTTTGTGTTCCCTTTATTTTTTTGAGCAGTGTATATTTCTCCAGGGATTGAAGTAGGGGGCCCAGTCTGGCCTTTCAGAGTGCAGCTCTTTTCCTTCACTTTGTTTATTGAGTTATTGTTGTTTTGACAAATTTCTGAGAGCGTGGGTGTCATATATAATTCTAATTGAACTCCATGGGGTTGCCTTGTGGAGAAACCATTGTGTATCCTACCTCTCAGTAGGAGTTTGGGTTACCCCTTTAGTACACGGCCGTCACAGATACAAGCCTCCAAGCCAGAGGAAACAAACTCATTTTAACTAAACAATGAGCCAGTGAGAGGAATCCCAGAATCCCAAGGCATTTTTGCACAACTACAAGTGTTAGTTCATAATATATAGGTCAGTGGTTAGAGCCAGTACAATCACCTACATCCACAGGTCAAGTGGCCATCTGAAGCTAAAGAGAAGACTGTTTACTGTAAATAACATGTTTGCCTTGTGAGTGTTATACTTTGTAACCGAGACATGGTGAGACTGATCCTTGTGTGACACTTTATTTTATGAAATGGAGAAGTTTGAATAGGCGAGTTTTGACATTGACTAAAAACCTTTTCATCCTGCCCAGTATTTCCTGGCGCTTTCTGCATATAAATAGAAAATTAGGCATTCTTAGTAAAGCAAAAAGATGGATTATATTTTTCATCATTCAAAGCCAATTTGAAACTGTTATGGCATTAATCACATTAGTGACATAAATAAAAGAACAAAAAACAATAGACTCATTTTTAGGAATATTCTATTATACATGAGTATTCCATACAAGGTATGATTGCTAAGAAAGGAGGTCGACAAAGAATCCACAACGTTGCAAGTATAAGCAGAGCCCTAATGAACTCTCAGCCAAGGAGCGATGCCTGCTGTCATTAAGGTGATTTAGAATGTCCGTTCAGGCTGTAGACATAATACACATTCTCTCGGTTCTCTCGGTTCTCTGTTCTTCGGAATGAGAGAGGGAGGGACACACGGTCTGGATGGAGGATGTTGAGCAGACAGCTAGACACAACAGGTTCCATTGCTAATCAAACACAGAGAGCTCGAGGCATAATAACAGATCAGCCTGTCCCCTATGAACCCCCAGAAACAGCCCAAGCAGGAGAGGGCAGCCCAAGCAGGAGAGGGCAGCCAAAGCAGGAGAGGGCAGCCCAGGCAGGTGAGGTTAGCCCAGGCAGGGGAGGTTAGACCAGACAGGGGAGGTTAGACCAGACAGGGGAGGGCCGGGCAGGGGAGGGCAGCCCAGGCAGGGGAGGTTAGCCCAGGCAGGGGAGGGCCGGGCAGGGGAGGGCAGCCCAGACAGGGGAAGTCAGCCCAGGTATGGGAGGATTGTCCAGGCAGGGGAGGGTTACAGCTACAGCAGACAGTGGCTTAACTTACTAACCCATCCGCTGGCCAAGCCTCAGGCAGCAAACAGAACACAGCTAACCAGAGTTATTCAGAATGGTCTGGGAGGACAATTCATTAAACAACATAGACCGTTTAGCAGGGAGACCACAACAAGAGGAACTCCCACTGGGAGTTTGTGGTACAGAGATGTTGTATGTCTATGAGACTGTGGTCTGCAACCCCGTAGCATCAGGGCTGGTCCTCTCAGTGGTTCTGATGCATGAGAATATTAGTGCACTATGACAGAGGATTAGTGGGAACACTTGAGGATTCCAGTAAGCCAATCTAACTGAGACGCAATTCAGACGAGGTTCCTGTGTGAACTGGAGAATCAGCTTACATCACTGACCACAGCCAGAGTCCTTTCAACTGAGACATTGGTAAAACTACAGTGTCATGTGGTAGGATGCCAATAGAGGCACATGGCTAGTATCATCACCATGACCAAATGGTTTTGACAGTTGAATGACCACAGCAGTTTTTGTAATCGCCTTTCTGGGGCTATAGTTATTGTGATGAACGTTACCAGGGGTCACTTCAAAACCACACTGGCGTCGTTATAATTGTTGGACAAAGAGGAGCTCTAACCAACCGCACAATGATGAGACTCCCTGACCAAACAAGGCCACAGGAGAGGGAGGAAGGGGCACAGAGGGAGATAGAGTGAGTGCAAAAGGTTGCGCTGTTGTGAGAAAACGGGAATGTTCAATGGGGGCAGCAGGGAGAGAAATGAGAGAGTGACAGAGAAGGGAAAAGAAGACAAACATGGTTAAACAATACATCAGTAGTACATAAAATGTTTACAAGCGGTGTCAAAAAGGAAAGAGACAATGCTACTTCCTGTATTTCCTCAGCAGGCTCGGGGCTGGACCTCTTAGCTGGACCCTGTTGTAGTGATAGGGACGGATGATGATTATTGCAGAGTGTGATGAACACTCCGTCATGTCTTCATCACAGGGAGGAGAGATCTGCAGAACATGGCATGCAGAATGACAGGAATCTAATCTCTAACACAACGTTTTTCTTACATTTGTATTCCTTCTTTCTTCCTCTTCACCCAGACTGGGAGGGGAGAATATACACTACATGATCAAAAGGTGGAAAGGTGGCATCCTATGACAGTGCCACATTGAAAGTCACTGAACCCTTCACTAAGGCATTCTACTGCCAATGTTTGTCTGTGGAGATTGCATGGCTGTGTGCTCGATTTTCTACACTTGACAGCAACGGGTGTGGCTGAAGTAGGCAAATCTACTAATTTGAAGGGGTGTTCACATACTTTTGTATATACAGTGTATTTAGGAAAAATGCGATTTCTGTCTGATCATTTCATTCTCACATATCTGATACTGTGAGATAACTGGTGTGTTTTGTCCTTGTCTGTGATGTGGCAGAAAGGCAAGCCCTGTCAGTGAGCTTTATACAGCAGAGGAGCACTGGACTTTACAGCACCATTCACTGTGGATCAGACTTATTATGAAATATCTGACCCTGAAATATTATGCCTCTCTTTTGTTTTGTACAGTTGAGAACCTTATTTGGTCTTTGAAGTTGTTTTCTCTGGCACACTATGCATTTAGATACTAATCTAAAGAAGTATGTACACAGGTTACGTCAACAAACATCAAAGTGTAAACATAGCCAATATAACAACATTTCAAGAGCACTGATTTTAACATCAAAGTTGAAACAGTTCATCAGTGTCTTGATTATTAAGCTGCCACAGCTAAGGTGAACTGAGCTGTGCACAAGCTGCATCAAAGCCAACATTCCAGCTTCCATTTCAACTCATGTCTATCTGTTAACATCACCAAGAGAAAGGCTTTGGGAGTGTATATTCCATGTCTAACTCATGTTCCACATCTAACCAAATAGGCCTACATATGGATATGCATACTATTGCATACACAGTATATTGTTCTTTTTTGTAAATAGTTGTTTTTAAGGGTTGGTTTATAAAAAAATAAACAACTTGGTATATGCTTTATCAGCTGAGCCTCTTTCAGCCAGCCTCTCAGTAGCCTAGATGGAAAATAAACCGTTTATAATGGTATTATTTTCATTTTGTTTGAGGCGATTTTCTTGATTTCATTCTGTATTCAAATTGTAAAATTGTGTATCTCAATTATTTAGGCCTAGATTCAATCAGATCAAGTGTAACCCATAGCTGAAGTTTTGGCGGTGTCAGAGGTGTAAACTGCGCTGGAGATGCATTTCAAATCGTTGAGTTCAGAACGAAAAAGTGTAGGCTGAATAGAAATAATTATAATTAAACTAAATACAAATCTAGGACTTGATTCCTGTCAGAAGTGTCCATAATAGTCTAAGGGCGGCAGGTAGCCTCGTGGTTAGAGCGTTGGGCAGGTTGCTGGCTCGATTCCCCGAGCGGACAACGTAAACATCTCTCGTTCCTCCCCTGAACCAGGAGACTGTTCCCCGGTAGGCCGTCGTTGTAAATAAGAGTTGCGTAGTTACATTTTAAATGGAATGCATCAAGCATTCTGCAATTGTTCACCGTATTATATGGAACGGGATTCCCGTATATGTTAATTTAAACTGTATATTAGCAACCGAATATTTTACATTGAGAAATCTTTTACATTTCGAATTGATTTACCATACATCATCTACATGATTTGTTTGTGTAATTACAGTCCCAAATGCGCTAATGTTTTGTCACACATACACAAAACATACATTTTCAAAGATGGACTTCAAACTAGTATGTTAAGAGGCGGTTTGGTGATGTGGGGGGGGTTGTGTCCAGCTTTGCGCAACATGACTGGCTGCGTGCCATAGGATACACAAGTGGGTATGGCTACAACAGCACAAGGCGTGGTGGCCGAAATGTGATTCGCGTTTAAAAGGCCCAGCAGCTCAGAAACCAAGAAGAGTCCTTTCCCTTTAGAGTCAGGTAGCTCCATATTTGACATACGGAGATTCACACAACTCTGCCCCTCTGGAACTGTAACTAGGGCCAAAGCGCGCACAGAGGGTTTGTGCAATGCACACTCCCGTCCATGGGCTCCTCTTCAACGGAGTCAACCAGTCTCTGGTTTTCAGTCCTACGGATGATCCGATCATGGGGAACCTTGGCAATGGCACCGTCCTCCCGAACGGGAGCGATCCTTTTGGAAGAAACGAAGAGGTCGCCAAAATAGAGATAGCGGTCCTCAGCATCACCTTTGTGGTGGCTGTGATTGGGAACGTCAGTGTCTTGCTGGCCATGTTCAACACTAAGAAAAAGAAGTCGAGAATGCACCTCTTCATCCGGCACCTCAGCATAGCTGATCTGGTGGTCGCTTTCTTCCAGGTCCTGCCGCAGCTCTGCTGGAAGATCACCTTTCGCTTCTACGGGCCAGATGTCCTGTGCAGGATAGTGAAGCACCTCCAGGTGATGGGCATGTTCGCCTCCACCTACATGATGGTGATGATGACCGTGGACCGTTACATCGCCATCTGCCATCCTCTGAAGACCCTTCAGCAGCCCACCCAGCGGTCCTATATTATGATCATCAGCACCTGGATGTGTAGTCTGGTCCTCAGCATGCCGCAGTACTTTATCTTCTCTCTGAGTGAGATCAAGAACGGTTCGGTTGTCTACGACTGTTGGGGCCACTTCATAGAACCGTGGGGCGTAAAGGCGTACATCACTTGGATAACCGTCAGTATATTCGTAATCCCAGTGTTCATTCTGATGATATGCTACGGGTTCATCTGCCACAGCATTTGGAAGAACATAAAGTATAAAACCAGAAACACACACGCGGGTGTTGCGTCTAAAAACGGTCTGATCGGAATTAACTCTGTTAGCAACGTTACTACTATATCCAGAGCAAAGTTGAGAACTGTCAAAATGACGTTTGTGATTGTCCTGGCTTACATAATATGCTGGTCACCTTTTTTCATCGTGCAGATGTGGTCAGTGTGGGATGAGAATTTCGCATGGGACGGTAAGTGACTTCTCTGTATTGTGGAAAGGATTGCGCACACAAAGGATTGCGCACACAAAATCAAAAGGTGAACCTTGATATACAATTAATAACATGAGCTATCTTCACTCCATTATGTTTATCTCCCTCTACTAATAAACTCATGTTAAAGCCACAGTCTATATAGGGGATTACGCAAAGTGTTTGGTGATGTATATCCATTCTGTGCCCCCCAAAATATTGTTTTTACTAAGTAACTGTGATGAATATCCACATACGTGGAATATGTATACTGTTGAAGCAGAATAGAGATGTATCCATATTGTAATGAAACACCAAGGAGCAGGTCTCGAACCCTCATCCTTCGAGCCCAAGGTCCGGCGCGCTGTCGACTGTGCCACACAAGCATGCTCGTGCGGCACGGTCGATTTGCGCGCTTATAAACCCAGGGTCGTAACAAAACTCCCTCCTTTAAAAGAGCGAGTCCTCGCGCTAGTTTGCGGTTCTACGTTTTACGCGCTCACCGGTCAAGCACACGCACTCGCACTCGCAAGGTCCGATCACTTCTGACACCGATTGTAAATGAAACAGCAGGAAGCAGGACTCGCACCCTCGACCTTCTCGCCCGACGTCCGGCGCGCTATCGACTGTGCCGCAAAAGCATGCTCGTGCAGCAAAGTCGATTTCCGCGTTTATAAACCCAGGATCGTTACACTATGTATCATGGTAAAAAAAAAAATATCATACTCAATTCGTGCAAATATTTACAAAAAGTAATCGTGCGTTTTTGTGAGTTTTGTGTGGCTTAATTCGCGTGAAAATACATATGTTGTTGTGCGACTTCATTCATAGGAAAATACATTTTATGGAGGCAAACTTCGGAACAATATTTTGAACGTTATTAGCGCAATGCATGATGGGCAGTGGTGTTCTACACGTCCTTGTTTTGCCTCTCACATTTATTTATATAAAAACAAATTTTAACAACCCAATATTTTTTAATCAACCAGGTTGTCACCAAAGTAATTGTAATATATTAGTAGCATTACGTTGTTTTTTAAATGAATGCTAATACTGTTTTCTATGCTTGTTGTCGCTTAATACTTTGGGGTACTGGGGCACTTGTAGTCACAAACGCTCTTTTTCGTGTAGACAACAGCAGGCCTACACGAGTTCGTGGATTCTACATGACATTTTCTTCATAATGCATTTAATACAGGGCTCCAATTTTTCATGTACATTACACAATTTATTTCATAATGCATTTTCAACAAGGCTATGTCCAATTTTATTGGAGAAAAAAAACATGCTTTTTTTCTGGGACTGATGAAGGTATTTGTTTGGGCAATGGGGATACATTTGTATGATGGGAAACTATAATACACACCATAATGCAGACACACACAACACTTACATACACACTCACTTTGTTTATACTCATGTTATAGCCAACTCTTGAAATTTTTATGAATCATTTTTTATAAAATATTTGTATCTACTTATCATGTATTCATTATCTTTAACTGGTTACATGTTTATAGTTTGCATGTTTCAGTAATGATTAACATGGTTAAATTATCGTAAATCTCTGCTTGATTTAGCTGTTGGTATATTTGACATTTTCATACATGTTCTTTATTTCCAATTAAGAAAGCAATAATTAATCAACACACTACTGTAAATAATGACAGAATAATGACCTAAGAATCCCCTGTTTACAATTGGCTCATTCACCCCCCCCTCTGCCCTGTAACTATTCCCCAGGTCGTTGCTGTAAATGAGAACGTGCTCTCAGTCAACTTACCTGGTAAAATAATGGAAAAATAAAAAATGGAAATTGCTATCTGTAAATAAACTGTGAGAAATACTCAGTCTGAAGCCCTTCGGCTATGGGTTTCACAGCCCTATAATAATAATTCAATATATATCAGCTTAAAAAGGGTTTATGTACAACCTATGGAGTATAAGATGTTAGGAAAATTGGTATAAGAGAGTCTGACCTGAATGAAATACCCAAACCCTAAGCTATGTTCAATGTCAGCAGCAATTTCCAGTGAGAAATGCTCAGTCTGAAGCCATTCAGCTATGGGTTTCACACCCCTATAATAATGATACAAGTTATATCACCTTAAAAATAGTTCATTTACAACCTCTGGGGCATAACATGTTGGGCAAAGTGGTATAGGAGAGTCTGACATATAACCCCTAACTTAACTTCAGTCTTCGCCAATTAGAACCAAGAGAGGCCTAGCTTCGTTCTTCATGACTGGGAAAGGCTTTGATTCTAGCCCGTAGAGAATTCTGCATCCATCTCATTAGATCAGAACAGGATAGATCAACAGTGATTCATATTACTGGTTTGCATCCCAAAAAAAAGGCTAGTTGTGTTTTGCTGCGTAACACACATTATTTGTCTACGCATATGGTGTGGATCATTGTCAGGTTTTTAGATATATAAGCTTCAGTAACAAAAGAACACCATGTTTGTAATAACACTTTACAGTTAGTTTGTCATTTTTTAAATATCTTTTATTGAACCTTTATTTAACTAGGCAAGACAGTTAAAAACACATTCTTATTTACAATGACGGCCTACGAAAAGGCAAAAGTTATCTTGCGGGTACGGGGTCTGGAATTAAAAATAAAAATAAATAAAATAAAAATATAGGACAAAACACACATCATGGCAAGAGAGACAACACAACACTACATGAAGAGAGACCTAAGACAACAACATAGCAAGGTAGCAACACATGACACAGCATGGTAGCAACACAACATGAGAACAACATGGTAGCAACACAGGGTACAAACATTATTGGGCACAGACAACAGCACAAAGGGAAAGAAGGTAGAGACAACAATACATCACGCAAAGCAGCCACAACTGTAAGTAAGAGCGTCCATGATTGAGTCTTTGAATGAAGAGATTGAGATAAAACTGTCCAGTTTGAGTGTTTGTTGCAGCTCTTTGCAGTCGCAAGCTGCAGCGAACTGAAAAGACGACCGACCCAGGGATGTGTGTTCTTTGGGGACCTTTAACAGAATGTGACTGGCAGAACACATGTTGTATCTGGATTATGAGGGCTGCAGTAGATATCTCATATAGGGGGGAGTGAGGCCTAAGAGGGTTTTATAAATAAGCATCAACCAGTGGGTCTTGCAACTAGTATACAGAGATGGCCAGGTTACGGAAGAGCATAGAGTGCAGTGATGTGTCCTATAAGGAGCATTGGTGGCAAGTCTGATGGCCAATGGTAAAGAACATCTAGACAATCGAGAGCACCCTTACCTGCCGGTCTATAAATTACATCTCCTTAATCTAGCATTGGTAGGATGGTCATCTGAATCAGGGTTATTTTGGCGGCTGGGGTGAAAGAGGAGCAATTATGATAGAGGAAACCACGTCTAGATTTAACTTCAGCCTGCAGCTTTGATATGTGCTGAGAGAAGGACAGTGTACCGTCTAGCCATAATCCCAAGTACTTGTATGAGGTGACTACCTCAATCTCTAAACCCTCAGAGGTAGTAATCACACCTGTTGGGAGAGGGGCATTCTTCTTAACAAACCAGATGACCTTTTGTTTTGGAGCTGTTCAGAACAAGGCTAACGGCAGAGAAAGCTTGTTAGACATTTAAGAAAACTTTGTTGTAGAGCGTTTAAAACAAAATCAGAGGAGTGGCCAGTTAAGTATAAGACTGTATCATCTGCATATAAATGGATGAGAGAGCTTCCTCCTGCCTGAGCTATGTTGTTGATGTAAATTGAGAAGAGCGTGGGGCCTAGGATCAAACCTTGGGGTACACCCTTGGTGACAGGCAGTGGCTGAGACAACAGATGTTGTGACTTTATATACTGCACTCTTTGAGAGACGTAGTTAGCAAACCAGGCCAAAGACCCGTCAGAGACACCAATACTCCTTTGCCGGCTCACAAGAATGGAATGGTTTACAGTATCAAAAGCTGTGGCCAAGTCATTAAAAATAGCAGCACAACATTGCTTAAAATCAAGGGCAATGGTGACATCATTGAGGACATTTAATGACCATTCCATAACCTGAGCGGAAACCAGAGAGAATACTATAGACATCAAGATTATTGACAAGTTTTTCCAACACTTTTGATGAACAAGGCAAAATAGAAATAGGACTATAACAGTTAGGATCAGCTTGATTTCCACCTTTAAATAAAGGATGAACTGTGGCTGCCTTCCAAGCAATGGGAACCTCCCCAGAGAGGAGAGACAGGTTAAAAAGGTCAGAGATAGGCTTGGCAATTATAGGGGCAGAAACCTAAAAGAAGAAAGGATCTAAACCATCAGACCCGAGATGTTTTTTTGGAGTCAAGTTTAAGGACCTCCTTTAGCACCTCAGACTCAGTGACCACCTGCAGGGAGAAACTTTGTAGCGGGCAGGGGAAAAAGAGGGAGGAGCATCGGGGCTAGTCGCATTAGAAGGGGTGGGAGATGAGGAAATGTTGGATGGGCAAGGAGGCATGGCTGAGTCAAATAGGAATCCTGACTTAATAAGTGGTGATTAAAGAGCTCAGCCATGTGCTTCTTGTCAGTAACAACCACATCATCAACTTTAAGGGACATGGGCAACTGAAAGGAGGGTTTATTCTCCAGGTCTTTAACCGTTTTCCAGAACTTCTTGGGGTTAGACCTACAGAGAGAGAATGGCTCCTTAAAGTAACTAACTGACTTCTAATTGCACTTACTTCTAATTTGCCTGAATGAGAGCCAGTCAGCCTGAGTATGGGTGTGCCGAGCCTTTCGCCAAATGTAATTCTTGAGGTGGAGTAACCAGGGGCTGAACCTGTTATTAATTCTAATTTTCTTTATGGGGGCGTGTTTGATAACAATATCACTGAAAATATTAAAAAAGAAGGTCCAAGTGTCTTTGACAGAGGGAATCAAGCTGATTCTGTACCAATTTACAGAGGCCAGGTCATGAAGGAAGTTTTTAAGCAAGCATCTATGACAAGTCAAAACTAATGACTCAGTTTCACTGAGCAGCCATTACAAACACAGGCTGTAAAACAGTGATCACTAAAGTCATTACAGAAAACACCAGACTGATACCCATCAGGATTATTTGTGAGGATAACATCGAGGATGTTTGGAGTCATACCCTGTGGGATTGGTAATAATCTGATAAATATTTAGTGAGTCCCATTGCTTTAGGACTTGGTCAGGTTGTTTAAGCATGTCCAGGTTTAGGTCACCTAGCAGGACAAATTCAGACTTAGTGTAAGGGGCCAGGAGAGAGCTTTAGGGCAGGTAGGGTACAGGTCGGTGCTGATATGCCTACAATCTGTTTTTTTTTGGTCCACCCTGGTAAATTAACTTATTTAGAATAGACAGTCACAGAGGATTTTCTTCTGAATAACTGATCAGGGCATAGCACTTTCCATTCAGCTTCAGGCAACTTCAATGTAAGGCTTGATCACACCTGTAGTGACTACTTCCATCTGTCATGCCCATTGTTGCTTATCCATTGTTCTCTAGATATATCAATGTAATTACACCCAACACAATGTTGAAAAACTGAATGCTTCCCACCACTAGATCACTAACTAGACATGATCTGGACATGATCACAACACTTCCACCAATACAGTGGAAGAAAGTGAAAGCTGCAACAGGGAGTCTAACCGGGCTCAAATGTGGCAAAGTGAGCTCTAACGGCCATTGCCATGAAAGCCTAGTATTCTGTTGGGCAGAGGCAGTAGGCCTATAATGCTGGCATATGCCCTGTTAAAATAGCCTAAGTATATAACATGATTGACACGACCGTAATAATCATCATGAAACGCCCTTGGAAGTGTCATAAGTGTTAGCCAACATAATTCATTATTTTACATGAACCTGTTTAACCCCATTGATATGTTTTAATTGATCATAGTCCAGATTTATTATAGTGACAAATACCATGCAGTTGCACCAGGGGAATTTAAAACAAACATATTTTTTTCCCCCAGGTCTTCTCTTTCCCCACATTTATTGGTGAATTAATTTCCCATCTTGAAAATGTATCGCATTCCCCAATCAAATACCTTCATCAATACTAAAAGCAATAAGACAAATAAAGCGTTTTACTCTAATCTGTCAACCATCATATAATCTGACAAGGCACCAGTATCCCAAAATTATTGTTGCGAAAACGAGCATAGAAAACAGCAGTCTACTATACCATTATAAGTATTTCGGTGACAACCTGGTTGATTACAAATATTTTTTTAGATAAATAAACAAATGTGGGACACAAAAATGCAGTGTAGAACACCATTGACCAAAATGCATTGCTCCAATAACTTTCAAAAGATTGTTCCGATGTTTGCCCTCCGAAAATGTATTTTCCTATATATGAAGTCGCAAAATACTTGTTGTACATATTTGCACAAACTGAGTGTGAGATCGTGTTTATATAATTGTGCATAATCCTTTTTTGAGCACCAGGCACACTGCACAATCCCGTTACGAAATTACACAGAATACTCGAAATAATAATAAAATCGTTTAAGTGGAAATGTAGCTAAATAGGCATAACATGTATGGTGTCCTGACATCATTGGCAAAGTCGTTTTAATCCTGTACCATAACGTGCACTATATGGAGATGTCAGGTGTTTAAATATAGATCAGCATGTAAGCGATTGTGTTTAGTGATTGTGATTTCACGGCACCGTTGATTTATACCACAGCTGTTGGACAAATTAGTTATCTTTGGTAATTTCCTTTTTTCCGTTTCCTTCCAGAATCTGAGAACACCGCTGTCACACTGTCCGCGCTCCTCGCGAGTCTAAACAGCTGCTGTAACCCGTGGATATACATGATCTTCAGCGGGCATCTTCTGCACGACTTTACTCTCTGTTTCCCGTGCTGTAATAAATTACGCTACAAGTTCAAGAAAGAGGACTCGGACAGCAGTCTCCGGAGAAATACGGTATTGACTAAAATGACCAACCGAAGCCCAACGTGTAGTTCAGGCACTTGGAAAGACAGTGACAACTCCCCCTAGTTCTCCATTCAATCTAGTCAAGCAGAGACCTAACACAACGTGTTAAACTCACAAACACAAGCTGGTGGTTATTTATTGATTGACTCTTATTGATTTGACAATTCTAAGACTTTCAAGGTACCACTTTAAAACGGGTGGGATACTGACACTGATTGATTGATGTGTCCCTAAAATAGATGAGCATTACACCGTTGTTTTGGGATATATTGTCTGGATTGTCTGTCAGAAAAACATCTCAAGAATGAAGTCTTGAGAAGTCAGAGTGATAAACCAAAATCACAAAGTGATAAACTATGTCCTCTGGTAAAACATGTTATAAATTGAAGATTATATTTTATGTGTCATATAGTCTACAGGCCAGTGTTTCAACAGGTTCCAAACCTGATTCTCTGGAGTCTAAGACAGTTTATATTGGGTGAAATACATCAGAACTGAATTTGAAAATGTAAAGTAGAAAAGAAACTGATCATCTGAACTATCTAAATACCAACAGCTATATCAGTTGAGTAAAATAATAATAATAATTTCTAAAACATTCCACACTCACAGGGTCCTCTTTCCAATGCACTAATGATTTTCCGGTCTAGGAATTTCTACAGCAAAGCCTAGACTAATTCAGATGAGGACAGATCTCAGTGAATAAGGACCCTGGATTAGATCACAGGTTGCCGCCTGTGTTGGCCATATTTCCCCAGTGAGCCACTCTCTCAGTGTGAATTAAAAAACAAATTGGGCCTGGATGGTTTACAAAGCAACAGAGATGTCTGCCTGCCTGTTGGATTTCTACACAGACACACCAGGCCAGGGGCGCAACTTTGTTTTTAGAAGTGTGGGGGGGGGGGGGATTTTGTTTATTTAATCCAGTGGGATAAACACTCAAAACAGCCTACCTGACTAATCGGAGGCGTCCGCATGGTCCTAAAGCACACAAGCCTCGTTTTGTATCACATTCCGATTATACAACTGGGGGGGGGGGGACGACACAAAATGCAATTTCAGAATGTGTGTGGGGGGCATGTCTCCCCGTCCGCAGTGAAATTTGCACCCCTGCCCCAGGCAATGTTCCCTCTAAACTGTGGAGAAATATCAGACCACGGAGAGGGGCGCGAGATTGAACTTAACCTAACTTTCGAGAGAAGTGGTCACAAACGGATCAATCGCAATCAACTGATCGATCTCCAAGGCTATTCTAGTCGATTGCCAAACATTTCTCTAAAAAAACAACAATGATGTTCCTTTGTTTTTTAGTTTTTTTTGCATTTCGGGCTGTTGGCAGTAGGTGCACCCGATTCAGCTGCCCTGCGCAAACTGTTGGCAGTAGGTGCACCCGATTCAGCTGCCCTGCGCAAACTGTTGGCAGTAGGTGCACCCGATTCAGCTGCCCTGCGCAAACTGTTGGCAGTAGGTGCACCCGATTCAGCTGCCCTGCGCAAACTGTTGGCAGTAGGTGCACCCGATTCAGCTGCCCTGCGCAAACTGTTGGCAGTAGGTGCACCCGATTCAGCTGCCCTGCGCAAACTGTTGGCAGTAGGTGCACCCGATTCAGCTACCCTGCGCAAACTGTTGGCAGTAGGTGCACCCGATTCAGCTGCCCTGCGCAAACTGTTGGCAGTAGGTGCACCCGATTCAGCTGCCCTGCGCAAACTGTTGGCAGTAGGTGCGCCCGATTCAGCTGCCCTGCGCAAACTGTTGGCAGTAGGTGCACCCGATTCAGCTACCCTGCTCAAACTGTTGGCAGTAGGTGCACCCGATTCAGCTACCCTGCGCAAACTGTTGGCAGTAGGTGCACCCGATTCAGCTACCCTGCGCAAACTGTTGGCAGTAGGTGCACCCGATTCAGCTGCCCTGCGCAAACTGTTGGCAGTAGGTGCACCTGATTCAGCTGCCCTGCGCAAACTGTTGGCAGTAGGTGCACCCGATTCAGCTACCCTGCTCAAACTGTTGGCAGTAGGTGCACCCGATTCAGCTACCCTGCGCAAACTGTTGGCAGTAGGTGCACCCGATTCAGCTACCCTGCTCAAACTGTTGGCAGTAGGTGCACCCGATTCAGCTACCCTGCGCAAACTGTTGCCATTTTGAACCATTTCATGTGTCTGAAGGTACAAACTCTGCCTTCCCGGTGGGCACAGAGAGCAAATCAAGTGCAAATATAAACCTACTACTGGCCAATCGGATGTTTATCATGTCTGCAGTGTCGTAGCTACAGTAACGTAGCTACAGCAAAATTGATACTGTGAGATTTTGAAACATTTAAAACCATTACTAGAGAGAGACTGTCAACGAATCCAGCAAAGAATTGCTGTTTTTATGAGTTCATGTTTAAGTTCTTACTCAGCACTGTAAACACTTTGTATTCAACAGTTTTATAAGACATAAAATGGTCTTTCTTCCTATTTCCACCCAGCGCTACAACAAGCACTGAAGCAATAATGAATGAGAAGGAAAGTGTATCGATAGGCTTGCGTTGTTGTTATTATTAGTGGCTTGGGTCTTTTTTAATATTGAAGAATAGTTCCCTTTCTTTGTTCATAGGAGTAACAACATTAATTTGTGCATGAGGCAGAAATAAAGTTTCAGCAACTCTGTGTCAGTAAAGGAAAGGGAGAATGGAGGGATGTTGAGAGGTGGACCCTCAGCCTGCTGCTCTCTCCCACAGCTGAGAGAGTAACATTTTGTTTTACGTTACAACTTTATTCTAAAATTGATTAAATAAAATATTTTCCTCATCAATACCCCATAATGACAAAGCAAAAACAGTTATATAGAATAAAAAACAGAAATACCTTTATTTACATAAGTATTCCTTTGCTATGAGACTCAAATGAGCTCAGGTGCATCCTGTTTCCATTGATCATCCTTTAGATGTTTCTACAACTTGATTGGAGTCCACCTGTGGTAAATTCAATTGATTGGACATGATTTGGAAAGGCCACACCTGTCTATATAAGGTCCCACAGTTTACAACACGTCAGAGCAGAAACCAAGCCACGAGGTCGAAGGAATTGTCCATGGAGCTCTGAGACAGGATTGTGTTGAGGCATAGATCTCGAGACACATATCCCAAAGAACACAGTGGCCTCCATCATTCTTAAATTAAATACGTTTGGAACCACCAAGACTCTTTCTAGAGCTGGCCACCCGGCCAAACTGAGCAATCGGGGGAGAAGGGCCTTGGTCATGGAGATGACCAAGAACCAGATGGTCACTCTGACAGAGCTCCAGAGTTCCTCTGGGGAGTTGGGAGAACCTTCCAGAAGGACAACCATCTCTGAAGCACTCCACCAATCAACAAGATTCTCTGGTCTGATGAAACAAAGATTGAAATCTTTGGCCTGAATTGTCTGGAGGAAACCTGGCACCATCCCTATGGTGAAGCATGGTGGTGGAAGCATAATTTTGTGGGGATGTTTTTCAGCGGCAGGGACTGGGAGACTAGTCAGGATCAAGGGAAAGATGAAGGGAGAAAAGTACAGAAATCCTTAATGAAAACCTGCTCCAGAGTGCTCAGGACCTCAGACTGGGGCGAAGATTCACCTTCCAACAGGACAATGACCCTAAGCACACAGCCAAGACAACGCAGGAGTGTCTTCAAGACATGTCTCTGAATGTCCTTGAGTGGCCCAGCCAAATCTCTGGAGATACTTGAAAATAGCTGTGCAGCAATGCTCCCCATCCAACCTCAGCTCTGCTGAGAGGATCTGCAGAGAAAAATGGGAGAAACTCTACAAATACAGGTGTGCCAAGCTTGTGGCGTCATACTCAAGAAGACTTGAGGCTGTAGTGACTGCCAGAGGTGCTTCAACAAAGTACTGAGTAAAGGGTCTGAATACTTATGTTAATGTGACATTTATTTTTTAAATGTTTTATACATTTACAAAAATGTCTACAAACCTGTTTTTGCTTTGTCATTATGGGGTATTGTGGGTAGATTGATGAGGGAAAAAAACAATTTAATCGAATTTAAAATAAGGCTGTAAGGTAACAAATTATGGAAAAAGTCAAGGGGTCTGAATACTTTCCAAATGCACTGTGTATACTGTGTCACAGTTCCTATCACAGCTTCCACAGCATAGCAACATTTGAAAAAATACACATTCTACAGCAGGGCTATGTGGGGAATAAACTCACAAATAAACACTTCCTGACTTCCTGCCTGGGGAAATCATATGTGCTGTGTTTTGGACATAGCACACATGATAAATATATATCACCAGGCTACACATTTTGCTGTACATACATTCATGCCTATGTATTCTATAGGATGTGACTGACAATACAAGCTTATTTTTTTCAATGATTTCATTGTGTCAAACAAAAGTGTATCAAAAGAAAATACTGATGTAAAATAAAGTATAGGTAAAATACAGTATAGGTTTTCCAATGTATATATTTGTATAGAACACGTTTGCCCATGTTGAAGATATCTATATGAATAATTTATGCAAAGTTGTGTAATGTGACTTTATATCTATTTCCCCTTGCTTGCACACATTGTAAAGACAACACATATCGCAGAGAATATGCTATACAAAATAAAAACTTTACATTGTAATGCCTCTGTCTCTTTCTGAAATAAGTAGCAAAGGAGCCACTACTGGTAAGAAGAACACTGTGATGTCTGAAATGGCACCCCATTCCCTATATAGTGCACTGCTTTTTACCAGAGCCTACAGGGCTCAAAAGTAAGTAAAAGTAGTGCCCTATATAGGGAACAGGATGCCAATTTCAGATGCACACTTGGAAATGTGGTAACTGCTGCAGGAGCCTCACTCAGCCTGGGAGGAGGTGCTGTTCAAGGTTTCTGACATCAATTCTCTGTGAGCAGCAGCATAGCATCTCTCTCTCCCTCCCATAGCCCTGACTGGCCATATATGACCTCCTCCGAATGCATTCCAGACAGACCAAGCCAGGGGTCATTATCAACCACACCTGGGTTCTAATAGGATTCAGGTGGGCAGAGTTGGCATTCTAGAGACTATTTCTTTAGGACTGCAGAGTGAAGGAAAAGCAGCCAACAAGTGCTCAGCTAATGTGGGAACTACTTCAAGACTGTTGGAAAAGCCTTCCAGGTGAAGCTGGTTGAGAGAATGCTAAGAGTGTGCAAAGCTGTCATCAAGGCAAATAGTGTCTGGTTTGAAGAAAATATATTTAGATTTGTTTAACACTTTTTTGGTTACTACATGATTCCATGTGTTATTTCATAGTTTTGATGTCTTCACTATTTTCCCACAATGTAGAAAATAGTAAAGAAAATAAAGAAAAACCCTTGAATGAGTAGGTGTGTCTAAACTTTTGACTAGTACTGTACATTGTACATATATTGTACATATCCAGAACAGTTATTCATTTTACCATGGGTTTATAAAACATAAAACATAAAAAGAAAAACAATTACAATTTAGTATAATTAAGTCCTTCCTTCTCTCTCTTCCAAACCAAATCCATCCCTCTCCATCACCCCTTCCCTGTTCTCCCCCCTTTCTCCCACCCAACTCACACTCTCCCACCCACACACACACCCATAGAAAAATTATTGACAATTATTGAGTTACATGCTATATATCCTCTTTTGTATTGTCCTTTCAGTGTCCATGTATCTCATTGGC
Organism: Oncorhynchus keta; assembly: GCF_023373465.1. NCBI lineage: Eukaryota > Metazoa > Chordata > Actinopteri > Salmoniformes > Salmonidae > Oncorhynchus > Oncorhynchus keta. The sequence continues at coordinate 33,334,160 of NC_068446.1, read as the reverse complement.
ATCTACTAATTATATGGTACTTTCTAGAGAAAAACAGTTACTTGGGTACAATAGAGTCTAAATTGTATTGGGGGATGGGGAAGGAATATTATATCAATATACGGTAAGCTTGTCTTGGGCATCACTGTATGTGGCCTAGTGTGCTTTTAATTTTTTGCTGCTTCTGCCACCCCTGGGGGCACTGGGCTCTCTTTCAACTGGAAAGGTTTCCTGCAGCCTGTTCATGGCTTCGTCAGTGCTTGTGAACTCCATTCTCTGGGTTCCCTTCCATACCCATAGTACTGCTGGGAATCAGAGATGAGACTTAATCCCTTTTTCCTCAAGTGACTGTCTGATCGGAATTAATTGCTGGCGTTTCTTCCTCAGTCTACCAGTAGGTCCTGGATGAATTGAATGGACTGGTCCTGGATCTTAATCTCCTTTCCCCCTGTGCCCTCAGAATGTTGACCCTGGTCTGATATTTCCACAGCTAAAACATTACCATGCAAGGGTATTTGGCATTCTTCTGCTTCACGGCGATCCGATGGCATCGCTCCAGATCCTCCGGCGACACCTCCACGTCAAGCTCCTCCGATATCAGCTTAATCACATAGTTGGAAAGTTCCCATTTTTCCTCATCCTCCAGTAAGAACAATGTTCTTATGTTATTTTGTATCTGTTTTCGAGCTGATCCAGTTCATCTTCTAAAGTTTGCACTTAGGTTTCCAGAAGGCCAGTTTTGTTGTCTTGTTCGTCCATGTACCGGCCCTGTATATGCATATCTGATCCGATAGACTCCACTTTCCCCACGAGCAAATCAACCTTATCAACAGACTAACAGTTTGTTTTGGTGAACATTGAGAGTATTTTAACTATGTGTCCTGCATATCCTCTAGCTGTTTGCTGCTCTCATTTGCATCACCGAGTTGTTCTTCGTCTTTTCCTCTAAGGGAAGCCATGGCGTGTTGAGCTCGAATCTCAGCGTCGCTCCACTCACAGATTGGTTCACTGTTGTGAATAACTGGCTGCTCACTCTCTCCTGGTTACTTGGTTATATATTGATCTATCGATTTTAAAGGCTTAATTTAATTGGTTCTGTTGGTCCAGATAAGCTCAATCAAGCACAGATAAAGTACTTTGAAATATGTCAAATACTACTTGAACCCTGGTCGGATACCAATACCAACCAAGCCAGATAGCCTGGTTATGTGGGTGGGGTAGGGGACATCCTTATACTAGTGTGATTGTGTGAAATGGGCCGGAACAAGCTGAGGCCCATCCAGCGAGATATTATCAGATAGTCTGGTTGGGGTTGACAACACTGAGTGCACAGGGTTTCCGTGACAAGGAGTCCTGAAGGATAGCGTGGAGGATGGAGGTGTCTCCGATTCCCAACCTGGCAATCTCCCTGCATCTCATTGGCCACGCCAAGTCTCCAACCCCTTGAAGGCTAGTGATGCCAAAACATCTCATGCTAGTGGTCAGAGGTTTCCGATCAGACAGCGGTGTCTCTGCCTAACAATGTTTATATCATGTTGTGCTACTGTCGTATTGTGTTGCTGCCATACTGTGTTGTTTTGTCTCTCTTTATGCAGTGTTGTGATGTGTTTTGTTCTACATTTTTAATCCCAGCCCCCACAGGAGGCATTTTGCCTCTTGGTAGGCTATTATTGTAAATAAGAATTTGTTCTTAATTGACTCACCTTATTCAATAAATGTTACATTCAAAATATGTAAACTTTAAGAGCAGAGAGTTATCAGCCAGGAACTGTGGGCTTTGACAGATATTGGAATACAGCATGGAAACGAAGAGAAGTCCAAATTCTAGGTCATCTGACAGGTCGGTTGGGATTATCCATAGAAATCACACGCAGGGATTGAGAAAGAATCACACTCAATGAATGTAGACATGTAGCAATGAATTTGGAAATACAGTGTATGTAAGACTGAAAAGTAATGTATTGAGAAAGAAAAGTGTACTGTACACACTCCAAGTGGTACAGTAGAAAAACAGTGTTCATTCAGTACACCAACTACCATTATTTTGAAATCATCATATTGGCTCTGATATTAGGTTTCTGTGAGTGTGAATGATATTAACTTTTATAACAATAATTACATACAATACTATTACGAGCACACCTCTTGGAGGGAACGCAACACCCTGCTACACTCAACTCCCTGTGGAGTGAAACGGTATGCGAGGGTAAGGATGACAGAGGCAGAGAATATTACCATTTACTGGGAATTTATTTCCTTAAAATGGTAATGTGGGGAAAAGTGGCTGGACAGAACCAAACCAAAAAAAGTAAAAAGTTAAGAGTCCCCTCTCCTACCTACCTGCCTACCCACCCATTACATAACCTTAAAGCCACCTGGCGTGCTAACCTAAATACAGGGGGTGGTCCGCCCAGGTCTTACCTACTGTGCATAGACAGAGTACATACTACGGGTATATGTATTCCCGCACGCCTCCCACTTCCCCCCTGGGAACAAATTAAACAGAATAATACAAACTTAAAGTTAACTATTTCAATAATCACAAACACTAAGTCCTATTGTCACACATATACCTCAGAAGTAGCAGCTACAAAATACTTCCAACAAAACTGCCTCTGCTCAACAACCAACACAGGACATCCTAGACGCTTTCTCTCCTAACAAAGGAACACTGGCTTTTATCCAGCTTCAGAAGGAGTTTGTAATTGCCGACAGCTGTATCCCCTAACGAGAGGGCGGGATCAGAGCTCCAATCTGCAATGCGGCTGACCAATCAGCTGCTTGGGGGAATCCAGGAAGCCATTTCCTGAAATACACACATACATATACACAAACCCACAACACAGAAATTGGGGAACGTAACAAATAATCAATGCAGCTGACGGTCTGTGAAGTGTGTACATTTATTCATCAACAAAGGCTGTTGTACCTCTGTGTGGTGTTTGATTCATCTACACCTCCAGCAGAGGGGAAAGTAGGTTGCTAAAGAAGGCAAAACAGTGAGTGATCTCTGATTGATAACATGCAGGTCACAGATACACTGGAAACAGTGTTCTCTCCTGGAGACAGATGGATACACTATATAGTATCATATCTGAAACTTACCTCGCTATGATGGTGTGATACACATGTTTCTGTCTCGATTCCATCCTGCATGTTTCAATTGCTAAGAGAGTGAGAAGGGAATAAACTATCGATATCATAATCTTAGATAAGATGTAACATATGATCCTCAAATTAGTCCGCTAAGACTTTTGCGATTGCTTCAAGGCCCAGTGCAGTTAAAAACCTCAGTGTTTTATGTACTTATATTCTTATATTTCCACTCTATGAGGTTGGAATAATACTATGAATTGTGAAATGATGATGCCCTTTTAGTGTAAGCGCTGTTTCTTTTTTTGATGGGATGGAGCTTTGGACTTCCATGGTGAATTCACCATGTGAAAAATGAGTTAATACACCAATAGGAATGAGAATTCCAAACCTTCAAAACCAGCAAACTCTCAGTTTCCCCTTCCCCACTCAGACCACTCCCAGGCAGTCCTAGCAAAATTCTTGTTTGAGAAATGGCTCTTTGGTAAGAGAGCACTTTCTTAATTTTTGGACTATTTTCATTGAAAACAATCACAGTAAGGTACTTAATTGTTAGCCAGAAATTATTTGATATTGGGATGAAAACATCTGCATTGGAACTCCCTCAGATTAAGAGCCCTTTTGATCATCATGTTCTATGTAGTGATAGCTCCACAGCAGATTCTTGCCAATTTGGCTGTTACATTACCAAGGGAAGTAAACAACCTCCATCCTACAATGGCAGGAAACATGTCCCATTCTCTTACACTATCTGGTCCATCTCTCACACCCCCCACACACACAGTAATATAATCACTTTTTACTTCTACAAGCATATTCATTTTACAGTTTTATTTGAGATGACTGTACAACCATCAAGATTAATGGTCAGATCCAACAGAATAACTATTTTTTTTCTTGGGACCTAGAACTATCATCTCTGATTTGTCTGAGTTTAAAAGTAAAGAATTTGCCGCCATCCACTTCCTTATGTCTGAAACACAGGCTTCCATGGAGGGCAATTTTGGGGCTTCACCATGTTTCATTGAATTGTACAGCTGTGTATCGTCCGCATAGCAGTGAAAGTTGTCATTCGGAAACATAATGTTATCACCAAAAGGTAAAATATATAGTCAAAACAATAGTGGTCCCAAAACTCAACCTTGAGGAACACCGAAACTTACAGTTGATTTGTCAGAGGACAAACCATCCACAGAGACAAACTGATATCTTTCGGACAGATAAGATCTAAACCAGGCCAGGACTTGTCCATGTCGACCAATTTGCGTTTCCAATCTCACATTCCAAAGAATGTGGTGATTGATGATGTCAGAAGCAGCACTACGGTCTAGGAGCACGAGGACAGATGCAGAGTCTTGGTCTGATGCCATTAAAAAAGGTAATTTTACCACCTTCAACAGTGCAGTCTCAGTGCTATGATGGGATCTAAAACCATACTGAAGCGATTCCTATAAATTGTTTGTCTTCAGGAAGGCAGTGAGCTTTTTCTAAAATTTGAGAGGAATGGGAGATTCGATATAGGCCGATAGTTTTTTTTATATGTTCTAGGTCAAGGTTTGGCTTTTTCAAGAGAGGCTTTATTACTGCCACTTCTAGTGAGTTTGGTACACATCCAGTGGATAGGGAGCCATTTATTATGTTCAACATAGGAGGGCCAAGCACAGGAAACAACTCTTTCAGTAGTTTAGTTGGAATAGGGTCCAGTATGCAGCTTGAAAGTTTTACAGGCCATTACTATTGTCATGAATGTGTAAAAAACTTGAATGTCTCCCTTGATCCTAGGTCCTGGCAGTGTTGTGCAGACTCAGGACAACTGAGATTTGGAGAAATACGCAGATTTATAGAGGAGTCCATAACTAGCTTTCTAATAATCATGATCTTTTCGTCATAGAAGTTCATGAATTTATCACTGCTGAAGTGAAAGCCATCCTCTCTTGGTGAATGCTGCTTTTTCATTAGCTTTACGATAGTATCAAAAATACATTTTGGATTGTTCTTATTCTCCTCAATTAAGTTGGAAAAATAGGATGATCGAGCAGCAGTGAGGGCTCTTTGATACTGCACGGTACTGTCTTTCCAAGCTCGTTGGAAGACTTCCAGTTTGGTATGGCGTATTTCCGTTCCAATTTTCTGGAAGCTTTCTTCAGGGCTCGGGTATTTTCTGTACACCAGGGAGCTAGTTTCTTATGACAAATGTTTTTTGTTTTTAGGGGTGCGACTGCATCTAGGGTATTACGCAAGGTTAAATTTAGTTACTCAGCTGGCTAACCAATTTTTGTACTCTGACGTCTTTGGGTAGGTGGAGGGAGTCTGGAAGGGCATCTAGGAATCTTTGGGTTGTCCGGGAAACCATCTCAATTGGGTTGAGGTCAGGTGATTGTGGAGGCCAGGTCATCTGATGCAGCACTCCATCACTCCTTCTTGGTCAAATAGCCCTTACACAGCCTGGAGGTGTGTTGAGTCATTGTCCTGTTGAAAAACAAATGATAGTCCCACTAAATGCAAACCAGATGGGATGGCGTATCGCTGCAGAATGCTGTGGTAGCCATGCTGGTTGTGTTCCTTGAATTCTAAATAAATTACAGATAGGGTCATCAGTAAAGCACCCTCACACCTCCTCATCTATGCATCACGGTGGGAACCACACATGCTGAGATCATCCGTTCACCTACTCTGCGTCTCACAAAGACACGGCGGTTGGAACCAAGAATCTCACATTTGGATTCATCAGAACAAAGGAGAGATTTCCACCCGTCTAATGTCTATTGCTCATGTTTCTTGGCCCAAGCAAGTCTCTTATTATTATTGGTGTCCTTTAGTAGTGGTTTCATTGCAGCAATTCAACCATAAAGACCTGATTCATACAGTCTCCTCTGAACAGTTGATGTTGAGATGTATCTGTTACCTGAACTCTGTGAAGCATTTATTTGGGCTGCAATCTGAGGTGCAATTAACTCTAATGAACTTATCCTCTGCAGCAGAGGTAATTCTGAGTCTTCCTTTCTGGTGATGGTCCTCATGAGAGCCAGTTTCATCATAGCACTTGATGGTTTTTGCACCTGCACTTGAAGAAACGTTCAAAGTTTTTGACATTTTCCTGATAGACTGATCTTCATGTCTTAAAGTAATGATGGACTGTTGTTTCTCTTTGTTTATTTGAGTTGTTCATGCCATAATATGGACTTGGTCTTTTACCAAATAGGGCTCTCTTCTGTTTACCACCCCTACCTTGTCACAACACAACGGATTGGCTCAAACGCATTAAGAAGGAAATAAATTACACAAATGAACTTTTAACAAGGCACACGTGTTAATTGAAATGCATTCCAGACTCCCTCCAGCTCATGAAGCTGGTTGAGAGAATGCCAAGTGTGTGCAAAGCTGTCATCAAGGCTAAGGGTGGCTACTTTGAAGAATCTCAAATATATTTTGATTTGTTTAACACTTTTTTGGTTACTACATGATTCCATATGTGTTATTTCATATTTTTGATGTCTTCACTATTATTCTACAATGTAGAAAATAGCAAAAATAAAGAAAAACCCTGGAATCAATAGATTTGTCCAAACCTTTGACTGGTACTGTATATCAAATCACATTGTATTGGTCACATACACATATTTAGCAGATGTTATTGAGGGTGTCGCGAAATGCTTGTGTTCCTAGCTCCAACAGTGCAGTAGTGTCTAACAATTCACAAATCTAAAGGAAAAATAATGGTATTAAGAATATATAAATTAGAACGAGCAATCTCAGAGTGGCATTGACAAAGATACTTTAGAATAAAATACAGTAAAAACATATGAGATGAGTAAAGCAGTATGTAAACATTATTAATTAAAGTGACTAGTGTTTCATTATTAAAGTGGCCAGTGATTCCACGTCTATGTATATAGGGCAGCAGCCTCTAAGGTGCAGGGTTGAGTAGCCGGCTAGTGATGACTATTTGACAGTCTGATGGCCTGGAACGAGTAGGTCTGTCCAAACTTTTGACTGGTACTGTATATACATAAATGTGTGTGTATATACAGTGCCTTGCAAAAGTATTCATCCCCTTACCGTTTTTCCTATTTTGTTGAATTACAACCTGTAATTTAAATTGATTTTATATAATGGACATACACAAAATAGTCGAAATTGGTGAAGTGAAATGAAAAAAATAACTTGTTTAAAAAAATTCTAAGAAATACAAAACGGAAAACTGGTGTGTGCATATGTATTCACCCGCTTAGCTATGAAGCCCCTAAATAAGATCTGGTGCAACCAATTACCTTCAGAAGTCACATAATTAGTTAAATAAAGTCCACCTGTGTGCAATATAAGTGTCACATGATCTGTCACATGATCTCAGTATATATACACACCTGTTCTAAAAGGCCCCAGAGTCTGCAACACCGCTAAGCAAGGGGTACCACCAAGCAAGCAGCACTGTGAAGACCAAGGAGCTCTCCAAACAGGTCAGGGACAAAGTTGTGGAGAAGTACAGATCAGGGTTGGGTTTTTAAAAAATATCAGAAACTTTGAACATCCCACGGAGCACTAATAAATCCATTATTTCAAAATGGAAAGAATATGGCACCACAACAAACCTGCCAAGAGAGGGCTGCCCACCAAAACTCTCAGACCGGGCAAGGAGGGCATTAATCAGAGAGGCAACAAAGAGACCAAAGATAACACTGAAGGAGCTGCAAAGCTTCACAGCGGAGATTGGAGCAACTGTTCATAAGGCCACATTAAGCCGTACACTACACAGAGCTGGGCTTTATTAAGGAAGAGTGTCCAGAAAAAAATAACCAACAACGTTTGGTGTTTGCCAAAAGGCATGTGGGAGACTCCCCAAACATATGGAAGAAGGCACTCTGGTCAGATGAGACTGAAATTGAGCTTTTTGACCATCAAGGAAAACGATATGTCTGGCGCAAACCCAACACCTCATCACTCCGAGAACATCATCCCCACAGTGAAGAATGGTGGTGGCAGCATCATGCTGTGGGGATGTTTTTCATCGACAGAGACTGGGAAACTGGTCAGAATTGAAGGAAAGATGGATGGTGCTAAATACAGGGAAATTCTTGAGGGGAGGTTTTGTCTTCAAGAGATTTGAGACTGGGACAGAGGTTCACAGTCCAGCAGGACAATGACCCTGCTAAAGCAACACTTGAGTGGTTTAACGGGAAACATTTAAATGCCTTGGAATGGCCTAGTCAAAGCCCAGACCTCAATACAATTGAGAATCTGGGGTGACTTAAAGATTGCTGTACACTAGCGGAACTGATCCAACTTGAAGGAACTGGAGCAGTTTTGCCTTGAAGAATGGGCATAAATCCCAATGGCTAGATGTGTCAAGCTTATAGAGACATACCCCAAGAGACTTGCAGCTGTAATTGCTGCAAAAGGTGTCTCTACAAAGTATTACCATTGGGGGGGGTGAATAGTTATGCACGCTCAAGTTTGTTGTTGTTGTGTTGTTTCAAATATTTTTGCATCTTCAAAGTGGTAGGCATGTTGTGTAAATCAAATTATACAAACACCCCCAAAAATCTATTTTAATTCCAGGTAGTAAGGCAACAAAATAGGAAAAATGCCAAGCGGGGGTGAATACTTTCACAAGCCACTCTGTGTATATACACTGCTGAAAAAATAAAGGGAACACTTCAACAACACAATGTAACTCCAAGTCAATCACACTTCTGTGAAATCAAACTGTCCACTTAGGAAGCAACACTGATTGACAATACATTTCACATGCTATTGTGCAAATGGAATAGACAACAGGTGGAAATTATAGGCATTTAGCAAGAAACCCACAATAAAGGAGTGGTTCTGCAGGTGGTGAACACAGACCACTTCTCAGGTCCTATGCTTCCTGGCTGATGTTTTGGTCACTTTTGAATGCTGGCGGTGCTTTCACTCTAGTGGTAGCATGAGACGGATTCTACAACCCACACAAGTGGCTCAGGTAGTGCAGCTCATCCAGGATGGAACGTCAATGAGAGATGTGGCAAGAAGGTTTGCTGTGTCTGTCAGCGTAGTGTCCAGAGCATGGAGGCGCTACCAGGAGACAGGCCAGTACATCAGGAGACGTGGAGGAGGCTGTATGAGGGCAACAACCCAGCAGCAGGACCGCTACCTCCGCCTTTGTGCAAGGAGGAGCAGGAAGAGCCCTGCCAGAGCCCTGCAAAATGACCTCCAGCAGGCTACAAATGTGCATGTGTCTGCTCAAACGGTCAGAAACAGACTCCATGAGGGCGGTATGAGGGCCCGACGTCCACAGGTGGGGGTTGTGCTTACAGCCCAACACCGTGCAGGATGTTTGGCATTTGCCAGAGAACACCAAGAGTGTTCTCTTCACAGATGAAGCACATGTGACAGACATGACAGACTGGAGACGCCGTGGAGAACGTTCTGCTGCCTGTAGCATCCTCCAGCATAACCGGTTTGGCGGTGGGTCAGTCATGGTGTGGGGTGGCATTTCTTTGGGGGGCCGCACAGGCCCTGATGTGCTCGCCAGAGGTAGCCTGACTGCCATTAGGTACCGAGATGAGATCCGCAGACCACTTATGAGACCATATGCTGGTGTGGTTGGCCCTGGGTTCCTCCAAATGCAAGACAATGCTAGACCTCATGTGGCTGGAGTGTGTCAGCAGTTCCTGCTAGAGGAAGGCATTGATGCTATGGACTGGCCCGCCCGTTCCCCAGACCTGAATCCAATTCAGCACATCTGGGACATCATGTCTCGCTCCATCCACCAACGCCACGTTGCACCACAGACTGTCCAGGAGTTGGCGGATGCTTTAGTCCAGGTCTGGGAGGAGATCCCTCAGGAGACACATCCGCCACCTCATCAGGAGCATTCCCAGGCATTGTAGGGAGGTCATACAGGCACGTGGAGGCCACACACACTACTGAGCCTCAATTGGACTTGTTTGAAGGACATTACATTAAAGTTGGATCAGCCTGTAGTGTAGTTTTCCAATTTAATTTTGAGTGTGACTCCAAATCCAGACCTCCATTGGTTGATACATTTGATTTCCATTGATCATTTTTGTGTGAGTTTGTTGTCAGCACATTCAACTATGTAAAGAAAAAAGTATTTAATAAGAATATTTCATTCATTCAGATCTAGGATGTGTTATTTTAGTGTTCCCTTTCATTTTTTTGAGCAGTGTATATATATATATGAGACCATTAGGTTCAGAAAAGCTGTAGGAGGAATTCTCTCTCCCTCTTCTTAACGTAATGGTCAGGGGTACAGCAGATCACCTTACTATTTATTCAAGATTTACAATACAAATAATGAAGTTTATTTTTTGGGTGAAAATCTTAGTTCAATGTTACATTTTATGACATACTGTACAAGATAACACGAGCTATAACAGGAGAGATGAGTCTCTGACACACTTCAATCTGGAAGTTAGGTCGTAAAGTTAAGAGGACCAGAGTGTGTTTTTAACAAGCCCTTCAATTGTAAAGGAAGTGTCTCACCCACCCATGGGTTGCATCCCAAATGACACCCTATAGTGCACTACTGGACAAAGGTTGTGCAACTTAAATGGAATAGGGTGCCATTTGGGATGCCTCCACAGCTTCATGAAGAGGACCTCCCAGAGACCAAGCTCTCCTGCAACATGTCCGCTTCCACACTATAACAACAGTCTCCCCTTCCTGTGCTATTGTTACGCCAAAGGTCAAGTGAACTATAACATTGTAATCTATTTATCAATAGCATTTTAAATACCCCACATTGTTGCCAATTCACAAGAATGAATACAGTAAAAATGTCAGAGCGAAGTACTGATTTACCACTGGTTAGCTATTCTCTCTCACTACCAACTGCAGTGCACATATGGGGCAGTGCATGGCTGAAGTGTACTTTCATTATGACGGCTAATCTAAACTGTCAACATGCTCTTAAGTCAGCTTACTCTATACCCATAAGTCATCTGTTCCTAGAACTGTGGGTCAGAATTCTTCGTAGGAATGACCTCTTGGAGCACATAGAACTTACAAAGTAACACAGCTGCTAGGCTGTTGTTTCCTGGGACAGAAGTGGATGTTACAAGAGATGAGCAGAATATGTATAGAGATTCCACAAAACATGCCGGTGTTGTGAAACTAAACATTTGCCATTTCTTAAAGGGATAGTTCACCCAAATTACTAAAGGACATAGGTTTCCATAACCTGTAAGCAGTCTATGGACAAGGTTTGACAGCAATCTGTGATTTTGGTTTAGTTTACATGCCACTGTTTCCAAATGGTAACATTTTAGCATTTGTGGCAAAAATCCCATCCAAGTCCTGGTACTGATATTAGCATTTTTTGCACATCATGTCCAAATCATCTGAAAGCTCAAAGAAAGCCACAGATGATTTGAACATGATGCGTGAAAAATTATATCCGTACCATAACTTAAAATGGGATATGTACAACAAATGCCTAAAAGTCATGGTACCGATTTTAGCTTTTTCAGGCATACATTTTTAGAAACCTTTGGATATGATGCACGAAAAATGTTAATATTGGTTCTGGGACTTGTGCCACAAATGCTAAAACATTAACATTAGTGCAACTAAACAATTTTTTTTAAATAAGCATGGATTGGCAGGGGCCTTAAATGGCAAGGGGGTGAATTTCACAGAAGAATTCCAGGAAGAGTAAAATGTCATATCTGAAGTGTATTAATAAAAGCGGTGGTTTAATGTGTCTGGAAACACAGGGTGAAGGGCCTGTGGATGACCGACAATAGTCTTTCTCAGTGAGCTCAGAGGCCAGGCGCGCAACCACTAATCAAAGGCAGAGCCAGGAAAGTGAGATGGATGCTACCAGGCACACCGTCAGCCCACACAGCCAGAGACAGCCAGCCTAACCGGGCGGGAAAAGAAGTTTGGAAACAAAGTAAGTACCTAAAGACTTGAAACAGAAACAGTAGCTCAAGCCTCTCAAAGCAACATCATTGATAAATAACAGAACAATGTGGAAGGTCTTCATATGCATTCAGCAGCAACAGAGTGAAACATGCAGGGAACAAGAGTAACACGCATAAGCTATTCTTACCTGGAAACCCCAACCAAATGGTCATGTCCTCGCTAATGATTAATGAACAGATTGAGGGTGTGCTACCTTTAACCAGGCTCTATAGGGAATAGGGTACAATTTGGGACGCAACCTGAGACAGACAAGCCTTCCAGTTGTTTATATAACATTATGGTATAATCGGTTAATATTAATTGGACCTGAATGAATGACAAGGTGTTGTTCTGATGTTAGTCTGAGTTAGTTCTCATAGTTTATGATATTGTGTGTCATAACATTTCACTGGAACAGAACCTGAAAGCCCATATGTGGTGAAATGTACCGTGTGTACTTCATTAGGCCAAATGATCTATAGAACAACCCCTGTGGGAACATAACTATTGATTAATTAATAAATGATCTATTTCCATATTGTTGTGGCATGCAGTATTGTGAGCATGCCTGCATTTTACCTTACAGGATCATAGAATCTGAGAATAAAATGAAACATTGATTGTTACGAAGCTTATATAAGATTGACTGCTGCTCAATGCCATCCACAGAGAGAGGCAAGTCTAGGATGTGCTTAATGGAATTGATCAAACCTTCAAATTCTCTTGGGGAACATCGTTGTGTTAGACATGTCTGCACTACAGTCAGTGGCTTACCCTGGCATTGTGTTCTACACTCAGTTATACAGTAGGGACAGGAATATGTTTTCACATTTGTACCATAAACAAGGCAAAGGTATACCTGGGCACAATCAAAATGAATGTGCATAAATAATCTAACGGAATTATGTGAGATTACTTAAACCCGTTATTAAAATATTGATTTACAGTAGGCCTGTTCACACCTACTGTGTAATGACTTCAATAAATAGACTTTACCTACCCAGTTAAGGTGAAACGGGTCGACTCTTCAAAGCAACACGACTGTCATGGGAACCAATGCAATCCATCAGGGAGCTACTCACTGTAACTGACTCAGTCCACCTTCACCTGCCTAGTCAACTTAGAATATGTACTGTCCACAGGAGGCTACTGAGGGGAGGACGGCACATAATAATGGCTAGAACAGAGTGAATGCAACGACATCAAACACATAGAAACAATGTGTGTGATGTATTTGGTACCATTCCACCCACTCCGCTCCAGTCATTACTATGAGCCCGTCCTCCCCAATTAAGGTGCCACCAACCTCCTGTGGTACTGTCCCCAGGCAGCTGGTGGCACCTTAACTGTGGAGGACCTGCTCATAGTAATATCTGGAACAGAATTCATGGAATGGTATCAAAACTTGGTTTCCATGTGTTTGATGTCATTCCATTTACTCCATTCCAGACATTATTATGAGCACTGCTTCCCTCAGCAACCTCCTGGGTTATTTCAAGATTCCCTGGCGTTTGTGTGAAGATGGGTTTATCGGGGAATGTCTTCAATTAAACACACTGCACCCACACACAGAATGTGTGACATCCCTCCATGAGAAATACAGTACATCAGCGTAGCAGGAAGTGCTGCATTTATATTTTCTACTTTGTAAAAAGGAATTAGGACTGATAAAGATGGATATTTACGGGGTTGGCCTTCGTGAATGTCCTGGCATAGGAGTATGAAACACATAGTGGAGGTGAGAAAATGTAATATAAGGTTAATAAATGTAAGCACAGCACAGGCTTCTCTCGGCGCTGGCTCCTCTACAGAGGCTCAGTTATTCACTGCCTGCCTTCTTGTGGATGTTCATAGACTGCAGCCAAGGCTTGGATGCCAGATATCCTCTGCATAGTGACTGGGCAGTGATGAGATCAGACGCAGTAATTCAGGTTTTTGTTGAATTCTTCTTCTTTGAATACTCATTTATGGCCATATTCTCAGAAAATAAATGGTTTCTTCTGTTAGTACAATATTGCAACTTCTAACAGTGAGTGAAAAGTGGAGTTTTCCACTGTCCAGTTTTCCAGACAGACAGAGAAACACATAACCACACGCACACACAGTAATAAAAATAACAATGGCCCAGGACTGGATCCCTACGGAGTCTGTTAGAACATCCACAGCTTAACCCTGAAACTCAGCAGATGGGAAAGGAATCGGATGCCAGTTTGCTCCTACTAAATATCTGTCAACACACTCACAGCTTGCCTCCAATACAGGTCCCTGTAGCCACACAGAATCACATTGGGTGTGATGAGAAACACACTAGACACACTCATTCAGTCATGTTATTAAAAGCCAAGGGCCCTATCAGCTAAGACAAAAGGTCAAGGACTGTAAAAAGCAACAACAAAAAAAGTCTCAAAGGGGTTGTTTGTGAAGTCCCGCCATGCTTTTATCTAATCCAACACACTTACTCAATCCACTGCTGATAACTACTGGGATCTCTGGTGTGAATGAAGCCAGATGAACATGTCAGACGAATTTCCTTGGAAGATTCTGAATGAGCTTGGTGACACCTGGTGGTCATACAAGGAATATACTACTATTTGACACACACACACACACACACACACACACACACACACACACACACACACACACACACACACACACACACACACACACACACACACACACACACACACACACACACTAAAACTGCTATTACTTTACTTTGCTGTTACATGGTTGTGGCACACGGGCAGCAGTAAGATTTGCAAGGTTCTTATGGCTGTTAGAACAACACCGGACAGTCAGGAAGAGTGCATTTGAGCTGTCCCAGGTTAAATCCAGTCTCTGTCACTGATATTATTAACACGCTGTTTTACCAACAAATCCCTGATTTCACTAACTGAATATTGGTCTACCCACTGGGCACAGATGTCAGTTCAACGTCTAGTTTTGATTTACATTTGGTTGAGTTGTCAACTATTGTGAATTCAACGTGAAAATAACCAAAAATGTCACCATGTCATGTGATTTTGGTTAAAACATGAAATGACCTTACGTTGATGACTTTTTGCAAATCCAATGAGTTTTCCACATTGATTCAATGTCATCACTTATATTTTTTTGGGTTGAAATTATGTGGAAACAACGTTAATTCAGTTCTTGCCCAGTGGTACCCCCAACAGAATATATTTCTGCTGTGGCCCCAGACAAGCAAACCTGATTCTACTTGTCAACTAATCATCAAGCCCTTGTTCAATCAGTTTTTTTTGTCCACGGCAACAATAAAAATGTGTATGTTGGATGTACCGGAGGACTGGAGGAGGGAAACCTGGATGCATTGTCTCAATGTGATCCTGGTATGCTGATCCATTACCACCTTCTCCTCTTCTTAATGCACAGCTGGTCAGATCCTCTAATCAGCTGAACAAAGCACTGTGCAAAGCTCTGAGCTTTGTCGAGTCATTACCATGACTCATGATACGCACACACAGAAAATGGATAATCTGATGGTGTAGTTAAGGCTCTTGAATGAGTGGATGACAGTCTGTCTGTCCATCCATCTGTGTCCCGCCCATCTTTAGGCCTAGTGGACT
Source organism: Oncorhynchus keta (assembly GCF_023373465.1). Classification (NCBI taxonomy): domain Eukaryota; kingdom Metazoa; phylum Chordata; class Actinopteri; order Salmoniformes; family Salmonidae; genus Oncorhynchus; species Oncorhynchus keta. The sequence goes on along the minus strand of NC_068446.1, from coordinate 33,318,591 downwards.
GATATCTAGCGCCCCCACCTCCTCTCTTTACACACACACACACACACACACACACACACACACACACACACACACACACACACACACACACACACACACACCACACACACACACACTTGTACAGCTAACCTTGTGGGGACACAAAATTCAGTCCCATTCAACATCCTATTTTCCCTAAACCCTTACTCATACCCTTACACTAACATTACCCCAAAAATAACCCTAGCCCTAAACCTCATTCTAACCCTAACACTAATTCTAACCTTAACCCCCCCTAGAAATAGAATATAACCTTGTGAGGACTAACAAAATGTCCCCATTGGTAAATGCTTTGTTTGTTTACTATTCTTGTCGGGGCTTCTGGTGTCTCTCTCTCTCTCACACACACACTCATGTACAGCTAACCTTGTGGGGACACAAAATTCAGTCCCATTCAACATCCTATTTTCCCTAAACCCTAACTCATACTCTTACCCTTACGCTAACCCAAAAACCTAACATTAACCCTAACCCTAATTATAACCCTAACCTTAACCCCCTTAGAAATAGCATTGACCTTGTGAGGACAAACAAAATGTCCCCAGTTGGTAAATGTTTTGATTGTTTACTATGCTTGTGGGGACTTCTGGTGTCTCTCTCACACACACCCTATGACAAGGGCAGGCCAGGCCAGTGGCTTCTTCCCTCAATCCCTTCACTGTCTCATCACAGGCATAATCCACTCATGACAAAACAGAGATGGTCTATCCCTCTCTGAAGACAGACCTCCAACTCAAACAAAACACAGAGAGGGAGAGGGATAGAGAGAAAAAGAGAGAGATCACAAATCTGATGAGATGTTTTTGTAGTGTGAATACAGTATTCAACATAACTGATTTTCAGGTGCATTAGGCATTGACGTCAATCCAATGTTAATTTAACACAGAGGTTAAGTAAGGATTTGACCCTAAATTAATGGAAAAATAACATTCTTGTGACGCAAGAAAAGCCGTTAAAAGCGTTCAAATTGAAGGAAAAAAGCTGATAAAAATCACAGCCAGAGCTCCTTCTGCTGGACCAGAATAAATAAATAAAGCTCTAGTGTGGAGATGGGATCACAGCCAACAAGACACGACTCACAATACAACAACACAAGCTGCCTGACCAATCATCCAGCTGTTTGTCAGTCAGGTCACTGATCACTGGTGTGGATAAGAGTGTCTGCTAAATGACTATAATGTCAAAAAGTAGGAACATTTTCAGACACTCTTGGCTGACAATGGAAAAATACTTAAAAAATGCCTCTATTTTTGAAACCAACACGTCTAGGGTATAGCGTTATGTTCATTCAGGTTGGTAGAACAGGGAGGTAGCAAAGGTATTATTTTCCCTTGGGAATAACACACACCCATAATGCCAAGAAGTCAACTGTAAACCCCTTGAGCAAATCTACTACTGTATTGTATCTAACTCCTGTAACAAACCTCAAACACCAGATGTTAAACACTATTACTTATCATTGGCAATTGAGATCTCCTCTTCATCACACACAGACTGTTTCGGGCATTCTTCTCTCATGTGTTCCACTACATGCCAGTTACATGCCAGATATTGACGTTCATTTCACATGTGCTTTCCTCACGATCTTAAATAAGCATGCCCCATTTAAAAAATGTAGGACCAGGAACAGATATAGCCCGTGGTTCACTCCAGACCTGACTGCCCTTAACCAGCACAAAAACATCCTGTGGCGCACTGCATTAGCATCGAATAGCCCCCACGATATGCAGCTTCTCAGGGAAGGGAACCAATATACACAGGCAGTTGGGCAACTTGCCCAAGCCTCCCCCATTTCTCCTTCACCCAAATCCAGATAGCTGATGTTCTGAAAGAGCTGCAAAATCTGGACCCCTACAAATCAGCAGAGCTAGACAATCTGGACCCTCTCTTTCTACAATTAATCAAATTTTATTTGTCACATACATGGTTAGCAGATGCTAATGTGAGTGTAGCGAAATGCTTGTGCTTCTAGTTCCGACAATGCAGTAATAACCAACGAGTAATCTAACCAAACAATTCCACAACTACAACCTAATACACACAAGTGTAAAGGGATAAAGAATATGTACATAAAGATATATGAATGAGTGATGGTACAGAACGGCATAGGCAAGATGCAGTAGATGGTATCGATTACAATATATACATATGAGATGAGTAATGTAGGGTATGTAAACATAAAAGTGGCATAGTTTAAAGTGGCTAGTGATACATGTATTACATAAAGATGGCAAGATGCAGTAGATGATATAGAGTACAGTATATACATATGAGATGAGTAATGTAGGGTATGTAAACATTATATTAAGTAGCTAGTGATACATTTTTTTTGGACATAAATTTCCATTATTACAGTGGCTGGAGTTGAGTCAGTATGTTGGCAGCAGCCACTCAATGCTAGTGGTGGCTGTTTAACAGTCTGATGGCCTTGAGATAGAAGCTGTTTTTCAGTCTCTCGGTCCCTGCTTTGATGCACCTGTACTGACCTCGCACTCTGGATGATAGCGGGGTGAACAGGCAGTGGCTCGGGTGGTTGTTGTCCTTGATGATATTTATGGCCTTCCTGTGACATCGGGTGGTGTAGGTGTCCTGGAGAGCAGGTAGTTTGCCGCCGGTGATGCGTTGTGCAGACCTCACTACCCTCTGGAGAGCCTTCGGTTGTGGGCGGAGTAGTTGCCGTACTAGGCGGTGATACAGCCCGACAGGACGCTCTCGATTGTGCATCTGTAGAAGTTTGTGAGTGCTTTTGGTGACAAACCAAATTTATTCAGCCTCCTGAGATGGAAGAGGCGCTGCTGCGGGGGCGGACCGTCAGGAAGTCCAGTACCCAGTTGCACAGGGTGGGGTCGAGACCCAGGGTCTCGAGCTTGATGACGAGTTTGGAGGGTACTATGGTGTTAAATGCTGAGCTGTAGTCAATGAACAGCATTCTCACATAGGTATTCCTCTTGTCCAGATAGGTTAGGACAGTGTGTTTGCGATTGCGTCCTCTGTGGACCTATTGGTGCGGTAAGGAAATTGGAGTGGGTCTAGTGTGTCAGGTAGGGTGGAGGTGATATGGTCCTTGACTAGTCTCTCAAAGCACTTCATGATGACGGAAGTGAGTGCTACGGGGCGGTAGTCGTTTAGCTCAGTTACCTTAGCTTTCTTGGGAACAGGGACAATGGTGGCCTTCTTGAAGCATGTGGGAACAGCAGACTGGGATAAGGATTGATTGAATATGTCAGTAAACACACCAGCCAGCTGGTCTATGCATGCTCTGAGGACTGGGATGCCGTCTGGGCCTGCAGCCTTGCGAGGGTTAACACGTTTAAATGTTTTACTCACGTCGGTTGCAGTCCGCAGGTGCAAAGAATTTATTTAGTCTGTCTGGGAGCAAGACATCCTGCTCCGCGACGGCTGGTTTTCCTTTTGTAATCCGTGATTGACTGTAGACCCTGCCACATACCTCGTGTCTGAGCCGTTGAATTGCAACTCTACTTTGTCTCTATACTTACGCTTAGCTTGTTTGATTGCCTTGCGGAGGGAATAGCTACACTGTTTGTATTCGGTCATGTTTCCGGGTCACCTTGCCCTGGTTAAAATCAGTGGTTCGTGCTTTCAGTTTCATGGGGATGCTGCCATCAATCCACAGTTTCTGGTTTGGGAATGTTTTAATAGTTGCTGTGGGTATAACATCACCAATGCACTTTCTAATGAACTCGCTCACCGAATCAGCGTATTCGTCAATGTTGTTGTTGGACGCAATGCAGAACATATCCCAATCCACATGATCGAAGCAGTCTTGAAGCGTGGAATCAGATGGGTCGGACCAGCGTTGAACAGACCTGAGCGCGGGAGCTTATTGTTTTTATTTCTGTCTGTAGGCTGGAAGCAACAAAATGGAGTCGTGGTCAGCTTTTCCGAAAGGAGGGCGGGGGAGGGCCTTATATGCGTCGCAGAAGATAGAATAACAATGATCCAGCGATTTACCAGCCCTGGTTGCACAATCGATGTGTTGATAGAATTTAGGGAGTCTTGTTTTCAGATTAGCCTTGTTAAAATCCCCAGCTACAATGAATGCAGCCTCAGGATATGTGGTTTCCAGTTTACATAGAGTCAAATAAAGTTTGTTCAGGGCCATCGATGTGTCTGCTTGGGGGGGGGAAGATATACGGACATTGGCGAGTAGTATGCTAGGGAGTGGTGCGCGATGTGCCCGTCTCCTGAGCCTGACCGGAAGACCGCTTGGTTTGCCCCTTTTACCGCAATGTTGTTTTGGTTCGCCGGCTGGGATCCGATCCGTTGTCCTGGGTGGAAGGCAAAACACATTATGAGCCAAAATTGTTGCAAAACCCATTACTAGCCTGTTCAACCTCTCTTTTGTATCGTCTGAGATCCCCAAAGATTGAAAGCTGCCGCGGTCATCCCCCTCTTCAAAGGGGGAGACACTCTAGACCCAAACTGCTTTTGACTCTGTCAATCACCACATTCTTATCGGCAGACTCAACAGCCTTGGTATCTCAAATGACTGCCTCGCCTGGTTCACCAACTTCTTGTCAGACAGAGTTCAGTGTGTCAAATCAGAGGGACTGTTATCCGGACCTCTGGCAGGGGGGTGCCACAGGGTTCAATTCTCGGGCCGACTCTTTTCTCTGTATACATCATTGATGTCGCTCTTGCTGCTGCTGATTCTCTGATCCACCTCTACGCAGACGACACCATTCTGTATACTTCTGGCCCTTCTTTGGACACTGTGTTAACTAACCTCCAGACGAGCTTCAACGCCATACAACTCTCCTTCCGTGGCCTCCAACTGCTCTTAAATGCAAGTAAAACTAAATGCATGCTCTTCAACCAATCGCTACCAGCACCTACCCGCCCATCCAGCATCACTACTCTGGACGGTTCTGACTTAGAATATGTGGACATCTACAAATACCTAGGTGTCTGGTTAGACTATAAACTCTCCTTCCAGACTCACATTAAGCGTCTCCAATCCAAAATTAAATCTAGAATTGGCTTCCTGTTTCGCAACAAAGCATCCTTCACTCATGCTGCCAAACATACCCTCGTAAAACTGACTATCCTACCGATCTTTGACTTTGACAATGTCATTTACAAAATAGCCTCCAACACTCTACTCAGCAAATTGGATGCAGTCTATCACAGTGCCATCCGTTTTGTCACCAAAGCCCCATCTACTACCCACCACTGTGACCTATATGCTCTCATTGGCTGGCCCTCGCTTCATATTTGTCGCCAAACCCACTGGCTTCAGGTCATCTTTTAGTCTTTACTAGGTAAAGCCCCGACTCATCTCAGCTCACTGGTCACCATAGCAGCACCCACCCGTAGCACGCGCTCCAGCAGGTATATTTCACTGGTCACCCCCCAAAGCCAATTCCTCCGTTGGCCGCCTTTCCTTCCAGTTCTCTGCTGCCAATGACTGGAACGTATTGCAAAAAAATAATAATATACAGAATATATATTTTTTTTAATCACTGAAGCTGGAGACTCATACCTCCCTCACTAGTTTAAGCACCAGCTGTCAGAGCAGCTCACAGATCACTGCACCTGTACATAGCCCATTTGTAAACAGCCCATCCAACTACCTCATCCCCATACTGTTTTTTTCTTCTTCTCCTTTGCACCGCAGTATCTCTACTTGCACATTCATCTTCTGCACATATATCACTCCAGTGTTTAATTGCTAAATTGTAATTATTTTGCCACTATGGCCTATTTATTGCCTTACCTCATTTTCACACATGGTATATATACTTTTTTCCCTCTATTGTGTTTGTTTATTCCATGTGTAACTCTGTGGTGTTGTTTGTGTCGCACTGCTTTGCTTCATCTTGGCCAGGTCGCAGTTGTAAATGAGAACTTGTTCTAAACTATCCTACCTGGTTAAATAAAGGTGAAATAAAATGTTTTTAAAAAATCTGATCAATCTCAGCTAACACTGACCCAGTCATGGCTGCATGCCCAAGACCCTAGCATGTTTGTTCTGACCTTAGTGTGCTTGAATACACCCTATAGCTCTGAGCATAAATAATATTATATAAAACAACAATCCTGAAGATGCTGAGCCTTTAAATTCAACCAGCAATATAAGTGAGTTGACTGGGTTGATTCTGGATTTCAATACTTGTCTGTCAGAGGAAAGAAGAGCCTGATTGATTTGAGCTCATTTTGCAGACAACAGAAGTCCGTAATAATTGATTTGTCATGTTTCTGATATTTCTGATAAAGCGTCTGGCAGCAGCAAGAAAGGAAATCATCCAGACTTCCTTTTGAAACTAGGATATATAGTACCTCAGAAAGTTTTCATACCCCTTGATTTATTCCAAATTTTTTGTGTTATAGCCTGAATTCAAAATGAATTAGGTAGATTTTCTTGCTTACCCATCTACACCCAATACCCCATGACAAAGTGAAAACATGCTTTTTCTTTGCAAATTTATTGAAAATGAAATACAGAATGATATAATATCTCTTTTGTCTAAGTCTCTAAGAGCTTTCCACCCAGTATGCAACATTTGCCCATTATACTTTTCAAAGTTCTTCAAGCTCTGTCAAATTGGTTCTTGATCATTGCTAGACAACCATTTTCAGGTCTTGCCATATACAGTACTGTATTTTCAAGTAGAAAATAGCATGGTGAAGTTATTCAAGTTCACACAGAAACATTCACCGACTTCCTAGTAAGCAACTCCAGTGTAGATTTTGCCTTATGTTTTAGGTTATTGTCCTGCTGAAAGGTGAATTCATCTCCCAGTGTCTGGTGGAAAGCAGACTTAACCAGGTCTTCCTCTAGGATTTTGCCTGTGCTTAGCTCCAATCCGTTTCTTTATTCTGAAAAACTCCCCAGTCCTTGCCGATGACAAGCATACCCATAACATGATGCAGCCACCACCATGCTTGAAAATATGAAGAGTGGTACCAAACAATTGTTTTGCAGTTTTACTTTAGTGCCTTGTTTGCAAACAGGATGCATGTTTATAATAAAATATTGTATTTTCAGATGTTTAAAGCAGATGTAAAAAAATTAAGCAAAAGACACAAAAACGTAAAGCATAGAAATACTGTAGCACATAGAAGAGATCTATCGCTTCCGACTTGCTTTCAATGAGAATGACAGATCTATAACTCACATTTCTGTGAATTTTGTTGGGTTGCCCCAAAAAGTTACATGTTGCAGCTTTAAACTAATTGTTTTAAAGTCCCCATTGGCCTCATGGTAAAATCCCTGAGCGGTTTCCTTCCTCTCTTGCAACTGAGTTACGAAAATTGCCTGTATCTTTGTAGTGACTGGGTGTATTGATACACCATCCAAAGTTCAATGAATAACTTCACCATGCTAAAATGTCAGGTTTTTTTTTTGCGAGGCATTGGAAAATCTCCCTGGTCTTTGTGATGGAATCTGTGTTTGAAATTCACTGCTCGACTGAGGAAGTTATGAGGTAGTTATTCAAAAATCATGTTAAGCACTTTTTTGCACTCAGTCCATGCAACTTGTTATCTGACTTTTTTACAACTGAACTTATTTAAGCTTGTCATATCATAGGGGTTGAATACTTGACTGAAGACATTTAACTTTTAATTAATTTGTATATATTGTTTTTAAACATAATTCCACTTTGACATTATGGGGTATTGTTTGTTGGCCAGTGAATTTTTTCCCCTCCAATTTAATCCGTTTTAAACCCAGGCTGTAACAACAAAATATTAAAAAAGGACTAACACTTGTTTTATATAGAACATAATCACAGGCAGCATCATTTTGACTGTCTGCATAGAAATATATACCTCTAGATGGTCTGATATATTTAATCTGATTGGCTGTCTGTAATTAGGTCAATGAACCTCTTAAAAGACAAACCCATGAATTAAAGATCGATCTATGCTGCCAGTTTGGCATCTGCAGTGTCTCAGGAGTTCCTCATTTCTCATTGAGAGGCTCCTTCCATAAGGAGAAACTAGATCTGGAAAATACTACCATAATACATTAGTTAATATAGTCAAATCTTCCCATCACCTAGTCACAGGAAAACAAATGTATTGATCATAGAACATCATAACTCGATAGATATGGTTACTATAACATTGGTATTTACCTGGTTATTCCATAATAGCCTAATTAAAAGACACATAGGCTAGTGGAAGTTCTATTCCCATTACACAAAATGAAAATGGGACAAGGACAACTTTGACATGACTGAGAAGAGCATGTGATGTGGGAGAGTCTCAAATAGAATGAGCAGAAAATGCTTTGTCGTGCAGAAAAGGAGACCAACTAGGCTACTACAAAGAGGATGTAGGCTATTCCAAAGAGGATATAGGCTATCTGTCAGCTGACTTCACTCGCCATATTTTGAGGGTCTGAGCATGGAGCATTTCAGGGCAAGCAAACACTTGGTTTGAAGTATCTTTCACTGTACATTGCCTTCGGTTCTTGTTGTAGCAGTCTACTGTTGCCTACCTGCCACGGCATTCCAGGATAATTAGCCTACATTTTTCACCTACTGGCGCTTTGCCAATAATAGCTGCTCACGGTCATAGCGCGATAGGTACGCGACCTAATCCAGCAAGCAAACGGTTTGTCACATGACTGTGCTCACCATGAGTTTATTTCCGCGTTCATTCGGTACAGAATGATTTGATAGAGAGAGGTGCATACCTGAACCGTTGCGTTCCGCAAAACGCGCCGCCGAGCCAAGGCGATATTCTGAGAGGGGACACCGGCATTAGCATTGCTTGGACACACGCTGCAGCAAGAACATGCTCACCCGGGTGAAATCAGCTGTGGCCAATTTTATGGGCGGTATGATGGCTGGCAGTTCGAACAGTGAACCTCTCGGTGGCTCCGATTTACCGCTGAAATACCCGTACACAAGACCGGAGTTTCTGGGACTGTCACCGGATGAAATCGAGTGCTCGGCGGATCATATTGCTCGGCCGATACTCATTCTGAAAGAGACGAAGAGGCTGCCGTGGGCCACTGGTTATGCAGAGTAAGTATGCGTCCATCTTTATTAAATCGCAGCAGGTTACAACATGCACATTGCACTACCTGCACCAGAGGAAGCGTAAACATCAACCTCATTTGATTGTGCCCCGGTTAGTTCCATGGGAATAGGCTATAATTGCGTCTGTCAGCGTAGCCTGCCACACTAGTGCAATGGGTTGGCAACAGGCAGCCCTTGTGCCAAAACTTGCCCGCAAGTGATATTTATTTATTTAGGATTTACGTTTTTTTAAACCAAAGATTGTCAAATCACCAGGAATCCAGTTAAACATTTGTTTAAATTAGGCAATCTTTTCCTAATAGACGTGATCGTGTCGCAATGTAATCAATGTTTGAAATTATTGTTATTTTCAAACACAATCTATTTTTGGGCTTTGTTATGGTCAATTTGTAGTGTACAAATTATTATAATTATGTTCTGACCCGACCATCCAGTCAGACAAAAATCGTACAGCAGCTTAATTTAGTTGCCTACCCAGTATTATTTACATTTACATTTAAGTCATTTAGCAGACGCTCTGCCAAGTCTAAGGGTAGAGCTAAAAAATTCTAGCCTCTTGGGTGCTGCCTTAGAAGTACCCGTCCAAAAAGGTCGGGGCGGCCGGGTAGCCTAGTGGTTAGAGCGTTGGGCTAGTAACTGGAAGGTTGCAAGTTCAAATCCCTGAGCTGACATGGTACAAAGCTGTCATTCTGCCCCTGAACAGGCACTGTTCCTAGGCTGTCATTGAAAATAAGAATTTGTTAACGGGTGGGCTGCCTAGTTCAATAAAGATAAAATAAAAAGTAATTGGCCACAGATAAAATTATCAAATCATGTTCCATGTACAGTTGCTTTGATTGGACTGATCATGTCAACATCATACTTTCAATCTTAGCCATTGGATGTAAACATTACACAACAAGTTGGAAATCTCAAATTGAACAAGAAATTTGTTGACTATATATATATATACAAATTGTTTTAATGTCTGTTCCTTGTCTGTCATTAGATTTTAGACTTTTCTCCCAAGCTTAATCTGTCGATCTATTCTCCACAGTTTTCCATTTCTTAGTAATTTCTCAGCTCTGGTAGACTGACATATTATCGGTCTATGATAAGGAAATGCAATTTGTAATACAAGGACACAGTGTGAAGGAAGGAGCTCTCCTCTGCATGGATGTTACAGCTTCAACTCCCATGTCCCGATGATTAACCCCGATTTAGATGTGCAAATGCTTCTTCATTTCAAGCTAGACATGACTACTGGCACAAAATCCACAAAACTGACCATAGCATTTTCGCCCAGTGCAAAAGAGTACAATATACAGTATTTAGGCATAATGCAGTGGTGAGTGATGTTCAAGATCGTCATGGTTTGAACTTCAAAGAACAAACATGGTTTTAATGGATCTGTGTTGTTTTAAATGACACCAAAACCCCTCTGTCTGCACCCCTCGACTGTGGAATGTTGAGGGTGATACCCGTTTACTCCCTCAGGATTAGAGATCACATCTCAATATCATCTCAACTAGCCACTAGGTATGGAGACATTTCAATCACAAGAATGAAAAAAGGATTAGCAGTAGAGGTCGACCGAATAATCGGAATGGCCGAGTAATTAGGGCAGATTTCAAGTTTTCATAACAATCGGAATCAGAATTTTTGGACACCGATTTGGTCAATTATTATGTTTTTTGTACACCTTTTTTAAATCTTTATTTTTTAATAATAATAATATATTTAACTAGGCAAGTCAGTTAAGAACACATTCTTATTTTCAATGACGGCCTAGGAGTGGTGGGTTAACTGCCTCGTTCTGGGACAGAACGACATATTTTCACTGTGTCACCTCGGGGGATTCAATCTTTCAACCTTACAGTTAACTAGTCCAACGCTCTAACCACCTGCCTCTAAACCTGCATATTTAGCTAAAATAAATCCAGGTTAGCAGGCAATATTAACCAGGTGAAATTGTGTCACTTCTCTTGCGTTCATTGCACGCAGAGTCAGGGTATATGCAACAGTTTGGGCCGCCTAATTTTCCAGAATTTTCCGTAATTATGACATAACATTGAAGGTTGTGCAGTGTAACAGGAATATTTAGACTAATGGATGCCATCCCATACGGAACGGTTCCGTATTTCACTGAAAGAATAAACGTCTTGTTTTCGAGATGATAGTTTCCGGATTCGATCATATTAATGACCTACGGCTCGTATTTCTGTGTTTTATTATGTTATAATTAAGTCTATGATTTGATAGAGCAGTTTGACTGAGCGGTGGTAGGCACCAGCAGGCTCGTAAGCATTCATTCAAACACTTTTGTGCGTTTTGCCAGCAGCTCTTCGTTGTGCGTCAAGCATTGCGCTGTTTATGACTTCAAGCCTATCAACTCCCGAGATTAGGCTGGTGTAACTGCTATGAAATGGCTAGCTAGTTAGCGGGGTGCGCGCTAATAGCGTTTCAAACGTCACTCGCTCTGAGACTTGGAGTAGTTGTTCCCCTTGCTCTACATGGGTAACGCTGCTTCGAGGGTGGCTGTTGTCATTGTGTTCCTGGTTTGAGCCCAAGGAGGAGCGAGGAGAGGGACAGAAGCTATACTGTTCCACTGGCAATACTAAAGTGCCTATAAGAACATCCAATAGTCAAAGGTCAATGAAATACAAATGGTATAGAGAGAAATAGTCCTATAATTCCTATAATAACTACAACTTAAAACTTCTTACCTGGGAATATTGAAGACTCATGTTAAAAGGAACCACCAGCTTTCATGTTCTGAGCAAGGAAGTTAAACGTTAGCTTTCTTACATGGCACATATTGCACTTTCTTCTCCAACACTTTATTTTTGCATTATTTAAACCAAATTGAACATGTTTAATTTTATTTGAGGCTAAATTGATTTTATTGATTTATTATATTAAGTTAAAATAAGTGTTCATTCAGAATTGTTGTAATTACATTATTACAAATAAATAAATAAATATCAGCCGATTTTAATCGGCATCGGCCTTTTTTGGTCCTCCAATAATCGGTGTCGGCTTTGAAAAATCATAATCGGTCGACCTCTGAGGTCGAAGGTGAACCCTTCGAAAAACTATTTTTGGTTCCAGGTAGAACTCTTTCGGGTTCCATGAAGAACCCTTTCCACAGAGGGTTCTACACGAAACCCAAAAGGGTTCTACCTGGAACTGAAAAAGGTTATTCTATGGGGACAGCGGAAGATCCCATTTATTCAGCACCTACTTCACATGCATGCTGCAAAGCACCAGTTTACACGCCACTACAAATAAAAGCAATCTAGTCCATGTGAGGCGATGCCCAACATGCCTCTGCCAGCTCTCTGTGTAGGCATGGCACTGCTACACTGCAGTGGATTTGTCAACAGCTGGTTGACCAGCAGGCCGTGTTGTTGTGGTGAGACCTGGCCCATCTCCTCCCAGCCGGAAGCCAGGCCATATTGAGATGATGTGATATCTACTGATCCACTTAGGGAGAGAATAAACAGTGTCCTGTGCCAAGGAATCACCCTCTAACTGTGATAACCTAGTCATAAGCTGTGTTATAAGAGCTGGATGCAGGCTGTTGTATTTAACTGATGGATGGAGAAAGAATATAATGGATATTGCAGTCTAAACTAAAGCAGCATCCCTCCTCTGACCCGGCCGATTCGCACGCTCTCTCCCGGCCTGCTGTCAGGTCTTGTTAGCGCTAACATTTCAGAAGGGCAGAGAGTCCTCCTCTCTTTCTTCCTCTCTCTCTGCTTCCTGTCCTGCATTTACATAGCACTCATGAACTGAATGGATAAGGATCAATACATCAGTCGATATGTGTTTCTATGTAGCATGAACACTGCTACTTTGATGACTGGAGGCCGGCGGACATGCATGTCTAAGGCGATGTCGGTCAACTTCAGAGTACCCATATCACTGTACTCACATAGATAGTGGATGGTGTAGCACATGATGTAGTAGCATCATGTTTCTACTGTACATAGTTTCTATCTCGTAACAAGGCAGATGTCCACAAGAAAATGAGAGCAGTTTCAGGTCAATTGTCCATCAATCACAGCGACTGTTATACACAGGAACTGCATCAGTGTCATCATTTTAAGTGTTCTCCTCTCCTAATATAATGTTATGGTTTGAGCGTGACTTAAATGTGATCTAATCACTCACTTTGGGTTCGAATGATCAATCAAGTTGTGCCTTTGTCATTAAATAGATCCTGACAATGTAATCAGAATGTATAAGAGAGGAATTAGATTACACGAGAAATGTCTATTCTGTCGAATGATCAAGGTCTGCTTGTGAAGTAAGATTACTGGTGATAAGAGAATTGTACTTCTCCTCAGATGCAATTTTCACAATGGAGACTGGTGGTTTGCTCTTCTCTCCCCCTGCTTTGTTTAGACTGACTGATTACACAATCACACCCTTCACATGCACATCAGTGTTGGGGAGTCGTAAACTACATGTAGTTCAATTAGTCATTTAACTACAGTTGCTTTTTTTTACAATGTAGCGGTGTAGCGAACTACTGGAACTACACACTGTCTTCTGCAAAAATAAAATATGGGTAGGCAATAATTTCCTTTCCTTTTCGGGTTCAGACCTGAATAATTCTCACTTGAAACATTTATTTTTGTTTTAACAGAAGGTGTGATTTGGCCTGTTAACACACGACCCCAAAGTGATTGGTTCTTGGAATTTGTAGTCTGACATTTCAGATTTACATCAAATTTTTCACAAAGTAGTTTTTACTTTCTTAACTTTCTTTTTTTTTGCTCTCTGCATTGTTGGTCTACAGCTGTTTTACGAAGCATGTGACATACAATTTGATTTATATTTTCTTAAGGGTAGTTTTAGTGTAGCTTAACTTCCTCCAGTGTGAAGTATTTGGTACTGTAGCTTTCCCAACACTGATGCACATTGATTCAGTATTCGGTATTCTACTGTGTAACAGTCAAATTCTGACTTCAAAGCCAAGCATATCACTGGCTACATTTCCAAACCCACACAACACTTAGCAATGTCCAATACATTGGCTTGTTTTGACGTGATATGCTTGTGTTGACTGTTGATATTGGAACACAGCCACCGCTCTATTATTAGGACCAGGCAATGGTACACAATGACGGGTCAAAATGCATTCGGGTCTATTTAAGGTCAGATCGAGTAAGTGAGGCCAAATAGAGAGGAAGTGGAATGAGGTAACCAACTGAATACCACTCTCTCAGAAGATGCTGTTCATCCCTTAGGCCTGACCTGGCTGCCCATTCCACTCAGATCAAATACCTATCAAGATAAAAGTGTAACACTTGATGGTCGGGAGTCCAGCTCTGCAGCTCCGCCTCCTTGTAGCTACATCTCAGACAGTCTGGGCTCAAACGCCTAGGGATCATTCATTAGTGTCTTTATCTGTGGCAGGGTTTCCCAATCTCGGTCCTGGGGCCTCCCAGTGGTGCACGTTTAGATTTGACCCTAGCACATGGCTTTTTCAAATAATCAAAGCTTAATGATGAGTTGATTATTTGAATCAGCTGTGTAGAGCTAGGGCAAAAAACAAAATGTGCACCCATGGGAGGTCCTATGACCAAGTTTGGGAATCCCTGATCTATGGGAAACTCTGCTGAGGTGGAGGTCATTTTGTGTAATCTGCCTGGTACCAGAAACACTATTTAAACTAAAAAAGTATCCTCAACCATACAGTACACTAAACCCCTCTCTCTGCAACTGGACCCTGGACTTCCTGACAGGCAGACTCCAGGTGATGAGGGCAGTCAACAAAACCTCCACCATGCTGACTCTTAATACGGGCCCCCCCAAGGGTGTGTGCTTAAAAATATCTGTTTATTTTGACAGGGAAGACATTTTGAGACCTAGGTATCTTTTTCAAATGTGCCCTGTATAATATAACATTATACACTATATATAAACTCGGCAAAAAAATAAACGTCCTCTCACTGTCAACTGTGTTTATTTTCAGCAAACTTAACATGTGTAAATATTTGTATGAACATAACAAGATTCAACAACTGAGACGTAAACTGAACAAGTTCCACAGACATGTGACTAACAGAAATGGAATAATGTGTCCCTGAACAAAGGGGGGGTCAAAATCAAAACTAACAGTCAGTATCTGGTGTGGCCACCAGCTGCATTAAGTACTGCAGTGCATCTCCTCCTTATGGACTGCACCAGATTTGCCAGTTCTTGCTGTGAGATGTTACCCCACTCTTCCACCAAGGCACCTGCAAGTTTCTGGACATTTCTAGGGGAAATGCCCCTAGTCCTCACCCTCCGATCCAACAGGTCCCAGATGTGCTCAATGGGATTGAGATGCACAGTATTGAGATAGCCTGCAATGACAACAAGCTTAGTCCGATGATGCTGTGACACACCACTCCAGAGCGGGATCAATTTAACGCTCATTCCTTCAACGATAAAGGCGATTCTGACCATCACCCTGGTGAGACAAAACCGCGACTCGTCAGTGAAGAGCACTTTTTGCCAGTCCTGTCTGGTCCAGCAACGGTGGGTTCAGCGCTGTCTTAGGCGTCTCACAGTACGGACATTGCAATTTATTGTCCTGCAGTCCTCATGCCTCCTTGCATCATGCCTAAGGCACGTTCACGCAGATGAGCAGGGACCCTGGGCATCTTTCTTTTGGTGTTTTTCAGAGTCCGTAGAAAGGCTTCTTTAGTGTCCTAAGTTTTCATAACTGTGACCATCTGTAAGCTGTTAGTGTCTTAACGACCGTTCTACAGGTGCATGTTCATTAATTGTTTATGGTTTATTGAACAAGCATGGGAAACCGTGTTTAAACCCTTTACAATTAAGATCTGTGAAGTTATTGGGGTTTTTACGAATGATCTTTGAAAGACAGTCCTGAAAAAGGGATGTTTCTTTTTTTGCTGAGTTTACACACACACACACACACACTACAATACAAAAACAGCCATGGGAAGTACAAACAAAACCATCACAAATCAACTAGAAACACTGTTACATTCCTCCACAAATACGTCCCCAATTAATGCTTTAAATTGCCTGAACGGTACCAGAACATCAAGATGAAATGTACTTTGAATTTTGTTTACAAAAATACAGTGCATTAGAACTAAAAGCAGCTTTACCTAGCTCAGTGGAGACCCTATGAACCTCGTTAACCAATCCTGTGAACGGGTCAGGCAACTCTGGTGTATCTACTCGACAGCAAAGTTAGCTAAGACGGAAGTTTATGAAGTAGGGCCTTGTAAACAAAAAGGAGTAATGTGGTGATCTGCGGGTCTTTAGCAAAGTCCAGTCAACATTTTGATACAGGATGCAGTGGTGAGTCTCAACTGTTACGTGTAATAAAGGCACTATGGTAGATGGCATCTAATGGTTTAAAAGTAGTAGCAGCTGCACTTTGAGAAATAATTTCACCATAATCAAGAACAGATAAGGTTGATTGAATAATCTTTTTACTACTGCTTAGAGAGAGCTCAATATGTTTGTGTAGAAAAAGCCACATTTAAATCTTAGCTTCTTAACCAGTCATTTGTTTTTAAAATGTCATATCCATATCCATACAGATGCCTAAGTGTATATATTTGCAGGAACATGTTAGATTGGAGAAGCATCTGATGAGTCAACAGTGCCTTCGTAGAGTATTCAGACCCCTTGACTTTTTCCACACTTTGTTACGTTACAGCCTTATTTAAAAACATATTAAATAGTTTTTCACCCCCCCATCAATCTACACACAATACCCCATATTGAGAAATCAAAAACAGGTTTGTAGAAATGTTCATTTATAAACTGAAATAGCACATTTACATAAGTATTCAGACCCTTTATTCAGTACTTTGTTGAAGCACCTTTTGGCAGTGATTACAGCAGCGAGTCTTTGATTGGGGTGTTTCTCCCAATCAAATCAAGTTTTATTTGCCACGTGTTTAGCAGATGTTATTGCGGGTGTAGTGAAATGCTTGCGTTTCCAGCTCCAACCGTGCAGTAATATTACTTGTTAGATATCTAACAATACGATCTAGAAGAAAAAGAAACGCACACCTATTAAGACGAGGTGCTGGCTAGCGGAGTAGAAACTTGAAAATAAAAGGAGCTCAGATGCAAAATGTAATTACCAACGTTTCGACAGCCAAGCTGTCTTCATCAGGGTATAATCACAAACACTGCGGGATGACTCGTTTATATAGTGTCAAAAGACACAGGTGTCTGTAATCATGGCCAAGAGTGGCCTAATATCAATGGTTAATTATTAAATATTAAAATGTCATACAAACAAATGGATAGCATACAATCATAGATTAATTTGACTACACAAGCTTACAAACAATTAATGGCAAAGTCACAATCACAAGAAGGGCTTCAGATCAAAGTCTACGTTGAGACCGAAGGGAGCAAGGGTCTTTAAATTAAAGATCCAGGCAGCCTCTCGTTTTAACAATAAATTATCAAGGTCACCCCCTCTCCTAGGGAGGGTGACATGTTCGATGCCAATATAACGCAGAGATTAAATCGAGTGGCCTGCCTCCAAGAAGTGGGCCGCAACTGGATAAGTAAAGTTTGTACACCTAATGGTGCTACGATGCTCTGAGATATGTACTTTTAATTTGCGCTTTGTTTTACCTACATCATTTTTACCACAAGGACAAGTTATAAGATAAATAACTGCCTTAGTGGAGCACGTAATAACACCTTTTATTGGGATCGATTTCCCTGTCCCCATCTTTAATTTAAAGACCCTTGCGCCCTTCACCACCTGGGGGCGGCCTGTCAGGAAGTCCAGGACCCAGTTGCACAGGACGGGGTTCAGACCCAGGGCCTCAAGCTTAATGATGAGCTTGGAGGGTACTATGGTGTTGAATGCTGAGCTCGTCAATGAAAAGCATTCTAACATAGGATATTCCTCTTGTCCAGATGGGATAGGGCAGTGTGCAGTGCGATTGCATAGTCCATTGGGGTGGTAACGTTTAAGCAGACCGGGATCCAATTAGTCGGCCCCTGTGGAATTCTTGTTGTCTATTGCTGAAGCAAAGCACCCAGAACTTATTTTCTGTAAGTAGCCTAAAAGAAAAGTTTTGACTAATTTATCTTCTCATTCACTAGGTTTCCCCTATCAGTTCTTTCAAATTGAGAGCCTGCTGAAATAAAATGTTCTTTAAAAGCATCAATGATGGTATTTTTCCTGTAATGAGGCCAGTGTCTGAATTAATTTGTTGTGGCAAAGAGGTGGAAGTAGAACCCTTTTTTTGTGATTTGACAGTTTTCCAGAATATAGCCAGGTTCCCATTACAATCTGAAAGAATGGTTACATAATAATCAGATGTAGCCTTTCTGATTTGTCTTCCACAATGATTCCTCAGTTGCTTAAAAGCTTGCGAGTCCGGGCCTAACCCTGTGTTCCTGGCCTTGACCCAAGCATCATCTCTTTTATGAAAGACTTCTGATAATGCCGGAGTGTACCAGGCATTCGATCTACCTTTCAACCTTTCATTTTTTTGTACGGAGCATGATTATCCACAATATTATTGAAGACATCTTAATAACAACGTATTTTATTTTTTGCTCAATCTGAGAAGGGAGGCCCACCCATGTGTACACCAGAAAGACACATCAATCTCAGATAAAGCAGCTGAGTAAGCGAAACAGTGCCCCCTCTGTCTCGATATGTGGTGATCATGTATCTGATGCTGTCTGGACAAATAGAGGATGGAATGTCATACTATTTCTGGCCAGACCGCATCAGATACATGGTCTACACATACTGAGACAGAGGGGCACTGTTTCGCTCACTGTGCTGTTCTCTCCCGTAAGAGTTTCAGCAGAGAGGAAGAGGCAAAGCAAGAGGGCTCACTCTCACCAAAATCTGTCCAGAATAAGCCTAATGTGTTTCTATGGGCATACTATGCAGACCTAAGCTTGTTGCCTGCCTTCGCGCCTTTAGAACAATGCCTCCCATTGTTAGGGTGGAGACATGAGCGTCTTGTCATTACATACCCTACATATCTCTGGTTTTAGCCACTTGTGATTTGGAAAGGAAAGTTTGGGTGCTGGCTGCCCCTAAAGTAAATGTATGTTTTGCCAAAATGATATAATTCCTCATGTCCAAATAAAGCCAGTGAAAATACTTCACCAGAGCATGACTTAGTCACAGAGGATCATTAGCTTCTGTAAACATAAACAATAGCTGTAGATTATTTCAAAGCACGAGTGCTTAGGCATTGGAAAGCCCGCAATTTGAGCAGCGTGCGTGGCAGTAGGCCTAGCAGATTGAGTTGCGGCTGTCAGTGAAAAGTACCTTAAACAGCGGTCACCAACCTTTTCTGAGTTCAGATCACTTTGGAGTCAAAATGCAAGCTGAGATGTACTGCTCAGATTTTTTTTGAAGCCATATTTAAACGTAAGCCTGTGCAACATTCACCAACTAAAAACAGTTCTGTAGCAATGAGGTTTGTGCAGTTGGCTATAGGCCAATACATTATCACTGCATATTGGCTATGCTTGAATTGCCCTGCAGACATTGTTCTTCTCAGACCATTTAGAAAATATATTTAAACATTTTAGGTATATGATTACACTGGTATAGCACATTTGTTGTATTACTTGTGAGGCACAGCTGAGTGAACATGCGGTTGAAGTCGGAAGTTTACATACACCATCACCAAATACATTTTAAATTCAGTTTTTCACAATTCCTAACATTTAATCCTAGTAAAGATTACCTGTCTTAGGTTAGTTAGGATCACCACTTTATTTTAAGAATGTGAAATGTCTAGTAGAGTGATTTATTTTAGCTTTTATTTCTTTCATCATATTCCCAGTGGGTCAGAAGTGTATATGCACTCAATTAGTATTTGGGAGCATTGCCTTTAAATTGTTTAACTTGGGTCAAACATTTCAGGTAGCCTTCCACAAGTTTCCCACAATAAGTTGGGTGAAATTTGGCCCATTCCTCCTGACAGAGCTGGTGTAACTGAGTCACGTTTGTAGGCCTCCTTGCTCGCACACACTTTTTCAGTTCTGCCCACAAATGTTCTATAGGAATGAGGTCAGGGCTTTGTGATGGCCACTCCAATACCTTGACTTTGTAGTTTTCAAGCCATTTTCCACAGCTTTGGAAGTATGCTTTGGGTCATTGTCCATTTGGAAGACCCATTTGCAACCAAGCTTGAACTTCCTGATGTCTTGAGATGTTGCGTAAATATATCCACATCATTTTCCTGACTCATGATCCCATCTATTTTGTGAAGTGCATCAGTCCCTCCTGCAGCAAAGCACCCCCAGAATATGATGCTGCCACCCCCGTGCTTCACAGTGGGGATAGGGTTCTTCAGCTTACAAGCCTCCCCCTTTTTCCTCAAAACATAACAATGGCCAAACATTTCTATTTTTGTTTCATCAGACCAAAGGACATTTCTCCAAAAAGTACGATCTTTGTCCCCATGTGCAGTTGCAAACCGTAGTCTAGCATTTTTATGGCGGTTTTGGAGCAGCGGCTTCTTCCTTGCTGAGCGTTCTTTCAGGTTATGTCGATATAGAACTTGTTTTACTGTGGATATAGATACTTTTGTACTTTTTCCCCCAGCATCTTCACAAGGTCTTTTGCTGCTGTTCTTGGATTGATTTGCACAGAAGTACAGTCATCTCTAGGAGACAGACATTGTCTCCTTCCTGAACGGTATGACGGCTGTGTGGTCCATGATGTTTATACTTGAGTGATATTGTTTGTTCAGATGAACGTGGTACCTTCAGGCGTTTGGAAATTGCTCCCAAGGATGAACCAGACTTGTGGAGGTCTACAATTGTTTTTATGAGGTCTTGGCTGATTTTCTTTTGATTTTTCCATGATGTCAAGCAAAGAGGCACTGAGTTTGAAGGTAGTTCTTGAAATACATCCACATGTACACCTCCAATTGACTCAAATTATGTCAATTAGCCTATCAGAATTTTCCAAGCTATTTAAAGGCACAGTCAACTTAGTGTATGTAAACTTCTGACCCACTGGAATTGTGATACAGTGAATTATAAATGAAGTAATATGTCTGTAAAAAAATGTTGGAAAAATTACTTGTCATGCACAAAGTAGATGCACACTAACCGACTTGCCCAAAACTATAGTTTGTTAACAAGACATTTGTGGAGTGGTTGAAAAACGAGTTTTAATCACTCCAACCTAAGTGTATGTTTACTTCCAATTTCAACTCTTGTGTGCATGTTATATATTATAATATTGTACTTTTTTTCTGAACTGATGACCTGCATCTGATGTTTGAGGGGAGGGAGCAGCTGTGAGGCTGCCTCTCACCTGACTCACCATCCCTCCATTCTCCCTCTACTGATGGTGAAATTCAAGTCGCACTGCATTATTTCTGCCTCATGCACCAATTCATTTTTGCTACTCCTATGACCAGAGAAAGTGAAATATTCCTTGATATTAAGAGACACAAGCTGTTAATAATAGCAAAGCAGGCTTATCAGAAGAGTTTGCTATATTCATTCATTATAGCTGCAGTGCTGGTTGTGGCTTGAGTGGAAGTAGGGAAAAGGCACATTTTATGGCTTTTAAGTGTTGAACAAAGTGTTGACAGTGCTGAATGACAACTTACACATGAACTTACTCATAAAAACAGCAGCTCTTTGCTGTATTCATTGAGTCTAGTCGTGGTTTTGAAATATCACAGTATCAACTTTGCTGTGCGTTCAAAGCTTATTTTTACAGTCCATGGCTCGAGGAAACTGCAGACATGGTGATCTGAGCTATCTGATTGGCCAGCGGTAGGCCTATAGTTGCAGTTGATTTGCTCTCTGGGCCTGCCGGGTAGGTGAAGTTTTACGTTCACACATGAAATCATTCAAAATGGGAACACGATGCTTTCCCGGCACTAGGGCTACTGAATCAAGTGCACCTACCGTCAACAACATGAAATGAAGAAAAAAAAAGAATATATAGGAATGCAAGGCTTTATTGTTGGGGTTTTACAGAAATGTTTGGTGATCGACTAGGAATGCCTTGGAGAACGACCAGTCGACCTTGATGGACTGGTTGGTGACCACTGATACCACTGTGACCACTGAAATAGTTTTGAAGATAATGTGTCTTGAAGTGTAATTGAAAATGTTGAGGCAAGAAGGGGAGAGGTGTATGGCCAAGACATACATCTCTCTCCAGAAATCAGGTGCTCAGCTCTCCAGAATGCGCACAGCTTCCTCCATCCCTCCAATTCTTTCTCATTTATTGTTGCATTGTATGAGTTGTTTGTTTACATAAAGTATCCACTGGTTCAGATTTACCTGCTGCCCTTACTTTACGAGAGAAATGAATGTGTGTCTGCTTCCCATTGGCCTCTCTCTCCCACAGGGTGATCAACGCGGGGAAGAGCCATCTGAACGAAGACCAGGCGTGCTGTGAGGTGGTGGTGGTGAGGAGTAGACCCAGTGCCGGGGGCAACTCCACCTCCAACAGGCCCCCTACCACCCGGAGGAGGTCCTCTCTGCCCAATGGAGAGGGGCTGGCGCTCAGGGAAAACACTGTGAGTAGCCCCCCCTTTCCAGATGTAGTCTAATACCCTGGGGCCTTCCCCCTCATTCTATCACATCAGGACCTGTAGACTCTTCTATTCCCCGGCCTCACATCATCCATAGTCTCTTATCCAGCCTGACATATAAGCCTGGTAAGCAAGGCGAAATGAGGCTACAGTCTACTGCCTTCCAGCTACAGCAGTGGTCGCTAAGCCTGGTTCTAGAGCGAGCTGCAGGGTGTGGTGTGCAGGGTTGTGATATTCCAGTACTAACACACAGGATGTGAAGACTGATATTCCAGCCCAGCACTAACACACTTGACCATGTCAACTAATCTGCAAAATGATGGTTAGCTGAAAGGGGAGTGTAAGTGATGGATGGGGACAAAAGACTGCAGACAAGTAGATGTGTTCCTGTAGATGACCAGGGTTGTTTCCAGAGCTGCAGACTAGTAGCTGTGTTCCTGTAGATGACCAGGGTTGGTTACAGAGCTGCAGACTAGTAGCTGTGTTCCTGTAGATGACCAGGGTTGGTTCAGAGCTGCAGACTAGTAGCTGTGTTCCTGTAGATGACCAGGGTTGGTTACAGACCTGCAGTCTAGTAGCTGTGGTCCTGTAGATTACCAGGGTTGGTTAGAGCTGCAGACTAGTAGCTGTGTTCCTGTAGATGACCAGGGTTGGTTTCAGAGCTGCAGACTAGTAGCTGTGTTCCTGTAGATTACCAGGGTTGGTTTCAGAGCTGCAGACTAGTAGCTGTGTTCCTGTAGATGACCAGGGTTGGTTTCAGAGCTGCAGACTAGTAGCTGTGTTCCTGTAGATGACCAGGGTTGGTTCAGAGCTGCAGACTAGTAGCTGTGTTCCTGTAGATGACCAGGGTTGGTTACAGAGCTGCAGACTAGTAGCTGTGTTCCTGTAGATGACCAGGGTTGGTTACAGAGCTGCAGACTAGTAGCTGTGTTCCTGTAGATGACCAGGGTTGGTTTCAGAGCTGCAGACTAGTAGCTGTGTTCCTGTAGATGACCAGGGTTGGTTACAGACCTGCAGTCTAGTAGCTGTGGTCCTGTAGATTACCAGGGTTGGTTAGAGCTGCAGACTAGTAGCTGTGTTCCTGTAGATGACCAGGGTTGGTTACAGAGCTGCAGACTAGTAGCTGTGTTCCTGTAGATGACCAGGGTTGGTTACAGAGCTGCAGACTAGTAGCTGTGTTCCTGTAGATGACCAGGGTTGGTTACAGAGCTGCAGACTAGTAGCTGTGTTCCTGTAGATGACCAGGGTTGGTTACAGAGCTGCAGACTAGTAGCTGTGTTCCTGTAGATGACCAGGGTTGGTTACAGAGCTGCAGACTAGTAGCTGTGTTCCTGTAGATGACCAGGGTTGGTTACAGAGCTGCAGACTAGTAGCTGTGTTCCTGTAGATGACCAGGGTTGGTTACAGAGCTGCAGACTAGTAGCTGTGTTCCTGTAGATGACCAGGGTTGTTTCAGAGCTGCAGACTAGTAGCTGTGTTCCTGTAGATGACCAGGGTTGGTTACAGAGCTGCAGACTAGTAGCTGTGTTCCTGTAGATGACCAGGGTTGGTTACAGAGCTGCAGACTAGTAGCTGTGTTCCTGTAGATGACCAGGGTTGGTTACAGAGCTGCAGACTAGTAGCTGTGTTCCTGTAGATGACCAGGGTTGGTTACAGAGCTGCAGACTAGTAGATGTGTTCCTGTAGATGACCAGGGTTGGTTACAGAGCTGCAGACTAGTAGCTGTGTTCCTGTAGAGGACCAGGGTTGGTTACAGAGCTGCAGACTAGTAGCTGTGTTCCTGTAGATGACCAGGGTTGGTTACAGAGCTGCAGACTAGTAGCTGTGTTCCTGTAGATGACCAGGGTTGGTTACAGAGCTGCAGACTAGTAGCTGTGTTCCTGTAGATGACCAGGGTTGGTTACAGAGCTGCAGACTAGTAGCTGTGTTCCTGTAGATGACCAGGGTTGTTTCCAGAGCTGCAGACTAGTAGCTGTGTTCCTGTAGATGACCAGGGTTGGTTACAGAGCTGCAGACTAGTAGCTGTGTTCCTGTAGAGGACCAGGACCAGGGTTGGTTCCAGAGCTGCAGACTAGTAGCTGTGTTCCTGTAGAGGACCAGGGTTGGTTACAGAGCTGCAGACTAGTAGCTGTGTTCCTGTAGTGGACCAGGGTTGGTTACAGAGCTGCAGACTAGTAGCTGTGTTCCTGTAGATGACCAGGGTTGGTTACAGAGCTGCAGACTAGTAGCTGTGTTCCTGTAGATGGCCAAGGTTGGTTACAGAGCTGCAGACTAGTAGATGTGTTCCTGTAGATGACCAGGGTTGTTTCCAGAGCTGCAGACTAGTAGCTGTGTTCCTGTAGATGACCAGGGTTGGTTACAGAGCTGCAGACTAGTAGCTGTGTTCCTGTATAGGACCAGGACCAGGGTTGGTTCCAGAGCTGCAGACTAGTAGCTGTGTTCCTGTAGATGACCAGGACCAGGGTTGGTTACAGAGCTGCAGACTAGTAGCTGTGTTCCTGTAAATGACCAGGACCAGGGTTGTTCCAGAGCTGTAGTATCTACCCCTTCTGCTGTATGTCTAGCCTCCTGTCCCTCTCAACCCACCCTACTCAGGCCCACTCAAAGCCTACACCAATATACACATACACAAGTGCCCCATTTAATCACTTCATCAGACAGTGAAATAATACCAGTGTAGAGTCAAGCATGATGTACTGTTTTTGGCATGCTCTGTTGTACACTGCAGACTGTTTGCAAACAATAGTTTTGCAGCTACAGTGGGATATGAAAGTGATTTAGGTACATGAAGTCTCGTGATGTATTTTTATGCATGTGGTTTGTATTGCGTTTGTTTTGGAATATATGGAATATATGTATATTTGATAGTCTCTGAGATGTACACAAGCTTCCTATGTGTGTGCTACAGTTTTCAGGTCTACCACAGAAAAAAATATATGTTTGTGTTTGGGGAATATCTGTTTCCTTCTGAAATACTGTGTATGTCCAGGACGTGGAGCCCGGACTGACCTTCCACTACTGGGGTCTGTTTGACGGCCACGCGGGCTCAGGGGCAGCGGTGGTGGCATCTAAGCTGCTCCAACACCACATCATAGAACACCTCCAGGAGGTCCTGGATGTCCTAAGGAACCCGGCCCAGCTGGCCCCCATCATCCAGGGGGAAGAGCCCACCAACTACCACCTCACCCCCACCACCCACCGGGGCATCACCAGGGCCGCCTCCCTGCGGGGGGCTGCAGGGGCCCCCGGCTCCCCCAGCCACCCCCCGCCCACCAGGTTCTTCACGGAGAAGAAGATTCATCACGAGAGCATGGTGATGGGAGCCATTGAGAACGCCTTTAAAGAGATGGTGAGTTCAGGGCTATGTTCAGTAGGCGAACATTGTAGATGGAAGTGTAATGAAAACAGTGGATGCGCTTCCTTGTTTTACATGTCAGAGACCGGCATATTTGTTCTACATCTATTTCTATCTGAACGACTATGTTGTGGCCTGTTGAACTCCGGTCTGAAGGAACGCATTTTCAATTGTGCTGAGTGACGTTCTGGGATTAAGGGACTCTACATATATTAACCATGCATTAACTTCTTGCATCGAGCCATCCGGGATAATGACTACAGCCTCAAGTCCATTACCATAACACAACGTTAACTATTCATGACAAAAAATCTTTTTTAATCAAAAAATGAAATAAATTATATTTTTTTTTTTTTTTTTTTTTTTCACCTTTATTTAACCAGGTAGGCTAGTTGAGAACAGGTTCTCATTTGCAACTGCGACCTGGCCAAGATAAAGCATAGCAGTGTGAACAGATAAAACAGTTACACATGGAGTAAACAATTAACAAGTCAGTAACACAGAGAAAAAGGGGAGTCTATATACAATGTGTGCAAAAGGCATGAGGAGGTAGGCGAATAATTACAATATTGCAGATTAACACTGGAGTGATAAATGATCAGATGATCATGTACAGGTAGAGATATTGGTGTGCAAAAGAGCAGAAAAGTAAATAAATAAAAACTGTGGATGAGGTAGGTGAAAATGGGTGTGCTATTTACCAATAGATTATGTACAGCTGCAGCGATCGGTTAGCTGCTCAGCTAGCTGATGTTTGAAGTTGGTGAGGAGATAAAAGTCTCCAACTTCAGCGATTTTTGCAATTTGTTCCAGTCACAGGCAGCAGAGTACTGGAATGAAAGGCGGCCGAATGAGGTGTTGGCTTTAGGGATGATCAATGAGATACACCTGCTGGAGCGCGTGCTACGGATGGGTGTTGCCATCGTGACCAGTGAGCTGAGATAAGGCGGAGCTTTGCCTAGCATGGCCTTGTAGATGACCTGGAGCCAGTGGGTCTGGCTACGGATGGGTGTTGCCACGAATATGTAGCGAGGGCCAGCCGACTAGAGCATACAAGTCGCAGTGGTGGGTAGTATAAGGTGCTTTAGTGACAAAACGGATGGCACTGTGATAAACTGCATCCAGTTTGCTGAGAAGAGTGTTTGAAGCAATTTTGTAGATGACGTCGCCGAAGTCGAGGATCGGTAGGATAGTCAGTTTTACTAGGGTAAGCTTGGCAGCGTGAGTGAAGGAGGCTTTGTTGCGGAATAGAAAGCCGATTCTTGATTTGATTTTCGATTGGAGATGTTTGATATGGGTCTGGAAGGAGAGTTTGCAGTCTAGCCAGACACCTAGGTACTTATAGGTGTCCACATATTCAAGGTCGGAACCATCCAGTGTGGTGATGCTAGTCGGGCATGCGGGTGCAGGCAGCGATCGGTTGAAAAGCATGCATTTGGTTTTACTAGCGTTTAAGAGCCGTTGGAGGCCACGGAAGGAGTGTTGTATGGCATTGAAGCTCGATTGGAGGTTAGATAGCACAGTGTCCAATGACGGGCCGAAAGTGTATACAATGGTGTCGTCTGCGTAGAGGTGGATCAGGGAATCGCCCGCAGCAAGAGCAACATCATTGATATATACAGAGAAAAGAGTCGGCCCGAGAATTGGACCGGACAACATGCCCTCCGATTTGACACACTGAACTCTGTCTGCAAAGTAATTGGTGAACCAGGCAAGGCAGTCATCCGAAAAACCGAGGCTACTGAGTCTGCCGATAAGAATATGGTGATTGACAGAGTCGAAAGCCTTGGCAAGGTCGATGAAGACGGCTGCACAGTACTGTCTTTTATCGATGGCGGTTATGATGTCGTTTAGTACCTTGAGTGTGGCTGAGGTGCACCCGTGACCGGCTCGGAACCCAGATTGCATAGCGGAGAAGGTACGGTGGGATTCGAGATGGTCAGTGACCTGTTTGTTGACTTGGCTTTCGAAGACCTTAGATAGGCAGGGCAGGATGGATATAGGTCTGTAACAGTTTGGGTCCAGGGTTTCTCCCCCTTTGAAGAGGGGGATGACTGCGGCAGCTTTCCAATCCTTGGGGATCTCAGACTATATGAAAGAGGTTGAACAGGCTTGTAATAGGGGTTGCGACAATGGCGGCGGATAGTTTCAGAAATAGAGGGTCCAGATTGTCAAGCCCATCTGATTTATACGGGTCCAGGTTTTGCAGCTCTTTCAGAACATCTGCTATCTGGATTTGGGTGAAGGAGAACCTGGAGAGGCTTGGGCGAGGAGCTGCGGGGGGGCCGGAGCTGTTGGCCGAGGTAGGAGTAGCCAGGCGGAAGGCATGGCCAGCCGTTGAGAAATGCTTGTTGAAGTTTTCGATAATCATGGATTTGTCGGTGGTGACCGTGTTCCCTAGCCTCAGTGCAGTGGGCAGCTGGGAGGAGGTGCTCTTGTTCTCCATGGACTTCACAGTGTCCCAGAACTTTTTGGAGTTGGAGCTACAGGATGCAAACTTCTGCCTGAAGAAGCTGGCCTTATCTTTCCTGACTGACTGCGTGTATTGGTTCCTGACTTCCCTGAACAGTTGCATATCGCGGGGACTGTTCGATGCTATTGCAGTCCGACACAGGATGTTTTTGTGCTGGTCGAGGGCAGTCAGGTCTGGAGTGAACCAAGGGCTGTATCTGTTCTTAGTTCTGCATTTTTTGAACGGATCATGCTTATCTAAAATGGTGAGGAAGTTACTCTTAAAGAATGACCAGGCATCCTCAACTGACGGGATGAGGTCAATGTCCTTCCAGGATACCCGGGCCAGGTCGATTAGAAAGGCCTGCTCACAGAAGTGTTTTAGGGAGCGTTTGACAGTGATGAGGGGTGGTCGTTTGACTGCGGCACCGTAGCGGATACAGGCAATGAGGCAGTGGTCGCTGAGATCCTGGTTGAAGACAGAGGAGGTGTATTTGGAGGGCCAGTTGGTCAGGATGACGTCTATGAGGGTGCCCTTGCTTACAGAGTTAGGGTTGTACCTGGTGGGTTCCTTGATGATTTGTGTGAGATTGAGGGCATCTAGCTTAGATTGTAGGACTGCCGGGGTGTTAAGCATATCCCAGTTTAGGTCACCTAACATAACAAACTCTGAAGCTAGATGGGGGGGCAATCAATTCACAAATGGTGTCCAGGGCACAGCTGGGAGCTGAGGGGGGTCGGTAGCAGGCGGCAACAGTGAGAGACTTATTTCTGGAGAGAGTAATTTTCAGAATTAGTAGTTTGAACTGTTTGGGTATGGACCTGGAAAGTATGACATTACTTTGCAGGCTATCTCTGCAGTAGACTGCAACTCCTCCCCCTTTAGCAGTTCTATCTTGACGGAAGATGTTATAGTTGGGTATGGAAATCTCTGAATTTTGGTGGCCTTCCTGAGCCAGGATTCAGACACGGCAAGGACATCAGGGTTAGCAGAGTGTGCAAAAGCAGTGAGTAAAACAAACTTAGGGAGGAGGCTTCTGATGTTGACATGCATGAAACCAAGGCTTTTTCGATCACAGAAGTCAACAAATGAGAGTGCCTGGGGACATGCAGGGCCTGGGTTTACCTCCACATCACCCGCGGAACAGAGAAGGAGTAGTATGAGGGTGCGGCTAAGGGCTATCAAAACTGGTCACCTAGAGCGTTGGGGACAGAGAATAAGAGGAGCAGGTTTCTGGGCATGGTGGAATATATTCAGGGCATAATGCGCAGACAGGGGTATGGTGGGGTGCGGGTATGGCGGAGGTAAGCCCAGGCACTGGGTGATGATGAGAGAGGTTTTATCTCTGGACATGCTGGTTGTAATGGGTGAGGTCACCGCATATGTGGGAGGTGGGACAAAGGAGGTATCAAGGGTATGAGGAGTAGGACTAGGGGCTCCATAGTGAACTAAAACAATGATAACTAACCTGAGCAACAGTATACAAGGCATATTGACATTTGAGAGAGACATACAGCGAGGCATACAGTAATCACAGGTGTTGAATTGGGAAAGCTAGCTAAAACAGTGGGTGAGACAACAGCTAATCAGCTAGCATAACAACAGCAGGTAAAATGGCATTGACGAGGCAACGTGGCCGACAGATAAAACAAACAAGCAGAATGGAGTACCGTGATTAATGGACAGTCCAGCTTGCATCAGCTATGTAGCCAAGTGATCAGAGTCCAGGGGGCAGCGGTGGATGGGGCAGGGGGGCTGGACTGGCGAGTGTTATCCAGGTTAAAAAAATAACAATGACTAAGTAGCTTGTAGCTGTCATCTCAGATTTTCAAAATATGCTTCTCAACCATAGCAAAACAAGCATTTGTGTAACAGTATTAATAGCTAAGCGTAGAATTTAGCGTTAGCATTCAGCAGGCAACATTTTCACAAATAACAGAAAAGCATTCAAATAAAATAATTTACCTTTGAAGAACTTCGGATGATTTCAATGAGGAGACTCTCAGTTAGATAGCAAATGTTCAGTTTTTCCTGAAAGATTATTTGTTTAGGAGAAATCGCTCCTTTTTGTTCATCACGTTTAGCTACGAAAAAAACCTGTATCCAGGAGTGTAAATCTATTCGCAAGCTCATTAGCATTACAACGTTAACTATTCATGAAAATCGCAAATGAAATGAATCTGCTAGCTTTCAAGCTTAGCCTTTGTTAACGACACTGTCATCTCAGATTTTCAAAATATGCTTCTCAACCATAGCAAAACAAGCATTTGTGTAACAGTATTGATAGCTAGCGTAGCATTTAGCATTAGCATTCAGCAGGCAACATTTTCACAAAAACCAGAAAAGCATTCAAATAAAATAATTTACCTTTGAAGAACTTCGGATGTTTTCAATGAGGAGACTCTCAGTTAGATAGCAAATGATTCTTTGTATAGGAGAAATCGCTCCGTTTGGTACATCACGTTTGGCTACCAAAAAAAAACAAATTCAGTCATCAAAACCCCAAACTTTTTTCCAAATTAACTCCATAATATCGACTGAAACATGGCAAACGTTGTTTAGAATCAATCCTCAAGGTGTTTTTCACATATCTCTTCGATGATATATCGTTCGTGGAAGTGTGCTTTCTCCTCTGAATTCCATGGGAAAATGCCTGCAGCTGAACATTACGCACCAATTTAGACAAAGGACACCGGGCGGACACCTGGTAAATGTAGTCTCTTATGGCCAATCTTCCAATGATATGCCTACAAATACGTCACAATGCTGCAGACACCTTGGGGAAACGACAGAAAGGACAGGCTCATTCCTGGCGCATTCACAGCCATATAAGGAGACAATGGAAAACAGAGCCTCAAAAATTCTGCTCATTTCCTGTTTGAAGTTTCATCTTGGTTTCGCCTGTAGCATCAGTTCTGTGGCACTCACAGATCATATCTTTGCAGTTTTGGAAACGTCAGTGTTTTCTTTCCAAAGCTGTCAATTATATGCATAGTCGAGCATCTTTTTGTGACACAATATTGTGCTTAAAACGGGCACGTTTTTTTATCCAATAATGAAGTAGCGCCCCCATAGGTTCAAGAGGTTAATTAGACATTAATTATAGCATAAGGGACACCGCAGCATCAATTAAATACAGCACATTCACTTTAAGAGACATCGCAGCACACTTTAACTATCCATTATCTGTTCATTATCTGCTCAATTGATGGACATTGATCAGCGGCCTCTCGGCAATTACAGTATTTTTTTCTGCCGATTTAAAAAAAGCAGTTGGCATACGGAGATCAACATCGCAACCCACTGGGAATAGGACTAGTAAGCATTGTATGAATGCAGCTTCCTCCTTTCTTTCTAATAATAACTGTCTGGTTAATGCACATACAGACATACTCTGCCTATATGTCTGAAGTAGGTTAATTAAGCAATAAGGCACGAGGGGGTGTGGTACATCCAATCACTGGCCACTTTAATAATATATCACTAGTCACTTTAATGATGTTTACATATTTTGCATTACTCATCTCACATGTATATACTGTATACTATTCTACTGTCTTAGTCTATGCCGCTCTGACATTACTCATCTCACATGTATATACTGTATCCTATACTATTCTACTGTCTTAGTCTATGCCGCTCTGACATTACTCATCTCACATGTATATACTGTATCCTATACTATTCTACTGTCTTAGTCTATGCCGCTCTGACATTACTCATCTCACATGTATATACTGTATCCTATACTATTCTACTGTCTTAGTCTATGCCGCTCTGACATTACTCATCTCACATGTATATACTGTATCCTATACTATTCTACTGTCTTAGTCTATGCCGCTCTGACATTACTCGCCCAATATTTATATGTTTGTCATTCCATTCCTTTACTTTAGATCCTTTACTTCTGTAGCTCAGTTGGTAGAGCATGGCGCTTGTAACGCCAGGGTAGTGGGTTCGATTTACGTAGAATGTATGCACACATGACTGTAAGTCGCTTTGGAAAGCGTCTCTAAATGGCATATATTATTATTATATTATGTATTAGGTATTTGTGAAATTGTTAGAAATCACTTAGATATTACTACACTGTGGGAGCTAGAAACACAAGCATTTCGCTACACCCGCAATAACGTCGGCTAAACGCATGTATGTGACAAATAAAATATTATTTATATGGCCAATATATCATGCATTAGGGCTGTTCTTAAGTACGACACAACACAGAGTTCCTAGATACAGTCCTTAGCCGTGGTATATTGGCTATATACAGTTGAAGTCAGAATTTTACATACACCTTAGCCAAATACATTTAAACTCAGTTTTTCAGAAATCCTGACATTTAATCCTAGTAAAAATTCCCTGTCTTAGGTCATTTAGGATCACCACTTTATTTTAAGAATGTGAAATGTCAGAATAATTGAGAATTATTTCAGCTTTTATTTCTTTCATCACATTCCCAGTGGGTCAGACGTTTACATACACTCAATTAGTATTTGGTAGCATTGCCTTTACATTTTTTAACTTGGGTCAAACATTTCGGGTAGCCTTCCACAAGCTTCCCACAATAAGTTGGGTGAATTTTGGCCCATTCCTCCTGACAGAGCTGGTGTAACTGAGTCAGGTCTGTAGGCCTCCTTGCTCACACACGCTTTTTCAGTTCTGCCCACAAATTGTCTATAGGATTGAGGCCAGGGCTTTGTGATGGCCACTCCAATACCTTGACTTTGTTGTCCTTAAACCATTTTGCCACAACTTTGGAAGTATGCTTGGGGTCATTGTCCATTTGGAAGACCCATTTGCAACCAAGTTTTAACTTCCTGACTGATGTCTTGAGATGTTGTTTCAATATATCCACACAATTTTCCTGACTCATGATGCCATCTATTTTGTGAAGTGCACCAGTCCCTCCTGCAGCACAGCACCCTAACAACATGATGCTGCCACCCCTGTGCTTCACGGGTGGGATGGTGTTCTTCAACTTACAAGCATCCCCCTTTTTCCTCCAAACATAACAATGGTCATTATGGCCAAACATTTCTATTTTTGTTTCATCAGACCAGAGGACATTTCTCCAAAAAGTACGATCATTGTCCCCATGTGCATTTGCAAACCGTAGTCTGGCTTTTTTATGGCGGTTTTGGTGCAGTGGGTTCTTCCTTGCTGAGCGGCCTTTCAGGTTGTCGATATAGGACTCATTTTACTGTGGATATAGATAGTTTTCTACCTGTTTCCTCCAGCATCTTCACATGGTCCTCTGCTGTTGTTCTGGGATTGATTTCCACTTTTCACACAAAAGTATGTTCATCTCTAGGAGACAGAATGAGTCTCCTTCCTGAACGGTATGATGGCTGTGTGGTCCCATGGTGTTTATACTTGCGTACTATTGTTTGTACAGATGAACGTGGTACCTTCAGGCGTTTGTAAATTGCTCCCAAGGATGAACCAGACTTGTGGAGGTCTCCCATTTTCTTTCTGAGGTCTTGGCTGATTTCTTTTGCCATGATGTCAAGCAAAGAGGCGCTGAGTTTGAAGGTAGGCCTTGAAATTAATCGACAGGTACACCTTCAATTGACTCAAATTATGTCAAATTATGTCAATTAGCCTATCAGAAGCTTCTAAAGCCAGGACATAATTTTCTGGAATTTTCTAAGCTGTTTAAAGGCACAGTATGTAATCTTCTGACCCACTGTAATTGTGGTACTGTGAATTATACGTGAAATAATCTGTCTGTAAACAATTGTTGGAAAAATTACTTGTCATGCACAAAGTCCTAACCGACTTGCCAAAACTATAATTTGTCAACAATAAATTTGTTGAGTGGTTGAAACACGAGTTTTAGTGACTCCAACCTAAGTGTATGTAAACTTCTGACTTCAACTGTACCACAACCCCCCTGAGGTGCCTTATTGCTATTTCTAACTTGTTACCAATGTAATTAGAGCAGTAAAAATACATGTTTTGTCATACCCGTGGTATACGGTCTAATATACCAGGGCAAATCAGCATTCAGGGCTCGAACCACCCAGTTTACAATGTTTCTTAACTCCAGGTTTGATTTTTATTTGCTCCATCTTCAGCTGTGTCTGTGTGTTCTTCCGGCAGCTCCTTAGCATTAAGACGAGTGGGTGTCTTAACAGCTGGCTGCCAGTGATAAGGCATGTTAACCCCTCTCTATCTCCCCATCGCTTTAATCCATTATCTGTGACTGTTCCCTTCAAATCAGCAGCATATGGTGCCAGTCAATTCACAGTAGCGCATTTGGTGGACTTTTCCCTTCCAACCCGCAGGCCCTCCAAAAATGTCTGTGCTGCTCAACATCTGGTTGTGGGGCTGTAAGTGGATGTGGACTTAAATTCAGCTCAGTCAGCAGCCTAGTGTTCATACACACTGAGCCAATCAAAAGGGTGGTCATGACAGGATTGGCCAATGAGGGGTCACGAAGGTTGTGGGTTTTTAGCCTCGTTGTCTTAACGTTTTTATTGAGGATTCTTGCTTTTGTCCCTGCTGACTTCAGCTGTTGTTTCCTACATATCTGAGAGAGAGTTCACCTCCTGGTGTCTAGCTAATTGATAATATCTAAGCCTGAAATGCTGATATGAGTGCGAAAATGCATTCTGATCTCACCTGTTCCATATAACTGCTGACATTAACATGCATAACTTCAGACAAACCTGGGTACTGCCGTGGTAGCTGTTTCCTCTACATCACCACTAGATGGCAGTGTGCAGCCATTTATTGAGAGTTAGTGCGATTTTTTTTTTCTTCCCCCCAGCCTATTGTCACTGTCAACCCAATCTATCGAGACTAATAATAATACACCATACCTCATGCACCTGTACACATTTCAGACTGTGTTTATGCTTAACGATTGTGTTAGAATGAAAGTGTGATGTACAAGAATTTAAGATTAAACATCTATATATAAATCCAGAATTTCATCAAATAACAGTACACGGTCATGCCGATACAGGTGAGTGGATGTCACACACATTTTTGGCTTTGATTCCACAGCAGTCTATTATGGAGAATTTTAGATGTTAAACCCGTACCGTGATATTCCACACTATTCAGATACTTGATTTCATAACGTGATAAAGCTGCTCTCTTTTCTTTTCTCCCTCTCTATCGCTCTCATTCTTTATCTCTGTCACTCTCTCTTCACAGGGACAAGGCAACACTTTTCTGTCCCTCTGCTCCCCCATCTCTTCTCGCTTCTTATTTTAATTAACCTAATTCTCAAATTAATGTAAATCTGTCATCATTATTGGGGTGGTGGTGCAAATTAGCCAGTAACTCTGTCTGACTAGTTTACCCCTCTCTTATCTGGGGTAACCACCAACCACCGGCTCGGAGTCTAGTTCTCAGGCTGACATGAATCACCACATTCCTATGGAAACGGGCCGTGTCTGGAGGAGGCTGCCAGAGCCTGATAAACACACAGAGACAAGTAAACATCAAAAAGAAACATGGCTCACGACGGCCTTATCGGCAATCTGTTTACAGAAGGACAGAAATAACAGGGGAAGATCAGATCTTTGGGAAGCCCCAGTCTTCCTCTCTGCTGCTCTGGAAATACATGCATTTAACCCACTAAAGCTATAGTCAATTATGCCTGTAATGGGGTAAAAACCTTAATCCTAACTTGTTGACTGTTTGTATGCTTAATTGTGATTTTTTTTTTATTGTGCCTACCAGATGCCATAAGGGAAGAAAGGTGTAGCTAGTTGTTTATGAGGAAAATATTTATTATTGAAGGCTTCCCTCCCTGCAGCCACAGGCGTTTGACAGGATGAACATGTATGCACCGCTACAGATTCAAAACTCACCCTGGGTGAAGGACACGTTTGTTCACGTCGTTCCCCCTTCGTAACACACACACACACACACACACACGAGCACACACACGAGCACACAGACAAACACACACACATCTCCTGAGAAATGTGTTTCTCCTCCAAGCCGACAGCAGTGGTGGGAAACGGTTGCTGGCGTGTCACTAGGGCCTTGTTACAGGAGAGTTTTTTTACACACACACACACACACACACACACACACATGCACACACATGTCAGTGAAGACACTTGCCAGCTGGTCAGCGCATGCTCTGAGTACACTTCCTGGTAATCCGTCTGGCTGTGCGGCCTTGTAAATGTTAACCTGTTTTAAAGGTCTTACTCTCATCGTCTATGGAGAGTGTGATCATACAGTCGTCCGGAACAGTTGGCGCTCTCATACATGGTTCAGTGTTGCTTGCCTTGAAGCGAGCATAGAAGCCATTTAGCTCGTCTGGTAGGCTCATGTCACTGGGCAGCTCTCGGCTGTGCTTCCCGTTATAATCCTCTGTGATAGTTTGCAAGCCCTGCCACATCCGACGTACATCACTGGGCCCGAATTCCCTGCCATCCAGGACCTCTATACCAGGCGTTGTCAGAGGAAGGCTCAAAAAATGTTTCAAAGACTCCAACCACCCAAGTCATGGACTGTTCTCTCTTCTGCCGTTCATCAAGCGGTACCGGAGCGTCAAGTCTGGGACCGAAAGGCACCTGAACAGCTTCTATCCCCAAGCCATAAAACTGCTGATTAGTTAATCAAATGGCTACCAGACTATTGACATTGACCCTGTTTATATTATTTATTTCATTATTTTGTTTTGCACTGACTCTTGCATTGACTCTATGCACACTCACTAGACTCTACTCATACATACTACACTGACAGTCCAACACACAAAACACACTCTCACACACACACACAGACAGACACACTTTCACATTCTTCACATATGCTGTTGCTACTCTGTTTATTATATATCCTGATTGCCTAGACACTTTTACCCCTACCTGTTAGTGAGCATTTCTCCTTTGCCCAGATAATCCATCCACTTAACAGGTGTGGCATATCAAGAAGCTGAACAGCATGTTTATTACACAGGTGCACCTTGTGCTGGGGGCAAAAGGCCACTCTAAAATGTGCCGTTTTGTCACAACACAATGCCACATATGTCTCAAGTTGTGAGGAAACGTTTATGGCGTCATGTGGGTGAGCAGCTTGCTGATGTCAACGTTATGAACAGAATGCCCTGTGGTGCTGGGGTTATTGTATGGGTAGGCATAAGCTACAGACAACGAACACAGTTGCATTTCATCAATTGGAAATTTGAATGCACAGAAGGTAGTGACAAGTCCATTGTGATCCCATTTACTTTACGGTGTTTGTGACCAACAGATGCATATCTGTATTCCCAGTCATGTGAAATCCATAGATTAGGGCCTAATTCATTTATTTCAAATGGCTGATTTCCTCATGAACTGTAACTCAGTAAAAATATATATATATATATTATTTTTTATTTAGCAAATATTTGTCTTACTTTTTAACTCAGCATTGTTGGGAATGGGTTCGTAAGTAAAGCATTTCACTGTAAAGTCTACACCTGTTGTATTCGGCCCTATACAATTTTATTTGACACAAACCACACGCACACAGTCTTGTAAAAGTAACCGTGTGTGTTTTCCACAGCGGACTACAAGCTAGGGACAGAGTACATGTATTAGCGTGCGTTATTTCTTCACTCTTAACATATCTCTAGAGACTCATGACATTGCTGTAACCCAGGATACACATTTTCACTCATCAATTCCTGGTCTGGACCCGTATTCATACAGCCAGTGTCACAGTAGGATTGTTGACCCTGCGATAGACGAGCTCCCTATCTAGGGGGGTGTACAATATACATCAAGCTGCTTCACGCTACAGAAACATGAGATTGGCTGCTGCCCTATGAGCAGTTTTTCCTCAGACAAGGCTACATACTCTGGTTTGTGCTTCAAACCATTTTAACTTCTCCACGACTCTCTCACTTGTATAGAATAGAAAGGGTTAACTTGTGAAATAGTACATCATTTTGGTGGAGCTATAGGTTGGTTGGTTGATTGGTTACATTTTTTTATGTTAGCTTTTTGAATTCAGTGACAGATTAATTATTCACCTTATTAATGAATTAACATCATGGATTTTTAAAATAATTTTCTCTGTTTTAATTAGTGATAAATTAATCAACCTAATTAAGCTGTGTAATAACGAGTACTCCCTCAAACCTCCCCTCATCTTTAGGTTTTCATTTATTGTTTTTGCTCGTGGACATAATGCTCTTACTGTGAGTCGTCCTTAATGTGTTTGGACCCCAGGAAGAGTTGCTACTGCCTTTGCATCAGCTAATCGGGATCCATTATAAATGCAAATGTTATATATGGTATGTTACTGTAGCAAGGACTTTAATCCACATCAGGTCCTTCTTTCGTGCTACTTTGTAATTGGAAAATATATGTTTAGAGACCAAGCTTGTTTGCTGTGTGTGTACTTATGTGTTTGTTGGGTTGTGTTTTCAGGATGCCCAGATTGAGAGAGACAAGGCTGTGTTTAACATCTCAGGAGGCTGTACTGCTCTGTGTGCACTCTTTTTATTGGGAAAGCTCTATGTTGGAAATGCCGGGGACAGCAGGTGAGACACATGCACACGGGTGGATTTCGATGAGTAAAATATGTCTGGTGAGATCCATCTCTCTCAACTTTTGTGTTCACACGAGCCTTGGATGTGGTGTGGCCAAAGCCACATTCCGGCTTCAGGTTTGAGTTCAGCTATTAGCATACTGTAATAGTATATAGACAAACAAAATAAGGATACCAATTTAAACTATACAGGAGATTCTCATCTAAACCACATTGCACATAGTGTTGCACACTTGATTAATATAATGAGTCACAAATGTGTGGTTATTTTAAAAAGCCTTTAATTTGCAATTTGGCTAACAGAGAAAACATGCTGTCTACTGGTATTAAGGTCATTCTTGCAGAGACATGTGGTGTGGGAGAGCCATTGTACTGTATTTACACACACACACACACAACAGAAATAAACACATGTTGTTTTGTTGCTTTGCCCTTCAGAGCGATCATTATCCAAGGTGGAGAGGTAATCCCCATGTCTACAGAGTTTACACCAGAGTCAGAGAGGCAGCGCCTGCAGTTCCTGGTAAGAGGAAGAATTGAACTACTGTATCACAACACATGACCACAAAGTCACTACATATGTATAAGAACTTGATGTCAAGTGTAAGTGTACTACCTTATGTCTCACTCATCACTCTATTGTTTGAGTCAATGCTCCTCACAAACGGTTTCCTAGATCTAGCTAAATGCCTGAAAGGGACATAAGTCCATGTCCCAGGTCATTTGTTGTGTAGATCCAGTTATTGACCTCGACACTAATGATCATATACAGTATTTTAGACCAAACAAACTATTGTAGTTTTTTTGTTCTTCATCAAATATTTAGCAACCATCATTTTGGGTGGGTTTCAAATAACTTGCATATATTCAAATATTATTATTTGTTTTTCTGAGAAGTATTCAGGATACTTTTAAATGTTAATTGTTTTTCTGAGACCTTTATTTGAATATCAAGGGATGTAATTGCCTTCAGTTGATTCTCTATATTCGACTACATTTTTGAGTACTTTGAATATTGTATTGTTGATATTTGGAAATAAACTACAAAATGCTAATATTCTTTGCTCAGGTCTGCGTAATAGCTCCCACAGTTCCCGGTAAGTGGAGGAACTCGACTACAACCCCCTGAATCACAGCGAACTTTAGCTGTGCTTGACTGGAGCAAATGGAACCAATAGACTAGTTGCAAAAGTGCAAACCCCAGCCATCTAACATCCCAGGCAGAGAAAACGATCAAAGTATTTGATAGATTTCAAATAGTATTTGAACCCAGGTCTGCTCTGTTCTTATTAAGCACAGCTGTCAGTTATCACAACATATGACTCCCTGTACAGACAGTAACTAGGCTTAACTCTCCTGCCTGGTGTCTTGGTTGGTTTAATAGACTGTGATTGAAATGCCCAGTGGATAGGAAGGCAATCTCCTCTCTCTCTCTCTCCTCTCTCTCTTCTCTCTGTAAAGGCCTACATGCAGCCGCACCTGTTAGGAGGCGAGTTTACACATCTGGAGTTCCCGAGACGTGTACAGAGGAAGGAGGTGGGGAAGAGGATGCTTTACCGGGACTTCACTATGTCTGGCTGGTGGGTGTCTATCTGTCTGGTCTGTCTCTACCCAACTGTCTCTCTGTGTCTGTCTTTCTTTCCACCAGTGGTTTGTTTGATTACTAGAACTGAAGTAATATGTGCCTTGGTCCTCTCATTGGAATAAGTTAGACCGATGCTGCATTTAGTAAATCATCCTACCCCACCATTTTACCATAGTCATGAGATCCATAATCATTAGATCATTCAAATTAGGCATCTTTGCATGAATTGTAATTGGAACTTTACAGTTTGCAACTACACAGTACTATTGAAATAATGTCCTTTGTCCGCAATCACTTTGTCTATGTGAAACTCTCATTCTCATCCATGGCACTCAGGAAAGCTGATTGACAGGGAATGCTCTGATAGACCCAGACATTCTGTGTTGTCTGTATGAATGACGGGGAATGCTCTGATAGACCCAGACATTCTGTGTTGTCTGTATGAATGACGGGGAATGCTCTGATAGACCCAGACATTCTGTGTTGTCTGTATGAATGACGAGGAATGCTCTGATAGACCCAGACATTCTGTGTTGTCTGTATGAATGACGGGGAATGCTCTGATAGACCCAGACATTCTGTGTTGTCTGTATGAATGACGGGGAATGCTCTGATAGACCCAGACATTCTGTGTTGTCTGTATGAATGACGGGGAATGCTCTGATAGACCCAGACATTCTGTGTTGTCTGTATGAATGACGGAGAATGCTCTGATAGACCCAGACATTCTGAGTTGTCTGTATGAATGATAGGGACATTTCAGCTCATCAGTGATCTGGACAGAACTAGGGCCCATCACAGCTCCACATAATCTTTGCTACAGAGGCAGACTGAAGGGAGGAGTGAACGAGCAAGAGGTGATTGAGGGGAGGTTTATTAGTGCTGGAGCTTTTCTCAATGCGGTTCTGTCTGTGTGCTTTTTTAAAGATGTGCCGAGGTAGAGCCGTGCTGCTCCTTATTGAATCCAGAACTGAGGATCTGTCTCGCTGACTCAGACATGCCTGTGATGTATTTTTAAACAGATTCCTTTAAAAGTGGTCACTTCTCAGGACTACAACTGGCCTCTAGTGTACCATAACAGACAAAAAGATGTAACTGCATTTTTGTGTGTGTCTGTCTGTGCTCCCTCCCTCCCTCCACCACTCCTCCCTCTCATGCCCAGTTGGCATTGAGCTGGGCTGTGAGTTGATAGTGCAGATGTGGGGGGTTGTTAAGGATGGCATGTGTTTCAGGGCCGTGTTCAGTTGATGGATGTTTAGCAGCACGCATTTTCTACATGTTCGAACACCCCGGCAGCCAACAGTGGAGGGAGACGAGGAGGGAGAGAGAGAGGGAGAGAGAGGGAGCAGGAGATCAAGGGACTCAAGCTGTCTCACTGGACTCCTGTTCTCCGAGACGAGGAGAGAGAGAGAGAGAGAGAGAGAGAGAGAGAGAGAGAGAGAGATCAAAGGGACTCAAGCTGTCTCACTGGACTCCTGTTCTCTGAGACGAGGAGTGAGAGAGAGAGAGATGGAGCAGGAGATCAAGGGACTCAAGCTGTCTCACTGGACTCCTGTTCTCTGAGACGAGGAGAGAGAGAGAGAGAGATGGAGCAGGAGATCAAAGGACTCAAGCTGTCTCACTGGACTCCTGTTCTCCGAGACGACGAGGGGAGGAGGAGAGAGAGGAAGCAGGAGATCAAGGGACTCAAGCTGTCTCACTGGACTCCTGTTCTCCGAGACAAAGGAGAGGAGAGAGGCGTATCCTAGAACGTTCATCATTGTCACACATTTATTTACTGCTCTCTTTTGTCTTTCTCTCTCTTCCTTCTCCCTCTCCACATGCACTCCCCTCTTTCTTGCCTACGATGGCAGTGTGATGTAAATCGTCTATTTTTGGAGAGATACTGTTGGCCCACACCCCCTGTCCACTTTGGCCCCGTTTTAATTCTGAACGCACACTGCATCGAACTTGGGCAAACGGTTGTCTTAAGGTTTGCCTTTACTCTCTAATATCGCAATCTGTCTGACTGCAGACATGACTGACTGCAGCTGACGGCCCCTCAATGTCACCCCACAGTTTATTGATATGTGTGTCTGTGTATGTTTGAGTCGTGGTTTGTATACTGAGCACGTAACGCTAATGTCTCTATCACCCCAGTATACTGAGCAGTGGCCCTGCCCACTCGTAAGAGATGAGATCACTGCTCTCCTGCCCATCTCTCATCACCAGCAGAGTGGAGGATACAGGCTAGCAGTTACTACACCCACCACCTCTCCTCCCTTCTCCTCTGTCACACACTAGAGTGTGGTTGTCTGAAATAGACCACCACACTGTATAAAACCATGGTCTAATGAACAATGAAATCCACACACTGGTACATGCTCCCAAGGGTAGGTTCATTGGACAATGTTTCAACCCCAAGCTGAGTCTTCGTCAGGAAAATGAGCCTGTGAATGTCTGGTGCTGTTTGCAGCGACCATAGTGTTGTCCCTGACAGTCCCAGAGGTATGAGTGGGAGCAGGTATTATAAGGGGATTAATGTGTGTATGTCACGCTGTCACAAATGCTTTATCTCCAGCTTGACAGAGAGAGACCGAGCTCTGAGACTGGGAGCGTCCTGGTAAAACACTAACTTCACTGGGAGTCTGACTCAGTCCCCATAGGGACTAGTCTGAAGATGTCTGCTTGATGTCCTTTGAAATCATAAAGGCTGCTGGGGCTTTTCAGTATAAAGCTTTATGTTTTTGTAGGTGAAATGATGGAATGAAAAGAACCCCACAGAATGAGTCAGAAAGGACCATAGATCATATTTAAGTGCTAGAGTGAAGGACAGTATTTCTGTGCTCAGCCTTACAAGTTTGTATAACACTAGATGGATACTGAAGATAGATGGATACTGTAGATGTGGATGGATGGATACTGTAGATGTGGATGGATGGATACTGTGGATGGATGGATGGATGATTGGATGGATGGATACTGTGGATGGATGGAGGATACTGTGGATGGATGGATACTGTAGATGTGGATGGATGGATACTGTGGATGGATGGATGGATGATTGGATGGATGGATACTGTGGATGGATGGAGGATACTGTGGATGGATGGATACTGTGGATGGATGGATGGAGGATACTGTGGATGGATGGATGATACTGTGGGTGGATGGATGGATGATACTGTGGGTGGATGGATGATACTGTGGATGGATGGATGATACTGTGGATGGATGGAGGATACTATGGATGGATGGATACTGTGGATGGATGGATGGATGGATGGATGATACTGTGGGTGGATGGATGGAGGATACTGTGGATGGATGGATACTGTAGATCAGTGGTTCCCAAACTTTTTATAGTCCCGTACCCCGTACCAAACGTTCAACTTCCAGCTGCGTACCCCCTCTAGCACCAGGGTCAGCTGTACCCCCTCTAGCACCAGGGTCAGCTGTACCCCCTCTAGCACCAGGGTCAGCTGTACCCCCTCTAGCACCAGGGTCAGCTGTACCCCCTCTAGCACCAGGGTCAGCTGTACCCCCTCTAGCACCAGGGTCAGCTGTACCCCCTCTAGCACCAGGGTCAGCTGTACCCCCTCTAGCACCAGGGTCAGCTGTACCCCCTCTAGCACCAGGGTCAGCTGTACCCCCTCTAGCACCAGGGTCAGCTGTACCCCTCTAGCACCAGGGTCAGCACTAGCACCA
Organism: Oncorhynchus keta; assembly: GCF_023373465.1. Classification (NCBI taxonomy): domain Eukaryota; kingdom Metazoa; phylum Chordata; class Actinopteri; order Salmoniformes; family Salmonidae; genus Oncorhynchus; species Oncorhynchus keta. The sequence continues at coordinate 33,274,412 of NC_068446.1, read as the reverse complement.
GGGTCAGCTGTACCCCTCTAGCACCAGGGTCAGCTGTACCCCCTCTAGCACCAGGGTCAGCTGTCACCCCTCTAGCACCAGGGTCAGCTGTCCCCCCTCTAGCACCAGGGTCAGCTGTACCCCCTCTAGCACCAGGGTCAGCTGTACCCCCTCTAGCACCAGGGTCAGCTGTACCCCCTCTAGCACCAGGGTCAGCTGTACCCCCTCTAGCACCAGGGTCAGCTGTACCCCCTCTGGCACCAGGGTCAGCTGTACCCCCTCTGGCACCAGGGTCAGCTGTACCCCCTCTAGCACCAGGGTCAGCTGTACCCCCTCTCGCACCAGGGTCAGCTGTACCCCCTCTCGCACCAGGGTCAGCGCATTCTCAAATGTAGTTTTTTTGCCATCATTGTAATCCTGCCACACACACTATACAATACATTTATTAAACATAAGAATGAGTGTGAGTTTTTGTCACAACCCGGCTCACATGCAGGAGCAGGGCACAAATAATAATATAATAATAATCAATAATTTTACTCTTTATTTAACCATCTTTCATATTAAACCTTATTTGTTCATCGAAAATTGTGAAAAACTCACCACAGGTTAATGAGAAGGGTGTGCTTGAAAGGATGCACATAACTCTGCAATGTTGGGTTGTATTGGAGAGTCTCGGTCTTAAATAATTTTCCACACACAGTCTGTGCCTGTATTTAGTTGTCATGCTTGTGAGGGCCGAGAATCCACTCTCGCATAGTAGTGTCAAAGGGCATCAGTGTCTTAACAGCGTGATTTGCCAAGGCAGGATACTCTGAGCACAGCCCAATCCAGAAATCTGGCAGTGGCTTCTGATTTAAATTCAATTTTCACAGAACCGCTTGTTGCAATTTCGATGAGGCTCTGTTGTTCAGATATCAGTAAGTGGACTGGAGGCAGGGCATGAAAGGGATAACGAATCCAGTTGTTTGTGTCATCCGTTTCAGGGAAGTACCTGCATAATTGAGCATCCAAGTCACTCAGGTACTTCGCTGTATCACGTTTGACATTGTCCGTAAGCTTGTTCATTTGCAAACAAAAAATCATACAATGTTGGAAAGACCTGTGTGTTGTCCTTGTTAATGCAGACAGAGAAGAGCTCCAACTAGTTAAACAGCCTAAATGTTTTACCGCATATTGAATATAGTTGCGGAGAGTCCCTTTAATCCTAGATTCAGATCAGTCCGGTGAGGAAAAAACATCACCCAGATAGGCCAGTCGTGTGAGAAACTCGTTATCATGCAAGCGGTCAGACAAGTGAAATTATGGACAGTAAAAGAGAACTTTAAGCTTGTCTCTTAATTTGTAAAAAGCGTGTCCATACTTTGCACCTTGATAACCAGCACACTTCTGTATGTTGTAAAAGCGTTACATGGTCGCTGCCCATATCATTGCATAGTGCAGAAAATACATGAGTTCAAGGTCCTTGCTTTAACAAAGTTAACCATTTTCACTGTAGTGTCCAAAACGTATTTCAAGCTGTCAGGCATTCCCTTGGCAGCAAGGGCCTCTCGGTGGATTCTGCAATGTACCCAAGTGGCGTCGGGAGCAACTGCTTGCATGCGAGTTACCACTCCACTATGTCTCCCTGTCATGGCTTTTGCGCCATTAGTACAAATACCAACATGAGCAGCTGCTATGGTAGGTTACATACGGACGGTTGGTGGAATTCCTGCGAGAGAGTAACGGTTAATGTGATTGGATGTTAATTATTTGACCAGGTTACCTGTATTTGGCATTGTTGTTATTTCTCTGAACTCTAGATGGTTTAATATTATTTTTTGGCAGTGAAACGAGGCTACTCAGGCGAGGGGGAGTTAAACACTCAAATGTATGGCCCGGCCCCGTTGGAAAATATAAATGGACTGTTTTGAAAATGTGAAGAAAAAAAATGTTAAAAATAAAACATTTTTTAAAATGTGAATCACATTTTTATTTGGCGTACCTCTGACGGCAAGGGGTACACGTACCCCAGTTTGGGAATACCTGCAGATGGATGGATACGGTGGATAGATGAATAGATAAATACTGTAGATGGATGGATAGCATGACCTCAGATCTAGCTCTGCATGCTGCAGAAAGTGCTGAGTGTGTGAGTCCTGCTGGCCCAGGGTGGAAGCATATGGTCTCCGAGTGGAACCAGTAATCTAAAAACCATTCCAGTCCTGTCTAACCCTCCTCTCTACACCAGCACAGCTGAAATGCATCTGACAAGATATGGTAGGATGGCTTTCATTATCAAGCTGGTGTTTATCACATGCAGGACCAGGTGTGAATTTAGAATAGAAAATCCAGAATCCTTTCAGTCGGTATAAATGGTGTGTGATTTGTGACCATGGGGTGGTTACTTTCGATGTGGTCATAACTGCTGCTTAGAAAGGAAGGTGGAACGTTTAACATTGAAAAAGAATGTGCATTAGTACATTGGCTTTCTTAAGGAGCCAGACGTTTTTACATTGAATGTACTATAGATGCCCAGATTCAAATGTAAGACCTTTCCTTAGCACGTGTATAATATTTTCCAGTCTGATCTCTTGTACTGCATCTTCATCGACTTCCAGTCACATGCTGTTGAAAAATGCATGAGTGGGGGTTGTTTAAGCACTGCTTTGAGAATATGGAGGATTATACGGGGGGGGGGGATCAATCAATCACCCCTCTCTACACACACACACACACACATCACACACACACAATCTGAAACAGGAACACCATCTCATACATTCATTGGTATTTCCCACTTTGTCACAAGGGTATACTTTTGCAAAAAAAAATGTGGAGATATGTTTTCTCTCTTTGTATTGTCTGGATGTTTCTCTTTTCTTCCTAACTCTGTCTCCTCAGCCCGTCTCGTCTACAGGCCCTGAGGGAGGTGGTGTATCTCCCGGGCACACTGCGTACGAACCACTGCCTGCCTGGCTGCCATAAAACAAAAACCCATTAAAGTCTCTTCTCTCTGGTGTGCAGGGCATATAAAACCATTGAGGACGACGACCTGAAGTTTCCCCTAATCTACGGCGAAGGGAAGAAGGTAAAGACTGCTCTCGCCGAACCGCCTGCCTCTCTCCCTGCTCCCTGCCTGCTGATAGGGTTACTCCCACAGCCTTGTGTTGCTAAGCTGTAATCAAAGCTCCACCAGGGCACCATTAGTCAACCCAGTGTCACACTGGAGGAAGGAGCAGTTTCAGCCTGCAGGAAGGCTCACTATGGTGGCGTTACAGACCATCTTTATAACAGTCACACTGCACACACGATAAGATTGCTAGCCTATATCTTGTTAATGTGGTTCCTGAGATGCCAAGCCAAAGTCTGGTTATCACAGTTTGCTACTATGCCCATCATCTGACATGTAGGCAGTAGAGGGCTGTGTCGTTAGTTGAGGACCAAGAAGATATCCCCCCAAGTGCAGTCTGTTACCACACTAACCCTCCGATCACAGTCGGCTGTTCCCACGACATCAAGTGCCAGCCGAGGCCTGTCCCCCCTTTACAGTGGGGGAGAGAGAGATTGGTAGATAGGGCAATGGAGTGTAGGGAGAGAGGGCAAGAGATGGGTAGATATGGTGATAGAAGGGAGGGAGAGATGGGTAGATATGGCGATAGAAGGGAGCGCATGGGGATGTGCTGGAGAGGAACGCCAGAGCACTTCAAAGCCTGGCACAGCATGTTGGGTCTGTACATGCGCTCAACAATTAATCCCAGGATGTTTCACCTTCCGCCCGAGGAGCTCTCTCTCACTCCCTCTCCCCGTCTCTCTCCATCATTATCTAGTCTCTCTTTTTATCGCTCTCTAGTTGTGGCATTTGCACTGCACACTGATCCAAGGTCAGGCCAACGGACTGTACAACTGCCTCCTCAATCTCTCCTCTACCTTCACTCTTACATCCTCTTTCTTTCCTCGCCACCCTCTGTCTCCCATTCTCTTTCTCATCTTCCTCTCTCCTCACTCTCACCGCTTCCCTCATCTCTCTCTCTCTCTCCTCCTCACATGGCTCCTATTTGATATAGATTCAATTAGTACTGCTCCCCAGCTCCGAGCCGATTTCAGAGCCCTTTTCAGAGACAGAGGCGATATGTACAGACAGTAGCAATCAAAAGGAATTTCACACAATGAGGGAGACCGTAGACTGTGCCGGCGTCTCAGACTAGGGAGAGAGACGAGAGATCATTAAGGATTGTGTGTGTTTATGAAGATCAGATTTGCTCTCAGAGAGGACATATCCTTGGAGGTCATCATTATTAAGGTCATGAGGCCATCATTGGTCCAGTTTTCAGTTCTGCCCTGATGAATAAGGAATCTCACAGAGGGGAGTATGATTGATTTATCTGGGCCAGGGTAAATAGAATTTCAATTTAGTAGATTGTTTTAAGAGGGTTCTTTCAATTCATGTTTATTATTTCAATTCCCCATCCCGCTGAGTTGAAAAAACGGTAGAATTGACCCTGAAGTCAACACATCAAAAGACTTCAATGGATCAAATGATTCCAAACATTGGTTTGAAATAATTGTTGTTGCCAAAACAGAGTTGGGGAATGAGGATCATAGGGTCAGAGGGAGGTGATTATAGTTCCTCTCTTTGATGGTCTCATCCCTCCACAGGCCCGTGTGTTGGCTACCATCGGGGTCACCAGGGGCCTGGGAGACCACGAGCTCAAAGTGCATGACTCCAACATCTACATCAAGCCCTTCCTGTCCTGCTGTCCCGAGGTAGAGTACTGTACTCCTCATTTTCTATTTCCTGTCTATCAATAACCTGATGGGTTTTTAATAGTGCCGTAATCACATTCCAGTGCATCAATCCTTATTGACCTCAAGATCATCATGATACAATGAGAGGAAGCCATGCCTGTGTTCCAAATGGCACCCTATCCCTTTTTATAGTTCACCGCTTTTGACCATGGCCCATCAAGTCTTAAAAGAAGCTCTCACCTCCCAAGCAACCCTCCACTGAACACGTACCTCCTGCCTCCTGATAGTCAGGAAGCTCTCAACACTCTCTTGATCTTTAATTCATCACCCACTGAGTTCAGTCATGGTTCAGGCAGTATGCAACTACTATAGTAGATGAGCTTTTTTTTTGAAGATCTCTTCTTTTGAACCTTTTTTCCTTGCCGTCTATCTGCCCTTGCTGTTGCTTTAACGTCACAGTAAATACATGTGCAGACAGTATGTATATAAGATGGAGGTCATAAAATTTCTATGGAATCCAGCGGTCAGTGGTTTCCACGGTTTCCCATTGGGTGAACCCAAGGTCAAGGCTCTTCCTGTTAATCACTTCCTGTTGTGGGTCAAAAGTAAGATGTGGTTAGTGGGAGAGTCATCACCGTTTTACAGTATGACGTCTCGATTTCGAAATCTCCCTTGAACTGTATTGTGAAACAGATTCTTAAGATTGTGTCTCCCATTGCTGGTTATTATTCCAGTCAGACAGAGGTTGATAAGACAATATTTTTTGCCTATAGCCTTTCGACTGATTCTTTCACAACCACTATTACAACACCGTCTTCATGTAGTGTTTGTTCAGTGACTGACTAGCACTGCCAGTTTGTATGAGGTGACGTGATACGCCTCCTATGGAGGAACAACATAGCAACATGTCCATGGTTATCACCATAACAGTACACCCTCTACCAGCACATTGAAACAACAATACTTCAAAACCATGGCACTTTGTACAAAGACCAAAGCCAGGGGCATTACTTAGTGCTCTCTGATTGTGACATACTGCAGGATGCCTTTTCATTATACCAGATACTTGAAGAGCGTGTGCTGTAGTAGTGCTAGAAGATGGAGTAGCGCTGATCTATGCATTTACACACACACACACACACACACACACACACACACACCTTATTCACGTAAGTATTCAGACCCGTTGCTATGAGACCAGAAATTGAGCTCCAAGTGCATCCTGGTTCCATTGATCATTCTTGAGATGTTTTTACAACACCTGTGGTAAATTCAATTGATTGGACATGATTTGGTAGGGCCCACACCTGTCTATATAAGGTCCCACAGTTGACAGTGCATGTCAGAGCAAAAACCAAGTCATGAGGTCAAAGGAATTACATTTTACATTTTACATTTAAGTCATTTAGCAGACGCTCTTATCCAGAGCGACTTACAAATTGGTGCATACGCCTTATGACAACCAGTGGAACAGCCACTTGCATCTAAATCTTGTTGGGGGAGAAGGGGGGTGAGAAGGATTACTTACCCTTACTTACCCTATCCTAGGTATTCCTTGAAGAGGTGGGGTTTCAGGTGTCTCCGGAAGGTGGTGATTGACTCCGCTGTCCTGGCGTCGTGAGGGAGTTTGTTCCACCATTGGGGGCCAGAGCAGCGAACAGTTTTGACTGGGCTGAGCGGGAACTGTACTTCCTCAGTGGTAGGGAGGCGAGCAGGCCAGAGGTGGATGAACGCAGTGCCCTTGTTTGGGTGTAGGGCCTGATCAGAGCCTGGAGGTACTGAGGTGCCGTTTCCCTCACAGCTCCGTGGCGAGCACCATGGTCTTGTAGCGGATGCGAGCTTCAACTGGAAGCCAGTGGAGAGAGCGGAGGAGCGGGGTGACGTGAGAGAACTTGGGAAGGTTGAACACCAGACGGGCTGCGGCGTTCTGGATGAGTTGTAGGGGTTTAATGGCACAGGCAGGGAGCCCAGCCAACAGCGAGTTGCAGTAATCAAGACGGGAGATGACAAGTGCCTGGATTAGGACCTGCGCCGCTTCCTGTGTGAGGCAGGGTCGTACTCTGCGGATGTTGTAGAGCATGAACCTACAGGAACGGGACACCGCCTTGATGTTAGTTGAGAACGTCAGGGTGTTGTCCAGGATCACGCCAAGGTTCTTAGCGCTCTGGGAGGAGGACACAATGGAGTTGTCAACCGTGATGGCGAGATCATGGAACGGGCAGTCCTTCCCGGGAGGAAGAGGAGCTCCGTCTTGCTGAGGTTCAGCTTGAGGTGGTGATCCGTCATCCACACTGATATGTCTGCCAGACATGCAGAGATGCGATTCGCCACCTGGTCATCAGAAGGGGGAAAGGAGAAGATTAATTGTGTGTCGTCTGCATAGCAATGATAGGAGAGACCATGTGAGGTTATGACAGAGCCAAGTGACTTGGTGTATAGCGAGAATAAGAGAGGGCCTAGAACAGAGCCCTGGGGACACCAGTGGTGAGAGCGCGTGGTGAGGAGACAGATTCTCGCCACGCCACCTGGTAGGAGCGACCTGTCAGGTAGGACGCAATCCAAGCGTGGGCCGCGCCGGAGATGCCCAACTCGGAGAGGGTGGAGAGGAGGATCTGATGGTTCACAGTATCGAAGGCAGCCGATAGGTCTAGAAGGATGAGAGCAGAGGAGAGAGAGTTAGCTTTAGCAGTGCGGAGCGCCTCCGTGATACAGAGAAGAGCAGTCTCAGTTGAATGACTAGTCTTGAAACCTGACTGATTTGGATCAAGAAGGTCATTCTGAGAGAGATAGCGGTAGAGCTGGCCAAGGACGGCACGCTCAAGAGTTTTGGAGAGAAAAGAGAGAAGGGATACTGGTCTGTAGTTGTTGACATCGGAGGGATCGAGTGTAGGTTTTTTTTTTTCAGAAGGGTGCAACTCTCGCTCTCTTGAAGACGGGAGGGACGTAGCCAGCGGTCAGGGATGAGTTGATGAGCGAGGTGAGGTAAGGGAGAAGGTCTCCGGAAATGGTCTGGAGAAGAGAGGAGGGGATAGGGTCAAGCGGGCAGGTTGTTGGGCGGCCGGCCGTCACAAGACGCGAGATTTCATCTGGAGAGAGAGGGAGAAAGAGGTCAGAGCATAGGGTAGGGGAGTGTGAGCAGAACCAGCGGTGTCGTTTGACTTAGCAAACGAGGATCGGATGTCATCGACCTTCTTTTCAAAATGGTTGACGAAGTCATCTGCAGAGAGGGAGGAGGGAGGGGGGAGGATTCAGGAGGGAGGAGAAGGTGGCAAAGAGCTTCCTAGGGTTAGAGGCAGATGCTTGGAATTTAGAATGGTAGAAAGTGGCTTTAGCAGCAGAGACAGAGGAGGAAAATGTAGAGAGGAGGGAGTGAAAGGATGCCAGGTCCGCAGGGAGGCGAGTTTTCCTCCATTTCCGCTCGGCTGCCCGGAGCCCTGTTCTGTGAGCTCGCAATGAGTCGTCGAGCCACGGAGCGGGGGGGAGGACCGAGCCGGCCTGGAGGATAGGGGACATAGGGAGTCAAAGGATGCAGTAAGGGAGGAGAGGAGGGTTGAGGAGGCAGAATCAGGAGATAGGTTGGAGAAAGTTTGAGCAGAGGGAAGAGAAGATAGGATGGAAGAGGAGAGAGTAGCGGGGGAGAGAGAGCGAAGGTTGGGACGGCGCGATACCATCCGAGTAGGGGCAGTGTGGGAAGTGTTGGATGAGAGCGAGAGGGAAAAGGATACAAGGTAGTGGTCGGAGACTTGGAGGGGAGTTGCAATGAGGTTAGTGGAAGAACAGCATCTAGTAAAGATGAGGTCAAGCGTATTGCCTGCCTTGTGAGTAGGGGGAAGGTGAGAGGGTGAGGTCAAAGAGGAGAGGAGTGGAAAGAAGGAGGCAGAGAGGAATGAGTCGAAGGTAGACGTGGGGAGGTTAGTCGCCCAGAACTGTGAGAGGTGAGCCGTCCTCAGGAAAGGAGCTTATCAAGGCATCAAGCTCATTGATGAACTCTCGAGGGAACCTGGAGGGCGATAAATGATAAGGATGTTAAGCTTGAAAGGGCTGGTAACTGTGACAGCATGGAATTCAAAGGAGGCAATAGACAGATGGGTAAGGGGAGAAAAGAGAAAGACCACTTGGGAGAGATGAGGATCCCGGTGCCACCACCCCGCTGACCAGAAGCTCTCGGGGTGTGCGAGAACACGTGGGCGGACGAGGAGAGAGCAGTAGGAGTAGCAGTGTTATCTGTGGTGATCCATGTTTCCGTCAGTGCCAAGAAGTCAAGGGACTGGAGGGAGGCATAGGCTGAGATGAACTCTGCCTTGTTGGCCGCAGATTGGCAGTTCCAGAGGCTACCAGAGACCTGGAACTCCACGTGGGTACGCGCTGGGACCACCAGGTTAGGGTGGTCGCGACCACGCGGTGTGGAGCGTTTGTATGATCTGTGCAGAGAGGAGAGAACAGGGATAGACAGACACATAGTTGACAGGCTACAGAAAAGGCTACGCTAATGCAAGGAAATTGGAATGACAAGCGGACTACACGTCTCGAATGTTCAGAAAGTTAAGCTTACGTAGCAAGAATCTTATTGACTAAAATGATTAAAATGATACAGTACTGCTAAAGTAGGCTAGCTGGCAGTAGCTGCGTTGTTGACACTACACTAATCAAGTCGTTCCGTTGAGTGTAATAATTCTACAGTGCTGCTATTCGGGGGCTAGCTGGCTAGCTAGCAGTGTTGTTTACGTTACGTTGAGTTAAAAGAACGACAATAGCTGGCTAGCTAACCTAGGAAATCGCTCTAGACTACACAATTATCTTTGAAACAAAGACGGCTATGTAGCTAGCTACGATCAAACAAATCAAACCGTTGTACTGTAATGAAATGAAAATGTGATACTACCTGACCGGTGATTGAATTCGAAACAGTAGACAGTAGACGAATTGTCTCCTAGAGCTCCTAGACAGGATTATGGAATGTGGGGAAGGTAACCATAAAATAGCAATGACGGTCCTCAAGAACACCGTGGCCTCCATCATTCTTAAATGGAAGAAGTTTTGAACCACCAATACTCTTCCTAGAGCTGGCCGCCCGGCCAAACTGAGCAATCGGGAAGGGCCTTGGTCAGGGAGGACCAAGAACCTGATGGCCACTCTGACAGAGCTCCAGAGTTTCTTTTGTGGAGATGGGAGAACCTTCCAGAAGGACAACCATCTCTGCAGCACTCCACCAATCAGGCCTTTATGGTAGAGTGGCCAGATGGAAGACACTCTTCAGTAAAAGACACATGACAGCCCACTTGGAGTTTGCCAAAAAACACCTAAAGGACTCTGACCATGAGAAACTAGATTCTCTGGTCTGACGAAACCAAGATTGAACTCTTTGACCTGAATGCCAAGCGTCATGTTTGGAGGAAAACTGGCACCATCCCTACGGTGACGCATGGTGGTGGCAGCATCATGCTGTGGGGAAGTTTTTCAGCGTCAGACTGGGAGACTAGTCAAGATCGAGGGAAAGCTGAACGAAGCAAAGTACAGAGAGATCCTTGATGAACCTGCTCCAGAGCACTCAGGACCTCAGACTGGGGTGAAGGTTTACATTCCAACAGGACAACTACCCTAACCACACAGCCAAGACAATGCAGGAGTGGCTTCAGGACAAGTCTCTGAATGTCCTTGAGTGGCCCAGCCAGAGCCTGGACTTGAACATGATTGAACATCTCTGGAGAGACCTGAAAATAGCTGTGCAGCAACGCTCCCCATCCAACCTGACAGGATCTGCAGAGAGGAATGGGAAAAACTCTCCAAATACAGGTGTGCCAATCTTGTAGCATCATACCCAAGAAGACTCATGGCTGTAATCGCTGCCAAATGTGCTTCAACAAAGTACTGAGTAAAGGGTCTGAATACTTATGTAAATATGATATTTCAGTTATTTATTTATTTAAATTTGCAAAGATTTATGAATGCCATTTTTTCCTTTGCCATTATGGGGTATTGTGTGTAGCTTTAACTTCCTTCATACTGGGAAAAGAGACATAAAAATGTTTTCTACAAGTTCTTCTGACTCTGGGGAAGTAGATAAAGTGCCTGATTGCCAAAATCCCGAAGTATCCCTATAAGACCACACCGGTCTTAAAGGGATATTGTGTGGAGGGAGACGGTGTTACAAATTGTGTAGTGCATACCTCTGAATGATGTTGATTTTCTATCACCATTAATGGCCTAAATTGCAGAACGGATGTGTCTGATATTCTATTTTCTCTGTAATAACATCACTATTACCCCCCCTCTCTCCCCATCCACAGGTCAAAGTGTACCCTCTGACGCAGTATGAACATGGGGTGGATGACGTCCTGGTGATGGGGACAGATGGGCTGTGGGACGTCCTATCCAACCAGGACGTTGCCGAGGCAGTCACTGGTTTTCTTGCCAACTGTGGCCCTGATGACCAGTATAGGCATGTTCCATGTTCCGCTCATACTACTGTAGCCCAGCTGCTAACAGACAGATGCTGTGGTCAAATCACACTCACCTCGCTCTTATTTGGAGAGGATATGCTTCTTACAGTATCTTGCTGTAATTACACACATTTTAAAAGTCTTTTCTGAAGTCGATGAAGAGCTTGTGAGACTAGTAACTTAAAGGTTCCTTTCTTGAGGATAACATTGAAATCATTTCTGAAATGTCCTACCCCTTTCTTAGTTTGGGGTTAAGTAAACTCTAGATGACTGGTGGGAGAGTATAGAGAAGAGAGACTTTCTAAAGTGTAGGTTATAATGTCATCATTCTCTTGCTCTTTGTTCACACACTGTATGGAGATGATTACAACTAACTGTCTGCCCTATGTCAAAGTATATTGTCCATAGTGTCTTCGAACTGTCTTTTGTCTCTTCCATTGTGACCCAGGTACACGATGGCAGCTCAGGACTTGGTGATGAGGGCACGGGGGGTCCTGAAGGACCGAGGCTGGAGGATAGCCAACGATCGTCTGGGCTCCGGAGACGACATCTCTGTCTACATCATCCCTCTGAGGTACGGCAACCTGCAGACCTAGCCGTAGCCCAGGCCCAGCTCACCACCACCCACCATGGGACTCTAGACAGGTTCTGTGTCCAAAATGACACCCTATTCCCTATATAGTGTCTTACTTTAGGCCAAGGCCATGACAAGTATTGCATTATGTAGGGAATAGAGTGCAATTGTAGGCTTCACCCAACCGGCAGACCTAGCTAAGGTCCAGCTCACCACCCACCATGGGACTCTAGACAGGCTGCCCCCCTCTACCATCTATCCTATCCCCTCTGTCCTAAAATCAATGCCCTGGTGCTCACACAGTGCTTCATCCCGAATGGTTTTCCTGAGGAAACAAAATGGCTGCTGGTTGCTGTACAGTACAGGGTAGCATGATTGTTCTTGTCTCTTGTGAAAGGAAGGAAAATCTCAGGATGTTCCAATATACAGTACCTTCAGTTTCTTCTTGTGTTTCTGTGCTGCAAGGGAACAAAGGACAATTCTGGATTTAAAGGCCCACCGGGGCCATGTATTTTGTGTAATTCATAACCAACCCTTCGTTGTTTTTCAGTAGGCTACGGCTTTTGCATTGCCAAATATTTTCTGATGCAATGGAAGAGTATTGCTTTCACAAAGGCAATACTTTTCTTATGGATATCGCATGGGGAAAGACAAAGGGACTCTCTTTCAAAGTGCAATGCTTTACGGGATTGTTTTTTTAATCCTTTTTAGATGAGATATTGTTACTATATTACTGATTATGAACAAGTAAAAATGCTTAGAAATGAATGGATTTTAGATATCCATGCTGTACAGTGTAAAGAACCTGTTTTGAGTTGTCTGTATATACTGTACGTTATGAAACCTCTCCTGTCCCTATGATCCATTATGTACATAAGTCACTGACCTAGACAGTACAATCCTACCACAGACAAACTATAGCGTTCAGCCTTCAGAACTATTGTTTGGGTGTTCCTCTCCAAGTGTAAGGTGAATGAAGTCAGTCTTATGGTCGTTTTATTGCCAGTGACTATGTTAATCTCTCATTGTTTATTTTTTCTTAATTTTGACAGGTTTGTTTTTTCTTTGTCATTGCGATGACCCTGAAAGTGGATTTACTTAAAGGATGTGAAGAAACACATTTTATACATAACTGTGAAACGGCTACCTCATGTTTTTGCTTTGTTTTAAACAAGATATCCAATCCCTTGCCCCAGTTTAACCTTTTATTTTCCTATTTGTCAAATACTTGTTTGCATCATCCTGTTTGCATGCTCGTTTACTTTTCAAATATGAAACAGCCATTCCTTAATTAATTGTCACTAGTTTTCATACCAATATAGCTTAGTTTAGCTCTGTAACAAAATATTAGGAAAAGTGTTCTGTATAGCGACATGAATAGGATTAAAATGGGTCAAGTTTACTGAATGTTCTTACAGCTGAATCCTAAATTGAGACATTGTTGTCATTTTATCTTATTGAGGCAAATGCTTGATTTATGCTAAAGTTCAAGTTACTAGTGTGGATCTCTCATATGAACATTCAGTTCTTGAAGGCTAGAACTACATCCCTTAAGCAGATACATTGATTAGCATGTGCTTGGGAGAAACACATGAGATTAAATTGAATGCTGGTATGAAAACTGTGGCTCTGTTTTTTTTTGTTTTTAAGTGATCTTTACTTGTAGTTTACTGAACATGTGTCACAACTCAGGGAGCTATGTGACTAATTATCATGCCGGATGCTATACAGAAAATGTGTATGTAACAGAGGAGGCTGGTGGGAGGAGATTTAGGAGGACCGGTTCATTGTACAGACTGGAATGGAATAAATGGACTGGTATCAAACATGGAAACCAGGTTTGACGCTGTTCATTCAATGCCATTCCAGCCATTACAATGAGCCTGTCCTACAGCTCCTCCCACCAGCCTCCTCTGCTCTGTACAGGAATTCTTATTTTATCCTGAATCCTTTTGTTATTATGCAGTCTGGTATTTACACTTTGCTGAACAATACTCTGCAAACTAACCATTTAGGGCATTAACCTGAATCGATTGCTGTTCAGATACAGTATGAAGGATGTACAGTGTATTCTTGTGTTTCCACCTCTTCCATTTTCTGGATTAGAAAATGGAGGATGTAATGCCAGGTGAACTTCCTTTATTCAATGCAGTATGATGACAATGTTCCTGGATGTCCAGTCATGAACTACACTAATGGACACTGTACACATCTCTCCTACTGCCGTGGGACCTCTACTGATGCCACTGGCGCTCTAAAAACACTCACACAGTCACTATGATGTCAGAATTTGGGACTTGCTAGATGTCGTTTTAAGTTGATTCATCTCTGAGTTGTTTAGAAACGTTGTTAGGGAGGTGTTGATGTCCGATGTGTGTGTCGCTGACTAAGACTGCACTGTTTCTAATCCAATCAAATTAGTCTAGTCATGGCCTAATCCATGTTAATTTGTCTCTGTTCCTTTTAATGTATTTGGCATGTTTATTTTAAAGCTGTTTCAAAGTGTTTTTGTTCTGATAACACCAACTTTACTAATCTATTTCTCTGACTGACCTGCTCAAAACATTGCAGAAAGAGGCCCAGGGCTCTCTTCAGTCTGGATCACCGAAGCGATACAGATTGTGTGATAGAAATGTAAAGGAAATTTCCAATTGAGCCGATTTAAGCAGTGTTTACCGTGAATGCAGTCTCTGCTATCGTGGGAACATTGGCTTTACATTTCAATCACACTGTAACGCTAAACTTACTCAATACAGTTGAAGTCGGAAGTTTACATATACCTTAGACAAATACATTTTAAACTTAGTTTTTCACAATTCCTGATATTTAATCCAAGTAAAAATTCCCTGTCTTAGGTCAGTTAGGATCACCACTTTACTTTAAGAATGTGAAATGTCAGAATAATAGTAGAGGGAATGTTTTATTTCTTTCATCACATTCCCAGTGGGTCAGAAGTTTACATACATTCAATTAGTATTTGGTAGCATTGCCTTTAAATTAACTTGGGTCAAACGTTTCAGGTAGCCTTCCAAAAGCTTCCCACAATAAGTTGGGTGAATTTTGGCCCATTCGTCCTGACAGAGCTGGTGTAACTGAGTCACGTTTGTAGGCCTCCTTGCTTGCCCACACATTTTCTATAGGATTGAGGTCAGGGCTTTGTGATGGCCACTCCAATACCTTGATTTTGCTGTCCATAAGCCATTTTGCCACAACTTTGGAAGTATGCTTGGGGTCATTGTCCATTTGGAAGACCATTTGCGACCCAAGCTTTAACTTCCTGACTGATGCCTTGAGACGTTGCTTCAATATATCCACATAATTTTCCTCCCCCATGATGCCATCTATTTTGTGAAGTGCACCAGTCCCTCCTGCAGCAAAGCACCCCCACAACATGATGCTGCCACCCCTGTGCTTCACGGTTGGGATGGTGTTCTTCGGCTTGCAAGCTTCCCCCTTTTTCCTCCAAACATAACGGTGGTCATTATGGTCAAACAATTCTATTTTTGTTTCACCAGAGGACATTTCTCCATGTGCAGTTGCCAAACCATAGTCTGTCTTTTTTATGGCGGTTTTGGAACAGTGGCTTCTCCCTTGCTGAGCGTACTTTCATGTTATGCCGATTATAGGACACGTTTTACTGTGGATATAGATACTTATGCACCTGTTTCCTCCAGCATCTTCACAAGGTCCTTTGCTGTTGTTCTGGGAATAATTTGCACACTTTGCCACAAAGTATGGTCATCTCTAGGAGACAGAACGCGTCTCCTTCCTGAGCGGTATAAGGGCTGCGTGGTCCCATGGTATTTATACTTGCGTACTATTGTTTGAACAGTTGAACATGGTACCTTAAGGCGTTTGGAAATTGCTTTCAAGGATGAACCAGACTTGTGGAGGTCTCCAATTTTTTTTCTGAGGTCTTGGCTGATTTCTTTTGATTTTCCCCTGATGTCAAGCAAAGAGGATCACTGAGTTTGAAGGTAGGCCTTGAAATACATCCACATGTACACCTCCAATTGACTCAAATTATGTCAATTAGCCTATCGGAAGCTTCTAAAGCCATTCAACCAAGGGTATGTAAACTTCTGACCCACTGTAATTGTGATTAAGTGAAATAATCTGTGTAAACAATTGTTGGAAAAATTACTTGTCATGCACAAGGTCTTAACTGACTTGCAAAAACTATAGTTTGTTAACAAGAAATTTGTGGAGTGGATGAAAAATGATTTGTAATGACTCAAACCTAAGTGTATGGAAACTTCCGAATTCAACTGTATGTATTGAATAGAGCCTGAAGCAGAATGTAAACATAGAAGTAAAGGATACTTCTAGAACAATTCTCTCCTTTGTACTACTGTATGTGCTCTACATGGTTCTTAAGCCCCAAGTAAAGAAATGAAGTAAACAGGCATTTGTAATGTTTTGGAAAATGCATAGAAGAAAATAATTTGAAGGATTGCTTTTCAGATGGATTAAAAATACTATGAGCTGATTCTGAAGCCTTTTTTCTTGTAAATGTTTCATAAGGAACTGTTTACAAAGGGTACACTCATTAACACAAAGTACCATTGTGTCTACAGTATTTACCACAACAGATTTAGATAGTTCTGTATATCAGATGGATACAGTAGACATACTGATGTCGGAAGCCTTTGTCTAGTGTTCAGCTCTCACTCCCCAGACTACACTAAGTGTTTTGCTTTAGACAGATGGAAGGTGCTACAAGAGGTGGTGATTGATTCCTGGGTAGAGCAGTGCTCTGGTGAGCCCTGTATGGCAGGTTGGGCCCCTGGGGGAGCAGACATCTGGAGGGAGGGAGGCGGTCGACTGGCTGGATGCTCTGTTACCAGGGCTCTCCATTTGTCTATCTGTTATTCCTCACATGGTGACTTCTTGCCTTTTTCTTACCTGTATTGGAAGAGTAGGTTCAAGGTCCCTCCCCTCAGACCTTTTTCTCCAATGCATTTGAGGAATCGAGGGGAATATGAATTGAGAAATAACCCATCACAGCACTACCCCCGCCTCCCCACCACCACCAATCACACACAGCCAGGGAACTAGAGCAGCTTAGCAGGGGCACCCTGGTGTGTCTGTGCCCTCAGTGCACTCATTGTGACACAGTGCCATGATACTCAACTCCCTGTCAGAGTCCCATGGGGTGAGGGGTAGGCCGATCAGTTAGAACAAATCCCCAACTGGCAGATGAAGCTTCTGCGAGGGAGAAAGGAAGGCTCGTGAGAGACTGGGGGATCGTATGATACCCATGCAACTGTCCACACCTTTGGGTTTGTATGTAATATATTTTTGTCAATGTCTATACTGAACAAAAAAATAAACGCAACATGCAACAATTTCAAAGACTTACTGAGTTAGAGTTCATATATATGGAGATCGGGCATTTGAAATAAATGAATTCTGCCCTATCTATGGATTTCACATGACCGGCAATACAGATATATCTGTTGATCGAAGATACTTAAAAAAATAAAAAATGAAGGGGTGTGATCAGAAAACCAGTCAGTATCTGTTGTGCCCACCATGTCCCTCATGTAGTGTGACACACCTTCTCAAAGAGTTGAGGCTGTTGATTGTGGCCTGTGGAATGTTGTTCCACTCCTCTAAAATGGCTGTGCGAAGTTGCTGGATATTGGCGGGAAATGGAACACGCTGCCGTAGACGTTGATCCAGAACATCCCAAACATGCTCAATGGGTGATATGTCTGGTGAGTATGCAGGCCATGGAAGAACTGGGACTTTTTCAGCTTCCAGGAATTGTTTACAGATCCCTCAACTTGATATATCTGTGGCATTGTGTTGTGTCACAAAACCTCACATTTTAGAGTGGCCTTTTGTCCCCACCATAAGGTGCACCTGTGTGATGATCATGCTGATTAATCAGCTTCTTATGCCACACCTGCCAGGTGGATGGATTATCTAGGTAAAGGATAAATGCTCACTAACAGGGATGTAAACTAATTTATGCACAACATTTGAGAGAAATGTGTTTTTTTGTGCATTTGGCACATTTATGGGATCTTTTATTTCAGTTTATAAAACATGCAACCAACACTTTATATGTTGTGTTCATATTTTTGTTCAGTGTACATACATTTTGAGCTTTATAAAGCGTATTGTCTGAGCATACTACACCACAGAGAGAAAGTTTAGAATATTATGTCCTTGCTCTGTCTGAAAGTAAAATTCCACATATGTCAATATTCATAAATGGGAAATGTACTTGAGTCCAACTGCATTTGAGATGAAGGATAATATTCCATTTGGATGGATTCCACTGATTCAGAAAATTCCGCTTTGTATTCCAGAGAACAAGCCAAGTTGTACTCTTACACAGGCAGCCCAATTAAGTTTTTGTTTCACCAATCAGATTAGCTCTGAAAAATATCTGATGTGAAAAGATCTGATGTGATTGGTCAAGACTAACTAGTGGAAAAATATTTGAATTGGGCTCTGTGTAAACGCAGCCTAATACAGGATTGAAGAGAGTGTGGCAATAAGAGAAAGGAGTCTTACCACACCTGAAGTTCGTAGATGGAATAGTTTAGACTTTAGACCAATTAGTCAGCCTTGCTGAACTGCAAGTCTGTGTGAGAATGATTTGCGTCTTATTCAGAACTGAACACTCCAGGAAATGTTCTGGAATGTTGAGGCAGCCTATCATAATGGAACTTTAACCCTCTAAATATTGTATTATCAAACACATCCATTTTTTGAGAGCGCATTCACTTAATTCACTGCTAGCTGCCATCTTGTTTCTGAGTAAATTCATGTTTGATTAGTGGAATCATATTGAATGAGGTTGTGGAGAGTAGTGAGGGTTTATGGACCACCAGTGACCATTACTATAACAGTATTGTTCTTGTGGAATTAACTCACTGCGTAACTGTATGTTCCAGAAGTCTTATCTGGCCACAGAGATGAAAAGAAACACACACCCATCCACCCACGTATACACGCACGCACGCTCGAACACAAACACACACCCATCCACCCACGTATACACGCTCGAACGCAAACACACACCCATCCACCCACGTATACACGCACGCACGCTCGAACGCAAACACACACCCATCCACCCACGTATACACGCACGCACGCTCGAACGCAAACACACACCCATCCACCCACGTATACACGCACGCACGCTCGAACGCAAACACACACCCATCCACCCACGTATACACGCACGCACGCTCGAACGCAAACACACACCCATCCACCCACGTATACACGCACGCACGCTCGAACGCAAACACACACCCATCCACCCACGTATACACGCACGCACGCTCGAACGCAAACACACACCCATCCACCCACGTATACACGCACGCACGCTCGAACGCAAACACACACCCATCCACCCACGTATACACGCACGCACGCTCGAACGCAAACACACACCCATCCACCCACGTATACACGCACGCACGCTCGAACGCAAACACACACCCATCCACCCACGTATACACGCACGCACGCTCGAACGCAAACACACACCCATCCACCCACATATACACGCACGCACGCTCGAACGCAAACACACACCCATCCACCCACGTATACACGCACGCACGCTCGAACGCAAACACACACCCATCCACCCACGTATAAACGCACGCACGCTCGAACACAAACACACACCCATCCACCCACGTATACACGCACGCACGCAAACACACATCCATCCACCCACGTATACACGCACGCACGCTCGAACGCGAACACACACCCATCCACCCACGTATACACGCACGCACGCACGCTCAAACGCAAACACACACCCATCCACCCACGTATACACGCACGCAAACACACACCCATCTACCCACGTATACACGCACGCATGCTCGAACGCAAACACACGCAATCTGTAGTGGATCTCAAAGTGCTGTGTCTGACACTCCCAGGCCCTCTGCAGGAGTCTGAGAGCCATCTGGTCCATACAACCCTTACTCCACAAATTCCCACCAATTCCCATAGTCAGGTCAGCATTGATCTGGCAGTCCACTCCTACTCTCCCCACGCGTATGTGTGTGGTCCAGATTGTAAGGCAGCGATGACACAGTTAGTCAGCCCTGTATGTGGGTGGGTTGTTTTTTCCAAGGTCATCACATGGCACCGAAGCAGAGGACAGAAGTAACCAAGGTAGTAGTTAGCTGACTGGGCAAGACAAGGGTCCATACTCATCATCCCTGCCTGCCACTGTGAATGCGATGAGGTAGAGGTACACACAGTAAGCACCTTTACCACCAATAACTGGATCAATGACTGTATAGGGAAACTGGGTAGATATTGAGAGGAAAGCTAAAGGGAAATAGGAGCAGAGTTGGTGTAAAGGACCAAATGTTTCACATGTAAGGCATGTGAGCTATGAGCAGAATCATTTAGTAAGAGTAGATAGACTGTGTTTACAGTTCCTTATCGTTTCACTGAGTTATTATACTGAACAAAAATGCAACATGCAACAATTTCAAAGATTTTGCTGCATTACTGTTCATATACGGAAACCAGTCAATTGAAATAAATTCATTAGGCCCTAATAATCTATGGATTTCACATGACTGGGCAGAGGCGCATCCACTTGGGAGCCAGACCCAGCCAATCAGAATACATTTTTCCCCACAAAAAGCATTTATTACAGACAGAAATACTCCTCAGAACCCCCCCTCAAACGATCCTGCAGGTGAAGAAGCTGGATGTGGAGGTCCTGGGCTGGCGTGATTACATGTGGTCTGCGGTTGTGAGGCTGGTGGGATGTACTGCCAAATTCTCTAAAATGAAGTTGAAGGCAGCTTATGGGAGCGAAATTAACCTTAAATATCTGGAAACAGCTCTGGTGGACATTCCTGCAGTCAGCATGCCAATTGCATGCTCCCTCAAAACTTGAGACATCTCTGGAATTGTGTTGTGTGACAAAACTGTATATTTTAGAGTGGCTTTTTATTGTCCCCAGCACAAGGTGCATCTGTGTAATGACCATGCTGTTTAATCAGCTTCTTGATATGCTACACCTATCAGATGGATAAATTATCTTGACAAAGGATCAAATGCTCACTCACAGGGATGTTAACAAATTTATGCACATTTGAGTGAAATAAGCTCTTTGTGCGTATGGAAAATGTCTGAGATCTTTTACTTCAGCTCACGAAACATGGGATAACGCGTTCCATCTTGTGTTTATATTTTTGTTCAGGAGAGATGCACTATATCATTATGTCCACTTGGGTTTGTGCTGTAAGTCAACGCTACACACTACAGGTTCACGACCTAGCTGAGGCATTAGCAGCTGGGAAAACCAGCATCCCCCTTCTCACCCTGTAAGTGGTAATGATGCACCGCAAATGACACGAGTTACAGTACCAGTGTTGATGTAGCACTATACTCTGGTGAAGGCATGAAACCACTGCCTCGACCTGCAGAATCAGCTACAAGGCCAGAAAGGAACTACAGCTTACAAAAATGTTTAAAAAATGTTAGACTTCACATATTTCTTGGATTGCCGCCAGGGCTTTTCCTTTTGTCTATGTGTAACCCTTGTTATTTTGGTGCTTTGAGAGGAACAGTCCATATGGACTTGTCTTAGGAAACATTTTTCGTTGACTGGTGTTACTTCCCATTGACTAGTGTTACAGTGTTGTGCAATGTAAAGGCATGTGGGGTGTGTAGTTCACACCCAGAGGCAGATGGTCCTGTCCGGTCCGACAGAGGAAGGTGCGGCAGTGGAGGCTGCGGCAGCCGGATCCGTTCCAGGATGCAGCTGTGACGATAATCATCGGAGGGAGCAGGCTGATTTTCCACCGGGAAGTGGCTCTAATTTACTGCCTTGGGGCCTGAACGGCCTGAAGCTGATTTATCTGCAGCCGACTCAAATGGGAACCTACACACAAGATGGATGACTGGGTCTGGATAGGCCAAGCTCGAGAGGCTATCCTCCATAACTCCTACATTACCATACAGCTATCCGCACGGCCTCTTTCTGACTGCCCCTTCACTCACTGTACCATCTGTGAGACACACTCAGGACAAGTGGAAAGTCTGCTCTCACAACACTTCTTCCATGTTATATCAGTACTGATGGGAATGGTGCAGCCAGCTCAGTCAGTGTATGCAAAAGAGATGGAAACTAAGGGTTACTTAAGTCAAGACAAGTAAATGAGTGTTCAACATAGTTGTTGTTACCTCTGAAGGGGACGACATCATCTGGGGATCATGAAGGGACAGAAATGGGCAAAGGGAGGCAGCCAGTCATGGCCCTGCAGAATACTGTATTCTCCACACACTACTCTTTCAAAGCCCCAATACTAAAAAGGTGCTGGTGTGAAAGACAAAAAATTGCCCCAAGTTGTTAACATAAACCTGCCCAGGTAAATATTGCAGCTTGTCAGTGTAGGAAGGTCAAGTGTAGTAGGATCCAATCTTCAGTCAGCACAGCAGCTTCACAGAGCAAAACAGTCTGTCTGGCACCCTATTCCCTAGATAGTGCACTACTTTTGACCATGACCCATTGGGCTTTGGTCAAAAGTAGTGCACTATATAGGGAATTGGGTGCCATTTCACACAGCCACGGTCTCGGCTGAGACTGGCAGCTCTGAACTCCTGCAGTTTCAGGGACGCATTACCCAGGACAGTCTCCATCCCCATCCACCACGAGACTCGGCTGCCATACTGATTCAGGACTCAGCACAGCACAGGCAGATGATACTGTTTACAGTTGGCCAGCAGCTAGCTATCTCAGTTAGGGTTTAAAAGGGTAACTCACAATGCATGACCCATATCAGTAAACTGCAGCCAGCCAGACAGTCACAACTCAGTTTAGAGACACATGGTAAAGCAGTGTGCTGAGCAGCATTGGCAAGCTGGATCATGTGTAACTTCTCCGTACAGTAGTTTACATACTGTGCCTGTCTGTGGCACATCTGATGATGATTTAATTGAGTCATCAGACTACGAGGTCAGTCTGTTGTGCCAAAGGAACAACACTGTATAACGCTGCACATTTTTCTATCAACGTGCCTTGGCTAAAATTGGCCAACTGCCTTTAGACTTTTATGTACAATAAGGTGTCACGTGTTGGAGTATAGCTACCACTCACCAGTGACTTAACGTATGCTAAACATCAACAAAGGACGTCATGGTTAGCCATATACCTAGCCTGACTGGCTTTCTGTAGACTGTAAGCAGGCCAGTTTTACCAGTGGGCAGTAGAGGAGCCACGTCACAACTCGCTCTCTCTTCATAGCAACAGCACTATCCATCACCCATCATACATGCTTTCCAGATTGAAGAGAGACGCAGCACTTTGCCTAAGGGTAAAACCAAATAGCTGTATATATAAAAATACTTCTTTGCTTCACATTTTTATCCCTGGTGTACAATCAACCTTTATTGAAAATTAGTATCTATTTTTGCAGGAAATGCATTCATGGCAGCCTAGATAATATCACATTTTAAAAATGCAACCAAATCAAAATAAAAAAATAAAAAAAATCGATGAAATGTGAAATGCTCAAAATTACACAGGCAGCTTTCCCCCCTTGAATAGCATTTTATTTGAGTTAAAAACCATAACTGCTGCCACTTCTGGAACCTTCATATTCAAGACAAAACGGAAGGAATGTTGCATCAATGTAACGATACAGCGGCTAGACTACTTTCACAGCTCCATTGTAACAACGTAGCTGTTATAAAATTATCATATATTTAGATTTACCTTTTAAAGCAAATAAACAGGAAAATCCTCGGCTTGAAGTCGAATACCAGCACTGGCAAGGCAGTAGCTTGCGCAGTCATCTCCATAGCGGGAAATGTCATAACCCAACCAACAGCACAAACTACTACCTCAGCCAGTACATGGTCAATTGCCGATAGAAACACACTGAAATAGCAGAAATCACAACTGCCAATTATAACGAATACATTTTTCTTCTATAATTCCGACCTGATACATACGGTTCCAGGCGCTTGGGGCTGGTTATGTTCATCTGATCTCCTGAGCAGTGAGCAGACGGTCGTATCATGGGCAGAGTTGAAATATGAGGGGAAACCCCGCCCAAGACCTCCCCCAGTCTACTCCTCCCCTTTCCCCTGTGCACCAGACAACCTGCGGTCGTTTCCCTCATATGACCTAACCTCAAGATCCAGTTTGTCGCAAGAATGGAAGACTTCACAAGCCTTGCTCGACTGTTACCGTGAAGAAGGTACATGGTCGCAACCAAATATAATTATTGCGTTGCACTATAATATGGATACATTCCAGAAGGGATATCTTATTGTTTTTGGTTCGGTGAACAGAGAAAATGTGCAGTTTTATACATAGCATTATACTATTAAATTACTAGAGGGGAATTGTCATAAACCCTCAAAGTTCCAGAAAGGACTGAAAATGGCAGCCATATTGGTTAGGGAGAAATCCAAACCAGTCTCATTGGAATGAAGGCAGTAGAGGCACAATCCTGATTTACTTATGCAGAAAACTAAAAGTAATATCAGAAATGTGTCTAATAGAATTATTGTCAACCTAAAATATTGTCATATAACTATAAATACCGTTTATACAGGTTGTATACACATTTTCTGTAAAAAAATATATTCTAAAATATGGTAAACAACAAAAAACGTAACATTTTATGGTCTTTCTTGGAAAGCGTTGAGTGTTATATGATACAATATCAGGACTTGTTGCATTTACAACTTGGTGATAGGACTTAGACAACTGATTTGAGCCAGTGTATGGCTGTAGATTGACAGCATAGTTTGAATGGAATGTAGGCATATTTGCAGTTGATATTTCTAATTATGGAATTATTCCTCAAACGGTCTGACTAGCTAGCTAACAAACATACAGTGCAGATATATTTTTCATATTAATTATTTTACACAATATCTTATCACATCACTGGCAAACCATGGTTGACCATCTCCCTGACCTTCTAGTATTATAAGTCCTCATTCTATGGCCATGACACTCATTTATCAGAATTCCTCTGATATGTCATTTCCCGAAGAATTATTCAGGAGGAGGTTAGTCGTTTAGGATTGTGGGAAATATATTTTCTACACTCAAGTCAGCAAGCTCTGC
Organism: Oncorhynchus keta; assembly: GCF_023373465.1. Classification (NCBI taxonomy): domain Eukaryota; kingdom Metazoa; phylum Chordata; class Actinopteri; order Salmoniformes; family Salmonidae; genus Oncorhynchus; species Oncorhynchus keta. The sequence continues at coordinate 33,249,592 of NC_068446.1, read as the reverse complement.
CACAATCTCAGATGGTTAAGAAAATGACACAGAGCAACATACAAGTCAATTACAGGGTTAAGGACAGGACATCACCGAGGCACACACAGAAATCATTTAATTGTTTGTAGAACTCTCCCATTTATTTTATACAGACAAGTACCCTTCTCAGGTCAGCTAAAAGATGACATGGAATGTTACAGTAAGATTTGGAATAAAATCCTAGATGTTAAAAACTTCACAAAAAGGTAATCATCTTTCCCCCTCTCAATCTTTTTAAAGGTCCATATAGCCCCAGTACTTTTAGTTTTTTCTTAATTATATCAACACTAACCACACACTGTACATCGACTCTATTCAAGAAATCAAAATAAAACAAACGAAAACACTGCAATTATTTTACTGTAGCAGTTAATACACAAGTCCAGCCAGTCAGAATGAGAGGTGGTATCAACCAGCGTGTATTAGAAGCATACATTGATGATGTCGTGTGTAGCAAGTGAGAGTTGTCGTTGTGGACCGAGCAGTTGCCGGGGGAGCTCAGTTGCCACTGGTTACTGTCTGTTAGATGGGCTCATATGAAGTAAAAGAGTCCGTCCGTCTATCCTTCCATCCACTTGTGTGAAGAAGTGTATTTGGGTCTCAGGAGGACACATTCATGAATTCCTTCATAAAAAAAAAGGGGTTGGACATGGAATGTTACAGTACAGTCAGGACTCTCCGTTTTGTACTCTGGAGACAGGGGGCTGCATAAAGTCTTTGAAGGGCCCCATGGCCTCCTTCAGCGCTGAGCTGACCTCAGAGGAGGAGCAGGTGATGCACTCCACCAGGGTAGGATACAGTGCAATGACCTGGGCCCACGTGGTCCCATCCACTGTAGGACACACACACACACATGGCATGGAATGCGGTGGGGAAAGAGAAAGGCAGAAGAGATGCAATGTGGGGATAGGAGAGGAAGGAGGGCAGAGGAGAGGAAGGTGGACAGAGGAGTGAGAAGAGAAGGAGAGAAGAGGAGGGCAGAGGAGAAGACGGGAGGAGTGGAATGGAGAGGATGGCAGAGGAGAAGAGGAAAGGGAAGAAGACGCAGAGGGAGAAGGAAGGGAGAGGAGGGGAAAGGAGAGAGCCACAGAGACAGATGTGAGAGAGAAAGCAATTAAATAAATCATTATTTTTATGGAAAGCCAGAGGGAAATATAAATGACTTTTTGTCTGGATAAATGAGGTTATAAACAACCTCAAGGGCACTTTGAATGCCTTACTTTTGCCTCTGATTCCAAAAATCAAACATTGTAAATTGACCTAACAGGGTACACACAAATCAGATATAAATTGCATTTGCAAACATTCCCCATTGTACTGTGACACAAATTAATAATGATTGAAACCAGGTTTCCATCCAACCTTATTATGTGATTAAAGTACATTTCACGACAGGCAAACCTTCCAAATGTCGACAAAACTAAATACGCTAGACAAGGCGGGATCTTTATGTGTCTGTAAAATTAATTATGTGAAAAAATGGTGGTGGAATCATCTTTATCTGCAAATATTTATATAATAACCATCATATCGAAAGTAAACTTGGAAGTCACGCAATGACATCTTGTGTGGTCGTCCGACTACGACTCAGGAAAGCATGCAATTCATTAGGCTATAGATTAAATAAGGTATGATGAACTTCAACGGGTGGTAAAACTGCACGATGAGCTTGATGCTCCTTCCAATAAATATTGAGGGTCTTATTCTGGTGACATGATGATCGATGCTTGGCTACCGTTTAAAAAATAAAAATAATCTCCATCTCCCTTTTGTCCATAATAATCTCATCATGTAGGCAAACCTACCCACACTGTTTCTGCCAGCTGTTGGCAAGTGTACATGTGCCAAGACCAGAGTGGGCACATTCCCTAAATAACAATTTCATTTTTACAAAACCATCAGTAGAGTTGAAAATGTGATGGAAACCCATTTAACTTGTATTCTTTATTCGGTACACGGGAATTTAACCGCAAAAGTGTTTTTATGTGCATTAAATGCACAGAATTTGATCAGAAACATAAGAACTGTAGAGTTGTATATTGTCCTTGTTCAACCACATCTAGCTGGGCTTTATATGCATCAGCAAGACAGAACGGCAGCGTCGAGTAAGCTCAAGGGCAGGGGTGTCTTAACAGCAGCTAGTGCGCAATCTCGAACATTAAGGAAGTCTTCAGACTCATGATAAACTGTAGACCATATTACACTACTCAAAAAAATAAAGGGAACACTTAAACAACACAATGTAACTAAGTCAATCACACTTCTGTGAAATCAAACTGTCCACTTAGGTAGCAACACTGATTGACAATACATTTCACATGCTGTTGTGCAAGGCCACTGTGTTCTTGGGGACCTTCAAAGCTGCAGACATGTCTTGGTACCCTTCCCCAGATCTGTGTCTTGACACAATCCTGTCGTCTCGGAGCTCTACGGACAATTCCTTTGACCTCATGGCTTGGTTTTTGCTCTGACATGCACTGTCAACTGTGGGAGCTTATAAAGACTGGTGTGTGCCTTTCCAAATCATGTCCAATCAATTGAATTTACCACAGGTGGACTCCAATCAAGTTGTAGAAATATCTCAAGGATGATCAATGGAAACAGAATGTACCCGAGCAAAATTTCTGAGTCTCATAGCAAAGGGTCTTAATACTTATGTAAAGATATATTTACTTTATTTATACATTTGCAAAAATGTTCCGCTTTGTCATTATGGGGTATTGTGTGTTGATTGATGAGGAAAAACATGTATTTAATCAATTTTAGAATAAGGCTGTAACGCAACAAAATGTGGAAATAGGGAAGGGGTCTGATTTCTTTCCAAATGCACTGTATATTATGATGACATTTTGTGATGTTTTTTAGTTCGTTTTGCACTTCGGTGAGGGGTTTTTCAGCTGTTCGAGGACACATTTTTTCCGGAAACAAGCCGGAGTTCGAAGTCGAAGTCTACGCCCCATCGTCGATGATTAGTGAAGAATCCATACTGTTGATCAGTCTTTGATGTCATTCAAAGAGAGACGACTCATTTTCATGCAAATGTTTTAATTGAAAAATACTGCACCAAACATCTTATATAGGTAGTTGTAATGACAGATTTCTTGAGCTATCTTAGATTAATTCTGACTATGGGGTCTCAAAATACACAAACAGCACTATTGCCGCTTTTGTCTTGTTTTTCAACCGAAGGTCTTTTAAGGAAGCATACAAACACACTCATTCGGTTCGGTTAGCCAAGTTTGGCTAGGCGCCAGACGAACTGAAGCATGCTGACCGCTTATTATTATTTTATTTCACCTTAATTTAACCAGGTAAGTTAGTTGAGAACAAGTTATAATTTGCAACTGCGACCTGGCCAAGATAAAGCATAGCAATTCGACACAATAAAACACAGAGTTACACATGGAAAAAACAAAAACACAGTCAATAATACAGTAGAACAAAGAAAGCAAAGTCTATATACAGTGAGTGGAAATGAGGTAAGATAAGGGAGTTAAGGCAATAAATATGCCATGGTGGCGAAGTAATTACAATATAGCAAATTAAACACTGGAATGGTAGATGTGCATAAGATGAATGTGCAAGTAGAGATACTGGGGTGCAAAGAAGCAAGATAAATAAATAAATACAGTATGGGGATGAGGTAGGTAGATAGATAGATGGGCTATGTACAGGTGCAGTGATCTGTGAGCTGCTCTGACAGCTGGTGCTTAAAGCTAGTGAGGGAGATATGAGTCTCCAGCTTCAGAGATTTTTGCAGTTTGTTCCAGTCATTGGCAGCAGAGAACTGGAAGGAAAGACGACTAAAGGAGTAATTGGCTTTGGGGGTGACCAGTGAGATATACCTGCTGGAGCGCGTGCTACGAGTGGGTGCTGCTATGGTAACCAGTGAGCTGAGATAAGGCGGGGCTTTACCTAGCAGAGACTTGTAGATAACCTGTAGCCAGTGGGTTTGGCGACGAGTATGAAGCGAGGGCCAACCAACGAGAGCGTACAGGTCGCAATGGTGGGTAGTGTATGGGTCTTTGGTGACAAAACGGATGGCACTGTGATAGACTTGGCATCCAGTTTGTTGAGTAGTGTTGGAGGCTATTGGAGGCTTAAGGATCTAGCATTGTCTATACCCACCCACATAATTGTAAAGAGGGCACGATAACACCTCTTTACCCTCAGGAGACAAACGATCTGGCCCTCAGATCCTCAAAAAGTAGTATTTAGTTAAATAGTTAACCTAATAGTTACCATTTTTTCACAAACTTTTTTTGACTCTTCACATACGCTGCTACTACTGTTTATTATCTTTCATGTTGCCTAGTCACTTTATTCCTAGTTATGTGCATATCTACCTCAGTCACATTGTACATCGACTTGGTACTGGTAGCCAATTTATAGTTCATCATTGTGGATTTATTATTACGTGTTTTATTTTTCTATTTCCATATTTTCTTTCTCCCTCCATTGTTGAGAAGGGCCCACCGTAAGTAAGCATGTCACTGTTAGTCTACACCTGTTTACAAAGCATGTGACAAATAACATTTGATATGAACAAGTTTGGGGAAAATGCGCATATGTTTTTATGCAGATTTTGGAATATTTGCATGAAAATCTGTCGCCTATTGGATGGAAACGGAGCTCGATATAGTAAAGAAAGTGTCAGTGTGTTTCCTAAGTAGTTGATTTCTACTCACCATTTTCTGGCTGGGTCTTTTTAAGTGAGTCCATCAAAGTGCTGATAGCTTTTAAGACAAAGATGATTTCCGTCACTTGTTGCCTAAAAATAAAATAAAAGGAATGGAATAATTATACTTACATATTCATGTAGTGCATAAAAAAAGAACCAAACAAGGGGACATACAATGAGTACCAACCTTCAAATCTTCACAAAAAAATCATAGGTAAAACATTTTTTTTATGAAAACCCCTTTTTGCAGCTGGAGGCATGAATATATACACTGAGTATACCGAATACCCTCCTAATATTGAGTTATACCCCCACACTTTTGCCCTCAGAACCACCTCAATTCATCGGGGCATGGACTCTATAAGGTGTCAAAAGCATTCCACAGGGATGCTGGCCCATGTTGACTCCAACGCTTCCCACAGTTGTGTCAAGTTGACGATGTCCTTAGGGTGGTGGACCATTCTTGATACACACAGGAAACTGTTGAGCACGGAAAACCAGGCAGTGTTGCAGTTCTTGACACAAACCGATGCGCCTGGCACCTACTACCATACACCCTTCAAAGACACTTACAGTGGGGCAAAAAACGTATTTAGTCAGCCACCAATTGTGCAAGAGGCCTGCAAGAGAGGCCTGTAATTTTCATCATAGGTACACTTCAACTATGACAGACAAAGTGAGAAGAAAAAAAATCCAGAAAATAACATTGTAGGATTTCTAATGAATTTATTCGCAAATTATGGTGGAAAATAAGTATTTGTACAATAAAAAAAGTTTCTCAATACTTTGTTATATACCCTTGGCAATGACAGAGGTCAAACGTTTTCTGTAAGTCTTCACAAGGTTTTCACACACTGTTGCTGGTATTTTAGCCCATTCCTCCATAAAGATATCCTCTAGAGCAGTGATGTTTTGGGGCTGTTGCTGGGCAACACGGACTTTCAACTTCCTCCAAAGATTTTCTATGGGGTTGAGATCTGGAGACTGGCTAGGCCACTCCAGGACCTTGAAATGCTTCTTATGAAGCCACTCCTTCATTGCCCGGGCGGTGTGTTTGGGATCATTGTCATGCTGAAAGACCCAGCCACATTTCATCTTCAATGCCCTTGCTGATGGGAGGTTTTCACTCAAAATCTCACGATACATGGCCCCATTCATTCTTTCCTTTACACGGATCAGTCGTCCTGGTCCCTTTGCAGAAAAACAGCCCCAAAGCATGATGTTTCCACCCCCATGCTTCACAGTAGGTATGGTGTTCTTTGGATGCAACTCAGCATTCTTTGTCCTCCAAACACGACGAGTTGAGTTTTTACCCAAAAATTATATTTTGGTTTAATCTGACCATATGACATTCTCCCAATCTTCTTCTGGATCATCCAAATGCTCTCTAGCAAACTTCAGATGGGCCTGGACATGCACTGGCTTAAGCAGGGGGACACGTCTGGCACTGCAGGATTTGAGTCCCTGGCGGCGTAGTGTGTTACTGATGGTAGGCTTTGTTACTTTGGTCCCAGCTCTCTGCAGGTCATTCACTAGGTCCCCCCGTGTGGTTCTGGATTTTTGCTCACCGTTCTTGTGATCATTTTGACCCCACAGGGTGAGATCTTGCGTGGAGCCGCAGATCGAGGGAGATTATCAGTGGTCTTGTATGTCTTCCATTTCCTAATAATTGCTCCTACAGTTGATTTCTTCAAACCAAGCTGCTTACCTATTGCTGATTCAGTATTCCCAGCCTGGTGCAGCTCCAGAATTTTGTTTCTGGTGTCCTTTGACAGCTCTTTGGTCTTGGCCATAGTGGAGTTTGGAGTGTGACTGTTTGAGGTTGTGGACAGGTGTCTTTTATACTGATAACAAGTTCAAACAGGTGACATTAATACAGGTAACGAGTGGAGGACAGAGGAGCCTCTTAAAGAAGTTGTTACAGGTCTGTGAGAGCCAGAAATCTTGCTTGTTTGTAGGTGACCAAATACTTATTTTCCATCATAATTTGCAAATAAATTCATAAAAAATCCTACAATGTGATTTTCTGGATTTTTTCCCATAATTTTGTCTGTCATAGTTGAAGTGTACCTATGATGAAAATTACAGGCCTCTCATCTTTTTAAGTGGGAGAACTTGCACAATTGGTGGCTGACTAAATACTTTTTTGACCCACTGTAAATATTTTTCCTTGCCCATTCACCCTCTGAATGGCACACATACACAATCCATGTCTCAAGTATTACAAATGTAACCTGTATCCTCCCCTTCAATTACACTGACTGAAGTGGATTGACATCAATAAAGGATCATAGCTTTCACCTGGATTCACCTGGTCAGTCTGTGTCATGGAAAGAGCAGGTATTCCTAATGTTTTGTATACTCACTGTATATAATTTGTATCAGTCCGTGTGGAATTCGCTCAGGTAATAAAGAAAAAAAACACATAGAAAAGGAACAGAAGCAGTTTGAAAAAAGGTGTGTATCTGAAGGATGCAAATGTAATTATGCTGTTAACCTGAGAAGTTGGCAATCAAGCTTCATCCTCTGTCCACTATGGAAGACAGTGAAAAGACTGTTACACTATGCCACCATGGTAAACAAACACAGAACACATTCTAGGATGACAGTACACCTACCAGGGAATCTACCCCATACAGTGCCTTTGGAACGTATTCAGAGCCCTTGATGTTTTCCACATTTTGCTACGTTACAACCTTATTCTAAAATGGATAAAACATGTAAAAAAAAATAAACTCCACAATACCTCATGTCAAATTTTTGCAAATGTATTAAAAACAAAAACGAAATACCATGTACCTCGGTCAGGGAAGTGACCAAGAACCCGATGGTCACTCTGACAGAGATCTAGAGTTCCTCTGTGGAGATGGGAGAACCTTCCAGAAGGACAACCATCTCTTTTATCTCTCAATAAAAGGCACATGACAGCCCGCTTGGAGATTGCCAAAAGGTACCTAAAGACTCTCAAACCATGAGAAACAAGATTACATGATCTGAGAAAACCAAGATTAAACTCTTTGGCCTGAATTCCAAGCATCATGTCTAGAGGGAACCTAGCACTATCCCTACAGTGAAGCATGGTGGTGGCAGCATCATGCTGTGGGAACGTTTTTCAGCAGCAGGGACTGAAAGACTAGTCAGGATCTAGGCAAAGATCAACAGAGCAAAGTACAGAGATCATTGATATAAACCTGCTCCAGAGCGCTCAGGACCTCAGACTGGGGTAAAAGTTCACCTTCCAATTGGACAACAACCCTAACCACACAGCCAAGACAAAGCAGGAGTGGCTTTGGGACAAGTCTCTGAATGTCCTTGCGTGATCCCGGCAAGAGGCTGGACTTGAACCCAATCGAACATCTCTGGAGAGACCTGAAAATAGCTGTGCAGCAACGCTCCCCATCCAACCTGACAGAGCTTGAGATAATCTGCAGAGAAGAATGGGAGAAAATCCCCAAATACAGGTGTGCCAAGCTTGTAGCATCATACCCAAGAAGACTCGAGGCTGTAATTGCTGCCAAAGGTGCTTCAACAAAATACTAAATAAAGGGTTGGAATACTTATGTAAATGTGATTTTTTTTTATGCATATTTAATAAATTAGCAAACATTAAAAAAAAAAAAGTTTTTGCTTTGACGAGGGGAAAACAAATATTTCATCAATTTTAGAATAAGGCTGTAACCTAACAAAATGTGGAAAAAGTCAAGGGGTCTGAATACCAAGAGAACGAAAGAGAAAGGGGGAAAGAGAAAGGACGAGAGAGACTAGGGGGAAGAAAAATGATGAGACTAGAGGAATATGGATGGAGAAACTGATGCCAGTTCTCAGCTGAAGTACTTACCAGTGTAAGCACTCTCTTGTTAAAGTTGAATGCAAAATGTGTAAAAAGGTGCATAAAAGCACTAAATATGCTGCGTTTTGGTGCGTCTACTACAGGGGTCGTGGTCTCACCATCCCTGTTCTAGAAATCATTTTAGTGATGTAAGTGGACTCACCTGGGCAGTGGGCAGCGTCCACTCAGCCTCTCATCGTCCACGTAGCGCCTCAACACGTCTTGGGACCTCTTGAGGAGCACGGAGAGGGCCATGCGGGAGATGTAGCCCTCCTGGGGCGTGGACACCTTGTTACTGAAAGAGAACTGGAGCAGCGTCTCAAAACACACTTTGGAGAACTCCTCCCGCATCCGCACGTCTACCTCTGCCTCTGTGGAGGGAAATATGGTTGTATGGTCTATTTGAATGCCCTTGTTGTAAATCACTGTGATATAAGAGCATCTACTAAATAACTAGAATGAGAAACGTACAAAACATTTAGTTTCAGAGGTGATGCTAGAAAATAGTTTTTTTTCTGTGTTTTTGATTTGATCAAATCAAATTGTATTTGTCACATGCTCCAAATACAACAGGTGTAGACCTTACCGTGAAATGCTGACTTACAAGCCCTTAATGAACATTATATACTATAGATTCATTAATAAAAGGAAAATCCAAAATGTTGAAATTATACATTGTGACCAACAGAAGTGTATGGACTATGTTAACATATCGTTAGGGGAAAAGCAAAAGGGACTGGAATAAGAGTTGGTGTTCTTTCCTTACCTGTGAATGAGGAGGACTGTGAGTGAATGGATCCTTTATTAAGCATGGCCATAATCTGGCCAACAAAGTCTTTGGGGATGAAGATGGCAAACGGCAAGATCTCTGTGCTGATCAACTGCACCACCTACAGAGAGAGGACACACACAGACCTCAGAGATTGGCAAGTATGAAGACAGTAATACAATTCAAAGATTCGTTTAAATGTGGTCAGTCGGTCAGGTTTTTACCTCAACGTCAATGGCTTCATTCTTCTGGAACTCCTGGATGGACACATTGTCTGGAGGTGTGCTGTAAAACAGAAACAGAAACGCAATGAGCTTCAACGCCTGTTTCCCAGAATCTGAGGAACATTCAGGTGCGGCAAAAAAAATAAAACATAAATCAATTACATTTTAAAGGTGCAATATGTAGAAATCGCTCCACGTATTTTTTTACGAACTGTTTGAGAAAGGGTATACTTACCTTTTGGTGAAAAGGAAGTCTTTGAAGGCATTGGCCAGCTCTGGCCACATAGTGTCAAACTTCCGAGAGGAGGCATGCTGACGGGCCACGGGCAGCCCGGTGGACAGCACCTTGAGCAGGGATGACACAGCTAGCTTCCACGTGCTCTCTGACGGACACCCATACTTTAGGCCCAGGGGCATCCGCAGGGTCTGTGGAGTAAGGAGAGAAATAGTGGGGTTGGAACACAATGGGAGTCTTCAATGTATGGACCAGCCTGGTTGACAGCTCTGCTAGTGGATTAGCGAACACCTAGGCTCGACTTCCAGGCTATTTCCTCGGGATCTATGGGGGAAAGGAGAGAGGGTAACGGGGAAATTAAGATCACAAAGGTTAATATTTAGATGTAGTGTGATTGAGATAACGTGTAGCATATTCTCTGTAACGAGAGGGGAAGTGGCGTTGGAAACACAATGGGAGTCTTCAACGTATGGACTGCTAGCGCAGGAGGGAAAACAACTATTCCTGATGGTCTTGTGTGTGTGACTCACTAATGACGCAGAGACCTGCAGGTATAACATCAATCACAGACACATCTAAACAATGATGTCTTGAGCCATCGATGTCTATGCATTTTAGTCTCAAAACCAGGGAAAGAATAAGCAACGGAACAGAAACGGCTCAATCTTTCCATACACAGCTGGCCTCCCAAAGGTTAGGATTTTATGGCTATGACCTCCGTTCTCAGGAGAGGGAGAGGAGGATTGGTTTGAACCCATCCATAGAAAAACTCTAATGAGGTCGCAACTTGGTATGTCATTGACCCACAGGAAACAATAGAGGAACACCTGACAGCTTTGTAAAGAGATGTTGTGTCCCACGACAAAGAGCAGCTTGTTTATGACAGAAACACTAGTCACTGGAGTATGATAGACTAATGGGAGATATGAAAGATTTTTAGTAGTTTCACAACCAGAACTAGGAGTTCAAGTTTCCGAGCAACTCCTTTTACATGAACACGTATTAACAAAATAACATGTCTTGGTGATGTTGGAGACAGCACCTTGATGATGTTCTGTAGGACTTTCTCGTTGATGACAGCTTTGTGACAGGCTGTTTTGTGGTAGAGGTCCACCACCACCTCCAGGGACCTCTCAGCAAAGGGCACGTAGTTTAAGGCAACCCATTCTGCCTGTACAGAGAGAGAGAGAGACAGAGACAGAGACAGAGACAGAGAGACAGAGACAGAGAGACAGAGAGACAGAGAGACAGAGAGACAGAGACAGAGAGACAGAGAGACAGAGAGACAGAGACAGAGAGACTTAGACAGAGAGACAGAGACAGAGAGACAGAGACAGAGAGACAGAGACACAGAGACAGAGAGACAGAGACAGAGACACAGGGAGACAGGGAGACAGGGAGACAGAGAGACAGAGAGACAGAGACAGAGGAGACAGGAGAGACAGACAGAGACAGAGAGACAGAGAGAGAGAGACAGAGACACAGAGAGACAGACAGAGACACAGAGAGAGACAGAGACACAGAGAGACAGAGAGAGAGAGACAGAGACAGAGAGAGACAGAGACACAGACAGAGAGAGACACAGAGACAGAGAGACACAGAGACAGAGAGACAGAGAGACAGAGAGACAGAGAGACAGGGAGACAGAGAGACAGAGAGACAGAGAGAGACAGAGAGAGACAGAGAGAGACAGAGAGAGACAGAGAGACAGAGACAGAGAGAGACAGAGAGAGACAGAGAGAGACAGAGAGACAGAGACAGAGAGACAGAGAGACAGAGAGACAGAGAGACAGAGAGACAGAGAGACAGAGAGAGACAGAGAGAGACAGAGGGAGACAGAGGGAGACAGGGAGACAGGGAGACAGGGAGACAGGGAGACAGGGAGACAGGGAGACAGGGAGACAGAGAGACAGAGACAGACAGAGAGACAGAGACAGAGACAGAGAGACAGAGAGACAGAGACAGAGAGACAGAGACAGAGAGACAGAGGGGGGGGAGGGGTTAACTAAAGCTGGAAACATCCCTCCATTCAAACACTAAGAGGAGCAAAGAACCATATAACTTGTTGTAGAACTACTGTACATGTGCAAATATGGACAGCACGACACAAACAGTCAGTAAGATAAGTGATAGGAGGATGGGACTTGACAGGTAGGTAGTAGATTCAGAGAGGGCGGCATATCCACTGGTTAGTCAGCCTCTTCAGGATTCCGTGATCATTTTCTTTTAGCAAAATCAACAATTCCCAGCATATGATTCGAGGCCTTGAAGATTTGACCAATCGTTGCACTATTTCCGCATAAAACAGTCAAACCATCGTAATATTATCACATAGAACTGATCCATGACGACAGAACACAAAGAGGGCTCGCATTTTCAACAATTCACCTGACATTTACCACATAATATGGTTCAATCAACTCACATGTCAACAAACTCGGACAGAATTGTTGCGACGAATCGGACAAAAACATCCTTGCATATCGCCATGCAAAATGTCCAAATTGCAGCAGCAAAATCAAGAATTTGGGCCTGCAAATTTCACAAAAAATCCAAGCGAAATCCTGGAGGGACTGGTTAGTGACGGACAGAACAGACAGGGGTAGATAGGTAACATGGAGTGAGATGATGTAGACAACGTCTTACCATGCATGAGGTGGGTGAAATGCCTCATCTACTGTAGTAGTGATGGGACCATTCAACAGTAACACAGCTGAGTACAGTACTAAAGGAGGCTGAAGGGGGAGGTGGAACTCACCGGTGTAAACAGCTGGATCTAAAGTTGATCCAGTGAGTAGATGGATAGTATGACAAAAACAGAACAACGAGAAGAAGGTTGGAGTTAACTTGTTGGCTGGTGCCTGGTGTTATTATACCAACTTGTCGCCACTGACCTGTTGACTGACAGTGGCAATCATGTTTCTTAATGGTTTGATTGAACAACAAAACTGACTGACAGTATGAATGACTGACAGATCAAGTCACAGACAGACTTGGAGCTTTTACTGGTGAGAGTAGCGATAGCATTAATTAGCATAGCTGATTCAGCCACCACCATAAAATCAAAACCACTCATCAATACAACATACTGCATCAGCAGTTGCTACACCAGATGATTTCATCAAAGACCAGACTGTTTGACAGGCTTTTTTTTAATGTAAGTGTGAGAATAAGAACAAGTGAGGATAACACTGAGATGAGATCCTAGATTCCCTTCTGTTACAAACTCAGTGTGAACAAAGCAAGTATCATCCAATAGCCTACTTAAAGAAAAAGGGTTGTACGAGTTAAGTAAATTTCACTTGTCCTTCAAAAGGGAAGAATTATGAACTTGGTCTGATACCTGCCGAAAGCCGGAAAAAGGTCACCTGGGGGGCTAGCGTGCTGCCAGCCTGGGGGGCTAGCGTGCTGCCAGCTTGGGGGGCTAGCGTACTGCCAGCCTGAGGGGCTAGCGTACTGCCAGCCTGGGGGGCTAGCGTACTGCCAGCCTGGGGGCTAGCGTACTGCCAGCCTGAGGGGCTAGCGTGCTGCCAGCCTGGGGGGCTAGCGTGCTGCCAGCCTGGGGGGCTAGCGTGCTGCCAGCTTGGGGGGCTAGCGTACTGCCAGCCTGGGGGGCTGCCAGCCTGGGGGGCTAGCGTGCTGCCAGCCTGGGGGGCTAGCGTGCTGCCAGCCTGAGGGGCTAGCGTGCTGCCAGCCTGGGGGGCTGCCAGCCTGGGGGGCTAGCGTGCTGCCAGCCTGGGGGCTAGCGTGCTGCCAGCCTGGGGGGCTAGCGTGCTGCCAGCCTGGGGGGCTAGCGTGCTGCCAGCCTGGGGGGCTAGCGTGCTGCCACGCACAATGTTTCAACATTCCATAAATGGAAAATATCTGAGGTATCGAGGAGAGAGATAGACTTGCACACAAAGCGTCAGAAAGACAACGGCAGAGAGAGAGATTGTGATTCTTTACCTGGTTGTATTTAGCGTTGGCCACATGTTTGGTTTCCATCTTGCCGTACTGGGGGGGTTTGCAGGAGAACTCGACGAAGAGGAGCAGCTGTTCAAAGATGGCTGGGTACATGACCTGCAGGTTCTCTGGGCCCACACAGATGGCCTGCAGACAGAGAGACAGTAACCTCACTCACTACTGACCTCACTAGAACCAGGGAACCTCACTCACTACTGACCTCACTAGAACCAGGGATTCTTACTCACTACTGACCTCACTAGAATCAGGGAACCTCACTCACTACTGACCTCACTAGAACCAGGGACCTCACTCACTACTGACCTCACTAGAACCAGGGACCTCACTCACTACTGACCTCACTAGAACCAGGGATCTCACTCACTTACTGACCTCACTAGAACCAGGGATCTCACTCACTTACTGACCTCACTAGAACCAGGGAACCTCACTAACTACTATTGTTTAGACAAGGTTATGCTACACAGTCACATACTGTCCATTAGTAGGTCAGGAGAAAAGGAACAATGACCCTTTAAATCAATGTGCTAGTTTCCATAACAGAGGACAACAAAGGAATAGCAACCGTGTCCATGTAATAAAAAGGGAACTTTGAGAGCATTTAAGTGTGTGTGGATTGGTTTAAAAAAATGTTACCATTTTTGTGCTGCAGCCCACCCACCTTCTGCAGCACATCAAGCGCGGTGAGCACAGCCTCCTGCAGGCTGGTGAGGACAGCCTCAGTGTAAGAGGGCAGGATGAAGGGCGAGGCGTCACTGCTGATGGGTATGGACACAGCCCCGTGGAGGATCACCCCCAGTTTCCTCAGGTCCTCCATGCTGAAGCCAGTCTTTATGTGCTGGTAGAGGGCAGGGAAGATCTGGACTAACGCTGTCAGGAAGGGCTGGCTGGGGACGAAGGAGGGTCTGTCTGTCCCCGTCCCGCCACTAGGGGGCCTCGTGCTGTCTGTGCCCGTCCGGTACCAGGTGTTCCACGCCGACCACCACAGCGCCGCATCCTCCAGTGCCGATTCCTCCCCTGGGGGAGGGGCCTGGAGTTCGGCACCGTTGTAGCTCGTCAGCCTCTCCAGCATCGAGTCGGAGCGCAGCAGGGGTCTGCCGGGGCCCGGGGCGCTGAGGGGGTCGATGAGGACGGGGGGAACACCCATGGCAGCCAGAGCGTCAGTGGGCATGGCAGAGTCCTTGACGGGTGTGGCGATCTGGAGGATCTCCTGGAAGGACTTGAGCGCGGCCAGGGAGACCTCACTGTTCTTACTGAGGGCAGCAGACTGGATGTGGTCCAACAGAACCTCCCACGCCTTGAAGTAGTCACCTGTGGAGTGGACACAAAACCAGGTAAGAAGAGGAAAATACTGGGGCCTATTCATTAAATTAGTATTTTGCATATGCGTGGGGACAGGGCAATGAGGAGGAGGAGCACTGTCCATAAATCACTAATCTTCCTCGTCCTGTCATTGAGTATAGACATAAGAGATTAATGAAAAAAGCTTGAAATAAAAACACATGACCACACACAGACAGGGACACACACACCTAGCTGCTGCAGCAGGTATCTCCTGGTGTTGAAGATACGAGCCACCCCTGCCAGCGTCAGCACCCAGGTCTCCGCCCACTGTTTCTCAGCTGTGTCCCGTGAGTGGTGGATGAGGATGTTCCCGCCCCCCGACTCAATCTTTTCCTTATCGGCAGTAGTGGAAGACTTCCTCACACAGTCCAGCAGGTGGAACAGAACCTGGTTTTATGGACCGCCAGAGGGCAGATGACCAATAAGGTTGTTAAAATCATACTGGGTGGTTTCAAGTATTAGCAGCAGGACTTAATCACGTATAATCAGGTTCAAATTGACAGATCCCAAACGTACAATCCTATTTGACCGCATGTTTCGTTGATAGACGACGGCCAGTGACTGAACGATGGAATGCATCATTCATGTGATTACTGTTAGTGACTAGACGGTACCTTCCAGACCACGATGTGCCAGGTGGGCTGCTGCAGCAGGGTGCCGTGGGCAGCGATGGTGGAGAACATGGTCTGACCGGCGCTCTTCCTGACGGCGGGCCGGGGATCCACACACAGCTGGCCCAGCTTGGCGTACAGACACAGCCACAGGCAGTCGAAGGGAGGGGCCGGGTGGAAGGGCCTGTTCAAGGGCTCACCCTTTTCCTGAGCCTGCTTCTGCAGCGCGGCCTCCTCCCTCTCTAGTTCCTGGGTGATGGCCTCGCCCCTCTGGAAGAAGTAGTCGGAGATGTTCCACTGTGGGGGAAAACAGGGGGAGGGAGAGAGGTTGACTGAAATCACTAGCAGACAGTCACTTTCAAAAATCATTGTTGAAATACTAGAAAAGTAATACCTTGGGGGAACGCAACAGCAATTACAACAGTATCAACAAACTCAATACTATATAGGATATACAACAATATATGCCACATACTGCAGTCTCACCAGGAGTCCTATGGAGGTGAGGCTGATGTTGAGTTAGGGTTAGCATTAGTCATGGTGTGTTCAGTCTCACCAGGAGTCCTATGGAGGTGAGGCTGATGTTGAGTTAGGGTTAGCATTAGTCATGGTGTGTTCAATCTCACCAGGAGTCCTATGGAGGTGAGGCTGATGTTGAGCTCCTGGTTCTGGAGGCCGAAGCTGCCAGCTACGTCCACTACGATCTGGAGGCACGCGCAAGGCATGGTGGGGAGGAAGTCAGTCACCACCAACTGCAGGCACTGGAAGGCTGTTCGGATCAATGACTCTCTGGGGTACAGGAGGAAATACAGCAGGCGAGATCAATTAAAGGTGCACTACGCAGAAATCACTCTGCCATTTCCTGGCTGCTAAAATAAATAAAATTGTTTGCCTCATTTCATTTTATGTGACAAAACAAGCAATGCATAGTGCAGAGAATCATTGTACAATCTAAACCACTGTGAAATATCTTAAGAACACAAAATTCTTATTTTCAGCTGTTTGAAGACGTACAAAACAAAAATTAAAAGACGCTCAAACAAAACTTAAGAACGGGAAACATAGCAATTGCACATATAGAACCGATCTACAGCTTCTTAGACTTGCTTTCAATGAAAATGACAGATCTATAACTCACATTTGGTCGGGTCACCCAAAAAGTAACATTACCTCTAAGTGTTACTACTGCGAAAATAGTAAAGAAGCACATCATCTCTGCACCGCTTCAACGTTATCCCTCTTCCCATCTATACTTTCATCCCTCCCTCGCTCTCTCACCCCTGGTCGTTGCGGATAGCCCCTATTACGCCCAGCACTAAGGGCCAGCCGGGCCCCAGACTGTCCCCTTGGCTCTGGAGGATCTGCAGCACGCTCTCCAGCTGCTTCTGACGGATGTCTGCATGGAGCACGTTGGACAGCTCCTTCAGCGGGTTCAACAACAGGAGCTGCAGCCTCTGACGGAGGGACAGAGGGCAACCAGTGAAGAACAAACACCATTGTAAATACAATCCATATTTACGTTTATTTAAATGTCTCCATTCCTTTGAAACTCTGTAATGTTTACTGTTTATTTCACACCTGTTTATTATCTATTTCACTTGCGTTGGCAATGTAAACATGTTTCCCATGCCAATAAATTAAAATGGAATTGACAGAGCGTGAGAGAGAGATGGGGATAGAGAGGAAGAAAGAGGGCAGGGAGTGGCATTAAGATCTAAACATGCCAACTATGTGTGGGTGGGTTGGCATGGTGAAGCGGACTAATAGCTAGTCATCTAGCTATTATCACCTTCCATTGCATTGTA
Organism: Oncorhynchus keta; assembly: GCF_023373465.1. Lineage (NCBI taxonomy): Eukaryota > Metazoa > Chordata > Actinopteri > Salmoniformes > Salmonidae > Oncorhynchus > Oncorhynchus keta. The sequence goes on along the minus strand of NC_068446.1, from coordinate 33,232,110 downwards.
ACAGTCTTCCAACTTCTAGACAGGAAATGTTCCACCATTCCCTGTGTTTGGGTTACTGGGTGAAGATGAGAGAGATGGAGTAGTAGTAGTAGTACCTGGTTCTGTGCCAGAGGGGGGTTGTGTTTGTAGGCCAGGCCAGCTTTGATTAGGGAGGTCACAGCCTCAGCCCCCCACTCTCTCATTCTGGCATTGGGGTGCTGGCAGACCTGCAGCAGGGAGCAGAGGGTAGGCACACACACACACACGCACACACACACGAGCATGGAGAGGGAGATCAGACATCACACAAGCATGGAGATCAGACATCACACAAGCATGGAGAGGGAGATCAGACATCACACAAGCATGGAGAGGGAGATCAGACATCACACAAGCATTGAGAGGGAGATCAGACATCACACAAGCATTGAGAGGGAGATCAGACATCACACAAGCATGGAGAGGGAGATCAGACATCACACAAGCATGGAGAGGGAGATCAGACATCACACAAGCATGGAGAGGGAGATCAGACATCACACAAGCATTGAGAGGGAGATCAGACATCACACAAGCATTGAGAGGGAGATCAGACATCACACAAGCATGGAGAGGGAGATCAGACATCACACAAGCATGGAGAGGGAGATCAGACATCACACAAGCACGGAGAGGGAGATCAGACATCACACAAGCATGGAGAGGGAGATCAGACATCACACAAGCATGGAGAGGGAGATCAGACATCACACAAGCACGGAGAGGGAGATCAGACATCACACAAGCATGGAGAGGGAGATCAGACATCACACAAGCATGGAGAGGGAGATCAGACATCACACGAGCACAGAGAGGGAGATCAGACATCACACAAGCATGGAGAGGGAGATCAGACATCACACGAGCACAGAGAGGGAGATCACACGGTACACGAGCACGGAGAGGGAGATCACACGGTACACGAGCACGGAGAGGGAGATCACACGGTACACGCGCACGGAGAGGGAGATCACACGGTACACGCGCACGGAGAGGGAGATCACACGGTACACGCGCACGGAGAGGGAGATCACACGGTACACGCGCACGGAGAGGGAGATCACACGGTACACGCGCACGGAGAGGGAGATCACACGGTACACGCGCACGGAGAGGGAGATCACATGGTACACGCGCAAGGAGAGGGAGAAAGAGGAAGGAGAGGGGGTAGAGAGAGAGCAAAAGGGATTTGGGTCAGGGCTGTTCAAACAGTATGTCCACCCGGTGGTTAAAACACTATGCCTGTGATGAATTAAATAATGTCCTTTTCCATTTGACAGACAGATAATCATGAACGCTGTGGCGAGATCAGCTGGCTTTCAACGAGTTGCATTGTTGCTCATTACACTATTCCCCTGGACAGCTACACCAACAGTGATTAAGAAGCCATATTAGCACCATCCTTTACACCCCACAAGTGTCTGTTATCTACACGTTGCCCAACATGAAACAAGTATGTGACTTGTCTAGAAAGGCTGGCATATCATTACAGCTGATGTAAATATTCAGATGTCTGTATAGCAGTGGTCACCAACAGGTCCATCTCCAAGACATTCCTAATCAATCACCAAACATTTATGTACAAAACCCAATGATAAAGCCTTGAGTTCCTATTATTTATTGTTTCGCGCTGTTGACGGTAGGTGCACTTGATTCAGTAGCCCTAGTGTGCTGGGGAAGGCAACGTGTTCCCATTTTTAACGATTTCACGAGCCTGAAGGTAGAACTCAGTCTACCCAGCAGGCCCAGAGAGCAAATCTAGTGCACCTATAGGCCTCATGCAGGCCAATCAGATAGCTCATATCACTGTGTCTGCACAGTTTCCTGGAGCCATAGACCGTAACACACAGCAAAGTTGATAATGTGAGATTTCAAAACCATGACGAGAGAGACTGAATGAATACAGCAAAGAGCTGTTTTTATGAGTAAGTTCCTGTTTAAGTTGTTATTCAGCCCTGTCAACACTTTGTTCAACACTTTTATAGGCCATAAAATGCATGTTTCGATAAACTTTTATTGCTATTATTTGCGGCTTGTGTCTTTTTTAATATCGAGGACTATTCATGCAGTGATGCCATCAGCTGGAAGATGGTGAGTCAGGTGACAGGCAGCCTCACAGCTGCTCCCTCCCTCACCTCAGACTGACCATCAGAAGCAGGTCATCAGTCCAGTTCAAAAAATTAAATAAAAAGCTAATTGTTATGCTCACTCAGCTGTGCCTCAAGAAATACAACAAATGATCTATTACAGTGTGATCATATACATACAATTTTTAAATATAATTTCTAAATAGTCTGAGAAGAACAACAATGGCAGGACAATTCAAGCATAGCCAATATGCAGTGATAATGTATTGGGCTTATATCCTACTGCACAAAACTCATTGCTACAGAACTGTTTACAATTGGTTAATGTTGGATAGGATTATGTTTGAAAAAAGTGTGAAAAAGGGAAGTATAATCGAAGCAATAGATCTCGGTCTGCTTTTTGACCCAGAACGTGATCTGTCCTCAGAGAAGGTTGGTGACAACTGCTGTATAGTATGCATACAAACAAAAACAAAGTTCCAAAAATGCAACTCAAGCGAGGAAATTTAGATCAAACATAACAGCGAAGCAAACATAAATGTGTTGCAAGCTGCACATTGCATACTCTCAGCTCCAACACATTGCATACTCTCAGCTCCAACACATTGCATACTCTCAGCTCCAACACATTGCATACTCTCAGCTCCAACACATTGCATACTCTCAGCTCCAACACATTGCATACTCTCAGCTCCAACACATTGCATACTCTCAGCTCCAACACATTGCATACTCTCAGCTCCAACACATTGCATACTCTCAGCTCCAACACATTGCATACTCTCAGCTCCAACACATTGCATACTCTCAGCTCCAACACATTGCATACTCTCAGCTCCAACACATTGCATACTCTCAGCTCCAACACATTGCATACTCTCAGCTCCAACACATTGATTACCAGGCAGAGGCACAGGGAATGAGAGCGAAAGCAAATGATTGGGAGGAGAAGTTTCCGAGCTTACCTTCTGCAAAACAGACATGGGTTGCAAAAGAGAGGGAGATAGAGAAAAGAGAACAGTTCGTTTCAGACAGAACACACACACACACACACGGTGTATTACTTTTACTACACAGAGGACAGATGCCACTCAAGGAATTAGAAACGGGGGAGTTACTAGCATTACCACGAAATGAAAGGGCTCGAAAAGTATCTATTGAAGTTTTCCCAAAATACCACTTCAATTGACCTGTGTTCAAATACTATTTGAAATATTTCAAATACTTTCAAAGTTAGCTTGACCCTGCCTGGAATGTGAGATGGGTAGTTCCAAGTATTGGGATTATTCTACTGGTCCATTTAAAGCAAGCAAGCTCAATCAAGTACAGATTTGAAATTATAAAAAAATATTATTTGAACCCTGGACTTCACTCCCCACCTCTTCCATTATGATGGTATATAAAGGTCTACAGGTGGTCTATAATAGTGAATGGAAGACGTACCTCCAGTAGATGTCCAGTGAGGGGCCTCCACAGGATCTCTATACGGTCCATGTTGACCAGGCCGGTCTCCAGCAGCTTGGCAACAGCAAACAGAGACGGCTCCTGGACACAGGACGAGAACAGAACATACGAGTGACTGGTTCGGTGGATATAAGCATTACACATTTAGTGACACAAGGCGGCACATACAGAAGATGGGGATGTCATACATCGTTGCTCTGGCTACATGCACGTATAGTAGTTACCTTGTTAGTTCCATAGGCCATCTCCACAGCCTCCAGAGAGAGGGAGCACAGTGCGTTGATCAGGTGATGCAGTGACACGTCGTCTAAGTACTGGGAGCTCTCAAAGAGCCTAGACAGGATGTTGGAGATGACAGGCAGGTCCGTCATCACAGCCGTGGTCAGCACCTATAACCAACAGACATCAGAGGAGTCTGTTTGTCTGTTAGGATCCAGCAGAGCTACGTACCTTAGTGTGGTGTCTAGCTTTGAAGGCTGAATAGCCAATGAAACCCTACGGAGGCTGTTGCTAATTGATGCAGAGAATTTAACTAATTATAGTGTGACTGTGTAAGGCAGGGCGATCGATTTGTGGTCTTGTATTACCGTGCTTGGCCCCTCTACTGCACGACCAGGCTTCAGAGCACCTCCAACCCCAGGCTTCAGACCTAGGATCCACACCAGGTGCTGGGAGAGGAGAGGGAAGGTGGGAGATAGACAGAACAGGAAGAGTGGAGTGGGTGGTGAGAAAAGTCAGAGTGATTCACTCAGGCTACTTCCACTATATAAATCAGAACAAAAAATGTTTATGAATTTAAATATTTAGGCTTGTCAATATCAACATTAAAAAATCCCAACTTGGTTATAATACGGTGTAAAACTGTACCAGTGTGTGTGTGGCAGAGGAGGCTGGTGGGGGGAGCTATAGGAGGAGGACAGGCTCATTGTAATGGCTGGAATTGAATAAATGGAACGGTATCAAACGGGGAAACCAAGTTTGACTGTTCCATCTATTCCATTCTAGCCATTACAATGAGCCCGTCCTCCTACAGCTCCGCCCACCAGCTTCCTCTGGTGTGTGGTGGAAGTGTACCTGCAGCGTGGCCAGCACCAGCTGCCAGGAGGTTCCCAGCACCACCCCATGGCAGTGGGCCAGGTTCAACAAGGTCCGCATACACTGGATATTCTTAGCTGTCAGCTGATAGATGGAGAGATGGAGTTATGCAACACTACTGTTTGTATGTGTGAACGTCTAACATTTGCTCATACGGTGCCCTCTAGTTGTGGTGTTGTAGTAAATGTTGTGTAGAGGTACACTACATGACAAAAGGTATTTGGACACCTGCTTATAGAACATCTCAGTCCAAAATTGTGGGCATTAAAATGGAGTTGGCCCCCCCTTTGCTGCTGTAACAGCCTCCACTTCTGGGAAGGCTATCCAATAGATGTTGGAGCATTGCAGCAGGGACTTGCTTCCATTCAGCCACAAGAGGATTAATGAGGTCGGGCACTGATGTTCGGAGTTTAGGCATGGCTCGCAGTCAGCTTTCCAATAGATGTGGTGTTGTAGTAATGTTGTGTAGAGGTAATCTTACCATCACAGTGGCATTTAGATGTGGTGTTGTAGTAATGTTGTGTAGAGGTAATCTTACCACCACAGTGGCATTTAGATGTGGTGTTGTAGTAATGTTGTGTAGAGGTAATCTTACCACCACAGTGGCATTTAGATGTGGTGTTGTAGTAATGTTGTATAGAGGTAATCTTACCACCACAGTGGCATTTAGATGTTGTAGTAATGTTGTGTAGAGGTAATCTTACCATCACAGTGGCTTAATCCACCATCACAGTGGCATTTAGATGTGGTGTTGTAGTAATGTTGTGTAGAGGTAATCTTACCATCACAGTGGCATTTAGATGTGGTGTTGTAGTAATGTTGTGTAGAGGTAATCTTACCACCACAGTGGCATTTAGATGTGGTGTTGTAGTAATGTTGTGTAGAGGTAATCTTACCACCACAGTGGCATTTAGATGTGGTGTTGTAGTAATGTTGTGTAGAGGTAATCTTACCACCACAGTGGCATTTAGATGTGGTGTTGTAGTAATGTTGTGTAGAGGTAATCTTACCACCACAGTGGCATTTAGATGTGGTGTTGTAGTAATGTTGTGTAGAGGTAATCTTACCACCACAGTGGCATTTAGATGTGGTGTTGTAGTAATGTTGTGTAGAGGTAATCTTACCACCACAGTGGCATTTAGATGTGGTGTTGTAGTAATGTTGTGTAGAGGTAATCTTACCACCACAGTGGCATTTAGGCATTAATCTTACCACCACAGTGGATGTGGTGTTGTAGTAATGTTGTGTAGAGGTAATCTTACCACTACAGTGGCATTTAGATGTGGTGTTGTAGTAATGTTGTGTAGAGGTAATCTTACCACCACAGTGGCATTTAGATGTGGTGTTGTAGTAATGTTGTGTAGAGGTAATCTTACCACTACAGTGGCATTTAGATGTGGTGTTGTAGTAATGTTGTGTAGAGGTAATCTTACCACCACAGTGGCATTTAGATGTTGTAGTAATGTTGTGTAGAGGTAATCTTACCACCACAGTGGCATTTAGATGTGGTTGTAGTAATGTTGTGTAGAGGTAATGTTTAGATGTTGTGTGTAATCTTACCACCACAGTGGCATTTAGATGTGGTGTTGTAGTAAGCATTTAGGTAATCTTACCACTACAGTGGCATTTAGATGTGGTGTTGTAGTAATGTTGTGTAGAGGTAATCTTACCACTACAGTGCCTTGGGGCTGTACAGAGAGAGGCTGTCCCACAGCCACCACCTGCTGATGAGACTCACTGGAGGAACTGATGATCTGAACACTCTGGCCCTGGATGGAGTAGGCTGAGGAGGACAGGAGAAAACACATTTTATTTCAGTCCACAACAAAAGTAATGATCACAAGGACCAAATCTTTTGTAGGTCCAAAAATAGATTTAGACTCCTCGGTCCACGATGACTTTGTTATTTTCTCTTCTTCATGATGTATCTCACAGACAGGCAAACACCCCTGATAATAACACACAAGCCAGTCATTTCCATGTATATACTTCACTTAGTGACTGTGACAAGCCAGCTACATGCTACAGAGACTTGATTTATTAACTCCCTAGCAAACATCGATCCTGCTGAAGCCATTTTGCATGCTCGATCTATCACAGAAAATATGCAAATAGCGTGTGTGTGTGAGACTGTGACCTCCCCGACACATTAATCTTTGTGTTACTAATTAGAGGGAACAAGAAAACAGTTGAGGCACAGCCAGGATTAATGACATATAAGTGGGGCATCACAGTGGTTAGTATGGAGATCACACACAGCCAGGACTCTAGAGCTTCACACTCTCACAAACGTATACAGAGAGACTTGGGGTGAAAAGCGCATTAAGTGTACAAATAAACAACTACCACCGGCTTGTCAAGTTCCTCAGAAGCACATATGTATAATTACCACAGAGCTGATGCAGCAAAGCCATGAGGGAAGACTGCTATGAACGTACACAAACATACACGCTCACACATGCATGCACCCACCACCCCCACACACGCAGGGTACTGACGTACACGCGCCAGCGTTTCCCCTAGACATTTTTGGAGGGTGCGTGGTAGTGGCCTTGGCCAATGGCGCGGTTTTAGAAGCTGTCTTCTTAGCTGCAGAGACAAAATGTTGCTGTTTTAAAGCTAATTTCTCGCACTTCTACACATTTTGCCACGGAGTGGAGAGAATATTTTTAGTTTGAAAGCAAATTCCCTTAACTTCTGTACATTTGGCCATGGCTTATGCCTTGTTCTTATGCTATCGGGCTTAAACATTACAACAAAATCATTGGGGGTCTCATGTCATCACATTTTTTGAATTTTAGATTCTCCCTGACTGTCTAGTTTTCATGTTGGTGATTATTAGTTCTCACAGATGAGCTTATTTAAAAGTATATAGCACCATTATATTTTCTTTATACTTGATATCTTGTTTTAGTGGTTTAAGTTTACACTGAAAAAGTTTTACCTTCCCAAATGTTTAGTAAAAATGTTTTTTTTTGCAATGTCGGTTTAGCATCCACGACTGACCCTTGTTAAGGTTGGCTGTATTACTGCTGAGGACAGTCAGGGCGTAGTGTGGGGGCAGCGAGGCCTTGCAGATGGCTGTGATGAAGGCGTCGCGGGGCGTCACGAGGCCCAGGCGACCACACAGCGCCGCCATGGTCAGCTCTGCCTTCAGGATGCTCTCTGTCGCAGTCTCATCTGTACTGGAGGGGGACGAGACAGAGGGGGTTATGGGTTTGGAACAAACCTAACTGCCGCAACATCTTCACTTTTTGCCGCGTTAAAAAAACGATCATAAAACCGTTTCATCTGCAGACTCCTTACACAGCAACTTATGGTCTAGGGACCTTCGTTGCTGGGCGCAGTAGTTTCAACTACTTTTGTTGCTCCCGAACTTAACACGGACCTTGAGTTTCCCCTGTCAAACTATCAAGTTACTTTGAGGGGATACTAAATACCTTTATTTTTAGGGGATACTAAATACCTTTATTTTGAGGGGATACTAAATATATTTGAGGGGATACTAAATACAATTGAGGGGATACTAAATACAATTGAGAGGATACTAAATACAATTGAGAGGATACTAAATACAATTGAGGGGATACTAAATACAATTGAGGGGATACTAAATACATTTGAGGGGATACTAAATACATTTGAGGGGATACTAAATACATTTGAGGGGATACTAAATACATTTGAGGGGATACTAAATACAATTGAGGGGATACTAAATACCTTTATTTTGAGGGGATACTAAATACCTTTATTTTGAGGGGATACTAAATACCTTTATTTTGAAGGGATACTAAATACCTTTATTTTGAAGGGATACTAAATACATTTGAGGGGATACAAAATACATTTGAGGGGATACTAAATACATTTGAGGGGATACTAAATACATTTGAGGGGATACTAAATACAATTGAGGGGATACTAAATACAATTGAGGGGATACTAAATACAATTGAGGGGATACTAAATACAATTGAGGGGATACTAAATACAATTGAGGGGATACTAAATACAATTGAGGGGATACTAAATACAATTGAGGGGATACTAAATACATTTGAGGGGATACTAAATACATTTGAGGGGATACTAAATGAGGGGATACTAAATACATTTGAGGGATACTAAATACATTTGAGGGGATACTAAATACCTTTATTTTGAAGGGATACTAAATACCTTTATTTTGAGGGATATGCTACATTTGAGGGGATACTAAATACATTTGAGGGGATACTAAATACAATTGAGGGGATACTAAATACAATTGAGGGGATACTAAATACCTTTATTTTGAGGGGATACTAAATACCTTTATTTTGAAGGGATACTAAATACATTTGAGGGGATACTAAATACCTTTATTTTGAAGGGATACTAAATACCTTTATTTTGAAGGGATACTAAATACATTTGAGGGGATACTAAATACATTTGAGGGGATACTAAATACAATTGAGGGGATACTAAATACAATTGAGGGGATACTAAATACATTTGAGGGGATACTAAATACCTTTATTTTGAAGGGATACTAAATACCTTTATTTTGAAGGGATACTAAATACATTTGAGGGGATACTAAATACAATTGAGGGGATACTAAATACATTTGAGGGGATACTAAATACATTTGAGAGGATACTAAATACCTTTATTTTGAAGGGATTCTAAATACATTTGAGGGGATACTAAATACAATTGAGGGGATACTAAATACAATTGAGGGGATACTAAATACAATTGAGGGGATACTAAATACAATTGAGGGGATACTAAATACAATTGAGGGGATACTAAATACAATTGAGGGGATACTAAATACAATTGAGAGGATACTAAATACCTTTATTTTGAAGGGATACTAAATACATTTGAGGGGATACTAAATACATTTGAGGGGATACTAAATACAATTTGAGAGGATACAAAATACCTTTATTTTGAAGGGATACTAAAAATTTACATTTGAGGGGATACTAAATACCTTTATTTTGAAGGGATACTAAATACATTTGAGGGGATACTAAATACATTTGAGGGGATACTAAATACATTTGAGGGGATACTAAATACAATTGAGGGGATACTAAATACAATTGAGGGGATACTAAATACAATTGAGGGGATACTAAATACAATTGAGAGGATACTAAATACCTTTATTTTGAAGGGATACTAAATACATTTGAGGGGATACTAAATACATTTGAGGGGATACTAAATACCTTTATTTTGAGGGGATACTAAATACATTTGAGGGGATACTAAATACATTTGAGGGGATACTAAATACATTTGAGAGGATACTAAATACATTTGAGAGGATACTAAATACATTTGAGGGGATACTAAATACATTTGAGGGGATACTAAATACATTTGAGGGGATACTAAATACATTTGAGGGGATACTAAATACATTTGAGAGGATACTACATACATTTGAGAGGATACTAAATACATTTGAGGGGATACTAAATACATTTACTTTGAGGTGATCTATAAGAAGGGTTGTTTACCTGGCATCCAGCAGGAGAGAGAGCGCAGCCAGTAGACCACACCAACACGCACTGACCATCTCTTCCCATACCAGATGGGCCCCTGACAGAGAAACACTAGTTAGCAACAGGGTGGAAAAGCAATATACATTTGTACAGATATCTATATTTAAAAATGCTACTTAAGCTTTTGCATAGGGATGACAAAAGAGTGCATCACCGTGGTAAGCCGACCATTGATAAACTCCCTCAGGAAGTGTAGGTACTGGATTGGCCACTAGAGGTCAGAAAAGTGCTTAAAAGTTCAAGATATGCACACCTACAGAATGTCAAGCTAAGATTCAGCACTTTCTGTAGGCCCAGAGAAGCCCCCCCCAGTCCTAAACCCTGACCCTCATCCCCCTCCCCTCTATTCACCAGGCTCAAGCTGGGTGTTCTGGTCTGGGTTGGCCTCCCTGCGTACAGCCGCCTCCTCCTCCTTGGCCAACGCTCTCTCTATCATGGAAGTGATGCCTCGGACCAGGTCCAGCAGGGCGCTGAAGGCCACAGACATAGCATAACCCTCTGGGATAGACGGGGGCTCCACCTTGTCCAACATCTCCAGACTGGCGGAGGAAGAGAGAGTAATGATGTGAATCAGTGTGTGTTAGTGTGTGTGCAGTTGCTGAGAACCACTTCTCTACCCTGCTGAGGCGCATGAATGTGCGTATATTACATCAAAAGGAGCTGCGTGCAATCACTCTTGTTAAGCTCCTACTAACAAACTATTTTTAAATGGACTGCTGCTTATATTAAACACCTGCAGGATCAGCTGTCCCTGACCATTTGTTCCTGTTTTAAACACCCGCAGGATCAGCTGTCCCTGACCATTTGTTCCTGTATTAAACACCTGCAGGATCAGCTGTCCCTGACCATTTGTTCCTGTATTAAACACCTGCAGGATCAGCTGTCCCTGACCATTTGTTCCTGTATTAAACACCCGCAGGATCAGCTGTCCCTGACCATTTGTTCCTGTATTAAACACCCGCAGGATCAGCTGTCCCTGACCATTTGTTCCTGTTTTAAACACCCGCAGGATCAGCTGTCCCTGACCATTTGTTCCTGTTTTAAACACCTGCAGGATCAGCTGTCCCTGACCATTTGTTCCTGTTTAAAACAGGATCACCATTTGTTCCTGTATTAAACACCCGCAGGATCAGCTGTCCCTGACCATTTGTTCCTGACCATTTGTTCCTGTATTAAACACCTGCAGGATCAGCTGTCCCTGACCATTTGTTCCTGTTTTAAACACCTGCAGGATCAGCTGTCCCTGACCATTTGTTCCTGTATTAAACACCTGCAGGATCAGCTGTCCCTGACCATTTGTTCCTGTATTAAACACCTGCAGGATCAGCTGTCCCTGACCATTTGTTCCTGTATTAAACACCTGCAGGATCAGCTGTCCCTGACCATTTGTTCCTGTATTAAACACCTGCAGGATCAGCTGTCCCTGACCATTTGTTCCTGTATTAAACACCTGCAGGATCAGCTGTCCCTGACCATTTGTTCCTGTATTAAACACCTGCAGGATCAGCTGTCCCTGACCATTTGTTCCTGTTTTAAACACCTGCAGGATCAGCTGTCCCTGACCATTTGTTCCTGTTTTAAACACCTGCAGGATCAGCTGTCCCTGACCATTTGTTCCTGTATTAAACACCTGCAGGATCAGCTGTCCCTGACCATTTGTTCCTGTATTAAACACCTGCAGGATCAGCTGTCCCTGACCATTTGTTCCTGTTTTAAACACCTGCAGGATCAGCTGTCCCTGACCATTTGTTCCTGTATTAAACACCTGCAGGATCAGCTGTCCCTGACCATTTGTTCCTGTTTTAAACACCTGCAGGATCAGCTGTCCCTGACCATTTGTTCCTGTATTAAACACCTGCAGGATCAGCTGTCCCTGACCATTTGTTCCTGTATTAAACACCTGCAGGATCAGCTGTCCCTGACCATTTGTTCCTGTTTTAAACACCTGCAGGATCAGCTGTCCCTGACCATTTGTTCCTGTTTTAAACACCTTAAACCACCTGCAGGATCAGCTGTCCCTGACCATTTGTTCCTGTTTTAAACACCTGCAGGATCAGCTGTCCCTGACCATTTGTTCCTGTTTTAAACACCTGCAGGATCAGCTGTCCCTGACCATTTGTTCCTGTTTTAAACACCTGCAGGATCAGTGTCCCTGACCATTTGTTCCTGACCATTTGTTCCATTTGTATTAAACACCTGCAGGATCAGCTGTCCCTGACCATTTGTTCCTGTATTAAACACCTGCAGGATCAGCTGTCCCTGACCATTTGTTCCTGTATTAAACACCTGCAGGATCAGCTGTCCCTGACCATTTGTTCCTGTTTTAAACACCTGCAGGATCAGCTGTCCCTGACCATTTGTTCCTGTTAAACACCTGCAGGATCAGCTGTTGATTAAACACCTGCAGGATCAGCTGTCCCTGACCATTTGTCCATTACAGAAACACAATGTTGAGGTAGATGTTGACTGACAACTCTAACAACTCTTTCTCCTGCATCAACAAACCAGCGTCTATAACAGAAAAACAGCAGCATTGTTTCATCTCCTCATAATTACAGCCAACAGATGCTACTCCCTCCCTCGCATTTTCAGCTATACGATAGTTAAAAATAGCGAATGTGCCCACTCTGGTCTTGGCACATGCTCTCTAGCCAACAACGTGCAGATACAGTGCAGCTAGGTTCAGATACAGTGCAGCTAGGTTCAGATACAGTGCAGCTAGGTTCAGATACAGTGCAGCTAGGTTCAGATACAGTGCAGCTAGGATACAGTGCAGCTAGGTTTACATGACATTATTATGGAACAAGAATATCTGTCAAAGGCAGTCAAGCATTGATCATCATATCACAAGAATAGGACCCTTGATATTTATTGGAAAAGAGCACCAAGCTCATCACCGTGCACTTTCACAACCCTGTGAAGTTCATCATAACTTATGTCATCTGTAGCCTAATAAAATGTATGGTTTCCTGAGTCGTAGTCTGGTTGGAGTGGGAAGACCACACACCATATCATTGCGTGACTCCAAGTTTACTTTGATATGATGGTTATTATATCAATAATTGTTTCCATCACTATTTCGCATATAATTAATTTTACTGACACATAAGATCCCACCATGTCGAACTAATAAATGATCCGTTGGTGTTTATGAAATTATACCGAAACGTCCTTTTCCCATCACAACTGTCTTGTTTTTCTTTTACATGGACTTTACGTGCATAAAAACTGTGGATGGAAACATGGTTACTGTGTGTAATAATAGGATTGGTGATTTCTATCTAGACAGCAATAGCTAGATATCTAGTGTATGTGTGTGTGTATATTACTACTGACTAGGTAGCCTTGGCGCTGCCCTGAACACTGACGGTCATGAGGGGGATCCAGGTACCGCGGTACTCAAAGGCAGCCTGTGTGGTTAGACTCCCACCCTGACCTCCTGCGCCTGGACCCCCCTGGGCAGCCCCTTGGGCAGCCCCCTGGGCAGCCCCCTGGGCCCCTGACCCACCTAGGAAGGGGGACAGAGAGATTAGGGAGACACAGAGATAGGGAGAGAGAGGAGGAAAAAGAATGGGCTGTTAGTGTTGGGTTGGAACAAAAGCCTGCACCCTGCAGACCACACTCTCCTGCACCCTCCTGAGTTGACCACTCCGATCCTAGACTCCTTCCTTTACCTCACCATAAGTTCCACTACATTATATGTCAAAAGCTATAACACGAAAGGTCAACACTACTGACCAGTGGAAGTGTTGGTAGCAGCAGGATTTCCTGTGTTGAGGACAATAAAGAGGGACTGGATGAAGGAGCCCAGAGCATTGACGATGTCCCTGAACACCTTGGTGGAGTGCTGCTTCATGTCATAGGACAAGCAGAAAGACCTGGGTGAACAGGGGGAGAGGAGAGGGGGAGATGAAGGGACTTAGAAAAGTGGATGGGAGGTTGGGTAGAACATAGAATCTAATAATAATAATAATTATTTAGTGGGTGATTATATTTGTCCTTTTACACACATGCACAAGCATGTATTATATGCATGTGTGAACTGGAAATGTTTTTCTGCAAATCCCAACTCCCCCTGAGACACCCTTGGAGAGTGGGGGTCATGGCCAGGGTCAGCTATTATCAACGGCGATATGTTGAAGTTATGTGGTAAGTTTAGTGATGAAGGTGTGTGTGTAGGGTAAAGTCAGTGTGTGCACTCCTCCTACTCACCGTAGCAGGTGTGGCTGTACACACAGCCTGTGGACTGACTCCACGGCCACAGCTCTAAGCCACTGAGGCTTCTCTCCATCCAGGAACTTCACCAGCAGAGACAGGAAGATCTCACACTCTGTCACCTACAGCAACACAGACAAACACACACCTCAGCTCCCCAAGCTAACTATCCACACATTTCTGGCTCTACAATAAGACAACAGGATTTGTGGAAAATTGGAATTTCAACTTACTTCCTAATTTAAAATGGACTTGACCCTAACTATAGTTCCTGCTTTGGCGCTCACCACTAGACTGTAGTTGTGTTTGATGATGTAAGTACAGAGAACACAGTACTTGGTAGTAGATAGCTGAAACTGACTCTCACCAGTAGGCTGTACAAGTGTTTGATAACCACAGAGACTCACCAGTAGGCTGTAGAAGTGTTTGATGAGCACAGATACCACTCTGAGCAGCCTCATGCAGATGGGGAAGTAGGGTTTTTCTACAGGGGCTGGGGAGGCGGCGCTGCTGTTGCCTTGACGGAACTTGATGTTGGGGGAGAACAGCTTGATGACCAGCGGACACACACGCTCCTTCAGCAGGAAGCTGAACTCCTGGTGCTACACAGGGGTCAGAGGTTAGAGGGCAATCCAATGGTTAGAGGGCAATGGTTCACAGAGTTGGGGATAGAGGGCAATGGTTAGAGGGCAGGGCATGGTAGAGGGCAATGGTTAGAGGGCAAATGGTTAGAGGGCAAGAGGGCACAATGGTTAGAGGGCAATGGTTAGGGCAATGGAGATGAGATGGTTTGTATTGGTATTCTAGAGGGCAATGGTTCAATGGTTAGAGGGCAGATAATGGTTACAATGGTTGATTGTGGTTGTAGAGGGCAATGGTTAGAGGGCATTGGTACCATAGGGCAATGGTTTAGGGCAATGGTTAGAGGGCATCATATTGTATGGTTAAGGCAATGGTATTAGAGGGCAATGGTTGTAAATGGTATAATGGTTAGGGCAATGGTTAGGGCAATGGTTAGAGGGTATTCAGGGCTAGAGGGCAAGGAAGACCCAATGGTTAGGGAATGGTAGAGGGCATTGAGGAGGGCCGGGCAAGGAGGGCTAGAGGGCAGAGGGCAAAGGGCGTCCGTGTTCATGGTTCAATGGTTAGAGGGCAATGGTTCAATCCCCCTACCAGCCAGTAGATGGAGCATCAGCATTGTGTTTACTATACTTTACTGCATCATATTGTATAGGTCCTGGAGGGACACACACGGAAATGGGGATCCCTACCAGCCAGTAGGGAGCATCAGCATTTACTAGCTGACATAGGTCCTGGAGGGACACACACAGAAATTGGGATGTAGACATAGGACAGCTGGAGACAGCTACTAGCATTGCCTCTGTGATAGTCTGGAAGTATGGGCTGCAAATATCTTATGACAGCATGGCTGTTTCATTCCACAAAATTGTTCCCTACCTTACCCTTTTCTACCCCTCCCTCCCCCTTCTCCTCGTTCTCCCCTTCCCCTACCCTCGTTCTCCCCTTCCCCTACCCTCATTCCCTCCCCCCTCGTTCTCGCCGTTCCCCCTGTCCCCCCCCTTCCTCTCGCGCCCGCCCTTCCCTATCCTCGTTTCCCTCTTCCCCTACCCCTTCCCGTGTTCTCCCCTACCCCCGTTCCCCCACGTCGTCCCCCCTTTCCCTGGCCATCGTTCCCTCCCTTGCCCTGGCCATCGTTCCCTCCCTTGCCCTGGCCATCGTTCCCTCCCTTGCCCTGGCCATCGTTCCCTCCCTTGCCCTGGCCATCGTTCCCTCCCTTGCCCTGGCCATCGTTCCCTCCCTTGCCCTGGCCATCGTTCCCTCCCTTGCCCTGGCCATCGTTCCCTCCCTTGCCCTGGCCATCGTTCCCTCCCTTGCCCTGGCCATCGTTCCCTCCCTTGCCCTGGCCATCGTTCCCTCCCTTGCCCTGGCCATCGTTCCCTCCCTTGCCCTGGCCATCGTTCCCTCCCTTGCCCTGGCCATCGTTCCCTCCCTTGCCCTGTTGGGTACAGTGAGAGGTATGGAGGACTGTCTCCACCTGGTGGACGTACCTGGAACAGCATGTAGGCGTCTTTAGCACTGGGCCTCAGGGTGCTAACAGACCTCCGGTTAGTGTTACCCTGGACTGGAGGAGGCTGGTCCACGATGTCTGGAGGAGAGGAGAGAGGGAGGGAGGAGAGGGAGAGACAACTTTAGAAACAGCTGTGGCTACAAGCCTGGAGGGATTAATCTCTCATCAAACAATGACACAAACAAACACTCTCAGAAAAGACCGGTCCAAAACCTACCTCAGGAGGGAAAAGTCACGCAATTAAATTGTGATTTCCAATCCCAGTTATACTAAACTAAGACGTAGAGTGGAAAGACAGCAGTGCGAAAACTAAAGGGGCCAAACCAAAACCTCAACAAGTCATGTTATATTCACTGAAGTCATGGGATAAGCAGCTTTAGGCAATCTAAGGAGAAACAAATTCCCTTCCCTTCTTCTGTGGCATGGTCAAAGTTAGAGAAAAAGAGGAGGGTTGGAGAGAGGAAGTGGGATTCTAGAATACTGATGTAAAGTTCTGTGGCTGCAACCTCCACCTTTCATCCAAAGTGTACACTTGCGCACTTCCCTTTGTGGATCTAACAATGACTCAACTCTGAATCAATGGCAAAAAGAAAACAGTAGAGTCCGGGAACTCCATTTCCCATGAGCACTCTGCTCAGACCTTTGAAGCGCTCGTCCTCCGCGACCATCCTCTCGAATACCACGGTGACGACTTGTCTGACGGTGGCGGCGGCTGTGTTGTTGGTGATGTTGTCCTTGGTGAAGTGCAGGCGGAAACACAGCACGATAGCCTGGGAGGGAGGCGGCGAGGAGACACAGGCTCTGTTACAATAGCCTCCCACCAAGAATCAAGCCATGTACTGGGTAATACATTCTAAGTGGTATGCTAGTATGACCATTGGAACGTAGTCAGATTTACTAAAGTCACACATCTGGATTAACATGTACGTGGAAACCAACTCCCTCGGCAATATGAGACGTGTTTGGGACACAGCATGTACTATCTGACTGTACCTTGAATATATAAAAGTGTCTGCAATGTGTGTGCTGAGTGTACGGTACCTTGGACAGGACTTGGTCATGTACCACTGTGTTGGTGGTGAGCAGCACTAACACAGTCTGCAGCAGCTTCAGTTCCTCCAGCCCGTTCTCCATCAACTGCCACAGCATGTTAATGATGTTCCCGGCTGCAGCCTGATGAACACACACAACACATGGTTAGACATGTAGCCTACTTGTACACCCAGGAGGCAGCGACAGTCACAATTTACTGGAATGTGACAGAACAGAGGAAGTGAGAGGAGCTCTAGAGGTCATAGACACAGACATGTACACACAGATAGACACACGGCAGCAGCCGACCGGACCAGCCAACACCACATCAGGGTCAGGGAGTCACATTGGCATTCTTTCAGCCAACCCCAGCCACTGTGGCACTCCAGTGACATTGTCTTAATACCAACACCACCCCCTTAACCCTCCCCCTTCGTTAACAACGATCCCTCGAATCGCATCAAGTCGGAGTGGGGTCCAGTTTCCTAGATACACAGCCACAAAGTCCAAATTTGCCTAGATCATAAAAATTGTCTAAATTTAAGGTTAAGGTCAGACATAAGGTTAGCAGTGTGGCAAGGATTAAGGTTTGGTTTAAAATCTGATTTTAAGATAAATTGTAGAAATAGGCACGATTTATTGGTTAGACTTGTGGCTGTGTTAACTATTGAGGAATGTGCATCCCAATACAACCTTGAGCGAGGCATAGTGCCTTTTCAGCCCTCTATTCAGCCCTCTAAACACCAAATGAAGCGAATCGAGTTGCTAACTTGCGAACGAGTGGTACTCAAAACTCCCATGAAGCTCTGCGACCCAAGGCTAGAAAGTTGCTTCAGGAAAGATGGCTGACAAAAATACTAGGACGGAAGCAAATATCATTTCTTACAACTTCATGCTAAAAAAATGTACAGTTAAGAGGAATATGTTAGTTAATGTAGAGAAATGATTAGGCCTATGCGTATTTTTTGGTCATAAAGGTAATTTACAAACAAAAAAAGCTAAAGCATTTCCTGCAAATGTTAGGTACAATTGTGAAAGCTTTCCTTGCTGTTCATAAAAAAAGATGTACAAGTCAATCACTTGCCATTGCTCTTTATTGGTCCTTCTGTAGCTCAGTTGGTAGAGCATGGCGCTTGTAACGCCAGGGTAGTGGGTTCAATTCCCGGGACCACCCATACGTAGAATGTATGCACACATGACTGTAAGTCGCTTTGGATAAAAGCGTCTGCTAAATGGCATATATTATATTATTATTATTATTATTATTGTAGTAATGTTAGAGATTGAAGCTACAGTGCCACCAGAAAGTGTTCATACCCCTGGACTTACTGCACATTTTGTTGGGGCGGCAGGTAGCCTCGTGGTTAGAGTGTTGGGCCAGTAACCGAGCTACATACAATCCATGAGCTGACAAAAATCTGTCGTTCTGCCCCTGAACAAGGCAGTTAACCCACTGTTCCTAGGCCGTTCTAAACGGACTTGCCTAGTTAAATAAAGGTTAAAAAATAAATGTTTTGTTACAGCTGTTATCTTAAAATATATATTTTTTTACTTCTCCCATCTACACACAATATCAATGTCATATTAATAAGCAATTCCAGTGTATATTTGGTCTTGTGTTTTAGGATACGGTCCTGCTGGAAGGTGAATTTGTCTCCCAGTGTTGGAAAGCAGACAACCTAGATTTCCTCTAGGATTTTGGCTGTGCTTAGTTTAATTCCACTTCTTTGCATCCACTTCTTTGCCGATGACAAGCATACCCATAACATGACGCAGCCACCCCCATGTTTGAAAATATGAAGAGTGGTACTCAGTGATGTGCTGTGTTTGTCTGGAATATAAAACACTATGTTTGGGGCAAAGTACATTTCTTTGCCAAATTTGAGCAGTTTTACTTAAGTAGCTTGTTGCAAACAGGATGCATGTTTTGGAATATTTGTATTATGTACAGGCTTCCTTATTTTCACTCTGTCAATAAGGTTGTCAATAATGTTGTTGATCCATCCTCTGTTTTCTCCTATCACAGCCATTAAACTCTGTAACTGCTTTAAAGTCATCATTAGCCTCATGGTGAAATCCCTGAGCAGGTTTCCTTCCTCTCCAGCAACTGAGTTAGGAAGGACGCCTGTATTTTTGTAGTGACTGGGTGTATTGATACACCATTCAAAGTGTAAATAACTTAACCATGCTCAAAGGGATATTCAAAGTCTGCTCTATTTTTAAAATGTAATTTTACACATCTACCAATAGATGACCTTCTTCGTGAGGAATTGAAAAACATTCCTGGTCTTTGTGGTTGAATCTGTGTTTGAAATGCACTGCTCAACTGAGGGACCTTACAGGTAATTGTATGTGGGTTAGAGATGAGTCATTCCAAAATCATGCTATACACTATTATCGCACACTGAGTGAGTACAGGCAACTTATTATGTGACTTGTTAAGCATATTTTTACTACTGACCTTATATTGGCTTGCCATAATGCAAGCCTGGGTTGAATACTTATTGACTCAAGACATTTCCTATTTAATTCACAAAAAAATGGTATAAAACATAAATCCACTTTGACATTATGGGGTATCTTGCTTATTGTGTAGTGGAGGATAAAATAAGTGGCCAATTTTAGTGGCCTGCCCCTGACTACAGCTGTCGCTGTAAAATGTCCCCGATTAGCCCTCAAAAATAAAAGAGCAACATGTCAAATTGAGGCTGATATTTCAATAATCAAACCGCTGTATCCAATCAGATTTGCATGTCAAAATTCTGTCCATCCCTGTACCAAACTCATTTGCTCCTGTGTCTTTACCACATACCTTTTATGAGAGTGTTTGATCAGAGATACATTGTAACCACTACATGAACAACCATGCCCATGGACAGAAAGAGCATTCAACAGCATAGGCTACCAAACGTGGGTGATTCTGAAACGACCTTTCGGCTCAGATTAAGAAAACTGTAGGGTGATTATCCATTTCTGTGTTTTAATTCATACAAGTATTTGAAGGACTACAACGAAAATGTACAGTAGTTAAATATAGTTCCGTGAGATCGGTTTGTTAAAAATGTTGTGCAGCTAGATATCCACCTCTAACTAAATATTCATTCAGAACAGTGGATTCAACTTTTTTACAATGCTTCCACTGGTTAATCATTAATCCCCAAGAAAATGCAGAAAATGACTGAGTGAAGGGAAATGCGACTGTTACATGTCAAACTGCTATTATGGAATGAAAGTCCTGACTTCAGTACTACTCCACATTGAATCACAACCAGAGGATTGGTACATTGGTACATTGTGGGCACATTGTTATTTGGCTGTTATCATTCCGTAAGTACTGTACATATTTGTTGCATGAGAAGTATAAGGAAAGCTATTACCGCCTCCAGAACAGTGAAAACAAGGCTCGACGTTATTGAATTGTGTGGTAGGCTATCCTTCGGCGGCTTCTGATGTACGTGAGTGACATCCCATTCCCTAGTTATTCATCTCTCACTTCCTCTAGTTACTCCGTTTGAGTGTCACTCATCCACAGAGGGACACTAGAAAACGAGGGGGAGGGCTATTGGGATTGAGCCATTGTCCTCGCGTCACTTCCTGAGGTCAGAACAACTCTGCAGAACTCGTACAAAACCAAGTGAAACTGGGGGAAGTTTAGTTTGAAGAAAGAACCTGTCCTTCAGACGACAAAACCGACACTTTTCACTCACATAAAACAACACATTTAAATCAATATCGTGGTAGCTTGGTTCCTCTTCCCCATCCCTGTCCCAGTAGTTAAGCCCTGGGCTTACAGACAGACAGAGATAGAGGGGAGGCGCTGGAGCGTGGCAGAAAGCCTCCGTTGAAAGGCTACAAGCAGGGAGTCTGCTGATATCATGTAAACACAACCAGCCAGCCAGTCAGGCTGTACAGTCAGTCAGTCAGCCAATCAGGAAGGCAGGGTGTACACATTCAGTCAGGCAGGGAGTGAATTAGCCAGGGTGTTCTTATTCACACAGTAGGAGTGGCTGGCTAGGTGGTCAGTGATCAGTCAAGGTGTCCCTGCTAACACCAGGCAGATCAAGCCATGGTCAGGGAAGGCCAGTCAGAATAGCCTGGGTTCCATGTTGAGGTGTAGTGGTTAAAGGGCCAGTCACAATAGCCTGGGCTCCATGTTGAGGTGTAGTGGTTAAAGGGCCAGTCACAATAGCCTGTGCTCCATGTTGAGGTGTAGCGGTTAAAGGGCCAGTCACAATAGCCTGGGCTCCATGTTGAGGTGTAGCGGTTAAAGGGCCAGTCACAATAGCCTGGGCTCCATGTTGAGGTGTAGCGGTTAAAGGGCCAGTCACAATAGCCTGGGCTCCATGTTGAGATGTAGCGGTTAAAGGGCCAGTCACAATAGCCTGGGTTCCATGTTGAGGTGTAGCGGTTAAAGGGCCAGTCACAATAGCCTGGTTTCCATGTTGAGATGTAGCGGTTAAAGGGCCAGTCACAATAGCCTGGGTTCCATGTTGAGATGTAGCGGTTAAAGGGCCAGTCACAATAGCCTGGGTTCCATGTTGAGATGTAGCGGTTAAAGGGCCAGTCACAATAGCCTGGGTTCCATGTTGAGGTGTAGCGGTTAAAGGGCCAGTCACAATAGCCTGGGCTCCATATTGAGGTGCAGCAAGCAGTTTTACAGAGATGAGGCTTTGCACTGCAATGTGAGGCCTAAAGTGAGAGATACTCTCTCAGTGAGAGATACTGGCACTACTGAATGTAAAGTAGTAGAAGCCCAGACAGGATCATCATAAAGTTCTCCCCCTGCCCTGACTTCAAATGTATGCCTTACATCCAGACCAATTTCCTTAGAATGAAAGCATATCAGTCTTTTGTTAGTGGTCCTGTGTTCCTCACCTCAGAAACCACCTCGTGGGACATGAGTCTCTGGATAGCAGCCAGACACAGCTGGGTGATCTTGGGCTCCTTGGTGCCACAGCCCATCAGGAACGGCTGTACTACCTCCGAGCTGTTCTCCTTCAGAGCTAAGGAGGAGACAATACATGGGCATGCAGTTAACACATTAGACGGTTGTTCTAAAACAAACATCTACAATAGGACTACTCTGTTAGAATGCATCCTCCTTTCCTTTGCTTGTTTTAATGAGGTATAATCACTGTTCTGTATGTGATTGGATATTGTCTCAGCCAAAACATCGCTCACAAACAAACACAAGGCATAGGAGTGTCCCCTCCCTCAATCACTCACTTGCCAAGATGTCTGAATTCCTCGCGGCGATGGTCTTGATCTTGACTATCCCAGACTCAGCAGCCTAGAAAAGCACAGAACAGAGACACATTACGTTTACATTTACTGTACCTATACATTCCTTATGATAAGACAGCTGACGATACGTTACCACCTCTATATGCACTGTTACAACTGAGGTAGACGTCTCCTAGTCCTTATTAATGATCCTCATGGCCAGACACACTAATCAGTTAACCTCGAGTTACCGGAGAGGAGACACTGGGAGTCATCGTGATTTCTCTGGTGTGGAGCTCCGTTGCCTGACAGTGAGATCATGCTGTGCTTTCAGCAGTCTACAGAGGTCTCTATCACTATACAGCAGCTGCAGCTCTGACTGTGCACTATGATACAGACTGGGCCTATAACCTACATAGAGAAGGTGCGACGCTCCTTCATTGTTTTATTTGAGCAAGGTTAAAAGATTAACATTTCAGCCCTCAATGGCCTTTATCAGAACAACTTTTAACCTTGCTTGAATAAAACAATGAATATTTAAAATGGTGAGCGAGCATCGCATCTTTTCAATGATGATTAACCTTTTTGGGTTGTACCTCGACTCCAGTTGGTTGAGCACCCTCCACTTCGTTCCCTATAGCTTACATAAACATACTTTCAGTGTCAAATTGTTTCCTGGCAATTCCTGTCCCACAATTATTGTTCCAAGCTAAAGTGAAGAAATATTGGATTGGTGTGAGCACAAGACAACTTAGCAGGGTTTCTTTCAGTTAACCTGTTCTAGCCACTGCCTCTCCTCGATACTGAAACACATATAACTTAGCAGGGTCTTTTTCAGTTAAGATCTGACCACAAGGGGTCTAGCTTAAGAAGTGTGCAACACTCCAGCAGGTAATTAATTTGATATGAAAAACAACCACCAGTCAAACCCTCTTCATATGATGTAAAATCACGTAGGAAGACAGCCTGGGCGAGAAACACTTCCTGTTATTGTTGTTCTAGCCAGACCTGCTGTGCTATGCTGCTGTGTTTGACCTGCTATACAGTCATATCACTTCATATTTCATTTGACCTGCCACAAGGCCACACAGAGGTGGGAGTCAATTGGACAGTATGCGACCTCTTGAACCTCTTGGTTACCCGGCAACAGGGCCTTAATACTGCAGAGTGTGGACTGGGCCAAACTGTGTAGAACTACAGGCCCTATCGTAACCCCACACAGCGACTTAAAGATAATCTAGAGAAATGCAAGTCTCCCTCCTCTCCTTTGTCCTCAGTGTGGAGGGATAACAGGGCATTAAAATCACACAGAACTTGTTCTAATAATCATTCCGATCCTGCTGGTGTAGAGACGAAGATATTAATATCGCTACGAAGAACAGTGAAGACAACTAATTAACTTTGGCTCATGTATTCCCTGACAAAGGTCATGCAGCCAAAACACAGTTATTCATATTTGTTTCCATTGAACATGCCACACAAATAAAGGCATTTTAATTGTGCCTTGGTCCTCCTTTCTTTTTGGCTGTTGCTCTTATTCAAAATGGGAGGCAGGCAGGGTGACATACATTTTTGTTGTTGTTGAGAACATCTCTTGCACAAACAAGGTTAGGCTTCCACAAACAGACAACAAAGTCTGTTGGGGGAAAGGGCCGTTTAGGTTCTTATTCTAGGTGTCGTTGATAGGCCGCAACTTTAGTGCGGAGGCTTTCTCATCATGAAGTTACTCTTGTTATCTTGGGACAAATCCACAATAACAGAGTGATGCTGAGACTCACAATTTTCACTTTAAAAATGTACATTAAACAGAAACCAATGACTGCAAAGTTAAACAAATCAAAGTACTTTTAACAATTTCCACAGAAAATGTTCCAAAAACACATTTAGAACAGCATGGATGCAAAGTTTGGTAACAGAATGACAGCACAAACTGTGATTCTGTAACAAAATGTTGCATCTGCACTGTTCAAGTAAACTGTTAAAAAAGTAGTCCTTGTGCATAGAGTTGTATGGATTGCTTAACTTTGCAATCATTGGTTTTTGTTTGACATACATTTTAAAGTGACAACATGACTCTTACCATGGAAATGCCCCTTGGCTAATGAAGGTAGTGTTTCTCGGCACTTGGGTTCGCGTCACACATAACAGGTTGACCATAAGCACACTCTCTAGAACTGAACATATACAAGGCTACTAGACCGATATATTCCATTCTAGCACCCGTGATGTTCCTTGTTTGGCTGTATACGATTGTGACACACAACTGACATTCATTCCAAATGAATTTCGCCACAGTGCTGTTGCGCAAAAGGCAACGCTGCACTAAATGTGTTATAAATAGCCTTAAAAAGGTCCTCCGACCCTCCTCATACAGCAGCCATTGTGGTTAGGTGGGCCTAGCACTAGCAGGGCTCAGAGGAGCCACAGTGAATGGACCCAGTATGCAATGTGAATGGGAGCCTATTATGGAAGGAAGATGATCGTGGTGATGATGATTAAAGATGACACCATAAGGGATGGTCCATGGTCTTTAAGGAAAAAGATTCATTACAATGTTGAAGATATCCATAAAGCCTATAATACTATCAACAAGGATGAGCCTAATTCTGCTGATGATCATGACGGCAATACTGAACTTGCCTTGTTATTAAATACAATTATTCTGTTCATATTGCTGTAGAATCAAGTGGATTTTAGAATCCAGGTAAATGCTGACCTGCCTACAGAAACCTTAAGTAAAGGAATGCCAACAAGATCATTGCACTCCACTTCCTACAAACACAATAACTGGCATCAATTGGTCACATAAGACAATAAAGCATGTCCGAGAGCCTTGAATCAGAAGCAGATTGCTGGGATTTCCTATGTTCAACCTTGAGTGAAACCATGTGTCCTTCTGTTCTTACCAACCTGAACATGGATAACACTGCACTGTCAAGGCTGAGTGTTTAGACCTGATGACATGCACATGGAAAACCACTGAAACACTGTCCCCACATGTGCAATTAGTAGGCTTAGGGCCTTTGGAAAACCTTTAAATGGTCAATGGAGAGGATTTACCAATAGGAGAGGGCAACATTTAGCCTAGCCTATTGATGCTTATTGGATGCTTGTTGTGCATCCTCACACTTTCACATTTGAAATAACTGGCTTCATTTCCTCGTTCTTCTTATTTGTGATGAGAGTGTAATGGATCTGCTATGAGTCATTTAGGTCATCAGACAGACCAGCCACTGTATGAAACCACTCCAGTCTATTCATGCTAGCTCAGTCAGTAGTCTTTCTGTACCAAGTCCACCCTCCCCACCCACACTCTTATCCAGTAAAATGCTAACTGAGCCCAAAAAGGCCTGACACTGCATGACTTTCTTCCCCTTTACAATAGAACTGAGAAGCTTCAGTCTGAATCAGTAGGAGTCAAAATTACAATCTGGCAGTTTAGAACTATTTCTGTGAACCGCACTGTGGAGGGCATATGAAGCCACTGAATGCGAAGGTTCATCCACACTACAGCAGCATGAAGACAAATAGTGGAAGGACCAGGTCACACTCATAGGCCTAGCTTCACTTTTTGTTTTATCCTAGGGGAGAATTATTCATGAAGTTGGGCACCAGCCTGAATGCAAACTCACTACTTCTCCTAAAGCCCAGCATCATTTGCTCAGCCGCTTATAGGCGGTCTCAGAAGATGTCGAGAAAGCAACTCACACTGCAGCTTTTCGCATTGATTCGGGCTGCTGCAAAGCCTACATTGAAGGGGCTTATTCAATTAATCCAAACCTTACAGTCTCACCTTCTGTCAGTTCTACTTAAGTTTCTGCTTTTCAGCTTGTTATTTCTTCATACTGTATGACACCTGTGTGGTAAAGTCAGCCATACAGACGGAGGTATGAAGGAGGTGAAGCTGTGATGTAGAAAAATCTACAGGATTCTTCTCAGCCCTTCTTAACCCAGACGAACCTGAGAGAAGACAGCTGCACTGCAGTAAAATAAGTAAATGGGAGAGGGTGTGCAAGACTGGTCAAGGAGGTGTCTCGTACCTGGCTATCTGAGTGAAAAGATTTTTTTAAAGACTCAAGGGCACAACTGACATTGAGAGCAAAACATTTTAGCGTCCAATTGGCCTCACAACTGCAGACCACATGTATGGCGTCTTGTGGGCGAGCGGTTTGCTGATGTCAACGTTGTTAACAAAGTGCCCCATGGTGGCGTGAGGTTTTGGTATGGGCAGGCATAAGCTATGGATAACGAACACAATTACATTTTATCAATGACAATTTGAATGCACTGCAATACCGTGATGAGATAATGAGGCCCATTGTCGTACCCTTCATCTACCTCATATTTCAGCATGATAATGCACATGGGGCCGTGCGCTGCATAAGGCAAATGGTCACACCAGATACTGACTGGTTTTCTGATTCACACCCCTTTAAGGTATCTGTGACCAACATATGCATATCTGTATTCACAGTCATGCAAAATCCATAGATAATGGTTTTATTTATTTAAAATTAACTGACTTCCAAGTCAAGTCGCAATTGCAGCATTTGGTTAAAAATAAGATGTGGCAGCCCTACAGTGACAAGAAAAAGTAGGTGAACCTATTGGAATTACCTGGATTTCTGCATAAATTGGTCATACAATTTGATCGGACCTTCATCTAGGTCACAACAATAGACAAACACAGTCTGCTTAAACTAAACACACAAACAATATGTTTCTATTGAACACACCGTGTAAACATTCACAGTGCAGGGTGGGAAAAGTATGTGAACCCTTGGATTTAATAACTGGTTGACCCTCCTTTGACAGCAGTAACCTCAACCAAACGTTTTCTGTAGTAACGGATCAGACCTGCACAACGGTCAGGAGGAATTTTGGACCATTCTTCTTTACAAAACGGTTTCAGTTCAGCAATATTCTTGGGATGTCTGGTGTGAGAACTGCTCGAGCTCAAGCCACAGCATCTCAATCAGGTTGATGGCAGGACTCTGACTGGGCCACTCCAGAAGGTGTATTTTCTTCTGTTGAAGACATTCTGTTGTTGATTTACTTCTGTGTTTTGGGTCGTTGTCATGTTGCATCACCCAACTTCTGTTGAGATTCAATTGGCGGACAGATAGCCTAACATTCTCCTGCAAAATGTCTTGATAAACTTGTGAATTAATTTTTACGTCGAAGATAGCAAGCTACCCAGGCCCTGAGGCAGCAAAGCAGCCCCAAACCATGATGCTCCCTCCACCATACTTTACATTTGGGATGAGGTTTTGGTTTGATGTGCTGTGGCTTTTGTTCCCCTCACATAGGATTGTGTGTTCCTTCCAAACAGCTCAACTGTAGTTTCATCTGTCCACAGAATATTTTGCCAGTGGCGCTGTGGAACACCCAGGTGCACTTTTGTAAACTTCAGACATGCAGCAATGTTTTTTTGGACAGCAGTTGCTTCTTCCGTGGTGTCCTCCCATGAACACCATTCTCATTTAGTGTTTTACTTATTGTAGACTCGTCAACAGAGATGTTAGCATATTCCAGAGATTTCTGTTTTTAGCTGACCCTCTAGGATTCTTCTAAACCTCATTGAGCATTCTGTGTTGTGCTTTTGCAGTCATCTTTGCAGGACAGCCACTCCTAGGGAGAGTAGTAATAGTGCTGAACTTTCTCAATTTATAGACAATTTGTCTTACTGTGGACTGATGAACATAAAGGCTTTTAGAGATACTTTTGTAACCCTTTCCAGCTTTATGCAAGTCAACAATTCTTAATCTTGGGTCTTCTGATATCTCTTTTGTATGAGGCATGGTTCACATCAGGCAATGCTTCTTGTGAATAGCAAACTCAAATTTTGAACGTTTTTTTTTTTTTTTAATAGGGCAGGGCAGCTCTAACCAACATCTCTAATCTCATCTCATTGATTGGACTCCAGGTTAGCTGACTCCTGACTCCAATTATCTTTTGGAGAAGTCATTAGCCTGGGGGTTCAGATACTTTTTTACAACCGACACCAAATTATGTATTCAATATAGACAAGAAAAATACAATAATTTGTGTGTTATTAGTTTAAGCAGACTGTGTTTGTCTATTGTTGTGACTTAGATGAAGATGCTCTTGATAGTATCACTGATATTTAATAAGCTTATGTGTCGGCCTCACGGCCTTCGTCAGAGTTTTTGTGAATTTTTTTACATTTGCACCCTTATGTAGACCTGGCCCCACCCACATCCGTTCCACACATCGAATGGGGTTGAGGGCAAAGGGGAAACAAGTAAGTGCTGCCAAATATATCAATATGCATTTCATAAATATTACAAAAGTGTATAAATAAGACGTATAAAACACGTCTGTAAAATCACAATGAGGACATAGCAAGTTTTCATTAGTCATTGGGTACATCGTACGAAAAACAGAGAAATCTTAAATAGGCACATAAGATTTCTCTGTGATATATGATAGATGTCATATTGCCCTGCCTTAAATTCTACATATTTTGCCATAGGGTGGAGGAAAATGTTTGCCGTTTTTAATGTGATAACTGATGATCAATGGGCCCCACTTTGGTCAGTAATTCGACCATGCTTAGATAGCTGGCTGCTAGTCTAACTTATAATATTTGTTGCTGACATTGGCTAATTGAGTGACTGCTGATGCACAACCAAATTTCAAAATGGCAGCTTTTGTATTCTAACTCTCAACAGTATGTTGCGACCCGCACTGAGCCCCACCCCCATCTTACATTTTTTAATTAAATGTTTTTAATTTGGTCCGCGGGTCTACAAAAGGCTGCGGCAGTTGCCCATCCCTGCTGTAGAGGTATCGTCCCCAGAGCAGTGCTGAGTCTTACTGTGTGACTACATCTGAGGAGAAACAAACAAAGCCAGCCAGAGTTATACCTGCCTGCCTGCTGACTCTGGACTGGAAGCCGAAAGGGCACAGGCTCAGCATAAAGGAGCAGTCATCTCAAATGTGGAGACTGACTGAGACAGCATAATTTCTCTGACAGCTAGGCCTACTGCAGTATACCACCCTGCATCTATGGCTGGGCAATACATCAAATTCATTTGATTAACTTGAATGTACAGTGCATTCGGAATGTATTCAGACCCCTTGACTTTTCCCACATTTTGTTCCGTTACAGCCCTGGTGTTGAGGGGGGTAGGAAGGTGCAGAGTGCACACAGCACAACAGGAGCAAAGGAGACAAGACCAAACATTTTTTTTTAAATATATAGATATACTTGATTCTTGCGATACAGGCATTTTGTGCATTGCACTAAAACATACAGTGCATTTGGAAAGTAATAATAATAATATAATATATATGCCATTTAGCAGAAAGTATTCACACCCCTTGACATAACATTTTGTTACGTTACAGCCTTATTCTAAAATGAAATAGTTTTCCCCCCTCATCAAATCAACAAACAATTACACCATAATGACCAAGCAAAAACAGGTTTTTAGAAATGTTTACAAACGTATTACAATTTAAAAACAAATATTCCATTTACATAAGTGTTCAGACCCTTTACTCAGTACTTTGTTGAAGCACCTTTAGCAGCGATTACAGCCTCGAGTCTTCTTGGGTATGACGCTACAAGCTTGTCACACCTGTATTTGGGGAGTTTCTCCCATTCTTCTGTGCAAATCCTCTCTAGCGCTGTCAGGTTGGCTGGAGAGCGTTGCTGCACAGCTTTTTTCAGGTCTCTCAGAGATGTTTGATCGGGTTCAAGTCCAGGCTCTGGCTGGGCCACTCAAGGACATTGAGACTTGTCCTAAAGCCAGTCCTGCATTGTCTTGGCTGTGTGGTTAGGGTCGTTGTCCTGTTGGAAGGTGAGCCTTCACCCCAGTCAGAGTCTGAGCGCTCTAGAGCAGGTTTTCATCAAGGATCTCCGGACTTTGCTCCGTTCATCTTTCCCTTGATCCCGACTAATCTCCCAGTCCCTGCTGCTGAAAAACATCCCCACAGCATGATACTGACACCCACATGCTTCGCCGTAGGGATGGTGCAAGGTTTACTCCAGACAAGACACTTGGCATTCAGGCCATCTTGGTTTCATCAGACCAGAGAATCTTGTTTCTCATGGTCTGAGAGTCCTTTAAGTGCCTTTTGGCAAACTCCAAGTGGGCTGCCATGTGCCTTTTACTGAGGAATGGCTTGGTCAGGCCACTCT
The DNA here is from genome assembly GCF_023373465.1 of Oncorhynchus keta. NCBI lineage: Eukaryota > Metazoa > Chordata > Actinopteri > Salmoniformes > Salmonidae > Oncorhynchus > Oncorhynchus keta. Next base: position 33,201,147 of record NC_068446.1, on the reverse strand, counting down.
ACCATAAAAGGCCTGATCGATGGAGTGCTGCAGAAATGGTTGTCCTTCTGGGAGTTTCTCCCATCTCCACAGAGGAACTTTTGAGGTCTGTCAGAATGAACATTGGGTTCTTGGTCACCTCCCTGACCAAGGCCCTTCTCCCCCGATTGCTCAGTCCGGTCTTGGAGCTCTACGGACAATTCCTTCAACCTCATGGCTTGGTTTTTGCTCTGGCATGCACTGTCAACTGTGGGACCTTATATAGAGAGTTGTGTCTTTCCAAATCATGTCCAATAAATTGGATTTACCACAGGTGGACTCCAATCAAGTTGTATATTTGGTACACTTTCTGGAGAGCTCTTTTGTCTACACCCATTCAGCATCATTCACACCCTCTTAAGCTTTAGCCCCACCCATCTCTTTAAGGATTCACATGTGAGGCCATGTACTAAACAACTAAAGATTTCAAGACTAAAAGCTGGTTATACTATGGGTGTATTTGTAATTGTAATCTGGAGCGCCAGAGTGTGCTCTGGGCATTTGTAAACTAAGAGCATTGTCAGATTGTCCATTTGTCCATTCGTAAATTCAAAGCGTTCACAGCGCACACTGGACGCTCCGGCCGAGGAGTAGGGTTAATCAGAGCGTTCTGACCTAACAACAAGCACCTAAGCTAACTAGCTAACGTTGGCTAGCTACTTCCAGAGACAAATGAGAGAACAGCTCACTGACCATTTTCCTCACCCTAGCAGAGCTGGTTAGTTTAGACATGTAGCTAGCTATCAAAAGAATAAACCATAATCCCAACTGATAACATTACTACCCTGCATGAATCTGCAGGTAACCAACCAACCAGGTTCAATGTTAGCTAGCCTACAAATGGCTCTGAGATACAAATAATATTACTACACAGATCATACATGTAACGTAGCTAGCAAGCCAGCCAGATAATGTTAGCTAGCTAGCTAACAGTACACTTTAACTTGAAATTAAAAAGGACTTTCTGACTAAATTAGAAACGTGTAATATCTGAAAATGTAGCTAGCTAGACTATCTTACCCATATACATGGATGGACGCACGCTACTCCCTCTGTCATAGATGTCATGGTAGCTCTTATTTTGAAGATGTAAAATCACCTGTCTCCGGATTACAACAGCTTTCTGTGTGTTCTCTTTTCTACTCCATCTGTATATTTGCAATCAAACGCCTTAGCTGTCATACTCTAATTCCACAGATTTCAAAGTCCGGTCTTCCAGAAAGTGGATATTAACACTTATGCCGATCTACTACGTGATATCTTTCAAAAGAACTGCGTTAGAAAGGATTACCTACACAGACTGACGAGCTCATGTTATAGACCAATCCGAACTCATCTCTCAGTATATCCAGCCCACTCATTATTTCAGCCAATCATGGCTAGTGGGAAGGTTGCTGACTTTTTCCATGACTAAACCAACTAGGCTTGTAATTTACCAATTTTATTTGTATTTACAGATGGCATACACGTTTGTTGTTAAGGCACATGAAAGTCCACATGTTCCAGAAGGCATTTCTACCAAAAAATGCATTTTGATAAAAATAAAGAACATTACACTCAAATGGCTCTCCTGTGAGATAGTGAAGTAATCCGGAGACAGGTGACATACACCTAGTTTCCTGAAACGAGTCACATATAATCAAGCAAATAGGTAAGTAACAAAACAGGTCTGGTGTGTTTAGGCAAAGTGACATCGTGTAAACAAGTGTCTACATTTGGCTTACCAGAGGACTAGGTAAATGCTTGTAGCAATGCTTCAGGAATTTGTACTGTAAAACACAAAGCACGAACATAACCTCCTCCACAGTATTGTTCTCATGCTAAGCCAATTGATGCAATGAATACAAGGTGTAGTCCAAGCACCTGTGGTAAAATGGAGACAGTCAGTACTCAGCATGTAAGATAGATGCAATAAAAAAAAAAGAGCATAATTCCAATTTCTACTGAAAAACTGCATCAGCTTAACCTTGGACAGTTTGTGAGATCTGGAAATTGGAGCAGCTTATCTCTAGCTAGTACAGAGAGGAATGCTAGATAGCAGTATTCTCAGTTTGAAAGGCAAATCTTTCATCCCATATGGAAAATATTTAGCTAAATGAAGTAGACCAGGCATTATTATTATTATTATTATTATCATAGTTGTTTTTACATATAGTCCTTTTAAAATAACCATTCACACTAACCTTACTTTTGAATAAGGACTCAACTCATTTGCCAGTTCACTTCACCTATTCTCTGGTCCGAGTCCTCTTTGCATTCACATTGCTCTTTAGAAAAAGGAACCAGGATATTTTTCCCACATTACATCAAATACTCTTGGTTTTTATAAAGTGCAAGGCAAGACATTTGATCAGAACGTATCGGACAGCTATATATACACCTACTCACATTTTGGAAGCTAATACAATGCATGTAGTTCAAATATGACCTAATAATCAGAAGATAATATTAACAAAATAAATAGCAGAGGGATACTGCAGATTAAATAATGCTGTAACTGAAAATTGTACACCCAATGTAAGCTACTGCCTAAGAACTAGCATTGATTTTGTACCCTTAGTTGCAATTCCAACCACATATGGTGTGTCCTCACACTATTCAAACCCCACAAACGATAAACAGCTTATGAACCTCTCTTAGCTTAAAGATCACATATTGCAAACAAATAATCTGAACATTGTGTCAGTAGGCTAAAAACACATACTACAAAAGGTATGCTCGGCGAACATCCCATTCTAAAATCATGGACATTAATATGGAGTTGGTTCCTCCTTTGCTCCCCCACTTCTGGGTGTTCCACTATATGTTGGAACAATGCTGCGGGGACTTGCTTCCATTCAGCCACGAGCATTAGTGAGATCGGGCATTGATGTTGGCCGATTAGGCCTGGCTCACAGTCGGCGTTCCAATTCATCCCAAAGGTGTTCAGTGGGGTTGAGGTCAGGGCTCTGTGCAGGCCAGTCAAGTTCTTCCACACTGATCACAAAAAAATACATTTCTTTATGGACCTCGATTTGTGCACAGGGGCAGTGTCATGCTGAAAGAGGAAAGGGCCTTTCCCTAACTGTTGCCACAAAGTTGGAAGCACAGAATTGTCTAGAATGTCTCTGTATGCTGCAGCGTTAAGATTTCCCTTCATTGGAACCATGAAAAACAGCCCCAGACCATTATTTCTCATCCACCAAACTTTACAGTTAGCACAATGCAGTCAGGCAGGTAACGTTCTCCTGGAATCCTCCAAACCCAGATTTGTCTGTCGGACTGCCAGATGGTGAAGCATGATTCCTCACTCCAGAGAACGCGTTTCCACTGCTCCAGAGTCCAATGGCGGTTTACACAACTCCAGCCGACTCTTGGCATTGTGCATGGTGTTCTTAGGCTTGTGTGTTGATGCTCAGCCATTGTAACCAGAGGCAGTTTGGAACTTGGCAGTGAGTGTTGCAACCGAGGACGGACAATTTTTACGCGCCACAGCACTCTGCGGTCAAGTTCTGTGAGGTTGTGTGGCCTACCACTTCGTGGCTGAGCTGTTGTGGCTCTTAGATGTTTCCACTTCACAATAACAGTACTTACAGTTGACCGGGGCAGCTCTAGCAGGGCAGAAATTAGATGAACTGACTTGTTGGAAAGGTGGCATCCTATGAGGGTGCGACATTGAAAGTCACTGATTTCTTCAGTAAGGCAATTCTACTGCCAATGTTTGTCTATGGAGATTGCATGGCTGTGTGCTCAATTTTATACATCTGTCAGCAACGGGTGTGGCTGAAACAGCCGAATCCACTAATTTGAAGGGTGTCGACATACGTTTGTGTGTGTGTGTGTGTGTGTGTGTGTGTGTATCAGCACATTAGTAGAATGTGCCATGAAAGAGAGATGTTGATGTCCAGGTTCGTGGATAAAAAAAGTGCCTTTTTTGGATATTGATTAGCAATTGTCAAGGATCCCAAAAATGTCATATATATATATATATATATATATATATATATATATAGACATTTTTGGGATCCAAAAAAGGCACGTTTTTTTATCCACGAACCTGGACATCAACATCTCTCTTTCATGGCACCAATGTGCTGAGTTATGGCAGGGGCAATTGTGTTGCAGTAGTCTAGTGTGTGGTGTGGGAATAATGATACGCCAACCTGGGGAGCTTTGTGTTCACATTCCCCTAAAAGAAAGTGAACCAGACCAGGCAATTCAAACCAAGCAAACCGAACTTAGACCCCCTCTTGAGATGATCTCAGTTCGGTTAGCTTCGGGGGCTCCTTTGAGGGGTCTGAGTTCCTTTGGATGTTCACACTGCACCAAAAATTAAGCGAACCGCACAGAGTTCACAAATTGTCAGCAGATTAACCCGGGAAAATAAACATTCTGCCATTAATCACAACACTTGGGATGTAGCATTTCTGACCAATGCAGTGGCAACACTAACCATCTTCATTTTGAAAATAATTGAAGCTCAAAATTGTGAAAAAGCTGATTCTGACATGCATACAAAACAATGGACGTCCCATCATAGAATGTAAAGTGAGTATTTGACAACTGGCTACTGTTTCCACCTAGACCTTGGGAAAGCATCCCAAAATCTTTGGCTTAGTTATAAAATCTTTGGCATCCAATCCATGTAGCCAGCAGATCCAACCCGCTTGCTTATAGCTGCACTAGGGTCTTACAGCATTCCTGTGTATATGAAGACACTGCGAAGCCGGTGCGAGATATGGCTCAGAAAACGTACCTCAATCCAGGGATGAGAAATGCGTTGTACTCAAATTTGTCCAATATCCCAAATGAAGTTTTAAACCAAGAAGATTGAACAAGTGCTAGTTTAAGTAAACTGCTGTTTTCATCCTCATGCTAGCTAGCAGTAGGAACAGCAGCTGTTATGGAATGCATGTATGGTTGAACAACAAAGAAGCTGATTGGCTGACACTGCCATTCCAAAATGGCTGCTGTTACCTAGTATGAGGATGAAAAAGCCAGTTTTCCAGAAAACTAGTAGTCTTTTAATCTTCTTGATGTAACAGTTGGAATAATGGGACGATTCGGAGTACAACGCATTTCCCATCCCTGGATTGAGGTACATTTTACAAGCCATAGCTTGTGCCGGCTCGGTGGATGTCTTCATATACACAGGAATGCTGTCTGACCCTAGTGCAGATGTAAGCAAGTGGGACGGATCTGCTGGCTAGCATCCATGCATCCTTCACAACTGGGTATCACCCTATTATTTCTGATGGTAAACCTTAATAACCCTTACCTAACCCAGCCAGTTTTGAATGTCTACTTCAATTAAGTGACGTCAGATTGAAACGTCACAAGGATCAATATAGACTTCCTATTTCTGATACATGTCTCGAGCGCTCGCATCACAACATCAGCAGTTGCAATGAAATGTATAATCAGTGGTGAGGTGGCAAAACATCACATAACATACAGTAGAGTGAAACTGAGCGAAAGCAAGAGAGGAATTGCTAGCTATAACGTCAGACAGCCATAACTACCTCTTTGACTGGGGGGAATTTCTTCTTGCATTCCATTGACAGGGACCGCAGATCCGTCTGCATGTTCTCGAGTAATTTCTTCACCGCTTCGGGGCTACTAGTCGACATTTTGGATTATGTATTCGACCCAAATATCAAATCTTGAAATAATAATGAATGCAATCGTAAAATACTGGTTCCCGGCCTACTTATTCAGCCCCTTTGAAAACGAAAAACGGTATGGACCTCAGCAAGCGTCCACTGACACAAGTCAATATTCCAGTTTTCTACTTTGCCCATACAGAATGGAAGGGATGACACGGGCATAAACTTGTCCACAACAAAAACGCCTAGACGGTGGTGTCATAGATTATCATCACTAGCACAGTTCTAGTGACATTTATATGGTTAATATTTCTCAGTTTCACCCGTAGTTCTTACGGCTCCAGCAAGCACCGTTTCAATCCCACAATGCTTTGGTAGACATTGGGAAGATCTCAATTGTAACTCCTTGCGCCTCTCTCCTCGCTCATCTTCTACTTCTCAAAACCCATTGGAGAAGAAGGTCAGAGGGGCGGGACCTCTGGCTTTCTCATCCAATGGCTTTTGAGTAGCAGAGGAGTAGCGAGGACGTGAGCACGACTTTTGAGACCATCCCATTGACACGTCACTTGCACGAAGGTAAACATGACCGGATTCCAGCAGAATAATTCCAGCGTCCTCTAGTGGAGTAATACAAACAAATGAATGTAGTATTTTGTAAGGCAATGTACAGGTAACTGCCAAAATAAATGAGGGATCAATGAAAAATACAAAGTATATTGACAGCAGGTGCTTCCACACAGGTGTGGTTCCTGAGTTAATTACATAATTAACACCTCATCATGCCACATACGACGCAATCACACTGCACACTGCCTTCACCCATCTGGACAAGAGGAAAACCTATGTAAGAATGCTGTTCATTGACTACAGCTCAGGATTAAACACCATAGTACCCTCCAAACTCGTCATTAACCTCGAGACCATGGGTCTCGATCCCGCCCTGTACAACTGGGTCCTGGACTTCCTGACGGGCCGCCTCTCGTGGTGAGGATAGGTAACAACATCTCCACCCCGCTGATCCTCAACACTGGTGCCCCACATGGGTGCGTTCTCAGCCCCCTCCTGTACTCCCTGTTCACCCATGACTGCGTGGCCATGCACACCTCCAACTCAATCATTAAGTTTGCAGACAACACTACAGTGGTAGGCTTGATTATCAACAACGATGAGACGGCCTACAGGGAGGAGGTGAGGGCCCTCGGAGTGTGGTGTCAGGAAAAGAACCTCACACTCAATGTCAACAAAACAAAGGAGATGATCGTGGACTTCGGGAAACAGCAGAAGGAGCAGCCTCCTATCCACATCGACGGGACAGTAGTGGAGAAGACGGAGAGTTTTAAGTTCCTCGGCGTACACATCACGGACAAACTGAAATGGTCCACCCACACAGACAGCGTGGTGAAGAAGGCACAGCAGCGCCTCTTCAACCTTAGGAGGCTGAAGAAATTCGGCTTGTCACCATAAACACTCACAAACTTTTACAGATGCACAATCAAGAGCATCTTGTTGTGTTGTATCACCGCCTGGTACGGCAACTGCTCCGCCAACAACCATAAGGCTCTCCAGAGGGTAGTGAGGTCTGCACAACGCATCACCAGGGTCAAATTACCTGCCCTCCAGGACACCTACACCACCCGATGTCACAGGAAGGCCATAACTATCATCAAGGACAACAAACTGACCGTGCCTTCTGGATGATACTGCCTGTTCACCCCGCTATCATCCAGAAGGCGAGGTCAGTAAAGGTGCATCAAAGCGGGGACCGAGAGACTGAATAACAGCTTCTATCTCAAGGCCATCAGACTGTTAAACAGCCATCACTAACATTGAGTGGCTGCTGCCAACATACTGACTCATCTCTAGCCACTTTAATAAGGGAAAAATGTATGTAATAAATGTACCACTAGCCATTTAAACAATGCCACTTTATATAATGTTTACATAATCTACATTACTCATCTCATATGTATATACTGTACTCTATACCATCTACTGCATCTTGCCAATGCTGTTCGGCCATCGCTCATTCAAATATTTTTATGTACATATTCTTATTCATTCCTTTACACTTGTGTGTATAAGGTAGTTGTTGTGAAATTGTTAGGTTATATTACTTGTTAGATATTACTGCATGGACGGAACTAGAAGCACAATCATTTCGCTACACTCGCATTAACATCTGCTAACCATGTGTATGTGACAAATAAAATGTGATTTGATTTGATTTGCTTAGTGTCATGTATAAAACATGCCCAGTTGCTCATTATTGTGGGTACCATGGTTGGAAGAAGAGAACTCAGTGATGTTGAAAGAGGGGTCTCAAAGGAGCATAGGGTTGAAAGGGGTTGGTCTCTCTCTCAATTCAATGTAAGGGCTTTCTCTCTCTCTCTCTCTCTCTCTCTCTCTCTCTCTCTCTCTCTCTCTCTCTCTCTCTCTCTCCCTCTGTCACCAGATCTCAACCCCATTGAACACTTATAGGAGATTCTGGAGCGGCACCTGAGACAGTGCTTTGACAATCATCAACCAAACACCAAATTATGGCAGTATTTCTCATGGAAGAATGATGTTGCATCCCTCCAATAGAGCCTGTAGAAACTTGTATAATCTATGCCAAGGCACATTGAAGCTGTTCTGGTTCATGGTGGCCCAACGCCCTATTAAGACACTTTATGTTGGTGTTTCCTTTATTTTGGCAGTGCTCAATAGTAAACATGTTTTAAGATTTCTTTAGAGGAAAATTAAAGGCCTATAGCACACACATGGCTTGAAATAACTAATGTCTTTGATGATAATACTCTGCTTCCATCTGCTGGCCATCAGGATACATACAGTCTCTCTCTCTCTCTCTCTCTCTCTCTCTCTCTCTCTCTCTCTCTCTCTCTCTCTCTCTCTCTCTCTCTCTCTCTATCTCTCTCATGGAACAGTCTTCAAAAATCTTGGTGGAAAATAATGAAAGTATGACGCATAATGTTTTTAAACTTTTAATATAAATGTTTTTATTTTACAATGTCAGTTGTAATGATACATGTGAACGGTATTCAGCTTTGCCCTTCACTGGACATGTCATTGGCAATACTGACGAACACATACTGGAAGTGTAAGAGCTTATACTTTTCAAAGTTGTTATTGTATGATATGGCAAAGTAGATGATGATATAATTAATTAATGAATAGGCCACAATATAAGCAAATAACAGACTTTCCGAGACATTTCATATTTCCAAGGTAAAAGTTATGAAACTCAAGTTCAGTATTACCGGAAAACTCTTTCTCTCCAGCTTCTCACGTCTAAGCTGCTCGCTATGATGGTATACTGTAGTGTACTGTACAATGATTTCAAATGCCAAAATTCTGTACAACAAAAATATATTTAACACAATCCATACTTTCACTAGTTTTTAAACTATGTTTGTCATGTGCTTTATCACATTTTGGACTTGGTATACAGTTTAGAAATATATATATATATATACGATTGTATACAGTTTTTTTTTAAATCAAGCCAAGGATGAGAGCAATGCAAATATCCTGGTTTTACAATTCAAAGTACTTAAAAACCCTAACATAGGACTACCCACATAGGACTACCCACATAGGACTACCCACATAGGACTACCCACATAGGACTACCCACATAGGACTACCCACATAGGACTACCCACATAGGACTACCCACTGGGCAAAACAAATAGTTGAATCAACATTGTTTCCACATCATTTCAACCCCCAAAATGTATGTGATGTTAAATCAATGAAGAGAATTTATTGGATTTGCAAAAAATGATCAACGTAGGGGCATTTTGTCTTTTTGTCACCCAACTTTGAACCTAAATCCATTGACATGTTGAAAATTGTTGTTGATTTCATGTTGAATTCACGTTAGTTGACAACTCAACAAAATGTAAATCAAAACTAGATGTTGAACTGACGTCTGTGTCCAGTGGGTATGATTAAAATGCTAATACGCAATGATTATATGTCCAAGTAAGCTTTTGAATCAAAGCAATACATTTACAGTATGTCTGACTTAATCCTAAACTCAAACAACAACCTTAGGCTAGCAAAGCCTATTCAGTTCAGTTCAGTTTTCTACAGGTTTATTTTACTCCTGCTATGTTAGGTTACTATAATAGAGACAGACACTTGGGCTTCAGATGTATTTTTGATGCAATTCTTCTGACATAAATCTGGAAATTAAACTGTATAGGTTGTGTGCAACATATTGGCACTTGCCAATATATTAATCTAAAATCATAGTATTCGGAGGCAAAAAAAGTATACATTGAATTCTTGTTCAACTCTGCATTGCTTATTGTAACCACAATGACATGGTGCTTTTAGTTGGCATGCGGTTATCGCATTCCTTTATTTTTTTCCTTTATTTGTCGTCTAAAAATGCTGTCAGCGAAGGTTTAGCATCCCGGGGTAAATTAACTAAAATATGGATTAGATTGATGTATTTACTATATCAACTGATATGACTGTAGCAGGTTTAACATAATGCACTAAAATAATACCGCATCACAGTGTCTCTCACAGCTGAATAGAAATCAGGAGCAACCCTTCATGAGAACATGGTAGAGGGAGGACAGACGGAGGGATTATGTTGTAAAGCATTGTTACGATGTGCTGTATGAGGCAGTCCTTTCAACTAAGTCCTGAAATTAACATCACAATGTAACTGGACTGTATTCAACTGAAACTGTACGACTGTGCTTGGAAGGAAACATTTCATTCCGCCAGAAGCTAGAACTAACTGAAAAACAACTTAGTAACGTAGTATTCGTACAACATGTGCCGAGCTGAACAGAGATGTCCTTGGAAAAAAGGAAAACAAAAAACACATCCTTAGAAAGCAGATGTGATCATCAGACAAACATTCTCAAGTCTCAACCACAATGGACATATAACAAATCACTGAATCACACCATTTCAATGTCTGCTACACTTCCTCATTGGCGAACTAAATCAGCGCAACCCAGCTAGAGTTCCTGGTTGTTCAGGCAACAGTGTGAGGCAGAAGTGACGAGCAACTGTCCCTTGGATGGAAGTGTAGATGGAAGAGCCAGTAGCATTGAGTGTGTGAACATCAGTACATACACGATTTAACAACAGCACCTGAAACAGTAGTCTATATTGTCTCTGAGAGACCATGTAGGAGAGAAAGAGCCAGGGCACAGCAGCACCAGTTTCTCTGCATCTGTGCTCATTTAGCCGCAGTTGTGCAGTTATGAGGTATCGTTGAGGAGAGGTTTGGGACGGGCCCAAGGCAGATGCCATGTCGAGGGGAGGGACATGGGACATCACAAGGCCTGGGTACACGTTCCCAGCTCTAGCAGTTGGACTCCTTCTCGTTGACGGGGAAGTAGCCTTCCTTGGTGGGAGGGTGTCTCTGACGGAGGCTGTCCCCATCAGCAGCAAAGATGGCCAGCAGCTTCTCTTGTTCCTTCTTGGTTTTGGGTAAGTCAGTAGACGGTGTGGTCAGGATTATAAAGCGCTACAGAACAATAGAGGAAATAGACAAGACAAGATTGGTTTGTTGTATTGGTTTGTATATATTTCTAAGTTACAGTAGCTTAAGCCCAAAAAATTGACAATAGCAAACAGAGGAAAAAAGTTGGTGGGGGTAAGGAGTGAAAACAGTGTGTGGGACTTACCTCCTTCAGGGTACCTTCCACAGAACACATTTTGATGACCACCCAGAGGGGGACACAGAGCATGGAGGACAGGGCCAGGAGCCAGCCCAGGCCATAGCCCCACCAGGGGTACACATACTCATTGTTGTACTTCAGAGGGGTGTACTTGATCAGGGAGAAGGCAAAAGTACCCTGCGGAGGTAAATAGTCCATCAGCTCTGTCTTCTTGACAGTCACTGTTTGCTACGTCCTAGCTTTATTCAATGTTTTTTGCATTTATTTAAAAATAACAATAGTGACTTGCTTTCATTTGAGATCTTACCACTTTCTAAAAAATCTTAGTAAAATTTGATGAGCATTGCTGTGCAATGGTAGATGCTTTTTCAATAGTAACCACCAGAGGTCAATCCTCAGTCAAAAGACAGAACAGGGTTTTCGTTCAAAACTAAAAGACTCACTAAGCAGGTAGCAGGAGTGAAGAACATCCAGCAGTATTTGATAATAGGCCCAGGGCGGTAGCCAATCATGTCCTCAATGTTGTCATAGAAACGGTCAGCACCTACAGGAACAGTGAGGCAAGGGACAGATACAAATGAGTACTGTGGGAATGTGTAAGGCATCTAACTGGTTGCTCAAAATAGTACTAATTCTCATCAAAAAAGTGTTCAAAATGGTCCAATAATATCACATTCAGTTAGTTGTTCAACTCCCAGATGCCCTTTCACTTCTACGGAGAGAAGACTACTGCTGGAGCCCAGAGGATGGATGAACAGTGCTTATGTCGTCAATTAAAATACCCCATTTGTCATGCTAATGCCCCCCTCAACACATACCCACGTAACTTGGCTAAACACTCACCATAAATCCAAGCAATGCAAACTGTCTCAAAGACAGCCACAAACAGCAGGCACATCCCACTGGCAGCATAGTAGTCAAAGAGTTGGAAGACGTACATGCCTCCCTGGAGAGAAACATGTGTTACGTTACGGCAGGGCAGAGAGGGACTCTCTCTCTGTTTTATCAAGGCCACACGTAGAGCAACATGCAGATGCAAGAAAACATAAAGCTCTTTTTGGGGAACATTCATTCTGATTATGAAGTTTAGCCTCCGTATATGGTCTACGATGTATGTAACAATATACGTTATAGAGCATAAATTAGAGAGGCTATACTTCATACACAGACTGAATGTTCCCCAAAAGGAGCTAATTGTATTCCTGATGTCAGTATCTTATGGTCGAATGGCTCTTTTTTTAGCAAGTGTAGTAACTTTCAATACATGTGACCAGACACTCAAAGCCCTTAATGAAAGCCTTTGGGATTTCATTTTTGCTTATGAAGACAGGTGAAAGTTCCTGCCACTGTGCAGTTCTGAGACATGATCATAGGTAATTGGAGTCAGAGCGGAGAGTTGGGGTCAGAGCCAGGGTCAGCCATTTTATCAGCTACCCTTGACCAATTGGGGTGCTAGGGGGCACTGTGGACAGTGGCATACCTCGGTCAGCATGATGAGACCCATGAGGAAGGAAAAGATGGCAACCGCCAGAATGAAGAGCTCTCTGCGGTTCTTACGACGGAACGTCTTCGGGTACATATCCACCATGGCCGTCACCAGACTCTCCACACACACAAACTGCAGGAGGGGAGAGAACAGAGGGGATGCTTTGTTACTGATAAAGAAAAACACCATTGTGGACATTGTTAGGGGCAGAGTTTGAACGCATTGTGTGTGTGTGTGTGTGTGTGTGTGTGTGTGTGTGTGTGTGTGTGTGTGTGTGTGTGTGTGTGTGTGTGTGTGTGTGTGTGTGTGTGTGTGTGTGTGTGTGTGTGTGTGTGTGTGTGTGTGTGTGTGTGTGTGTGTGTGTGTGTGTGTGTGTGTGTAGCAGACACTCTTATCAAGAGCAACTTACAGTAGTTTCATACTGGTCCCCTGTGGGAAGCAAACTCACATCCCTGGCATAACAAGCGCCATGCTCTACTAACTGAGTAACACAGATTATGAGTGAGAGGAGACAGAGAGTGGAGAGACAGACAGACCGAGGCAGGGAGAGAGAGAGAGAGACAGAGAGCGAGACAGACAGACAGACTCACAACCACTTCTCCAGACAGCGAGTGAGGAGAAAGACAGACCGAGGCAGAGAGAGAGAGAGAGAGAGAGAGAGAGAGAGAGAGAGAGAGAGAGAGAGAGAGAGAGAGAGAGAAGCAGGCAGGCAGGCAGGCAGGCAGGCAGTGAGAGAGGAGAAAGACAGACAGACAGACAGACAGACAGACAGACAGACAGACAGAGCGAGAGAGAGAGAGCGAGACAGACAGAGAGACAGACCGAGAGGAGACAGAGAGGAGACAGAGCTGTTCTAGTCTCACCTGGCTGTCCAGCCCCAGAAAGACGATCATGATGAAGAAGAAACAGGCCCAGAGAGGAGAGAAGGGCATCATAGACACAGCACGGGGGTACGCTATGAAGGCTAGACCAGGACCTGGGGCACAGAGAGTTATAACAGGTCATAGAGGAGTCCTAACAGGTCATTACAGACTTGTCATTCCACGAGCAGGACTTTGAATCCATATTGCAACAACAACCTCTACCCGACTGTATTCTAAACTATTAGGTAATCTCTGAACCTTGAAAGTTGACTTCTAAATATTAACATGTCTAATCATCAAGTTCAAGGCGAGCAGGAACTGGCTAGACGTGCACCCTACTCTGCGCCGCCATCTTAAGGACCATTAGGCACCATTACTCACCATTACTCACCATTAAGCACCATTACGCACCATTAAGTACCATTACGCACTATTAAGCACCATTAAGCACCATTACTCACCACTAAGCACTATTAAGTACCATTACTCACCATTACTCACCATTAAGCACCATTACTCACCACTACACACCATTACACACCATTACAGAGAGAGCGAGAGCGGGGAGGCCGGTAGCGTAGTGGTTAGAGTGTTGGACTAGCAACCGGAAGGTTGCAAGATCGAATCCCCGAGCTGACAAGGTAAAAATCTGTTGTTCTGCCCCTGAACAAGGCAGTTAACCCACTGTTCCTAGGCTGTCGTTGAAAATAATAATTTGTTCTTATCTGACTTGCCTAGTAAAATAAAAAAATGAAGCACCAGGGTTGTGCTTATGTTGTGGGATGTTGAGCTAACGTAGGCTAATGCGATTAGCATGAGGTTGTAAGTAACAAGAAAATCTCCCAGGACATAGACATATCTGATATTGACAGAAAGCTTAAATTCTTGTTAATCTAACTGCACTGTCAAATTTACAGTAGCTATTACAGTGAAGGAATACCATGCTATTGTTTGAGGAGAGTGCACAGTTTTGAACATTAGGCACATTTGGGTAGTCTTGATACAACATTCTCAACAGAAATGCAATGGTTCATTGGATCACTCTAAAACATTTCACATACACTGCTGCCATCTAGTTGCCCAAATCTAAATTGCAGCTGGGCTGGAAAAATCCATGATGGCTTTTCGATTGCATTTCAAAGATGATGGTATAAAAAAATACAAAAGACCGGTTCTTTTTTCTTTGTATTATCTTTTACCAGATCTATTGTGTTAAAAAAAATAGGTCCAATCCTGAAGAGGTTTTAAGCACCATTACACACCATTAAGCACCATTAAACACCATTAAGCACCATTACGCAGGATTACTCACCATTAAGCACCATTTTAAGCACCATTTCACACCATTAAGCACCATTAAGCACCAATATGCACCATTAAGCACCAATATGCACCATTAAGCACCAATGCAGAAGAGTAAAGGGTTTTTCTCTTAAACAGTGTGGGGAATTTACAGTCAATAGCCGCTTACTTGGGGTAGCAATTCTACTTTGACATAGTTAGTTGTATTGTTGAAATTCAACAGATGATTCCATCTGACAGCACAAGCACGTACACTTTTTTCAATTGTGGAAAACCATACATTCTTTCCCAACGATGATGTAGAAATTGACTGTCTAGAATGGTTTGTGTGTAACGCTCTTTTACAAGGACTACTAACCTGATTCTGCCACCTCTGAGATGGGCACATTTTGCTCATAAGACATGAAGCCCAGGATGGAGAAGATGGCAAAGCCAGCCACGAAACTGGTCCCACTGTTCAGGAAGCATAACGACAAGCAATCTCTGTAAACCCAGAGAGGCAATCGTCAGGAAGACGTAGACCATAACAACAGATACTGTACCACACACTAACCCCTTGAAAACTTCAAAGCAGAATCACTAAAACTTTACAGCTTCAAAGTAGAATCAGATACTGTCAGAATGCAGATCAATATACAGAACTGATGGTTAGGTCATTATAGGGTATAAAACAGAACTGACGGTTAGGTCATTAGGGTATAAAACAGAACTGACGGTTAGGTCATTAGGGTATAAAACAGAACTGACGGTTAGGTCATTATAGGGTATAAAACAGAACTGACGGTTAGGTCATTAGGGTATAAAACAGAACTGACAGTTAGGTCATTAGGGTATAAAACAGAACTGACGGTTAGGTCATTAGGGTATAAAACAGAACTGACAGTTAGGTCATTAGGGTATAAAACAGAACTGACGGTTAGGGTGTAAAACAGAACTGACGGTTAGGTCATTAGGGTGTAAAACAGAACTGACGGTTAGGTCATTAGGGTGTAAAACAGAACTGATGGTTAGGTCATTAGGGTATAAAATAGAACTGATGGTTAGGTCATTAGGGTATAAAACAGAACTGATGGTTAGGTCATTAGGGTATAAAACAGAACTGACGGTTAGGTCATTAGGGTATAAAATAGAACTGACGGTTAGGTCATTAGGGTATAAAACAGAACTGATGGTTAGGTCATTAGGGTATAAAACAGAACTGACGGTTAGGTCATTATAGGGTATAAAACAGAACTGACGGTTAGGTCATTAGGGTATAAAACAGAACTGACGGTTAGGTCATTAGGGTATAAAACAGAACTGATGGTTAGGTCATTAGGGTATAAAACAGAACTGACGGTTAGGTCATTAGGGTATAAAACAGAACTGACGGTTAGGTCATTAGGGTATAAAACAGAACTGACGGTTAGGTCATTAGGGTATAAAACAGAACTGACGGTTAGGTCATTAGGGTATAAAACAGAACTGACGGTTAGGTCATTAGGGTATAAAACAGAACTGACGGTTAGGTCATTAGGGTATAAAACAGAACTGACGGTTAGGTCATTAGGGTATAAAACAGAACTGACGGTTAGGTCATTAGGGTGTAAAACAGAACTGACGGTTAGGTCATTAGGGTGTAAAACAGAACTGACAGTTAGGTCATTAAGGTATAAAACAGAACTGACGGTTACGTCATTAGGGTATAAAACAGAACTGACGGTTAGGTCATTAGGGTGTAAAACAGAACTGACAGTTTGTTCATTAGGGTGTAAAACAGAACTGACGGTTAGGTCATTAGGGTATAAAACAGAACTGACGGTTAGGTCATTAGGGTGTAAAACAGAACTGACGGTTAGATCATTAGGGTGTAAAACAGAACTGACGGTTAGATCATTAGGGTGTAAAACAGAACTGACGGTTAGGTGATCAGGGTGTAAAACAGAACTGACAGTTAGGTCATTAGGGTATAATACAGAACTGACGGTTAGGTCATTAGGGTATAATACAGAACTGACGGTTAGGTCATTAGGGTGTAAAACAGAACTGACGGTTAGGTCATTAGGGTATAAAACAGAACTGACGGTTAGGTCATTAGGGTGTAAAACAGAACTGACAGTTTGGTCATTAGGGTGTAAAACAGAACTGACGGTTAGGTCATTAGGGTATAAAGCAGAACTGACGGTTAGGTCATTAGGGTGTAAAACAGAACTGACGGTTAGGTCATTAGGGTATAAAACAGAACTGACAGTTAGGTCATTAGGGTATAAAACAGAACTGACGGTTAGGTCATTAGGGTATAATACAGAACTGACGGTTAGGTCATTAGGGTATAATACAGAACTGACGGTTAGGTCATTAGGGTATAAAACAGAACTGACAGTTAGGTCATTAGGGTATAAAACAGAACTGACGGTTTGGTGATCAGGGTATAATACAGAACTGACGGTTAGGTCATTAGGGTATAATACAGAACTGACGGTTAGGTCATTAGGGTATAAAACAGAACATATCACTTCTCTGTTTAATCTTATCAGAGACTTCTGCTTATTGTTTCAATAATCTCAGTCTTATCTAATTAGGTGAGGTAGGAGGTGGGGTGTAGAATACAGTAGAGTAGAGCAGAGTACAGTATAGCACAGTAGAGAAGAGTAGAGCAGAGTACAGTAAAGTAGAGCAGAGTACAGTACAGTATAGCACAGTACAGTAGAGTAGAGCAGAGTACAGTAAAGTAGAGCAGAGTACAGTACAGTATAGCACAGTACAGTAGAGTAGAGCAGAGTACAGTAAAGTAGAGCAGAGTACAGTACAGTATAGCACAGTACAGAAGAGTAGAGCAGAGTACAGTGAAGTAGAGCAGAGTACAGTAGAGTAGAGCAGAGTACAGTAAAGTAGAGCAGAGTACAGTAAAGTAGAGCAGAGTACAGTACAGTATAGCACAGTACAGTAGAGTAGAGCAGAGTACAGTAAAGTAGAGCAGAGTACAGTACAGTATAGCACAGTACAGAAGAGTAGAGCAGAGTACAGTAAAGTAGAGCAGAGTACAGTACAGTATAGAACAGTACAGTAGAGTAGAGCAGAGTACAGTATAGAACAGTACAGTAGAGCAGAGTACAGTATAGAACAGTAGAGTAGAGCAGAGTACAGTAAAGTAGAGCAGAGTACAGTACAGTATAGCACAGTACAGAAGAGTAGAGCAGAGTACAGTAAAGTAGAGCAGAGTACAGTACAGTATAGAACAGTACAGTAGAGTAGAGCAGAGTACAGTATAGAACAGTACAGTAGAGCAGAGTACAGTATAGAACAGTAGAGTAGAGCAGAGTACAGTAAAGTAGAGCAGAGTACAGTACAGTACAGTACAGTATAGCACAGTACAGAAGAGTAGAGCAGAGTACAGTAAAGTAGAGCAGAGTACAGTACAGTATAGAACAGTACAGAAGAGTAGAGCAGAGTACAGTACAGTATAGAACAGTACAGTACAGTAGAATAGAGCAGAGTACAGTACAGTATAGAACAGTACAGTAAAGTAGAGCAGAGTACAGTACAGTAGAGTAGAGCAGAGTACAGTACAGTATAGAACAGTACAGTAGAGTAGAGCAGAGTACAGTAAAGTAGAGCAGAGTACAGTACAGTATAGAACAGTACAGAAGAGTAGAGCAGAGTACAGTAAACTAGAGTACAGTAGAGCAGACTAGACTGGGAGGTAGAGGTGTAAGTGTGTGTTCTGAGGTGAGCCCTGACCTGTAGCAGTTGTTGTTGTACTTGTTGTAGCTCCCCAGGGCAGTCAGACACCCCAGACAGATGGCATACGAGAAGAAGATCTGAGTCCCTGCATCCATCCATACCTAGAAAGAACAGGAAGAAACCAAACCAACCAGCCTTTTCATTTGCTGGGAGAAACCATGGCATTGTTCCTGGCTGATACATTTACTTCTATGAAACACATTTCTCGTCACTTATTATGTCATCACCACCCACCATACAACCCCCAGTAATCTCTGTCTATAGACCCCATACCCCCTTTTCAGTCCTAAGCCCACCCTCTCCACCCTGACAATGTCACTTGCATGCTGGTTCTCCATCTCAATGGCTCCTCAACGCCAAGTGTGGTAATTTTCCATCACAGACTCTGAACGACCAGCACAACACAGTTCCAATTTAAATGAGGGTGCTCTTTGTTCCATTCGGCAAAGTGGTGCTGAAGCATTGGGGGCACGTTTCAGTTGGCTGCCTGGCAGCCAGGAAGACTTCTGGTTGCACCCTATTGCCTATGTAGTGTACTACTTTTTACCAGGGCCTATGGGCCATAGCCACTAAGGCAGATGTTCTCATGGTACAGGCTTCTTGGAGTAGCTTGTCTGTGGATTGAAGAGGGCGCTCATTTTGTTTTCTGGTGTACTCTCTCCTCTCCTCTCCTCTCCTCTCCTCTCCTCTCCTCTCATCTCATCTCATCTCATCTCTGCGCTCTCTCTACACTCTCTCTGCTAACAGAGCCCCAGGACCAGCTTTCTTAGGAACCTTTTCTCTAGGCTCATCACTCTGTAGGTGATGGCTTTGTTAAGGAAGTTTGGGGATTTGCTTCCTTTTAAGTGGTTGTCTTTTCTGGATTTTGATCATTAGCGGGTATCGTCCTTGTTCTGCTCTGCATGCATTATTTGTTTTTTTACATTGTTCACAGAGGACGTTTTTGCACACAGAATTCTTGCTTTGTGAGGTGGACCCCAGACCTCACTGTCCATAAAGGGCAATAGATCTATAACTGCTTCAATTATTTTTAGACAGATCTTAATTGGGATGTCAAATTTTATATTTATTTTTAATGGCATAGAAGGCTCTTCTTGTCTAGTCTCTCAGATCGTTCACAGCTTTGTGGAAGTTGCCTGTGGTGCTGATGTTTAGGCTGAGGTAGTATAGTACTTAATGAATATGATGTCAGTTCGGTTGTCATCTGAGACATTCTCATCAATGATAGGATGACAAACTCTACAGCGGAAAGTATGCAGATTGTAGTTATCGGATTCACATGGAATTGTTGTTCAATTATTGGTGAAGAGATTAAATGTAATTTTAGCTTCCAAATGAGAGATTTGGGTTTTCATAAGGTTAGGGCTCTGCTCAATCAGTGGCGCGCCCCTGTGAAGAGACATGGGTTATAAAACACACCCTTCTCACTCCGCTATATAAAGCCTTGACGAAAATGTAACCTCCTGTTCCGAGGATGTGAGGACGATGGTCCGTACGTTAAAAGGACTAACATGTCAACTACAGAACTAAGCTTTGGTTGCGAATGGTATGAACTTTGAACTCTTATTCACTACAGACGTGATACCTCCTATCCGTTGAGTTAGCAACCGCAGCTGCAAACGTGGGCTAGGAAAGAACAGACAGAGTATCCCGTCTACCACACAACAACGTTACTACAACGTATTCAATTGACCACCAGAGACATTCTTCAAAGGACTCGGTTGGGCAACACAACCGAAGCGCAGCTCAGAGTAAATATTTATTGCATTTTCCTTTTCAAAATGGGTGGTAATTTAGAATGCATAAGATACTGTATTTACGATAGAGACATCGCTTCTCCCTTTGTTCCTCAGTCTTCCCGCTCTTTTGCTCAAACCCAGCCTCTTTTCTTTGTGTAACCAGCTGTCATATCTGTTCCCTCCGCTAGGGACGTTTTCCTTCATGATATAATTTGTGATCAAGGTATGATTAATTCTGTGCATATGTAATTCTGTGTGATTAGTTAGGTATTTAGTAAATAAATAATTAAATCCAATTTTGTATTGCTGATTCAACTTGTTAGCCAGGGTTCGTGAAGATAACCAAAAGTTTACAACTTTCAGATGAGACTGAAATAAGTTGATGATTATATATTGACTGCTATTGATGTAAAATATTACTAGGTCTTTATAAATCCTCTTGGTGTTAGGGGGCAGTATTTTCACTTTTGGAAAAAAAACGTACCCGTTTTAAACGGGATATTTTGTCAGGAAAATATGCTAGAATATGCATATAATTGACCGCTTTCGATAGAAAACACACTGAAGTTTCCAAAACTGTTTAAATGATGTCTGTGAGTAGAACAGAACTCATATGGCAGGCAAAAACCTGAGAAAAAATCCAAACAGGAAGTGGGAAATCTGAGGTTTGTAGTTTTTGAACTCAGCCCCTATCGAATTCACAGTGGGATATGGGTTATGTTGCACTTCCGGAGGCTTCCACTAGATGCCAACCGTCTTTAGAACGTTGTTTCACGCTTCTCATGTGAAGGGGGGCCGGATGGGAGCTGTTTGACTAAGGGGTCTGCCAGCAGCCTCGTTCTCGGTCACGCGCATTTTCACATGAGAGGTATCTCTCGTTCCATTGCATTTCTACAGACAATGGAATTCTCCGGTTGGAACATTATTGAACCTTTATGATAAAAACATCCTAAAGATTGACCCTATACTTAGGTTGACAAGTTTCTTCGACCTGCAATATAACTTTTTGAACTTTGTCCGACTGGATCTGAACGCGCTTTTGGATTTGTTTACCAAACCGCCCTAACAAAAGAAGATATTTGGACATAAATGGACATAAAGTATGGACATTATCGAACAAAACAAGCATTTATTGTGGAACAGCGATTCCTGGGAGTGCATTCTGATGAAGATCATCAAAGGTAAGTGAATATTTATAATGCTATTTATGACTAATGTTGACTGCGCAACATGGCAGATATTCATTTTGCCTGGTTTGGGCTCTGAGCACCGTTCTCAGATTATGCTTTTTCCGTAAAGTTTTTTAAAATCTGACACAGCGGTTGCATTAAGGAGAAGTGTATCTAAAGTCCCATGCATAACACTTGAATTTTCATCAACATTTATAATGAGTATTTCTGTGAATTCATGTGGCTCTCTGCAATATCACTGCATGTTTTGGAACTACTGAACACAATAAGCCAATGTAAAATAAGATTTTTGGATATAAATATGAACTTTACCAAACAAAACATACATGTATTGTGTAACATGAAGTCCTATGAGTGTCATCTGATGAAGATCATCAAAGGTTAGTGATTAATTTTATCTCTATTTGTGCTTTTTGTGACTCCTCTCTTTGGCTGGAAAAAATGGCTGGGTTTTTCTGTGAGTTGGTGGTGACCTAACATAATCGTTTGTGGAGCTTTCGCTGTAAAGCATTTTTTAAATTAGACACTATGGCTGGATTAACGAGAATTTTATCTTTAAAATGGTGCCTAATACTTGTATGTTTGAGGAATTTGATTTATGAGATTTCTGTTGATTTGTATTTGGCACCCTGCAATTTCATTGGCTGTTGGCGAAGGGTTCTGCTAGCGGAACAGGGTTCCCCAGTCCTAGACAGGTTAACCAACAGTGCAGTTCAAGAAGAGGAAAATATTTACCAAGTAGACAAAAATAAAAAGTAATAATAAAAAGTAACACAATAACAATAACAATAACAAGGCTATATACAGGGGTACCGGTACCGAGTCAGTGTGCAGGGGTACAGGCTAGTTGAGGTAATCTGTTCATGTAGGTGTGGGCGAAGTGACAATGCATAGGTAACAAACAAACAGCAAGTAGCAGCAGTGTACAAGGGGGGGGGTGTAAATTGTCCAGTGGCAATTTTTATGAATTGTTCAGCAGTCTAATGGCTTGGGGGTAAAAGCTGTTGAGGAGCCTTTTGGTCCTAGACTTTGCACTCCGGTACTGCTTGCCGTGCGGTAGCAGAGAAAACAGTCTATAACTTCAGTGACTGGAGTCTGACAATTTTATGGGCCTTCCTCTTCACCTATTATATAGGTCCTGGATGGCAGGAAGCTTGGCCCCAGTGATGTACTGAGTCGTTTGTACTACCCTCTGTAGTACCTTATGGTCAGATGCCGAGCTGTTGCCATACCAGGTGGTGATGCAACCGGTGAGGATGCTCTCGATGGTGCAGCTGTAGAACCTTTTGAAGATCTGGGGGCCATGCCAATTCTTTTCAGTCTCCTGAGGAGGAAAAGGTTTTGTCGTGCCCTCTTCACGACTGTCTTGGTATGTTTGGACCATGATAGTTTGTTGGTGATGTGGACACCAAGGAACTTCAAACTCTCGACCCACTCCACTACAGCCCCGTCGATGTTAATGGGGGCCTGTTCGGCACGCCTTGTCCTGTAGTCCACAATCAGCTCCTTTGTCTTGCTCACATTGAGAGAGAGGATGTTGTCCTGGCACCACACTGCCAGTTCTCTGACCTCCTCCCTATAGGTCGTCTCATCTTTGTCGGTGATCAGGCCTACCACTGTTGTGTTGTCAGCAAACTTAGTGATGGTGTTGGAGTCATGTTTGGCCACACAGTCGTGGGTGAACAGGCAATACAGGCGGGGATGAAGTACACACCTCTGAGGGGCCCCAGTGTTAAGGATCAGCGTGGCAGACGTGTTGTTGCCTACTCTTACTACCTGGGGGCGGCCCGTCAGGAAGTCCAGAATCCGGTTGCAGAGGGAGGTGTTTAGTCCCAGAGTCCTTAGCTTAGTGATGAGCTTCATAGGCACAATGGTGTTGAATGCTGATCTGTAGTCAATGAACAGTATTCTCACATATGTGTTCCTTTTGTCCAGGTGAGAAATGGCGGTGTGGAGTGCGATTGAGATTGCGTCATCTGTGGATCTGTTGGGGCGGTATGCGGTTTGGAGTGGATCTAGGGTGTCCGGGGGGATGCTGTGAGCCATGACCAGCCTTTCAAAGCACTTCATGGCCACTGACGTGAGTGCTGCGGGTTGCTAATCATTTAGACAGATTACCTTCGCTTCCTTGGGCACAGGGACTATGGTGGTCTGCTTGAAACATGTAGGTATTACAGACTCGGTCAGGGAGAGGTTGAAAATGTCAGTGAAGAGACTTGACAGTTGGTTCGCGCATGCTTTGAATACATGTCCTGATAATCCGTCTGGCACAGCAGCTTTGTGAATGTTGACCTGTTTAAAGGTGTTTAAAGGTTTTGTTCACATCGGCTACCGAGAGCGTTATCACACAGTCATCCAGAACAGCTGGTGCTCTCATGCATACTTCAGTGTTGCTTGCCTCGAAACGATCATAAAAGGCATTTCGCTTGTCTGGTAGGCTTGCGTCACTGGGCAGTTCGCGTCTAGGTTTTCCTTTGTAGTCCGTAATAGTTTCAAGCCCTGCCACATCCGACGAGCATCAGAGCCGGTGTAGTGGGATTCAAACGTAATCCTGCATTGACGCTTTGCTTGTTTTATGGTTTGTCTGAGGGCATAGTGGGATTTGTGGGACAGTCCTTTAGTTTAGCATCCGCGCCATCTGACCACTTACATATTGAGCGAGACACTGGTACTTCCTGCTTTAGTTTTTGGCAGGAATAAGGAGGATAGAATTGTTGTCAGATTTGCCAAATGGAGAGCGGGGAGAGCTTTGTATTTATCTCTGTGTGTGGAGTAAAGGTGGTCTAGGATTGTTTTTCCCCTGGTTGCACATGTGACATGCTGGTAAAAATTTGGTAAAACTGATTTAAGTTTGCCTGCATTAAAGTCCCCGGACACTAGCACCGCTTCTGGGTGAGCATTTTCTTCTTTGCTTATGGCCTTATAGAGTTGGTTGAGAGCGGTCTTAGGGCCAGCTTCACTTTGTGGTGGTAAATAGACGGCTACAAATAATACAGATGAGAACTCTCTTGGTAGATAGTGTGGTCGACAGTTTATCATAAGGTACGCTACCTCAGGCGAGCAATACCTCTATTAGACATCGTGCACCAGCTGTTATTGACAAAAAGACACACAACCCCACCCCTCGTCTTACCAGAGGTAGCGTCTCTTTTCTGCCGGTGAATGGAAAATCCCGCCAGCTCTATATTGTCCATTTCTTTGTTCAGCCACGTCTCGGCCAAACATAAGATGTTACAGTTTTTAATGTCCTGTTGGTAGGATAATCGTAATAGTAGGTCATCAATTTTATTTTCTAACGATTGCACATTGAGGAGATCCCCGATCTGCGTCCCCTTTTTCAGCGTGTGGAATGCGTGGATCTAGGCCTGTTCCAGTGAAAGCAGGATATCCTTCTCGTCAGACTTGTTAAAGGAAAAAGTTTCTTCCAGTCCGCGTGAGTAATCGCTTTTCTGAAGTCTAGAAGTTATTTTCGGTCATAAGATACGGTAGCAACAACATTATGTACACAATAAGTTACAAAATAAGAAAAAAACAAGAAAATAAATCTGTAAAACATCAGCCGTGTTCATCCATGACCTGGAAACAGTAAGTTAAAAGGGAATATCAAACTCCTAAAAGAGAAACATAATAATTTGAAAATCACAGGACTTGAAACTAGCATGGAAGCAGGCAACCCAACTTCCTTTATGATTAATATTTTCTATGAACTGTTCGGACAGGTGCTGCTGGGTCCCAATGCTGCTGATTAACATTGCACATTGCACGGGTCAACTCAACAACGACTCGTTCTATGATTGTTGGATCCACAGCTTTGAAGTCAAGCAGCGAATTGTTTGTCTTGCAGCGGAATCCGGGCATCTGACTTATTGAAGGAAGAGGATCAGCATCTACCAAGACCTGAGTGCTGAACTGCTAAAACAGCAGGAGACCTACAACGAGGTGAGATCCCAGCTACGCCAGCTAAACCTGAGATGCGGCTTCATCCACCAAGTAACACATGTTTTCCACTGCCAAGGAAGCTCAAGACTTCTTGGAGAAGCACATCAAACCCAACACACAAGGGGACAAGCCAACAGATGGAACCCCATGACTGGCTCTTTACTCTGGTATGCTATCCATGCACAATCATGCTGCCTAGCCTATGGTTACAATTGTATGTTGCCCTCAGCATAAGACAATGATGAGGAGACCTCTCATGTTTGGGTATAAGGAACAATAATACTATTATTGCTGAGCATTGAACTTGTTGTCACTATATTGCCTATGGTCCAGGACATTTACACAGTGATGACACCATGCAAATTAATGAACAATGGACAATAAATGGATCCTACAGCTATCCTATTTTTGACTGTTTATGCATTAGAATTGCATATCTCACATAGTTTCTTCTTGTCATAATTTTCATATTTTTTTCTTCATTTACCACCCTTACTCTTCAAGTCTGCTAACTTAATTGTAAAAGGTCTGAATTGGTTACTTATTTAGTTTAATTATTATTATTTTTATGAATACCTTAATACCAAAAATATGCTGCTTAAGGAATTTCATATGTAAGGCTGCCACTAGCCGTTATACTACAACCATGTAATTATAGTGCAGGGCGAGGGGAACCGGGGAGGCTAGGGAGTAGGGGGGAAGGGGAATGGTTTATAGAGAGCGTCTTCTGGGTGGGGAGAGACCAATGGGTGGATTTCCCTATGGGTCCTGCTTTTTATTTTACATCCATGGGCTTATCAACACTAAAGATAATAATTACGTTTTAGAAAAACAATGGCAACACTAACTATTCTCTCGTGAAATTTGAAAGGCCTAAATATTCCTGTCAAACGTTCCAGCTGTCATAATATTCTAGCAAGAAACCATGTAGAAATGCTCCAAGAAACACACAAAATGACGCACATGGAATAGAGAACCATTTCTGCAAACTGGCTGCTTTTTCATCAGCCCCAAACAAAACTACAGGTGTAATCATAATGATATACATAAGAAACTCAAAATCACAGTCCTTGGTAAAGGCATGTTTGGATGACTGAGGTGCCCAAAGTGAACTTCCTGTTACTCAGGCCCAGACGCTAGGATATGCATATGCATGGTAGTATTGGATAGAAAACACACTAACGTTTTTAAAACTGTTAAAATAATGTCTGTAAGTATAACAGAACAGATTTGGCAGGCGAAACCCAGAGGACAATCCATCCAGGAATTTTTTGTTGTTGTTGAGGTCATTGGATTTTCCAATGCTTTTCTATGGGAAAGCCTCATTATTAGGACCCAGATTACAGTTTCTATGGCTTCCATTAGGTGTCAACAGTCTTTCGAAATAGAAGAAGTATTCGTATTCTTTCTAAGTGTCACTCAGGTGGACTCTAGTGTTTTGCAATTTACCGGATGTTGTCAAATCGATCCCGGTAGCGGGATTCTAGCCGTAAGGGATCCCTAAGAGGTTTTAAATGTATCCATAATGGAAAGAAAATGGCCTTTATTAATGTGTATGCTCCAAATTCATATGATCCTAAGTTGTATGATTCTCTGAACAGCATGTTGTTGGAATTAACTGAAATCCTGCTGGTTATTAGAACAGACATGAATGCCATTCTGGACATGCGGGACAAATCTAATAAGACCAACTTCAATCTACAGGAAACCAAGGTTCTCCAACATGTACTCTCTATTTACAATCTCATTGATGCTTGGTGAGCTCATAGCCCTAAAGCAAAAGAGTACACTTTCTATTCAAACCGGCACAAAACATTCTCCAGAATTGATTTCGTACTCTTATCTACTCCTCTATTTAATTGAATCAAGAAAATGGAAATTCAACATATGAGCCTGTCTGATCATCATGCTTATTACGGCCAGATACATAAATCAGAATATCCTAAAAGAGCCACAAGATGGTGCTTTAATGTCACTTACTACAAAATCATATTTTCTGTGAAGAATTTGAAATGGAATTGAATGAATTCATAATGATTAACAAAAATTCAGTCGACGATCCTCAGATTTTATGTGACGCCATTAAAGGTTTTATTAAAAACAAAGCAACAGGCCTGCTAACCGTCTGAATCGCCGCGTCCCAAACACTCACTGGACCGCCGCGTCCCAAACACTCACTGGACCCATATTTACTTTCTCTTTTCGATTTTTAATCTGTTTATACCTTCCGGTAACCTGCCTCACCCAATGTGATAGAGAATCGCCGTTAACTGTTTTAAACCTGGATAACACTCGCCAGTCCAGCTTCCCTGCCCCATCCACCGATGCCCCCCTGGACACTGATCACTTGGCTACATAGCTGATGCGTGCTAGACTGTCCATTAATCACGGTATTCCATTCTGCTTGTTTATGTTTTTTCTGTTGACCCCAGATGCACTCAGGCTCTGTGTGTAGTTAATCCGACCCCCCTGCCTAGCCTACGCCATTTTACTTGCTGTTGTTGTGCTAGCTGATTAGCTGTTGTTGTCTCACCTACTGTTTTAGCTACTGTCTCCCAATTCAACACCTGTGATTACTGTATGTCTCTCACAAATGTCAATATGCCTTGTATACTGTTGTTCAGGTTAGTTATCATTGTTTTAGTTTACAATGGAGCCCCTAGATCCACTCTTCATACCCCTGATACCTCCTTTGTCCCACCTCCCACACATGCGGTGACCTCGCCCATTACAACCAGCATGTCCAAAGATACAACCTCTCTCATCATCACCCAGTGCCTGGGCTTACCTCCGCTGTACCCGCACCCCACCATACCCCTGTCTGCGCATTATGCCCTGAATATATTCTACCATGCCCAGAAATCTGCTCCTTTCATTCTCTGTCCCCAACGCTCTAGGCGACCAGTTTTGAAAGCCTTTAGCCGCACCCTCATACTACTCCTCCTCTGTTCCGCAGGTGATGTGGAGGTAAACCCAGGCCCTGCATGTCCACAGGCACCCTCATTTGTTGACTTCTGTGATCGAAAAAGCCTTGGTTTCATGCATGTCAACATCAGAAGCCTCCTCCCTAAGTTTGTTTTACTCACTGCTTTAGCACACTCTGCTAACCCTGATGTCCTTGCCGTGTCGGAATCCTGGCTCAGGAAGGCCACCAAAAATTCGGAGATTTCCATATCCAACTATAACATCTTCCCTAAAGATAGAACTGCCAAAGGGGGAGGAGTTGCAGTCTACTGCAGAGATAGCCTGCAAAGTAATGTCATACTTTCCAGGTCCATACCCAAACAGTTCGAACTACTAATCTTGAAAATTACTCTCTCCAGAAATAAGTCTCTCACTGTTGCCGCCTGCTACCGACCCCCCTCAGCTCCCAGCTGTGCCCTGGACACCATTTGTGAATTGATTGCCCCCCATCTAGCTTCAGAGTTTGTTCTGTTAGGTGACCTAAACTGGGATATGCTTAACACCCCGGCAGTCCTACAATCTAAGCTAGATGCCCTCAATCTCACACAAATCATCAAGGAACCCACCATGTACAACCCTAAATCTGTAAACAAGGGCACCCTCATAGACGTCATCCTGACCAACTGGCCCTCCAAATACACCTCCGCTGTCTTCAACCAGGATCTCAGCGATCACTGCCTCATTGCCTGTATCCGCTACGGAGCCGCAGTCAAACGACCACCCCTCATCAAACGCTCCCTAAAACACTTCTGTGAGCAGGACTTTCTAATCGACCTGGCCCGGGTATCCTGGAAGGACATTGACCTCATCCCGTCAGTTGAGGATGCCTGGTCATTCTTTAAAAGTAACTTCCTCACCATTTTAGATAGGCAAGCTCCGTTCAAATGCAGAACTAAGAACAGATATAGCCCTTGGTTCACTCCAGACCTGACTGCCCTCGACCAGCACAAAAACATCCTGTGGCGGACTGCAATAGCATCGAACAGTCCCCGCGATATGCAACTGTTCAGGGAAGTCAGGAACCAATACACACAGTCAGTCAGGAAAGCTAAGGCCAGCTTCTTCAGGCAGAAGTTTGCATCCTTTAGCTCCAACTCCAAAAAGTTCTGGGACACTGTGAAGTCCATGGAGAACAAGAGCACCTCCTCCCAGCTGCCCACTGCACTGAGGCTAGGTAACACGGTCACCACCGATAAATCCATGATTATCGAAAACTTCAACAAGCATTTCTCAACGGCTGGCCATGCCTTCCGCCTGGCTACTCCAACCTCGGCCAACAGCTATGCCCCCCCCGCAGCTACTCGCCCAAGCCTCTCCAGGTTCTCCTTTACCCAAATCCAGATAGCAGATGTTCTGAAAGAGCTGCAAAACCTGGACCCGTACAAATCAGCTGGGCTTGACAATCTGGACCCTCTATTTCTGAAACTATCCGCCGCCATTGTCGCAACCCCTATTACCAGCCTGTTCAACCTCTCTTTCATATCGTCTGAGATCCCCAAGGATTGAAAGCTGCCGCAGTCATCCCCCTCTTCAAAGGGGGAGACACCCTGGACCCAAACTGTTACAGACCTATATCCATCCTGCCCTGCCTATCTAAGGTCTTCGAAAGCCAAGTCAACAAACAGGTCACTGACCATCTCGAATCCCACCGTACCTTCTCCGCTGTGCAATCTGGTTTCCGAGCCGGTCACGGGTGCACCTCAGCCACACTCAAGGTACTAAACGATATCATATCCGCCATCGATAAAAGACAGTACTGTGCAGCCGTCTTCATCGACCTTGCCAAGGCTTTCGACTCGGTCAATCACCATATTCTTATCGGCAGACTCAGTAGCCTCGGTTTTTCGGATGACTGCCTTGCCTGGTTCACCAATTACTTTGCAGACAGAGTTCAGTGTGTCAAATCGGAGGGCATGCTGTCCGGTCCTCTGGAAGTCTCTATGGGGGTGCCACAGGGTTCAAACCTTGGGCCGACTCTTTTTTTCTGTATATATCAATGATGTTTCTCTTGCTGCGGGCGATTCCCTGATCCACCTCTACACAGATGACACCATTCTATATACTTCCGGCCCGTCCTTGGACACTGTGCTATCTAACCTCCAAACGAGCTTCAATGCCATACAACACTCCTTCCGTGGCCTCCAACTGCTCTTAAACGCTAGTAAAACCAAATGCATGCTTTTCAACCGTTCGCTGCCTGCACCTGCACGCCTGACCAGCATCACCACCCTGGATGGTTCCAATCTTGAATATGTGGACATCTATAAGTACCTAGGTGTCTGGCTAGACTGTAAACTCTCCTTCCAGACTCACATCAAACATCTCCAATCGAAAATCAAATCAAGAGTCGGCTTTCTATTCCGCAACAAAGCCTCCTTCACTCATGCCGCCAAACTTACCCTAGTAAAACTGACTATCCTACCGATCCTCGACTTTGGCGATGTCATCTACAAAATTGCCTCCAACACTCTACTCAGCAAACTGGATGCAGTTTATCACTGTGCCATCCGTTTTGTCACTAAAGCACCTTATACCACCAACCACTGCCAATTGTACGCTCTAGTCGGCTGGCCCTCGCTACATATTCGTCGCCAGACCCACTGGCTCCAGGTCATCTACAAGTCCATGCTAGGTAAAGCTCCGCCTTATCTCAGTTCACTGGTCAAGATGGCAACACCCATCCGTAGCATGCGCTCTAGCAGGTGTATCTCACTGATCATCCCTAAAGCCAACACCTCATTTGGCCGCCTTTCGTTCCAGTTCTCTGCTGCCTGTGACTGGAACGAATTGCAAAAATCGCTGAAGTTGGAGACTTTTATCTCCCTCACCAACTTAAAACATCTGCTATCTGAGCAGCTAACCGATCGCTGCAGCTGTACATAGTTTATCGGCAAATAGCCCACCCATTTTTACCTACCTCATCCCCATACTGTTTTTATTTATTTACTTTTCTGCTCTTTTGCACACCAATATCTCTACCTGTAGATGACCATCTGATAATTTATCACTCCAGTGTTAATCTGCAAAATTGTAATTATTCGCCTGCCTCATGCCTTTTGCACACAATGTATATAGACTCCACTTTTTTTTCCTATTGTGTTATTGACTTGTTAATTGTTTACTCCATGTGTAACTCTGTGTTGTCTGCTCACACTGCTATGCTTAATATTGGCCAGGTCGCAGTTGCAAATGAGAACTTGTTCTCAACTAGCCTACCTGGTTAAATAAAGGTGAAATAAAAAATAAAATAAAAAATGGGTGTAGACAAAGAAGAGCTCTCCAGTGGGTGTACCAAAACATTCAAAGGGACTAATTAATATGATGAAAATACTACACAGTGCCTTCGGAAAATATTCAGAACCCATGACTTGTTCCACATTTTGTTACATTACAGCTGTATTCTAAAATATAGTAAAAAGATTTTTTAAATCATCATCAATCTACACACATTACCCCATAATGACAAAGCGAAAAAACAAAAATACCACATTTAAATAAATATGCAGACTCTTTGCCATGAGAGTCGAAATCGAGCTCAAGTGCATCCTGTTTCCATTGATCATTCTCGAGATGTTTCTATGTAGGAGTGGCTTCGGGACAAGTCTCTGAATGTCCTTGAGTGGGCCAGCCAGAGCCCGGACTTGAACCAGATATAACATCACTGGAAAGACCTGAAAATAGCTGTGCAGCAACGCTCCCATTCAAACCTGATAGAGCTTGAGAGGATCTGCAGAGAAGAATGGGAGAAACCCGCCAAATACAGGTGTGCCAAGCTTGTAGTGCCATAACCAAGACGACTCGAGGCTGTAATCGCTGCCTACTGTGCTTCAACAAAGTACTGAGTAAAGTGTCCGAATACTTACAGTACCAGTCAAAAGTTTGGACACACCAACTCATTCAAGGGTTTTTCTTATTTTTACAATGTTCTACCATTGTAGAATAATAGTGAAGACATACAAACTATTAAATAACACACCATATGTAATCCTGTAATAACCAAAAAAGTGTTTAAGAAATAAAAATATATTTCATATTTGAGATTCTTCAAAGTAGCCACCTTTTGCCTTGATGACAGCTTTGCACACTCTTCAGGTTCTCTCAATCAGCTTCACCTGGAATGCTTTTCCAACGGTCTTGAAGGAGTTCCAACATATGCTGAACACTTGTTGGCTGCTTTTCCTTCACTCTGCGGTCCAACTCATCCCTAACCATCTCAATTGGGATGAGGTCGGGTGATTGTGGAGGCCAGGTCATCTGATACAGCACTCCATCATTCTCCTTCTAGGTCAAACAGCCCTTACACAGCCTGGATGTGCGTTGGGTCATTGTCCTGTTGAAAAACAAATTATAGTCACACTAAGCGCAAACCAGATGGGATGGAGTATCGCTGCAGAATACTGTGGTAGCAATGCTGGTTAAGTTTGCCAAGAAATCTAAATAAATCACAAATAATGTCACCATCACACCTCCTCCTCCATAATTCACGGTGGGAACCACACATGCGGAGATCATCCGTTCATCTACTCTGCGTCTCACAAAGACAAGACGGAACCACGACGGAACCAATAATCTCAAATTTGGACTCATCAGACCAAAGGACAGATTTCCACCAGTCTAATGTCCATTGCTCCTGTTTTTTGGCCCAAGCAAGTATCTTCTTATTGGTGTCCTTTAGTAGTGGTTTCTTTGCAGCAATTCCACCATGAAAGCATGATTCACACCGTCTCCTCTGAACAGTTGATGTTGAGATGTATCCGTTACTTGAACTCTGTGATTAAATTTATTTGGGCTAAAATTTCTGAGTCTGGTTGGTCTAATTATCTTATCCTCTGCACCAGAGGTAAATCTGGGTCTTCATTTCCTGTGGCGGGCCTCAAGAGAGGTTTTTGATGGTTTTTGCAACTACACTTGAAGAAACTTTCAAAGTTCTTGAAATGTTCCGCATTGACTGACCTTCATGTCTTAAAGTAATGATGGACTGTCATTTCTGTTTGCTTATTTGAGCTGTTCTTACCATGATATGAACTTGGTATTTTACCAAATAGGGCCATCTTCTGTATACCACCCCTACCTTGTCACAACACAACTTATTGGCTCAAATGCATTAAGAAGGAAAGAAATTCTACAAATGAACTTTTAACAAGGCACTCCTGTTAAATGAAATGCATTCCAGGTGACTACCTCATGAAGATGGTTGAGCTACCAAGATGATTGCACTCAGGTCTGTTCAACACTGGCCCAACCAATCAGATTCCACTCTTCAAGATTGCTTCGATCACGTGGACTGGGATATGTTCCGCATTGCGGCTAACAACAACTTTGACGAATACGCTGAGTTTATTAGAAAGTGCATCGGCGATCTCGGCCCCACAGCGTCTATTAAAACATTCCCAAACCAGAAACCGTGGATTGATGGCAACGTTTGCGCAAAACTGAAAGCGCAAACCACTGCTTTTAATCAGGGCAAGATGACCGGAAACATGACCGAATACAAACAGTGTAGATATTCCCTCCGCAAGGCAATCAATCGTCAGTATAGAGACAAAGTAGAATGGAAATTCAACGGCTCAGACACGAGAGGTATGTGGCAGGGTCTACAGTCAATCACGGACTACAAAAGGAAAACCATCCCCATTGCGGACCAAGATGTCTTGCCCCCAGACAGACAACTTATTTGCTCGCTTTGAGGACAATACAGTGCCATTGACACGGCCCGCTAACAAAACCTACAGGCTTTCCTTCACTGCAGCCGACGTGAGCAAAACATTTAAACGTGTCAACCCTCACAAGGCTCCAGGCCCAGACGGCATCCCCAGCCGCGTCCTCAGAGCATGCGCAGACCATCTGGCTGGTGTGTTTACGGACATGTTCAATCAATCCTTATCCCAGTCTGATGTCCCCACATGCTTCAAGAGGGCTGTTCCCAAGAAAGCTAAGGTAACTGAGCTAAATGACTAGCACTCACTTCCATCATCATGAAGTGCTTTGAGAGACTAGTCAAGGACCATATCACCTCCACCCTACCTGACAACCTAGACCCACTCCAATTTGCTTACTGCCCCAATAGGTCCACAGACAATGCAATCGCAATCACACTGCACACTGCCCTAATCCATCTGGACAAGAGGAATACCTATGTGAGAATGCTGTTCATCGACTACAGCTCAGCATTTAACACCATAGTACCCTCCAAACTCATCATCAAGCTCGAGACCCTGGGTCTCGACCCCGCCCTGTACAACTGGGTCCTGGACTTCCTGACGGGCCGCCCCCAGGTGGTGAGGGTAGGTAACAACATCTCCACCCCGCTGATCCTCAACACTGAGGCCCCACAAGGGTGCGTTCTCAGCCCTCTCCTGTACTCCCTGTTCGCCCACGACTGCATGGCCATGCACGCCTCCAACACAATCATTAAGTTTGCAGACGACACTACAGTGGTAGGCTTGATTACCAACAACAACGAGACGGCCTACAGAGAGGAGGTGAGGTGCCCTCGGAGTGTGGTGTCAGGAAAATAACCTCACACTCAACGTCAACAAAACAAAGGAGATGATCGTGGACTTCGGGAAAGAGCAGAGGGAGCACCCCCTATCCACATCGATGGGACAGTAGTGGAGAGGGTAGAAAGTTAAGTTCCTTGGCGTACTCATCACGGACAAACTGAAATGGTCCAACCACACAGACGCAGGCACAGCAGCGCCTCTTCAACCTCAGGAGGCTGAGGAGGCTGAAGAAATTCGGCTTGTCACCAAAAACACTCACAAACTTTTACAGATGCACAATCGAGAGCATCCGGCCGGGCTGTATCACCGCCTGGTATGGCAACTGCTCCGCCCATAACCATAAGGCTCTCCAGAGGGCAGTGGGGTCTGCAAATTACCTGACCTCCAGGACACCTACAACACCTGATGTCACAGGAAGGCCAAAAAGATCATCAAGGACATCAACCACCCGAGCCATTGCCTGTTCACCCTGCTATCATCCAGAAGGCGAGGTCAGTACAGGTGCATCAAAGCAGGGACCGAGAGACTGAAAAACAGCTTCTATCTCAAGGCCATCAGACTGTTAAACAGTCATCACTAACATTGAGTGGCTGCTGCCATCATACTGACTCAACTCCAGCCACTTTAATAATGGATACATTTATGTAATAAATGTATCACTAGCCACTTTAAGCAATGCCACTTCATATAATGTTTACATACCCTACATTACTCATCTCATATGGATATACTGTACTCTATACCATCTACTGCATCTTGCCATCTTGATGTAATGTATCACTAGCCACTTTAAACAATGCATCTTTTATATGTTTACATATCCTACATTACTCATCTCATATGTATATACGGTACTCTATACATCTTGCCTATGCCGTTCTATACCATTCATATATTTTTTTTATGTACATATTCTTATTAATTCCTTTACACTTGTGTGTATAAGGTAGTTGTTGTGGAATTGTTAGGTTAGATTCCTCGTTGGATATTACTGCATTGTTGGAACTAGAAGCACAAGCATTTCGCTACACTCGCATTAACATCTGCTAACCATGTGTATGTGACAAATAACATTTGATTTGATTTGAGAGAATGACAAGTGTGCAAAGCTGTCATCAAGACTACTTTTTGTGATGTATTGTTGTCTCTACCTTCTTGACCATGCTGTGTTGTCATGTGTTGCTCCC
Organism: Oncorhynchus keta; assembly: GCF_023373465.1. NCBI lineage: Eukaryota > Metazoa > Chordata > Actinopteri > Salmoniformes > Salmonidae > Oncorhynchus > Oncorhynchus keta. The sequence goes on along the minus strand of NC_068446.1, from coordinate 33,164,997 downwards.
TTGCTATGTTGTCATGTGTTGCTGCCTTGCTATGTTGTTGTCTTAGGTCTCTCTTTATGTAGTGTTGTCTCTCTCTTATTGTGATGTGTTTTGTCCTATATTTATATTTACATTGTATTTTTAATTTGTTTTTAGTCTCAGGCCCCCGTCCCCGCAGGAGGCCTTTTACCTTTTGGTAGGCCGTCACTGTGAATAATAATTTGTTCTTAACTGACTTGCCTAGTTACATGAAGGTTAAATAAAATAAAATATATATTTTTTTTTTCAGAATTTCAAATATAAAATATATTTTGATTTCTTTAACACTTTTTTGGTTACCTCATGATTCCATATGTGTTATTTCATAGTTTTGATGTCTTCACTATAATTCTACAATGTAGAAAATAGTAAAAAATATATAAAAAACCTGGAATGAGTAGATGTATCCAAACCTTTGACTGGTACTACATGTAATTGTGATATTTCTATTTTTAATTTTTAATATATTAGCAAACATTTCTAAAAACAAGTTTTTGGTTTGTCATGAAGGGTGTTTTGTGTAGTTTGATGTGGGTAGTTTGAGGGGGGAAAAATATTTAATCAATTTTAGAATAAGGCTGTAAAGTAAAACATGTGTGTGGGGGGGGGGGGTCGAGGGGTCTGAATTATTTCTGATTACACTGTATACCAATCCCCCTGCCACAGAAATAAAAGGCAATACCTCCTCAGTTCCGTTCAGAATAAGTACAAGTAGCAGGCTCGGTGACCCCATCTCACATCTGCAATTTTTATAAGTTCCTGGAGGCCCTGGCCCAGGCTATTCAACAATCAAATAAATTACAACAATATCTCTCAATTCTACGGATCACCTCAACTCATTATACACCAACCATTACTAAAATTATCTAGCAATGTACTCAATGGTTTGTAGGCTTCCTTGCTCGCACACGCTTTTTCAGTTCTGCACACAAATTTTCTATAGGACTGAGGTCAGGGCTTTGTGATGGCCACTCTAATACCTTAACTTTGTTGTCCTTAAGCCATTTTGCCACAACTTTGGAAGTATGCTTGGGGTCATTGTCCATTTGGAAGACCCATTTGCGACCAAGTTTTAACTTCCTGACTGATGACTTGAGATGTTGCTTCAATATATCCACATAATTTTCCTGCATCATGATGCCATCTATTTTGTGAAGTGCACCAGTCCCTCCTGCAGCACAGCACCCCCACAACATGATGCTGCCACCCCTGTGCTTCACGGTTGGGATGTTGTTCTTCGGTTGCAAGCCTCCCCCTTTGTCCTCCAAACAAAATGATGATCATTATCAAAATAGATGTTATATGAGTTTCTTCAAATAGCCAGCCTTTGCCTTGATGACAGCTTTGCATACTCTTGGCATTCTCTCAACCAGTTTCACCTGGAATGCTTTTCCAACAGTCTTGACGGAATTCCCACATATACTGAGCACTTGTTGGCTACTTTTCCTTCACTCTGCGGTCCGACTCATCCCAAACCATCTCAATTTGGTTGAGGTCTGGGGATTGTGGAGACCAGGTCATCTGATGCAGCCCTCCATCACTCTCCTTCTTGGTAAAATAGCCCTTACACAGCCTGGAGGTGTGTTGGGTCATTGTCCTGTTGAAAAACAGATGATAGTTCCACTAAGCCCAAACCAGATGGGATGGAGTATCGCTGCAGAATGCTATGGTAGCCATGCTGGTTAAATGTGCATTAAATTCTAAATAAATCACACAGTGTCACCAGCAAAGCACCCCCACACCATACCACCTCCTCCATGCTTTACGGTTGGAAATACACATGCAGTTATCATCCGCTCTTCCACACCTTGTCTCAGAAAGACACGGCGGTGGGAACTAAAAATCTCCCGTTTGTACTCCACACCAAAGGACAAATTTCCCAAGCAAGTCTCTTCTTCTTATTGGTGTCCTTTAGTAGTGGTTTCTTTGCAGCAACTCAACCATGAAGGCCTGATTCACACAGTCTTATCTGAACAGTTGATGTTGAGATGTGTCTGTTGAACTCTGAAGCATTTATTTGGGCTGCAATTTTTGAGGCTGGTAACTCAAATGAACTTATCTTCTGCAGCAGAGGTAACTCTGGGTCTTCGATTCCCGTGGCAGTCCTCATGAGAGCCAGTTTCATCATAGCACTTGATGGTTTTTGCTACTTCACTTGAAGAAACTTACAAAGATCTTGAAATATTCCTGACCATGTCTTAAAGTAGTGATGGACTGTCGTTTCTCTTTGCTTATTTGAGCTGTTCTTGCCATAATATGGACTTGCTCTTTTACCAAATAGGGCTATCTTCTGTATCTTCCTTGTCACAACACAACTGATAGGTTCAAACGCATTAAGAAGGAAATAAATTCCACAAATTCATTTTTAACAAGGCACGCACGTTAATTGAAATGCATTCCTGGTTGAGAGAATGCCAAGAGTGTTCAAAGCTGTCATCAAGGCAAAGGGTGGCTATTTGAAGAATCTCAAATATAAAATATATTTTGATTTGTTTAACTCTTTTTCGGTTACTGTCACGCCCTGATCTGTTTCAGCTGTTCCTGTGATTGTCTCCACCCCCTCCAGGTGTTGCTTATTTCCCCCATTGTATTTATCAATTTCTCTCTGTGCCAGTCCGTCTTATATGTTAGTCAAGTCAACCAGCGTGTTTTTCCTGTTCTCCTTTTGCTATTCTCTTTTTGATAGTCTTCCCGGTTTTGACCCTTGCCAGTTTCTGGACACTGTACCCATCTATCTGCCTGACCATTCTGCCTGCCTTGACCATGAGCCTTTCTGCCACTCTGTACCTCCTGGACTCGGATCTGGTTTGAACTTTTGCCTGTCCACGACCATTCTCTTGCCTACTCCTTTTGGATTATTAAACATTGTAACATGCTGACCAGACCGGACATATCGCGTGTGCGAGCGTCACAAAATACATTTTGAAATCCATGTTATTCAATTATTCCACCCACACTGTTCTCGCGCGCCAACGAGCTTCTGCGACGCATTCCTATTTCTGACACAGATCGCGCTGAAAGTCCTGCCTCTCCCATCTCCTTATTGGTTTATAGAAGCAGGTACCCACGTGCCATCTCCTCAATGGTTATACCCACGTGGGTGATTGAAAGATGAACTTTGTTGCCGGTTGTCGTAGTAATACAATGAAAGTTTGGACGCGATCACCATATAAGTTCAAAGATGAAAAAGCCTGGAAGGAGGAGAGATGACTAGAAACGATTCGGTTGGTCGTTTTATGTGTGGATGAATTGTCGGAGTAGAGGTCCTTGTGCATTTCAGGTAAAATAACAACTCAATGTTTATATCCCAGGACCATTTATAAACTCAATGTTTATATCCCAGGACCATTTATAAACTCAATGTTTATATCCCAGGCTAGCAAACAGCAAGCTAGCTAAATAGGACAAATTAACGTAAGCTAGCAAGTGCAAGCTAACTAGCTAAATTGCCATACATGTTTAATGCTTTTCGACCTGTCCCCAAATTAATGTCATTGGTTCAGAGTTTGTTTTGATATTTACATTTTTTTATATTTTAATATTTTACATTGCAGAGTAATAGTGAAGAAATCAAAACTATGAAATAACTCATGAAATCATGTAGAAACCAAAAAAGTGTTAAACAAATCAAAATATATTTTATATTTGAGATTCTTCAAATAGCCACCCTTTGCCTTGATGACAGCTTTGCACACTCTTGGCGTGTCGTGATCTGCATGTCGTGATCGCGTTTGGTGTGCGGAGGCAAAATACATTTATGCACGATGGCGCACACGCGCAGCCGGTTTGGGTTCCGTGTAGGACTCCAACTATCTGCCTCCTGTGTCTGCAGCTGGGTCTCGGCTTGTGCCTTGATAGGTTACTACATGATTCCATATGTGTTATTTCATAGTTTTGATGTCTTCACTACTATTTGACAATGTAGAAAATAGCAAAAATAAAGAAACCCTTGAATGAGTAGGTGTTCTAAAACATTTGACCGGTAGTGTATACAGTGCATTTGTAAAGTATTCAGACCCCTTGACTTTTTTCACATTTTGTTATGTTACAGCCTTATTCTAAAATGGATGAAATAATTTTGCCCCCTCATCATTCTACACACAATACCCCATAATGACAAGGCAAAAACAGGTTTTTAGAATGTTTGCCTAATTTATTTATTTTTAAGTATTCAGACTCTTTACTCAGTACTTTGTTGAAGCACCTTTGGCATCGATTATGGCCTCAATTCTCCTTGGGTATGGCACTACAAGCTTGGCACACCTGTATTCTTCTCTCCAGATCCTCTCACTCGTCAAATATCTCTAGGGACTGGCAACTTTACAGATTCGGTCATTCTCTGGCACGGCATTAGTTTGAAAGACAACATCCTCCTGGTTTTTCCCATGCCATGTTCTGCTCTCTTGACCAGACAAGGTTTTATTTGTTAATGATCCAGCTCTATAACATTCTTGGTAATATTGCGCTAGCTCCCAAGGGGTTGGAGGACAATCCTACATCACTCCCAAAGCACCACTCCTCCTAATCAAAGTATAATAATCACTTTCATATTAGTATTACTCGCTCAACTAACGAAGTGAATCATTTATCATCCAAGTTATATGTACTGGAACACAGTTCTACAGTAACTATAGTAACCTTGGGGAATACACAAGAGGTGTGACTGTGAGGTGTTCTATTTCTGACAGGCAGAGGTCAGAGGAGTGCTGGGTCAGTCAGTCTATCATCGTGTCAACCACTGTCCACACACACTGTGGGGCTTTTCCACTTCCCACAGATGTGATGGTCGGGATGTGTGCGTGTGTGTTTGTGTGTGCGTACCTGTGGGTCGGACAGGCGGCTCAGGTCTGGGTAGAGGTAGAATTTGATTCCTATGAAGGCTCCCGGTAGGGTGACCCCTCTGATGAGCAGGATACACAGCATGATGTAGGGGAAGGTAGCTGTAAAATACACCACCTGAGGGAACAGGGTTAGGGTTGTACTGTACATACACACGGCTACGGTATGCACAGTGCAAAACAGTACAGCACCAAGAATCACAGATAGCAATGTACAACACAGTGGGTTAAGCAGGTGTCTATTCGTAATAAGAAGCAAAAGAGTCATTGAATGGTCTCTACCACACACTCTAAAAAAAAGAGCTATCTAGAACGTAAAAGGGTTTTTCTACTGTCAACATAGAGTGAACCCTTTTTGGTTCCAGGTAGAACCTTCTGTAGAAAGGGTTCTACCTGGAACCAAAAAGGGTTCTCCTATGGGGACAGCCAAATAACTATTTTGGAACCTTTTTTTCTAAGAGTGTAGTCATCTCAGCTACTGTATCACGTTATTTGCCAGACTTCAACCGGACCACATACCTAGACTACTTGGCTGTCCAAAGGTGTTAAGCAACGTTGAGAAATGCGTATAAATACTTAGAATATGTCCTGAACAAGTGATCAGACCAGGAGCAACTCTTGGTCCTATTCATTGCCAGTGACTATGCCATTGACTTTTTCAAATGTAAGAGCCTTTCCGGTACCTTTCTATATACCGGTGCTGTTAAGTGGAATAAACTACCACAACAACTTAAAGCTATACCGACCAAAACCTATTTTTAAACGTCTGTCAAAAGCTTTCTGATGACTGAACGGTAGAACCATTTTCATGTCTGGTTCTATATCATTTATTGCACCATGCACTTTAAGGGACCACAATAGAAATAAATCATTGTATTTCTTAAACTGCCAAATAAAATCACTCAATCAATCAGGATAGGGCTCAGAGGTTCTTCCTGGTCAGGAACTTTATTAGGGAGGCTCACAGAGACAGAATGTAGAGTACCTTGCCAGTGGACTTGACTCCCTTCCAGATACAGAAGTAAACCAGTATCCAGGCTATGGCCAGACACAGAACCAGGTCCCAGTTGAGAGATCCTATATTGTCTATGCCAGAGGAGATACGCAGAACCCTTCGCCTACAAAATCCCAAACACACAAGGGAACAGATAACGTGAGATAACTATAAGTGCATACATGTGTGATTGCTATTTACAGATAACCAAACATGATTAGTAAGCTCTGAAATTACAGAGCAAACATGTACATTCTGGAGGTATCTGTAAGGACACCACAGCCCTTAAAATCACCCATAAAGAAGACTATCTTCAAGCCATCGTGTTTTTGTATTCAGCAGTGCAACACCAGTTGGCAAGACAACGGCCAGTTGGCTGAGGAATAAACAGTAGGCCACCCAGGCTCCTTAAGGAGATGGAGAAACAATAGACTCTTAGTACTTACTCCCAGAACTCAATGACAGGAGACGTGGCGTTCAGACGTGGCTGATTAAACGAGTCATTCCTCCTCTGGAACTCCATGCAAGAATCTTGAGAACAGAAATGCACAACAAGTTTGCACAAGCTCAGTGAGGACACCAGCTATATGGTTTCTCTTGGGAACCCAACCATATTCTAACGTTGGGTAAGACTTACACAGGAAACCACCAACTGCTGATATAAAAAGGCCTTTATAAATACATTTGCTTAATAATTGAGTGTAGTCCTGTATGTTTCTGCTCAACCGCTCTCTGTATATGGTGGCATACTGGAGTTTTCCTCATTCGACCGTGTCTCGAGGGCAGAAACAATGTGATTGTTTAAATAAATACGATTGGTTCAGTTAAAGTAATCTCAATTGGTTAGGGTTAGGGGTTGGGTAAAATTTGAACCAGCAACATTTCCATGGAGACATTTCCTCCAACCAATCATATTCCTTCTGCCCTTGACGAAGAGCTTTGACAAGATTGAATAAGGAAAACGTCCACTGAGCCTATGGTGGATCTCTGACCTGTGTTCCATGTGTTGTTGCAGGAGGCCCAGGGCAGGTCCCAGGTGAAGGAGTAGGACAGGTAGAAGATGGCCCAGGCCAGGACGATGATGTAATAGAAGTTCAACAGAGCCACGATGACTTGTGTGGCATAGCCCACTCCTGCAGCGGGGACCAAGGACAAGTGGAGTATTGTGGTTGGCTATGACAATGCCTTTCAATGTTGAATACAACAACACGCATGAAAACCATGTCTTCATTCACATTGCCGACTCCACCATTTCCCATCCGGTAGCCTCTCTGGCTCCTGTGTGAATGTCTACAGTTATATTGTCCTTATTAGGGGCCAATTGAATGATGAAAGCATTGGATACTTGGAAGTGTGCCAGTGTCAGAGGCATGCCAACCATTACATCAACCCCCTCCTACTACACACTAAGCAAAAAGTTCTCAAAATGTCTCTCTTATTCAATTCCGTTTTGCAGACAAGTAGTAGACATGGCTGTAGATAGAGGTAAAATCCACAAAAAAACTATATTTTGGTATTTTTTATAATTAGTCCACTGTTGACAAAATGTTTTGCCCTTTCAAGAAGCAACGTGATCGTTTTTGAGCGGATTTTCCCCTTTAATCCTGTCCTTGAAACACATTCAAATGCAGTGCACATTAAACAAAATATAGTTCTGACAAAATGTTTTGCAACTGTAATATAACCAAAAAGCCAGTAGTTTCACAGGAACATCCAAATGAGCAAATCCGTGAAGAAAGAAATCGTTTCATAGACCGTAGACATTAGTGGAGGATCACCTTCAAACAGTGGAGTGATCTTCCTCCAACAGGTGACACCTCCCTCGCTGGTGTACTGTCCTAGAGCTGTCTCCAGGAAGAATACTGGGATCCCACAAGTGAAGAGGAAGATCAGGTAGGGGATGAAGAAAGCACCTGTTGGGAGGAGAAGGGGAGAGGGGAGAAGTTATCAAGGTGTCGACTGGAGCACTAGAACACCATTTTGATATGAGGTCAGATGACATATGCAATCAACAAGGATGATGCTTTTTGAGGCAACATTTGAAGGTTGGATGTCCTAAAGGTACTCTAAAATACTATGCCTTGATTTGGCCAGTTTTAAAGTCAGCTTCCCACGTTTCCTTTGCCAGGTAGGATATCCACAGATCTTGCAGCACAACTTCCGTTACAATTAATGGTGAACGGAAGAACCCCATTTGGAGAACATTCTCCAGAAGAATGAGGAGTAACTTTGTGAACTGTGTGTATTAAGTTAATTTATTTTCCAAATGATTTGGCAATGTTGATCAAATTACTGTCATTTGTATAATAATGTAAATCATTTGGACAATGGCGAGCTTGCTGTTACAATGCTATTACGATAACATTTTACCAAGATATGAGAAATGGGGGTTAGACATAATACATCAATTATTGTTTTCGGATAAAATGATACATTATCTTCACCCTAAAGTTCGACAGATATAAAAATAATGATGTTTAAGAAACCCAGAACTACCTTTAAAAGACATCAGCCCTGTCATTCTGAAAAGCTGGTTTTAATTGGTACCTCCATAATATTGTGAGATATAATACATTCCAAACAGGAGTGTGTTGTTTGCTACTGTTGTACTGCATGATTGATATGTTTTATGTGTCTGGACTTGGCAGGCGGCACAGAAGCCCTTCATAACTGTTTCTAGCATTAAAACACAATCTACTCAAAGGCTCCAGTGCCATTTAAGTTCATAACAACAGTCTTTGGGTCAGTTAAAGGTAATATAGTGGGTAAACTTACATTTCTTTAATGATATGGATGTGACATCAGTCACAGCTGTCCTGATCAATAGTACTGAAGGACAATTATGAACCGATATGAACAAAAGGATGTGACATGTTGTCATTGAGCACTGTGATGGTATCCCCTCCCTGCACTCAAATGACCTAGTGGCCTCATGGGTGAAATGATATTAATATTTTTCATAATTACATTATTAAAAATATATATATTTTTTAAAATACCAAAATTCTGGTCTTACTATTTGAAACGGTTTTGTTATATTTCAGTCTTCTGTGATGTATATAAAGTGTAATATTGGGATGCAAACTCAACATCGAATAAATTTCAACTCTATATCTTCTTTTCTTTTAGCCCATAACCATGTGTGTGAGGTATATATACTTTTGTTTCAAAATATATGTGTTTAAGACTACCAAGAAACACTCTGAGTGACCTAGATTTAGCCCAATGCAGTAAAAGGTTAACACCTACCGCCTCCGTTCTTGTAGCACAGGTAAGGGAAACGCCACACATTTCCCAGTCCTATGATCTCCCCGGCGACAGACAGGACAAACTCCACCTTGTTTCCCCACTGACCCCTTTCCTTCATCTTCTCATCGCTCTGTGGCACAATGTCCAGGGGCCGACTGTGGTCGTTGGAGGGGTCCATCTTGGGCAGGCTCTCCATGTCGCCTGAAGAAGCAACACATTAGAGTGAGTGGAGGAGAGGTGAGACACTAGGAGGGAGAGTAACACTACCGTACATAATTATATAGGCTAACCCCACAGCCTACAGTCTTGTATTTACTGTGTAGTGGTATAGAGCAGGGAAGTGGTTTCTCCTGTAGTATCTGTATACCTTTATCACACCACTCCCAGATCAACTGGCTCATCTTAAAGCAAACACAGCTTTACAGTCCTTAAGTCTCCCTAGGGACTATCTCCTGGAAATGAACAATGGGAGGAGTGCAAGCCTCAAGGAGATGGGGGTTATAGGGGCCCTTCAGTTGTGCATACATCCCCTTTGAGTGTTTGGAACAAAGGTCAAGCAGCAAGAGGTGTGAGAGAAGGAAGAATTTCAAGACATTCTGTATTTCTCACACACAATTTACCGCAAGCAATAAAGAGTCAAACATTGACAAAACATTAATAACACCTGCTCTTTCAATGACATTGACTGACCAGGTGAATCCAGGTGAAAGCTATGATCCCTTATTGATGTCACTTGTTAAATCCACTTCAATCAGAAGATTTTTTAAGCCTTGAGACAGAATATTGAGACATGGATTGTGTATGTGTGCCATTCAGAGGGTTAATGGGCAAGACAAAAGATGTAAGTGTCTGAACAGGATATGGAAGTAGGTGCAAGGTGCAATGGTTTGAGTGTGTCAAGAACTGCAACGCTGTTGGGTTTTTCACACTCAACAGTTTCCTGTGTGTATCAAGAATGGTCCAACATCCAAAGAACTTGACACAACTGTGGGAAGCATTGGAGTCAACATGGGCCAGCATCCCTGTGCAACTCAATATTAGGAAGGTGTTCTTAATGTTTTGTACACTCTGTCCCTCCCTGTCTAGAAGGGGTCCAGTCACTGAAAATTGGGTCTTACGTGACGGCTTCTTTGAGCTTCACAACTCATGGCCGGACGGTGTTTAGGTCCAGTGATGCTGAAAGAGGAAACAGACAGCTCACTGACCGTGCTCACGGCTGTCATATCTCATTAACAAGGCCTCTCATCACCCTCCCCTCCCTCTCTGTTTCTTTCTCTTTCACACCCTCTCTCTCTTTCTCTCTTCTTCCCTCTTGCTCTCTCTCTCCCTCACTCTATCTCTCTCTGACCCCCCTGTCTCCCTCTCTCAACTTGGTTAGTCCAGTAGCCCCTCCCGTCACAGATCAAACAAAACAAATTAATGTTCGGCCTGCGGGAGAGGACTGTTCCAAGAGTCCTCCCCCCCTTAACCCAAAACACCAGGGCCATTCTGACCTGGCTCTCCTGGGTCTAATAAGATGGCTGTTTTCTCGGCAGAGAGAGTTGAATTTAGGTCTGCAACAATAGGAGAGATGGCAACCCCGCTGTGCCATAAGCTTTGGGAATGTGCTCTTAGCTCAGTCTATCACTGGCAGAGCAGGGCAGGGTGGATGGGATGGAGGGGAGAGATGAGCCAACATCTTCTGAGACTGGGCCAAATTGTGGCCAGCGGTAAAAATAGAGCCCCTTGTTTTCAGAAGGTATTTGGTGGGAATGAAGGCTTGGCATCATAAAGGACTGGAGCCTCTTATTGGCAAGGGGCTTCTTTGTGCTGCTGGGATGGCATAGAGAGGAGATCTCCAGGCTGCCAGGGAGCCTGATCACACTTTACCTTGGTTTTTCACAGGCTCAGTATGGGCCACGGGAGCAGCGTGACCCACAAGCCAAATTTCTCCACACTGAGACCTCTCCAGACTCCAGTCCAGGGGCGCAGGCCCCAATTATTTTTTTTACTAGGTGAGAATAAATATTTGCCTAATTTCTAGTAACAGGACAGCTGCTTTGCAGATAGGTGTTTATACAGAAGCTAGGGGGCTGTCTGAAATGAAGGCCAAGACTGAGAAGAACTCAGCACGCCAAGCCTCAAGCCAAGCATTCCCCTCTCTCATAAAGCCTCACGCAAAGCCACTGGGCCAGCATTCACCTCTCTCATAAAGTCTCAAGCCAAGTCACTGGGCCAGCATTCACCTCTCTCATAAAGTCTCAAGCCAAGTCACTGGGCCAGCATTCACCTCTCTCATAAAAGACTGCACTTCAACAGACTCACTGACTGACTACAGTGGGTAGCCTACTGGATATCACTCTCTCTGTCAGCCTACTGGATATCACTCTCTCTGTTAGCCTACTGGATATCACTCTCTCTGTCAGCCTACTGGATATGACTCTTTCTGTCAGCCTACTGGATTTCACTCTCTCTGTCATTTTACTGGATATCACTCTTTTTGTCAGCCTACTGGATATCACTCTTTCTGTCAGCCTACTGGATATCACTCTCTCTGTCAGCCTACTGGATATCACTCCTTCTGTCAGCCTACTGGGTATCACTCTCTCTGTCAGCCTACTGGATATCACTCTTTCTGTCAGCCTACTGGGTATCACTCTTTCTGTCAGCCTACTGGATATCACTCTCTCTGTCATTTTACTGGATATCACTCTTTCTGTCAGCCTACTGGATATCACTCTTTCTGTCAGCCTACTGGATATCACTCTTTCTGTCAGCCTACTGGATATCACTCTTTCTGTCAGCCTACTGGATATCACTCTTTCTGTCAGCCTACTGGATATCACTCTTTCTGTCAGCCTACTGGGTATCACTCTTTCTGTCAGCCTACTGGATATCACTCTTTCTGTCAGCCTACTGGGTCATCTGTCAGCGTGTCTGGAACTGATTGACTACTTAAAGCTTTTGTCTTGCCCATTCACCCTCTGAATGGCACACATACACAATCCATGTCTCAATACTCTCAAGGCTTAAAAAATCCTTCTTTGACCTGCCACCTTCCCTTCATCTACACGGATTGTTCCCAATGTGTTGTACACACAGTGTTTTTAATGCAGTCATAGCATTGCCTCTGTGCATCTTCATTAAGAGATGTCCTAACATAATAATACTCAGTCAATCAGTTCTAGACACGCTGACAGATGACAGACTGTAAGGTCTCCAAACATCAGGTTAATGCATACGTTAACTGTCAACGTCAGTACAGTGGAAAATGCAAAGCATGATCACAGTTACCTGACATATTCCAACATACTAGAAGAATGAAGCACTTTCTGATTGCCTGGCAGGTGTATTGGATTTGAATTATGCAACCCATTACCAAACACGTTACGAAATTATAAAAATGTTAGATAAATTAACATCTCTGATCAAATTATTCAACACATCTGTCTGAAATGATGTTTACATGAAGACTGAGTGTGATACTGTATGTACATGTTTAAATTCTCCAATATCTGAGTCTCTTTGTTTGTCTGAGATAAGTCAAGTCAACACATGGATCTGGGTGAAAACCCATCATACTGATTGTGGTCAGAAAGTACAAGGCACAAAGTCCTGGATGAGTTAAGGACACAACTGGGTGAAAACCCATCATACTGATTGTGGTCAGAATGTACAAGGCACAAGGTCCTGGATGAGTTAAGGACACAACTGGGTGAAAACCCATCATACTGATTGTGGTCAGAATGTACAAGGCACAAGGTCCTGGATGAGTTAAGGACACTGGATGACTGGGTGAAAACCCATCATACTGATTGTGGTCAGAATGTACAAGGCACAAGGTCCTGGGTGAGTTAAGGACACAACTGGGTGAAAACCCATCATACTGATTGTGGTCAGAATGTACAAGGCACAAGGTCCTGGATGAGTTAAGGACACAACTGGGTGAAACCCATCATACTGATTGTGGTCAGAATGTACAAGGCACAAGGTCCTGGATGAGTTAAGGACACAGCTGGGTGAAAACCCATCATACTGATTGTGGTCAGAATGTACAAGGCACAAGGTCCTGGATGAGTTAAGGACACAACTGGGTGAAAACCCATCATACTGATTGTGGTCAGAAAGTACAAGGCACAAGGTCCTGGGTGAGTTAAGGACACAACTGGGTGAAAACCCATCATACTGATTGTGGTCAGAATGTACAAGGCACAAGGTCCTGGATGAGTTAAGGACACAACTGGGTGAAAACCCATCATACTGATTGTGGTCAGAATGTACAAGGCACAAGGTCCTGGATGAGTTAAGGACACAACTGAGGGAAAACTCCCAGTGAAAATGTAAACAATGACATTGATTTCCACCACAGGATCAGATCTGCTGGGTTGCTACTGTAGGGCCACGTTTAACAAAACAAAAAAAGCTGAATGTTGTAAGAACCAGAAATGTATATTAAAAAGTATTACTGTACTCAATCTATTTGTATGTCCCTCACTTTGTCCGTCTGACAGAAAAAACAATAATATTGTAGACCGGTCCCATTATCCAGACACCTGCATCAGCTAAGAATAGCCAACATAAAGTAGTAATGACTTCTCCTGTGGCTCTGGCTGCATCTGTCATGGTAACACATTACATATGGATGATCTCACTGTATTCATGTTTAGAATTGATTCAGTAACTCTAGCAACAATATTGCATTAACATGGACTTACATACTACATACAGCAGTTTAGTAATTATTTTGTAATTGCATAATGGAGTTGAGGGGATGGTCCCACTTCAAACTAACTATAACTTATAAATGTTTTATACAGCACAAACGCCTACACAAGCATGGCATGTATCCATAGCAAATCATCTAAAAGCTGGTGTCATACTATATAAAGGGTGTATAAAGGGTAACATAACAGCTCCTTATGTAGGGTGCTATAGCAGCTCCTTATGTACGGTGACATAACAGCTCCTTATGTAGGGTGACATAACATCTCCTTATGTAGGGTGACATAACAGCTCCTTATGTAGGGTGACATAACAGCTCCTTATGTAGGGTGCATAAACAAATGGAACATAACCCAACCCACTATACATTCAACTCTAAAGACAAAAGGGCAAGGCAAGTCATGCATGATTCTTATGTTATTCATTAGCCAAGGTTAACCAGGGCAGTTGGTATTGTTTCTAATGATACAGTAACACATTGCATTTAAATTGGTTTAGATGTTCAATGCATTTGTATCGATCCAACTGAATCTGCACACGTTTGTTAAGCAACCTGTCAACAGAGTGATTATGGACCTCATCACCAAAGGTTGTCAACAACAGACGACTTGTCAACCTTACCTTCTTAAAGTATATCCATGACTTGCATGTCATAAAGACTGGACAAGATCCATGGACATTAGCTCCTCTCAATAGATCAACATCTAGACTATTCCTAACCTCAGTGACAGTTTTCATTATTACACAATCAAAAAAGTGCCAAATAATGGGTCCCCAAATGTCTCAATAAGGAAGCATCATCAGGCCAGATGGGATATCTTGATAAAGACAAACCAAGCATGGCGCAGAGCCAACATCTAGGATTCAACAATACTCACTGAATATTCATCAAACTTAACCATTCAACAAAAAGTTATTTTTAGAAGAGTGCAAACTCATGCCAACCTAAAATGAAGCAGGACATATGCCACTGTAATTGTGTATGATGATTTCACCAGTACAGATGCATGGAAAAGTAAGCATATTTTTTTCACCCAGTACGTACTCACCTTTCATAGTGATGTAAAGACAGCCTTATGGTTTGAATGGTTAGCCAGATATTGGCCTGTTGGTGTCCAGGTTGCACTATATAATGTGCATGGAGGGGCGGGGATCTCTGTAACTCCAAACTTTAGTTCAGCCTTCAATGAGCTTCTCGTCAACTTTTCTCTGCACCCTCTTCTAGCCCCCCTTCCTCTAGTTCCATTCAGAAACCCCCACACACATCCCCCCCTCTTCCACACACACACTCAATGCAGCACACTAGAGGTCTGTGCCTTCTCTGTGTGGTGGGTCGATTGCATAACCTTGGAAACACACATTCTCCCAGGGTCTCTCTCTCGGTCTATAGTGGGAGGGGGAGGTGGGACTGGGTTCAATATTGTGTTCAGCCTTATAGATCTCCCTAAGTACATTACAGACTGACACACACAGGCATGCAGGCACACACACACACACACACACCGTTGCACCCCAAAGAGCCCCATCCAACCCCATCATATATTCCTCCAGTCAAGTGAGATTTCTAAGCTGTCTGCACTGACTGATTATAATTAAAACATCACTCCTGCTTAGTGAAGCCCCTGCTCTCAAACACATCCCCGATTCATCCCCCGGAAAATAGACCGGATCCCTTCCTCACAGGCCCAGCACCCCATTCACAACATTTTCCCACCACATGGGGCTAGAGTGGCCCAGTTCAGGGCATTTGTTTGAAGGTTGTGGGCCTTAACAATCCAGAGGCCTTTTCTGGGGTTGACGTGTTCTGGCATTTTCTGCCTTGCAGGTTCTTTTGGGGTGAGGGCATTTTGTTTCTCCCTCCCTCCATTTTCTTTTTCAAATTGCATTAGTATTCTAGTCAAGGACAGAAGTTTGCTTTCCCTCAACCTGCAGTTGTTTGACTTAGTTGTACTTGTATTCAGGGTCTTGGAGCGACCGTAAATTAGACATACAGCTTGGCTTTGCCAGATAACTATCTAGCTTTCCAGGAATTAACCCCATGTGAAATCAACAAATGACCTATCTGCATAATAGATTTGACTACATTTATAATCTACATCTTTAATTATGCTAACGATTACTCCCAGTGCTTTACATTGTATGGGGGGGGTAGCTCAACCCTTCCACCACCAAACTGCATCTAGTTCATACTGTAGGCCCTGTGCATTGTAAATGATTTGCAACAGATCCTCAGTGGAGATAATGACCAGTAGACAGCCCTATAGAGCTTTACAGAAGACAGCATTGACCTTTAACTAACATAACCGATACTGTTGTCAATGAAATTGTGTTACCCAAACACCACATTTTTCTGCCAAACGGCTGGGATGGCGTTTCATCAGTAATTGTAACCTTTGGCAGAGTTATCCTGAAGCATGCTCCTTGTAGTAGCTTGACATTGGATCGTTCCTCTTATCATTAAACTGTATACTGTGTCACCATGACTCCCTATACAAGGACCTAATAATCTAAACAGGGTACATCTACAGGTACAATTGAGAGCATTGTCGGTTGGACAAGGTGGTTTCATGTCCTACGCTTACCCGCCTTCAAACCATAGGTATGCCCAGATCTATCAAATATAGAATGACCATGATATCAACATAATCCATCCACTTCCTCAAGTGCACATTATCAGGTCGTATAATATGTTTTGAAGGTCGACTTACACATGATAAAGGGACTCAAGACAGTGTCAGGCCTAGATTTGCAAAATCAAAGCAAAAACAACTGCTTCAGGTCATCCTAGTTCAGTCTTGTTTACGAGGAAAGCTTCATTAATTGCCCACACATTCCATTCTTTAAAAAATGGCCCAAGACCTTGTCCAAAATAATTGCCACACTTGATGATTTCCACCGGTCTAAAACAACATAAAGAGTAAAAAACAGTCAAACAACAATGAATTGTATTTCCCTTCATCCTCCCCCATTTTAGTTAGTTTCCTGCTGTTCTTCACTGTACTGCCACAGGTCGCTGATCGGAGTCTCAAAATTACACCGTATTCCCTATGCAGTGCACTACTTTTGACGAGGGCCCACAGGGCTCCGGTCAAAAGTAGTGCACTATATAGAGAATAGGGTGCTATTTGGTACTAGGGAATAGGGTGCTATTTGGCACTATATAGGGAATAGGGTGCTATTTGGGACTCTGTGTCTGTCCGCCAGGCTGAAGACGCTGCCCTGTCTTTCCTTGTTACAATCAGCCTGTCCTGTTCATAACAACCATGCTGTTCATTAGGAGGTTTAAGCATGCGGCTCCAGGTCTCCTGTCGTGAAGGAAGGCAGTTTAGGCCTGATCTGTAGTCTGACTGTGAGACACAGTTGGAAGGTTTGCTCAGAAAGATTCCCATAGAGCCCTGCTTTATCTTAATTTAACTAGTTTGTTGCACCAAGAGGTCATGATTATGCATATATATATAGTGAGTCTTTGCTAATCTTTTCCCCCCAGTCTGATTTAGTGCCTGGTCTTGCCCAATAGGTTCCAACGGTTTGTTGGCATAGTAGAGGGAAACAGTACGTATACACGTGTTCCTGAGAGTCTTATCTTTCAGTGATGGGGTCATAATATTTTTTAGCTTTAACCAACAGAAACTGCGCTCTGTTTATAACAACCATGTCTAGCGGCTACCGGAGGTTACTGACCTAACCCCAGTTCTATGAACTAAGCGCACATTTTCTCTCAAAACCGCATTTTCAAACCAGGCGACCCCACATCCCTAGTTTGGGAAACCCTGCCCGGCAAGGTCTGCAGCCTGCTGGTTCTCTGTTCAAAGTGATAGCTAATTGCACCCAGTCTAAATCAGTCCCTAATTAGAGGGGAACAATGAAAGAATGCAGAGGAACTGGCTTTGAGGTCAAGAGTTGAGTTTGAGGGATCTATAGCTTAGTCAGAGTGTCAGTTACACATTGATTGGTAACGGTTAAGCTAGTGGTTATGTAGCCTGCCCTGAGTGCCAGTCTCTTTCTGCTTTCTTGCCAACTCCTTGTCACTCATTGTTACATGTTTAGCATGACAATTCCATAAGAAGTTGGCAAGAGAGCAGAAGCAGACCAGCACTCAGACGAGTGGTTATGGTCATTAAACATATATTTTTCTGTTGAGAAACCAAGTGGTTTTGGGTTGTATAAGCTCGGGAGATCAGGCGGCTTGCGAGGCTAGGCAGTAGTCCTCTCACAGGTACTTCCAGTGTTTAGAATAAAGTGTGCGTGGTGTGGGTGGCAGCTGTTTTGTACACAAAGACACTGCATAAACATTGCTATGGTAGATTTGATTGGATCCGGCCCAAATCCCTTTGACCAATCAAGTGAGAAAGACCTGACATTCACCTCATCTCACCTACAACAAAAATCAGACTTAACAGACTTATCATAACAACAGACATAACAGACTATTATAACAATAGACATAACAGACTATCATAACAATAGACATAACATACTATCATAACAATAGACATAACATACTATTATAACAACAGACATAACAGACTATTATAACAACAGACATAACAGACTATTATAACAACAGACATAACAGACTATCATAACAATAGACATAACATACTATTATAACAATAGACATAACACACTATTATAACAATAGACATAACACACTATTATAACAATAGACATAACAGACTATTATGACAATAGACATAACAGACTATTATAACAATAGACATAACAGACTATCATAACAACAGACATAACAGACTATTATAACAATAGACATAACAGACTATTATAACAATAGACATAACAGACTATTATAACAATAGACATAATATACTATCATAACATAATATATGCCATTTAGCAGACGCTTTTATCCAAAGCGACTTACAGTCATGTGTGCATACATTCTACTTATGGGTGGTCCCGGGGATTGAACCCACTACCCTGGCGTTACAAGCGCCATGCTCTACCAACTGAGCTACAGAAGGACTATTATAACAATAGACATAACAGACTATTATAACAATAGACATAATATACTATCATAACAATAGACATAACAGACTATTATGACAATAGACATAGCAGACTATCATAACAACAGACATAACAGACTATTATAACAATAGACATAACAGACTATTATAACAATAGACATAACAGACTATTATAACAATAGACATAATATACTATCATAACAATAGACATAACAGACTATTATGACAATAGACATAACAGACTATTATAACAATAGACATAATATACTATCATAACAATAGACATAACAGACTATTATGACAATAGACATAGCAGACTATCATAACAACAGACATAACAGACTATTATAACAATAGACATAACAGACTATTATAACAATAGACATAACAGACTATTATAACAATAGACATAACAGACTATTATAACAATAGACATAATATACTATCATAACAATAGACATAACAGACTATTATAACAATAGACATAACAGACTATTATAACAATAGAGATAACAGACTATTATAACAATAGACATAATAGACTATTATAACAATAGACATAACAGACTATTATAACAATAGACATAACAGACTATTATAACAATAGACATAATATACTATCATAACAATAGACATAACAGACTATTATGACAATAGACATAACAGACTATTATCAATAGACATAATAACATAACAGACATAACAGACTATTATAACAATAGACATAACAGACTATTATAACAATAGACATAACAGACTATTATAACAATAGACATAATATACTATCATAACAATAGACATAACAGACTATTATAACAACAGACATAACAGACTATTATAACAATAGACATAACAGACTATTATAACAATAGACATAATATACTATCATAACAATAGACATAACAGACTATTATAACAATAGACATAACAGACTATTATAACAATAGACATAACAGACTATCATAACAATAGACATAACATACTATCATAACAATAGACATAACAGACTATTATAACAACAGACATAACAGACTATTATAACAATAGACATAACATACTATTATAACAATAGACATAACAGACTATTATAACAATAGACATAACAGACTATTATAACAATAGACATAACAGACTATTATAACAATAGACATAACAGACTATTATAACAATAGACATAACATACTATCATAACAATAGACATAACAGACTATTATAACAATAGACATAACAGACTATTATAACAATAGACATAACAGACTATTATAACAATAGACATAACAGACTATTATAACAATAGACATAACAGACTATTATAACAATAGACATAACAGACTATTATAACAATAGACATAACAGACTATTATAACAATAGACATAACAGACTATTATAACAATAGACATAACATACTATTATAACAATAGACATAACAGACTATTATAACAATAGACATAACAGACTATTATAACAATAGACATAATATACTATCATAACAATAGACATAACAGACTATTATGACAATAGACATAACAGACTATTATAACAATAGACATAACAGACTATTATAACAATAGACATAACAGACTATTATAACAATAGACATAACAGACTATTATAACAATAGACATAACAGACTATTATAACAATAGACATAATATACTATCATAACAATAGACATAACAGACTATTATGACAATAGACATAACAGACTATTATAACAATAGACATAACATACTATCATAACAATAGACATAACATACTATTATAACAACAGACATAACAGACTATTATAACAACAGACATAACAGACTATTATAACAACAGACATAACAGACTATCATAACAATAGACATAACATACTATTATAACAATAGACATAACACACTATTATAACAATAGACATAACACACTATTATAACAATAGACATAACAGACTATTATAACAATAGACATAACAGACTATTATAACAATAGACATAACAGACTATTATAACAATAGACATAACAGACTATTATAACAATAGACATAACAGACTATTATAACAATAGACATAACAGACTATTATAACAATAGACATAACAGACTATTATAACAATAGACATACCAGACTATCATAACAACAGACATAACAGATTATTATAACAATAGACATAACAGACTATTATAACAATAGACATAACAGACTATTATAACAATAGACATAACAGACTATTATAACAATAGACATAACAGACTATTATAACAATAGACATAACAGACTATTATAACAATAGACATAACAGACTATCATAACAACAGACATAACAGACTATTATAACAATAGACATAACAGACTATTATAACAATAGACATAACAGACTATCATAACAACAGACATAACAGACTATCATAACAATAGACATAACAGACTATCATAACAACAGACATAACAGACTATTATAACAATAGACATAACAGACTATTATAACAATAGACATAATATACTATCATAACAATAGACATAACAGACTATTATAACAATAGACATAACAGACTATTATAACAATAGACATAACAGACTATCATAACAATAGACATAACAGACTATTATAACAATAGACATAACAGACTATTATAACAATAGACATAACAGACTATCATAACAACAGACATAACAGACTATTATAACAATAGACATAACAGACTATTATAACAATAGACATAATATACTATCATAACAATAGACATAACAGACTATTATAACAATAGACATAACAGACTATTATAACAATAGACATAATATACTATCATAACAATAGACATAACAGACTATTATGACAATAGACATAACAGACTATTATAACAATAGACATAATATACTATCATAACAATAGACATAACAGACTATTATGACAATAGACATAACACACTATTATAACAATAGACATAACATACTATTATAACAATAGACATAACAGATTATTATAACAATAGACATAACAGACTATTATAACAATAGACATAACAGACTATTATAACAATAGACATAACACACTATTATAACAATAGACATAACAGACTAGTATAACAATAGACATAACATACTATTATAACAATAGACATAACAGACTATTATAACAATAGACATACCAGACTATCATAACAACAGACATAACAGAAGAACTATCAATACAGGCATACACTGCTGTTCAAAAGTTTGGAGTCACTTAGAAATGTCCTTGTTTTGGAAAGAAAAGCACATTTTTTATCCATTAAAATACCATTAAAAAACAGCAGATTTTTAAAGGAATATGTGCGTACATAGGCGTACAGAGGCCCAACATCAGCAACCATCACTCCTGTGTTCCAATGGCACGTTGTGTTAGCTAATCCAAGTTTATCATTTTAAAAGGCTAATTGATCATTAGAAAGCCCTTTTGCAATTATGTTAGCACAGCTGAAAACTGTTGTGCTGATTAAAGAAACAATAAAACTGGCCTTCTTTAGACCAGTTGAGTATTTGGAGCAACAGCATTTGTGGGTTCGATTACAGGCTCAAAATGGCCAGAAACAAAGACCTTTCTTCTGAAACTCGTCAATCTATTCTTGTTCTGCGAAATTAAGGTTATTCCATGCGAGAAATTGCCAAGAAACTGAGGATCTTGTACAACGCAAACTGTCTCTAACCAGAATAGGAGTGGGAGGCCCCGGTGCACAACTGAGCAAGAGAACAAGTACATTAGAGTGTCCAGTTTGAGTAACAGACGCCTCTCAAGTCCTAAACTGGCAGCTTCATGAAATAGTACCCGCAAAACACCAGTCTCAACGTCCACAGTGAAAAGGCGACTCCAGGATGCTGGCCTTCTAGGCAGAGTTGCAAAGAAAAAGCTATAGTTCAGAGTGGCCAGTAAAAATAAAAAATGAAGATGGGTAAAAGAGCACAGACACTGGACAGAGGAACTCTGCCTGGAAGACCAGCATCCCAGAGTCACCTCTTCACTGTTGACGTTGAGACTGGTGTTTTGCGGGTACTA
This sequence comes from Oncorhynchus keta, assembly GCF_023373465.1. NCBI lineage: Eukaryota > Metazoa > Chordata > Actinopteri > Salmoniformes > Salmonidae > Oncorhynchus > Oncorhynchus keta. Next base: position 33,142,194 of record NC_068446.1, on the reverse strand, counting down.
TTTAATGAAGCTAACAGTTGAGGACTTGTGAGGCGTCTGTTTCTCAAACTAGACATGAGACTAGTGTTATACTTAAGAATAGTGTTATAACTAAGACTAGTGTTATGCCTAAGACTAGTATTATACCTAAGACTAGTGTTATACCTAAGACTAGTATTATACCTAAGACTAGTATTATACCTAAGACTAGTATTATACCTAAGACTAGTATTATACCTAAGACTAGTATTATACCTAAGACTAGTGTTATACCTAAGACTAGTATTATACCTAAGACTAGTATTATACCTAAGACTAGTATTATACCTAAGACTAGTATTATACCTAAGACTAGTATTATACCTAAGACTAGTGTTATACCTAAGACTAGTATTATACCTAAGACTAGTATTATACCTAAGACTAGTATTATACCTAAGACTAGTATTATACCTAAGACTAGTGTTATACCTAAGACTAGTATTATACCTAAGACTAGTATTATACCTAAGACTAGTATTATACCTAAGACTAGTATTATACCTAAGACTAGTGTTATACCTAAGACTAGTATTATACCTAAGACTAGTATTATACCTAAGACTAGTATTATACCTAAGACTAGTATTATACCTAAGACTAGTATTATACCTAAGACTAGTATTATACCTAAGACTAGTATTATACCTAAGACTAGTATTATACCTAAGACTAGTATTATACCTAAGACTAGTATTATACCTAAGACTAGTATTATACCTAAGACTAGTATTATACCTAAGACTAGTATTATACCTAAGACTAAGACTAGTATTATACCTAAGACTAGTATTATACCTAAGACTAGTATTATACCTAAGACTAGTATTATACCTAAGACTAAGTATTATACCTAAGACTAGTATTATACCTAAGACTAGTAAGACTAGTATTATACCTAAGTTATACCTAAGACTAGTATTATACCTAAGACTAGTATTATACCTAAGACTAGTATTATACCTAAGACTAGTATTATACCTAAGACTAGTATTATACCTAAGACTAGTATTATACCTAAGACTAGTATTATACCTAAGACTAGTATTATACCTAAGACTAGTATTATACCTAAGACTAGTGTTATACCTAAGACTAGTGTTATACCCAAGACTAGTGTTATACCTAAGACTAGTATTATACCTAAGACTAGTATTATACCTAAAACTAGTATTATATTATATATTATATATTATATATTATACCTAACCTAACTAAGACCTAACTAAGACTAGTGTTATACCTAAGACTATTCTTATAAATAAAACTAGGGATACTTCTGCAGTCTCTGATTATTGTAATTATTTGCTAAATGTGTTAAATACAACTAAGGCACAGTTTTTAGTGGCAAAGTACAGAGTGATGGGATAATCAGCATTTCTAGTCATAGGTTTTCATTCATTGTCAAATAGAGCCCCCTGGTGGCCTTTTGTTTCTGTCAAAATTACTGTATTAAAGCCCAAATATGCAGTTCAAACAATAACAAAGCAGACACCCCTCCACTGTTTTTGGTAAACAGCTGAGGGAAGGGGCCAGAGAAATGTAACCCCTCTCAAATTCATATGCAGTGCTATGTATGCAAGAACTGACCATCCATGATGATGAAAAAATCTTACAAAATCTAAAACTTCAAAATCTAAAATCAAGAAAAATAACAGAAGCATCATCACTTAATGCGCACAAAATAATATCTAGCACTAATGCAGAAGTAGCAATGCTTTTTGACGACATCATGAATGAATCAAAACAGGCCTTAGGCAAACGCCCATAGAAATAAGAATGAATGCCTGAGGCAGTCATCGGGCTGTCTGTCACTCACGTACCAGTAACGGCATAATGCAACAAGCAACAATAACCGCCGAAACAACTGGGACACCCTCTTTACACGCCACTTCGATACAAAGTGAATTTTGTAGCAGGTTAGGAGAGCATTGTCGTTAACCATAACCCTTTTCCCAACTGTCTCCTAACCTGCTACCTTAATTCCAATTGGAAATGCTTAATGGTTGTTTTTGTAATGATTGGTGCCAACTGGCTTATGAATGGGTTGCTTTTACCAATATGCCAATTACAGTCACTGTCCTTTCAACTATTACTTCCAATTGCAAACATATTTTATCACTTTCAGCACACAAAGGAACTGGTGATCTAAAGTTTAAATGCAACAATGTTTCACAAATATTTTCTTCAAAGAGATAGCTAACAGCAAGAGAGCTGCAAAAATATTCTAAAAACAGTCTCACCCATCACCCCAAGTCAAAATGTGATTGGTTGATTTCCCTGTCACTCCAAAATTCTGCACTAATACAGTTGAATGTCTGATGCCTTCTGTCTAAATTATGAGGGCCATGCCAATTACTGACTTAGCTAGCTAGATTTTTTTCCCCCATAGACCACCAAAGAAAAATCCTGATTGGATCTTTTTTTTCTATTCAGAGTTAACCCATAGAAATAAGAATGAATAGAACAGGCTTGGAACCTCTAACCCTGGCAATTTGACCGGTAAACTCATGGGTACACTCACAATGGCTTTCTAGTATTGTTATGCATCATTTCCATGGTAATGTAGAATGTTCATTCAAATGATGCCAACAGATGTGGCTTATGCAATGGAATGTATTTTTTTGCAATGTTATTTGAGTTGTTTCAACAAATCACAGCACAGATCGATGGGTACTCTGCCTACTTTTACTTCCTGCTTTTACTTCCTGCTTTTACTTCCTGCTTTTACTTCCTATGGGTAGCAATGTCCGCCAGTCCACCCATTATGATAGTGTTCATTCTTATTTCTATGGTTAAATTGTCCCTTTCCAACACAAACTAAAGAGATGGAATCAGAATCTAATTTCAATTATAGATAATATTAAATAGAAATTTGAACAAAATATCAAAAATAATACATTATTTTTGCACAGATTGCCACTTAAACTCAAAGAAATATAGACTACTAAAGTATGGTTACACAAAAACAATGAAACATGTTCAGTGTTCAGGAACAGCAGATATAACTTGGCTGTCATCTAATTCTGGTGCAACGCATCGCTTCCCAGACTCTGAAATGTATGTTTTGTTGTACATTGTCCCTGACAAATAAATGTAATAAATACAAATTCATATGAAAAGTATAATAGGGGTAAAGGAATACATGGAATTCTATTGGCCGGCTAAATATTCATTGTGAAATGGGTATTCAGGATGGTCACTCCACCTGTGGGAAAAAACAACAACACAAGTACTGTTTTGTTTTAAGAGTTTTTTTCCCTCATCAATCTACACCCAATAACCCATAATGACAAGGCAAAAACAGGTTTTTAGAAATGTTAGCAAATGTATGTTTTAAAAAATTGTGAAATATTACATTTGCATAGGTATTCAGCCTCGAGGTTTGGGTATGACGCTACAAGCTTGACACACCTGTATTTAGGGAGTATCTCCCATTCTTCTCTGCAGATCCTCTCAAGCTCTGTCAGGTTGGATGGGGAGCGTCGCTGCACAGCTATTTTCAGGTCTCTCCAGAGATGTTAGAACAGGGTCTAGTCCGGGCTCTGGCAGGGCCACTCAAGGACATTCAGAGACTTGTCCCGAAGCCACTCCTGGGTTGTCTTGGCTGTGTGCTTAGGGTTGTGATCCTGTTGGAAGGTGAACCTTTGCTTCAGTTTTCATCAAGGATTTCACTTTATTTTGCTCCGTTCATCTTTCCCTAGATCTTGACTAGTCTCGCAGTTCCTGCCGCTGCAAAACATCCCAACAACATGACGTTGCCACCATCATGCTTCACCGTAGGGATGGTGCCAGGATTCCTCTAGACATGCCACAGTTTGGCATGGCGGCCAGCACTAATAAGAGTCGTGGTGGTTCCAAACTTCTTCCATTTAAGAAGGATGGCGGGCACTGTGTTCTTGGGGACCGTCAATGCTGCAAAAAAAATCCCCAGATATGTGCCTCGACACAATCCTGTCTCTGAGCTCTACGGACAATTCCTTCGACCTCAGCTTGGTTTTTGCTCTGACATGCACTGTCAACTGTGGGACCTTATATAGACAGGTGTGTGCCTTTCCAAATCATTTCAAATCAATTGAATGTAGAAGTTGTAGAAACATCTCAAGGATGATCAATGGAAACTCAATTTCGAGTCTCATAGCAAAGGGTCTGAATAGTTTTGGAAATAAGGTATTTCAGTTTTTTAATTTCTAAAAAAACTGTTTTCACTTTGTTGTTATGGGGTAATGTGTGTAGATTGATGAGGATTTATTGTATTTTAGAATAGGGCTGTAACATAACAAAATGTGGAAAAATGGAAGAGGTCTGAATACTTTCCGAATGCACTGTAGGTAGCATGATATGACCAGCCAGACCTAGGTTCAAATACTATTTTTAAATATTTCAAATACTTTAGCTGTGCTTGTTTGAGCTCACCTGCTGCAATGGAACCAATAGAAAGGTCCCGAAAATACAAACAAATACAAAGGAATATCATCTGATATATTTGAAATACATTTAGGACAAGTTTACCGGACAAAGATTACACTTATTCCTGGACTAAAAAGGACTTTCAATTATGAATCGCCATTGAACATGCTTCTAATTCTTAGTCAAGGACTAGGTATCTGTGCCAGGGAAACTGATCCTTAAAGTATACTATTGTTCTGCGATAGAACGTTTTAAGTGACATTGAAGTGTTTAAATCAACAAGCGTTAAAAGAACGTCACCTTTACATAGACAAATATGTCTTCTCTTTTGATGGTTCCATCTGCAAATTTCTCTCATGGCTTGACCTACTTTGTGCTCGTTGAAATACATCAAAGCCTCATCAGTGTCTGTATCCCATATCTATTGTATCCTTCACACAGTTTAACTCTGTGCCTCTGGGTGACTGTCAAAAAACATAGTTAACATACTGAATTTACAAGGAAAAAACAATGATCAAGTTGATTTATATGTTGAATCCAGAGACATTATCTAGGGCCTTCTCTGTTTATAACTAGTAATAGTTCATCATTAATGATGTGCAAAGTATTCATGCTGGAGTTTCTCTTTGTCAAATAGTTTTCTCCCATGCACAGTGAGCATGCGCATCCTAAACATGCAAGACACTATAATAATAAAGTAAGTCAAATCAAATCATGCTCTTGGTGCTCTTTAAAAAAAATTAGGTTTCTCTTACCGTCCGTGGATCTCCATAAGTCCCTAGCCCCAAGAGGGGAATCTGGTTCTCATCACTGAGAAAAAATCACAGCATTAGGTTCATCTCTGAGTCTGTCTGTCTGTCTGTCTGGACCAATAATGTATATAAAGCCTGGATTGCTGATGCTATGTTTTGGCCAATGAAAGGCTTTGAAGCCACCGGTCGGCCATATTGGCACACAGCAGACCTCCAAAGGAATGAATGGAATTCTACAGTATTTCAATCAAATATTTCAAGGCTTAAATTACAGTCAAGGCCAAAAGTTTTGAGAATGACACAAATATTAATTTACACAAAGTCTGCTGCCTCAGTTTGTATGATGGCAATTTGCATATACTCCAAGATGTTATGAAGAGTGATCAGATGAATTGCAAATAATTGCAAAGTCCCTCTTTGCCATGCAAATGAACTGAATCCCCCAAAAACAGTTCCACTGCATTTCAGCCCTGCCACAAAAGGACCAGCTGACATCATGTTAGTGATTCCCTCGTTAATACAGGTGTGAGTGTTGACGAGGACAAGGCTGGAGATCACTCTGTCATGCTGATTGAGTTTGAATAACAGACTGGAAGCTTCAAAAGAAGGGTGGTGCTTGGAATCATTGTTCTTCCTCTGTCAAACATGGTTACCTGCAAGGAAACACGTGCCGTCATCATTGCTTTGCACAAAAAGAGCTTTGCAGGCAAGGATATTGCTGCCAGTAATATTGCACCTAAATCAACCATTTATCAGATCATCAAGAACTTGAAGGAGAGCGGTTCAATTGTTGTGAAGAAGGCTTCAGGGCACACGCACAGTGAGGTGAAGACTTTTGGAATAAGGGCAGCAAAGAAGCCACTTCTCTCCAGGAAAAACATCAGGGACAGACTGATATTCTGCAAAGGGTACAGGGAATGGACTGCTGAGGACTGGGGTAAAGACATTTTCTCTGATGAATCCCCTTTCCGATTGTTTGGGGCATACGGAAAAAAGCTTGTCCGGAGAAGACAAGGTGAGCGCTACCATCAGTCCTGTGTCATGCCAACAGTAAAGCATCCTGAGACCATTCATGTGTGGGGTTGCTTCTCAGCCAAGGGAGTGGGCTCACTCACAATTTTGCCTAAGAACACAGCCATGAATAAAGAATGGTACCAACACATCCTCTGAGAGCAACTTCTCCCAACCATCAAGGACCAGTTTGGTGACGAACAATGCCTTTTCCAGCATGATGGAGCATCTTGCCATAAGGCAAAAGTGATAACTAAGTGGCTATCGGAACAAAACATCAATATTTTGGGTCCATGGCCAGGAAACTCCCCAGACCTTAATCCCATTGAGAACTTGTGGTCAATCCTCAAGAGGCAGTTGGACAAACAAAAACCCACAAATTATTACAAACTCCAAGCATTGATTATGCAAGAATGGGCTGCCATCAGTCAAGATGTGGCCCAGAAGTTAATTGACAGGATGCCAGGGCGGATTGCAGAGGTCTTGAAAAAGAAGGGTCAACACAGCAAAAATTGACTCTGCATCAACTTCATGTAATTGTCAATAAAAGCATTTGACGCTTATGAAATGCTTGTAATTATACTTCAGTACTCCATAGTAACATCTGACAAAAATATCTAAAGACACCAAATCAGCAAACTTTGTGTAAATTAATATTTGTGTCATTCTCAAAACTTTTGGCCACGACTGTACATGTATTGCATTATTTTTGTTGTTGTAGTGGGGACATTAACTTTAGTAATAAAAAATAAATATTTTATATATTTTTATGTTTAGCTCACATAATATAATTTAAAAGTATGCATTAAAGTGTTTGTAATAGAATAAATGTGTCACCTTCACTCAGATATCGTATTAAAAATTGCAAATATTTCTCTCCACCCTATGGCAAAATGTGTAGAATTGCAGGAAATGATCTATAAAACTTAGGGGCTGCTAAAATGTGTGTGTGTGTGGGGGTGGGGGGCACCAAAAGGCCCCACCAAAAGGCTAGGGCTGGCTCTGACTGCATGTGTAGGTATGGATGTGGGTACGCAGACCTGCAAGCTACTGCGGCCACTCATGATGAGTTGTATTTCTTGGGCGGTACTCTCAGTTCTCCTTTTATCTATAAGAGGGCACAGGAGCAAGCTGGTTTGCAACACATGATGATACTCCCAAGAACAGGAGATTATAATAGGACAGTTTCACAAGGTTAGTCACTTACTTACTCAGTTATGTGGACACATACAATTAAAATTTCCCTTTACACCCCCACCCCTATCAAAGTTGCCCATCCCTGGTCTCTGGACTATGGGAGAGGTGAGGCTGGGGCTTACCTATCTAGGAAACGTAATGGCTGATGTATTATCTACTGAGATTACCTTTATCCAGAATGCAAAATGACCCGCCTAGTTCTCTGCTCTCTGTGTCACTCAGTGCAAAAGGACCTGCCTAGTGCTCTGCTCTCTGTGCCACTCAGAGCAAAATGACCCGCCGAGTGCTCTGCTCTCTGTGCCACTCAGAGCAAAATGACCCGCCTAGTGCTCTGCTCTCTGTGCCACTCAGAGCAAAATGACCCGCCTAGTGCTCTGCTCTCTGTGCCACTCAGAGCAAAATGACCCGCCGAGTGCTCTGCTCTCTGTGTCACTCAGAGCAAAATGACCCGCCTAGTGCTCTGCTCTCTTGTGTCACTCAGAGCAAAATGACCCGCCTAGTGCTCTGCTCTCTCTCACTCAGAGCAAAATGACCCGCCTAGTGCTCTGCTCTCTTGTGTCATTTAGAGCAAAATGACCCGCCTAGTGCTCTGCTCTCTGTCACTCAGAGCAAAATGACCCACCTAGTGCTCTGCTCTCTGTCACTCAGAGCAAAATGACCTGCTTAGTGCTCTGCCCTCTGTGTCACTCAGTGCAAAAGAGCCCACCTAGTACTCTGCTCTCTGTGTCACTCAGAGCAAAATGACTCACCTAGTGCTCTGCTCTCTGTGTCACTCAGTGCAAAAGGATTTGCCTAGTGCTCTGCCCTCTGTGTCACTCAGAGCAAAAGAACCCGCTTAGTGCTCTGCTCTCTGTGTCACTCAGAGCAAAAGGACTTGCCTAGTGCTCTGCCCTCTGTGTCACTCAGAGCAAAATGACCCGCCTAGTGCTCTGCTCTCTGTGTCACTCAGTGCAAAATGACCCACCTAGTGCTCTGCTCTCTGTGTCACTCAGTGCAAAATGACCCACCTAGTGCTCTGCTCTCTGTGTCACTCAGTGCTCTGCTCTCTGTGTCACTCAGTACAAAATGACCCGCCTAGTGCTCTGCTCTCTGTGTCACTCAGTGCTCTGCTCTCTGTGTCACTCAGTACAAAATGACCCGCCTAGTGCTCTGCTCTCTGTGTCACTCAGTGCTCTGCTCTCTGTGTCACTCAGTGCTCTGCTCTCTGAGCAAAACGGACTAGAATGATGACATAGTACACGTTTGGTTATTCAACTAAAGGCCTGCACATACTGTACGATTTTAGCCGCCTTATGCCACGATTTTGCAGTTTCAGGAAAAATGGCCACATTGTCGGAAACGATTGTCGGATGTCTTGGTTCATTCAGTGTGACAGGGTCTCTTTCTGCCGATAAAGTACCACTACATGCGGTCGTATGCTCTGACAAAGGCTCTGATAAAGTTCTAGTAGTGTCAGACATTTGGAGCCTTTATCGTGTAACGTGGCTGGTGTTATGAGCCGATCCCGTTGACTGACCAATAGGAACAATATCATTATTGTGAATAGTCAGATTAATATAATAGTTGGCATGTCAAACATATGGTCCAATCCGGCCTGCGGGTGGTTTGAGTAAAAAATAAAAAAAAATTGATGTTGAGGAAATACAGGTATAACAAATGTTCAGTGCGGCCCCATGGACCTTGTTGAAGACCAAATGGACCCGCCGGGGCAAAATGAGTTCAACACCACTGCTCATGCTTTGCAAGAAGAACAATTTACCTAATAATCTTGTTTACATGACACATCTGAAATGAGGTTACCTGATGGGAATTTGATAAATGCACAAAATCGCCAATCAAAATAACCAATCCACCAGAGCGATTATGTTATTTTTGGGAAGCCTATTTGATTCTAAATTCAGACATATAAAGATTCTACGTGAAAACTATTTCTAAGATGCATACTGTCAGCTTTTCCAAACTCACATACTTTGTACATAAGCATAGAAGGAGGCTTGTGCTGCTGGTGCTAGCACAGATCAAATACACATCTGCACCTCTGCAGTTTGACTATGTTGGCTGATTGTACGGTGCCTTCAGAAAGTATTCACACCCCTTTACTTTTTACACATTTTGTTGTTACAGCCTGAATTTAAAATCGATTACATTTAGGTTTTGTTTCACTGATCAACACACAATACCTCACAATGTCATCGTGGAATTTTGTTTGTAAAATATATATATATATATATATATTCATATGACCCGTGCTGAGTGACACATATGAAGACACTCTAGCTAGCCTCACAAGCCAATTGCAGATTTCAATGACAAAACTGAAGCAAAGCATACAATATGATATCAAGTTTTGAATTTGGTAAAAGCGCACAGGGTGTCATGCAATAATTGTAAAAGACTGAATCAGATGTACAGTGTCGGAAGGCCTTTAAGCTAGACTCAGCTCAATGACGGAGCTGCCACAAGCAGAAACGCGGATATTGAGTTGAGCGAGATGCAAAGACTGAGCTCTCACACAGTATCTACGCATGTGCACAGGTTCCCTTCACGCACCAAAACAGTAGAGCAGTTGAGCCTCACGCTCTTAGTTATTGCGGAAATTGACCCACTATGCTGTTTACTTTCTGCATGTATGTCTTATTGCTGAGTCTACCTTTAAAATACAATTACAGTATGGAATGAACTTTTGCAGTTGAGGGTGATTCGCTCAATATTATTATATTTTCATTTGTATTTACATTTTAATGTGCAATGTCCCAGGGACATCATACATGTACAGAGCCTCCTTTGACCAATATAAAAACAAAAGACCCTCCCACATATGAACGGTCTCCATTGTCTTCCGTCAGATGGCGTCATTCTAACGCGACACGTCATCAGTGCAGACGGCCGTTGCGCTATCAGACGCGAGACAATGGTTTAGAAATTCTGTGATGGATCTGTCCCTAAATTTGATTCAATTTATTGGAACAAGCGCGCGCTTGAAAGGAGCACACATTTCCCTCCTATCACAGGGCTTTACTGCACCTGACCCCACCCATCTCAGATACCGCAGCTTGCGCGCCGAGGAGCAGTCTGGGAGAAATATACAAGCATCTGGATTTGATTTAATTCATACGCGCTGTTGTGCAGTACTATAGCCTGCAAACAATCATATACATTGCTTATATATTTGTTGTGTGTTTGCAAACGAGGGATTTAATTCAGTTATAAATGCGTAGTGCTGCTGATGCTGAATATCTGAAAGCATTTGACAAAAAGGATCTCATCTGCACGCGGATGTTGACCAAAGAAGACATTGGAGTGTTCCGGAGGCAACACAACGCCGACGAGAACGAAGGATGTCTAGACTAGTTATATTCTTTTGAATTGACATTTTTGGGAATACCTGCATGTTTGGATAGCTCACTGTCAGGTGACATAGATAGACAGGGGTTCTTCTTTATCTGTTGTTTTAATAAAAGTGAAGCAGCGATGGATGAAGGTGCAGAGTCCGATGATGCTGTCATTATTGTGGAGAACGAAGCAGAGAGCATGCCAGTTCAGGAGAACACGAACGCCTGCAACGAGCGGACAGGCACCTTGAATTTTCTGGACACTTGTCCCGTGTGTCATTTAAACTTTCATTGTCGAGAACCAAAACTTCTGCCATGTCTCCACTCTTTTTGTAAGAAGTGTTTGCCGTCGGCTTCCAGGAATTTGGCCATGCCAGACACTAACAGCTCGACGAAACCACGTGAGCTTCTCATGTTTACAAACTATAGATACGCGAGACAGTGCATCCCAATGACTGTATAAGGGGAGGTGCATCCGTGTGTGTAAAATTGCAGTCTGTGCAAGATAGGATGCTATCGTGTGATTTGCAATTGTCTGTGATGTATTTAAAACAATTAAACTGTATTGGAAGTCATTGCATCTACCAAGAGGAATTTAATGCACAGATGACAATTTCAGACATGTGTTTAGTGGGGTTTGAGGGAGGGAGTCTTATCTCATGTTCTTGTGCATTCTTGGAGATATTTAACCATTTCAGTTGTGTGTGCAACTTCATTCAATATGTATGCATGTTGTGTTTGTCTGCCCATCTTCCCATTTACAGTGAATGTGATTCGCTGTCCGGTGTGCAGACAGGAGTGTATGGAGGTGGACGTGATGGAGAACTTCTTTGTGAGGGACTCAGTGGAGGCTTCCAGCAGCACCGTGGAGAGGACTGTTCAGGTGGGTGGAAATACTGGTCAATGTAGTTTACTGCTGGATTTACATATGGATAACCCAAGCAATGCTTGTTCAGCAGCCTGGATCTCTGTTATTTACCAAGCCATTTCACCAAGATGCTGGGTGTTTTTCAGCTTAGTAGCCCATGAGCATTATACAGATGTAAAGCTGAAGCTTGGCATTATCTCCAACATCAATGTCATTACCACAGACACACAGTTTAGTCTTTGGCAGATTTCAGGCTCTAAATTCTAACTTTTACTTTCTAACCGATATTCTCTCTCCTGAGGCATAATAAGTTCAAATTCACATTTGACTTAACTTTTGTGGAAAGTAATACTGGTCCCTCTACCTGTCTGCCAGTAGCTATGTATGTGTCTGACTGGTCTGTATACCTGTCTCTCTGTTGATGTTTGTCTGACGGGACTCTCTTCCCTGTCCATAGCTATGTATGTGTCTGACTGGTCTGTATACCTGTCTCTCTGTTGATGTTTGTCTGACGGGACTCTCTTCCCTGTCCATAGCTATGTATGAGTTGTGAGGACAACACAGAGACTACAGGTTTCTGTGTGGACTGTGTGGAGTTCATGTGTGCCACCTGCGTGGAGGCCCACCAGAGGGTCAAGTTCACCAAAGACCACACCATCAGACAGAAGGGGGATGTATCTCAAGGTGCAGTACAGCTTCCAGTCTGACTGAGGCAGCAACGATTGTCAAGGAAATACCTACAGTACAACAAGCAGAAGCTCTATTTACATTATATTCTTGTTGATTCAGTGAAAATAATGCTCACATCCTCCTACACAGTAGTCTGAGAGAAAGCCTGAGAGAAAATGCATACCTGTACTGTAGCTGACAGATTGGAATTGGTTACAGTAAGATTAACTTCTGGCTTTTAAATGCTTTCCTATTGGTTTTCCAGAGTATGTGGGTGTTTCCAGTCATAGGCCAGTGTTCTGTGAAGTCCACAAGCAGGAGCCCCTGAAGCTGTTCTGTGAAACCTGTGATCTACCAACCTGTCGAGACTGTCAGCTGCTCAAGCACAAGGACCACAAGTACTGAATACTGATGTGCCACTATTGATTTAAAAAATATATATCTAAAAGCGAAATCTGTTATTTAAATAAATATTGATTTATATATTAATTCATTAATTTATAGTGACTAAAGCTGTCCTTTATTTGAGTGGATTTGAATGATTTTGTAACAATTAAATAACTAACTATGATATGTTACTTAGTTACCAGTTTCTGGAGGATGCCTATAAGAATCACAAACATTACATGGAGGATATGAATCGTCAACTGCTGGAAAAAAAGAAGATCATTGAAGATGTGTCAAACTCTATAAACAATGGGTAAACAATGCATCTTCTTTATCATCTAGGAATCTCTATGCTCGCTGTATACATGTACACGATGTATAGTGAAATGTGAACACTATGTCCTTCCATCGTGCATCCATATACCTTTTCTGTTGAGTAAGATGAATTTGTTCATGTCTGTTGTCTTTCATGTTTGTCAGACTCCTTCAAGTTGATGAGAACCGCATATCAGTTCACAATGAAATCAAGAAGTCCATCTGTAGTCTGATACTAGAGATCAACAGAAAGGGAAAGATTCTTGTCAATCAGCTTGAGGTACAGTATGATCACAATCACATCTCTAACATTAGGATCATTCTGTTTATTCTCACGCTTCCATAGCTATTCCGACTCTAGGATTTGTCAGGTTTCTTTGTATTCATTATGGGTGCAGAGAGCAGGAGGAAATGGCAAGGCCTACAAATGTTTTGATTGTCATGTGCCCTAGTCATGACAGGAGCTTACCCTGAAGGCAGTGTTACAATGCCACATATTCTGGGAAAAGGCTATACGGATACTCCTGACCTGCAAAACAATATTTAATTCCAGAATTGTTTAAAATTAGGTTAGGGTTTGGTTAAAGTAGGGGTCAGTTTTAGATTTTGGTTAGTAGTTTTAGAGGTCAGGAGTGCCCTTATAGCCTTTCTCCAGATTCTGACTTCTCCATCTATTTCCTATCCCCTGAAGGGCCTGACAAAGGATCATGAGAGTGGTCTAAAGAAGCAGAAGGAGGATATTGGCTATCTGTCCAGACACCTGGATCACGTGATCAACTTCACAAAATGGGCGACAGCTAGGAACGGCGGCACAGCTCTCCTGTACTGCAAACGTTTGGTAAGACCTCCCTCCCAGACTCTCCCTCGGTCCACTGACTCCCAGGCATCCCCTATCCCTAAAGACAGACAGGAGCCCATGGTGTAAAGCATAGATGAAATGCAGAACATATGCCTTGTGTTTTCTCAGTTTCTCCAAATTATTAATAACATCCCTTCTGCTGCAGATTCTGTTTCAGATCGGAAACCTCCTGCGGGCTAAATGCAATACCTCGTTTGTACCGCAGAGCACTGTGCGTTTCCAGTGTCGGTCAGGCTTCTGGTCTTCAAATGTCGATCTGGGTAAGAGAGAAAGCACAATGAGAGTGGCTACACTGAAATCTTACAATTGTATTTCATTTAAAAATGTAAATTGGAGTGTTTTATGTTGGGGGTTAAAATGATCTGTTGGACAAGGAGTAGTAGTAGTTATTATTGTAGTGGTTTTAAATTAGCAGTTGCAGTTTGCACTAATTGAGGTTGTAGTATTGTAATAATCTTAGTTGTACTGGATGTGTTTGGTATGGTGCAGTTTGTTTCTGAAATAAAAGATCTGTACCAGGTCAGTGTATTTCCTCCTCCGTTATGCTGAAGCCGTCTCTCTTCCTGTTCCCTCAGGCTCATTAGTGGTGGAGAATGTCCCAGGCCCCCAGCTGGGCAGCTTCCAGGGCATCCCTCATCAACTCCCCCATCCTGGGCAGGGCCCCTCAGGCTCCCCCAACAGCCTGCCCCCAGGCCTCTCCCAGCCCCGCCTGGCCCCCCACAACCACAACACCCTGGCTCAGCTCCAGATGCAGGTGGAGAAACTAGCCCAACAGCCTCACTGGCAGCCCCAGACCCCACCCTGGGCCTGGTACCAGAGCATGCGGCTCCAGAGACCCCCTCCAGGGCCCCTCCAGGGTGGCTCTCCCTCCCAGAGTCTCCCCCCCATGCCCCAGCAGGGCCGGAGGTTCATTGCCCCCCCTGCAATCCATCTCAGTCCCACCAGCACCCTGTCAAGTCCTGGATATCCTCCCCAGGTGGGAAAGAGTGTGCACGCTCGTGTGTGTGTGTGTCAGTTTGATTGACAGGGATTCTTAACAGGTGCAGACAGTGGATGACGTCTTCCCAAATGGAGCAGACAGCCTTCACATCCTGGCCAATTTATGTCTTGACTTGTCAAGATCATTTTGAGTCATAAGGTACCATTAAAAAAAGAAAAACATGTATAGAAAAAAAGAGTCAATCTCAGTGCAGCTGCTCACGTGTGATACAGAACAGACCCAAAGCCTCCAGAGATGATGATAGATATGTATGGTCTACAGTGTTTAGTCTGAGGCTGTTTTACACGAGCTCTAAAATACAGGCAGATCAAGAGGACAATCCACTGGCCTGTAGATTTCAGACAAGAGTTGCGTCATGGCTGATATGAACAAGCTGTTGAGGTGGAGCCTGGAAGCACTGTTCTTTTTAACAGCCACGTTATAGATCATTAATACGCTAGGCCTTGTGTTCAGTTTGACTTTATAATGTGTCATCACTGTTTTGAATTATAAACAGTGTCAGGAGGGAATGGTTGGTCAGGGCAATGTCTAGTCTCATTATTTCATGAGTACATTTCTGACAAAACAGTGTGTAACATCTTTAGTTATATAACCCCTTATCATATTGTCTGTGGAACTCAAAATTCAAGTTTCTATGCATTTTTCCCCCGATGTAAAAACTGTTCGCCATTGACTGTTGAACCTGCATGCTTGGATCTAGACCAAACAAAGACGGCTGTTTCAAAACAAAGTGCTTAAGTAAAGCATTCTGGAACATTTACAAGTGGCTTGTTTGTGTTCTGTCTTCTGTTTTGCTCTGTGTTGTGAAAGCCAGGGGCTCCTATCCTAGACATAACCTATCACAGGCTACTTTCCCAGACAAAACCAATTACAGACTGACGATACAGCATTTAATATGTCTGTCACTACCATTGACTCATAAGAATAGATATGACATTGATTGTTGATGGCATAGCTCTGTCTGACTCTTGTCTCCAACTGACTGTCTGTCTCTCTCACTCACAGGCTGTCCAATCACTGAGAGGCCTGGTGAGCAGCCCCAGCAGCTATGCACTCAAACACATGGACTTATTCAACCCAATGCCTCACTTCTCCCACAATGCACCACTGTCTAGCAACGGCAGCCTCAGTTCTCCTCACTTGCGACAGCAACAGGTACATACAGCTGCGCTCAAATAAACAGGCACCCTTGCACTTCACAATGGAGTGTAATGGAGCAGAATGTTCTGTTTTCTCTCTTCAAAACGGAGTTGAATGGCTATTTTCTACCCTGTAGGCACCTGCCACTTACCACAGGTGATATAAATTCCACAATAAAGGACAATCACCTGCCTCCAACCAATCCATTTGAATTCTGAATAATTTAGTCCAGGCAATAAAATAAAAACATTGAATTGAAAAATCTAAATGCCAGTTTAGATACTTTTTTTGGGGGGCCCTGTGCAGGTGAAAATCAAAAATATACATGTGAAGTACACTAAACATTTTCTAAACGTCAACTTATTTGAGATGAAATAGTGAATCGTGCAAGGGTGGCAGTATCCTTCATCACAACTGTAGCTCTATTTCACATCCACATATCACTCTGTAGCATGATGTTGTTAAGAATCAGATTGTTAGCAGCTTAATTGATGTTGTGAAACATTTTAGATGGAGTCTGCATATCACAACAAGCACCCTGGAGGCCCTGTCCAAATAATAAGACCCAACTTCCCT
Organism: Oncorhynchus keta; assembly: GCF_023373465.1. Taxonomy (NCBI): domain Eukaryota; kingdom Metazoa; phylum Chordata; class Actinopteri; order Salmoniformes; family Salmonidae; genus Oncorhynchus; species Oncorhynchus keta. Next base: position 33,125,660 of record NC_068446.1, on the reverse strand, counting down.
CAGACCCTACCAGCTTCCCTCCCATATAGAACTGGTATGTATTGGTGTTGTGTACTACTCTACTAATACTACACAACAAAATATAAGAAAACAAATCCAATGCTTTGTGTATATATGACCAGGGATCGAAGTTCAGGATTTTGGACACTGTCCAGCCAGGCTAGTAGACGTCAATGTTTACTAGCCCGGGTTCAAAATCTGTTCTATGGCATATTTGAAAATACAAAACATCAGTCAGCAGGCTAGATTGGCACATTTTCTACTAGCCTGGTCTGAAAAGTACTAATCACGGTCAAGCAGGCTAGATTCATTTCCATCCCTGTAATATGTATGAGGAATACAATTTATCTTCCTTTAGCACAAGGACACCATCATGCAGGACTAACTGCTATATCCTGTGAAGAGAAACCAGGGTAAGATAATGATTTCACATTCTTCGTGAATTCTATACAGGCATGACGTTTTGATGTATAAAAATAAATCTTTATATTTCTCTTTCTCTCACCTTCCTTCTGATTGGCTGATTGAAGGACTGTTTCCTGGAAACCTCTGGAGGCACAGCAGAAGGCGTATGGAGCTGGGGGATCAGCTGCCAAGAGGAGACGAAGGGCATCGCCTGGACCCATCATCATCATCAAAGACGAGCCAGAGGACGACATCAGCTGTGTAAGAGGACGGATGGACTGGAAATAGACAAATGTTCATAACTGATCATTACAATGTTATAATAATGATTACATGTACATCCTATTGCATGTTACTTGAAATGGTATGGGTGATTTATTTGTCTTTGAGCCACAGTATTTATAGATGATAACAGCACAGTAATGATATACTGTGATGTCGTAATAGTGTTCAATACCAGGATTGCTGTTGGGTGGTCCCTGAGAGGTCACTGATCTGTTTTTGAGTGTTCTGTTAAGTAAGTGTGTTTGTGTGTGTTTCAGGTACAGGGTAACCTGAGAGCCAACCTCCCAGACAGTAGCACGGGGGTCCAGGCCCAAACCTGTCGGCAAGATGGAGGGGAACCACAAGTCCAGATTTCTCGTCAGACCACAGAGGAAGAGGCCCAGGCCCCACCACAGCCTCCAGGGCCTTCAGGGGACCTGAGTCAAGCCCCACAGCAGAGCCACTCTCTGGGGGCAGAGCAGCAGCTAGGCAGTCAGGGCCCAGCTCCAGAAGAGGACCCTAATGAGGATTGGTGTGCTGTGTGTCAGAATGGAGGAGAGCTGCTGCTGTGTTGTGACAAGTGTCCCAAAGTGTTCCACCTCTCTTGCCACATCCCCACCCTCTTCAGATTACCCAGGTACTATAGGCCCTAGGAGAGAGGTGGACAATCTTACCCTTGGTGGGCCTGAGTGGGTGCAGGCTTTTTCTCCATCCATGCAGAAACACACATGATTGTAAATACTATGGTAATTAGAATCAGGTGTGTTTCTGCTTGGTTGGAGCAAAAGCCTGCACTCACATCGGCCCTCACCGGGTCAGATTGCCTACTGTATCTAATGCACTGCCCTAAAATGGGATTAAATGAAATGGATCGGTTATCTGAAATTGATGCTATCATGTTGTTATTAAACTAAAGTTTCTATTGGTTTGCTGTTGTTTTTATTTCAGTGGGGAGTGGTTCTGCTCATTCTGCCGTGACCTGTCAGTGCCTGAGGTGGTGTATGACTGTGACATCAGCAGATTAGAGCCCAGAACAGTGAAGGAGGAACCAGACTCTGAGGGAGGATTCTGCCCTGTGGACAAACGGGTCAGTATTGTACTGTACTGTACTTGAAAAAGACAATAACTTCTCAGGCCTACCTGAGGTGTTTAAGGTGTTACTTTTATCTTATTACAATACATAATCTCTGGGGTTGATATAATGTAAAGGTGTGTTGTATTTCTCTCTCTCTGCAGAAATGTGAGCGACTGTTGCTGAAGATGTACTGCAGTGAGCTCAGTGCTGACTTCCAGGAGGCTAGATCCCCCTTGGTGAGTGGAGAGGAATGCTAGATCCCCCTTGGTGAGTGGAGAGGAATGCCCAATCCCAGGCTAGATCCCCCTTGGTGAGTGGAGAGGAATGCCCGATCCCAGGCTAGATCCCCCTTGGTGAGTGGAGAGGAATGCCCGATCCCAGGCTAGATCCACCTTGGTGAGTGGATAGGAATGCCCGATCCCAGGCTAGATCCACCTTGGTGAGTGGATAGGAATGCCCGATCCCAGGCTAGATCCCCCTTGGTGAGTGGGGAAGAATGCCCAATCCCAGGCTAGATCCACCTTGGTGAGTGGAGAGGAATGCCCGATCCCAGGCTAGATCCACCTTGGTGAGTGGAGAGGAATGCCCAATCCCAGGCTAGATCCCCCTTGGTGAGTGGATAGGAATGCCCGATCCCAGGCTAGATCCACCTTGGTGAGTGGATAGGAATGCCCGATCCTAGGCTAGATCCCCCTTGGTGAGTGGAGAGACTAACGCTCAATCCCAGGCTGGATCCTCCTTGGTGAGTGGAGAGACTAATGCCCAATCCCAGGCTAGATCCCCCTTGGTGAGTGGAGAGACTAATGCCCAATCCCAGGCTGGATCCTCCTTGGTGAGTGGAGAGACTAATGCCCAATCCCAGGCTGGATCCTCCTTGGTGAGTGGAGAGACTAACGCTCAATCCGAGGCTGGATCCTCCTTGGTGAGTGGAGAGACTAACGCTCAATCCCAGGCTGGATCCTCCTTGGTGAGTGGAGAGACTAATGCCCAATCCCAGGCTGGATCTTCCTTGATGAGTGGAGAGACTAATGCCCAATCCCAGGCTGGATCCTCCTTGGTGAGTGGAGAGACTAATGCCCAATCCCAGGCTGGATCCTCCTTGGTGAGTGGAGAGACTAACGCTCAATCGCAAAAATGAACTCCTTACCTTTACGTCCATGTGGTGATAAACAGAATTTAATAGGTACAGATGACGATCTTAATTTGATCACACTTTTGTTGCTAATAATTTCCCTGCACCGCATGAAATGCAGATGAGCTTTGATTTACATAAATTCACTGAAAACCCACACTTACATCTGGTTATATTTACAGTATTGCACTTTTCATGTAGTCTACTTATGGCCAGCTAATTACCTAACCACCTATCTATCAAGCAACATTATGGACTAAACTTTTAAATTGTGTTGCTGCAGGATTATTTTGCTGCGACAATTTAGGTCAAGTTAAGATCCAACATCTGTAAAAACAATATGGTATTGGTATTGTAATATCTCCACCTTGCTCTTTGGCCGCTTATACCGATAAAAGTCTCTCAGTGCATAGGCTAGGAGGTAGGCCCCCCACGGGAATGTTTGTACAAAAACTGAGAAGTTTGTTTCTGGTGACTTTTTAAATAGGCACTCTACACCAAAATAATTTATGTTGACACCATCTGAAATAGAATTTTCCCTTTTTTAAAGCATTAAAACCTGTTGCTCAACTAATGCAGCATAGTGGCTTTAAGTAAATCGGCCGAGTCAGTCTTTCCCATCTGCATTTACCTCATTGAAAACCCGAAAAGACATTCAATGCCTCAAATGCTACAAATATATATTGTCACTGTGATCTTAAAAGCGTATCTGGGTAGAAATATGACATTTTTTGTAATCATATTTTTGTGGCGCTGCTAAATTAATATAGGAGAAACATTGACATAGGCTTACCATTACTGTACCAAATGATGTCTATGGATCAATATAGAGAGGTTATGAGGGGCCTGTTTTTGGATTGAAATGTCTCCTTGGTTTATCATCCACTGTATAGCCATGATGAGGGACATTGAGAGAAACACTTTTTGTTGTTTTGTATATTGTGATAGCCTCTGTCTTTTGCTGTAGATATTGCCAGAGAACCAGGAGACCCAAAAGACGCCGATGGTTCTGTCCATTGTGAAGAGCAAGCTGGAATCCAGGCAGAGCCCCTGCTACCAGACACCTTCTGAGGTTGTATCAGACATCCGACTCATCTTCAGGAACTGTGCAGCATTCAATGAGGTAGACTAGACAGCACTAACGTTTTCCAGAAGAGTCCTTTCATCTTAGTTTACACAGATGTGTTAATTAAGCTCTTAATGTGTGTGGATGGACAGTTTTTACAATGTTTGTCATTTACATGTTAGTTTTAGCAGATGCTCTTATCCAGAATTAGTTACAGTCAGTGCATTCAACTAAGGTAGTTAAAACAACCACATACATCTGTGGTCTCCTTCCTCCCATGCCAGGCTGACACTGAGGTTGCCACTGCAGGGAGAAACCTGGAGAGGTTCTTTGAGGAGCAGTTGAAGTTCCTCTACCCTGAACGGATTTTTCCAAAGGTCAAGTCTGAGGTCATCAGTTCTGTGACCCCTCCCGTCTCTCCTGCCCCTCCCACAAACCCTGATGAGGAGAGCTCCCAGCATGCAAAGCATCAGCGCAGGTCCTCTGAGACCCAGGAGTTGTGTACTCCTGCTCAGCTAAGCTCACCAAAGGGAGAGGAAGAGGCCGTATAAGCGTGCACATCGTCATCTCATCAACGTTTATCAGTCAATAACACTGCCAGTACTAGCCTATACTAGTAATTCATCTGATTCTCTTGAGAAAGTCTGATTTTCTAAATGTGCCAAAATAATGTTCTGTGATCGAATAATTTTGGGGAATAGGAACTGTTACAAGGTTAATAAAGTGAAAACACGTCAAATGTATCAAACCAGCCTGATAAAAGACTATTTCAGTTGTTATTGCAAGACTGTATGAAGTGTTAGTTTCATGAACATGTCAGCTGTGCGAGGTCTAGTTGTTCAGGCCTACGGTAGCCTCTAGTTTACAGTGTGATGGCTGGTAGCATGACACGAGGCCTACTTTATTCATCGCAACAATAGAACTTCATCTTTGTTCCCTCGTTGTTTTGTCATTGAGCCATTCAATGTGTCATGTATTTATATTTTACATTGTTGTAGTGTTTTTTATGCAGTGTATGTAAGTATTTACAATGATCATTAACTTAAAGCAGGCAAGTAAATCTTCAACAAAATGCAGTCCCAAATAACCTCATTTGCTATGTTTTCTCATGACTTCATACCATTGCTACTTATGAAAACCAAAATATTGTATTCATAAAAAATACTTCTTGCATGCAAGTTTACTTGCAGCTGTTTACAGGGTAAAATAAACAATGTCCAATATCTTACTTTATGATTCTTATTGCTGTTTGGGGTCTGTGTGGTATTCATTCAGAATTTACAGTAAGACATGTTTTATAGGGTGAGGAAATGTAATCTATTGGTGATGAATATGTCGATCACAGTTGGAATAGTTAAATAATAGCTAATCCTCTTTAAGTTTACTGTATTAATTCATCATGACATGGGGCCCCAAAGGGCAGGTCCAGATAACCAACAGTACAGTACATGTTAGTAGCCTGATGCTGGGTGACATGGAGAGTGTAAGGCAAGTCTGGTTGTGGTTCAAAAGGACTTCAGTGCCCTCTAGAAGATTAGCACCATTTAAAAGTGACCTCAGCCACTCTAATTTCCTCTACCTAAGAGATCTGAGTTTGTCCTGAGCTGCTGTTTCTCGTTAAAGGGTGAAAAGGAGAGGGGAGGGGAAAGTGGTGTGTGTGTGACCTCGTCTCTTGGCCCTCCCACCCCTACTGGAGGGCAGCTCCCACTCAGCCCAGTCAAAGCTCCCAATGGTGGAACAAGCTTCCCCATAATGTCAGGACAATGGAGTCCCTGCTCATCTTCTGAAAACGTATGAAACCCTACCTGTTTGAATAGTATCTAAAAGAAATCTCACTGATCTGGGTTTGAGTCTGGTCCTCATCACAAGGCATCCTCTTGGGCCTTTTATGGCCATATCTTTACACTGGTCCTGTGATCCTACCCCACCACCCCACACACATTAACCCAGAGAGGAGATAAGGAGATATACCAGCAGTATAAGTGTTACCTTCTGGTTGATATCTAAAGATGAATTGAGTCTGCTCCACTTTCCTGAGTGATGTGAATGCAGTCTGTGGAAACGTGATACTCTTATTGTGTAACAGTGCACCATAAACTTGCCTCTATATTTTGCCACTGCTGTCTAAGATACTTGTTTAGAACTAATTGTTCTACAAGACGACGGCACCCCCCACACACAAAAAAAAGTTGCCAGGATGCACTTAGTTGACACTTCCAACTCTCCTCATTTCAGCAAAGGTACAGAGAATTTCGATAGTAACTAGCCTTAGCAGCACAGGGAGGCCCATCCAGAAGAGTGCTAGTATTAGCCATGCATGGCCACTCGAGATGTTTCTAGAGGGGCTGTGTGATGTGGTGTGTGTGAGGGGGAGGGGGGACACACATGGCTCTGATTAGATGATTGTTTACTCTGGCTCTCTCACCATGCATACCCAACGCCAGATGACTGATTGAATTTGCAGAAAGACTTAGTTTGGTATAAAAGGTTTATAATGCCATCTATCAATTATTTACCTCCTTGCAAATTTTGGCACATGGCAGAGGGTGTGTGTGTATGTTCGCGCGCGCGCACGCACGCGCGTGTGAGTAGCTTTCAAGGGGATTGTGCCCTCTAACAGTTTGAGAAACCTAATGAGTGGTTAATCAAGTGCCCATGGCAAGCTGTCCACAGGCATTATGTGGAAAATAAAATAATTAGTCATTCAGAAAATGTGTGGTGAACACACTTATAAAAAGCCTCTGCCGCAATTACATGTTATGACTTTTAGCGTGTAAACTAATCAACTTATCATTTAACGCATTTCCCCCCTTATAAGCTAATTGGCAATCCATGCATTGAGGTAACCACATTTACGCAACGCTTGGCTGTTATAGAACAGTAGGCAGTTCAGATCGAGAGGAAATTGTCCATATACAGTATCTCTTCCACTTGGTGGTAAAGAAACCCCACGTCAAGTGACAGTCTGAGGATGAAAAAACATACGCTTCAATGAAATCAATCATTTTCCCGAGGAACAATTTTGTCAACCTCCAATATCAAGTATGTCTGCGGAGGAGGATGGTCGTAAATGTTGCAAAATATGGAATATGCATTAAATCAAAAAAGTATACAAAAAAAATAAACCTACAAATTCTAAAGATTTTATGTATTGCAGTCTGGCAATGGCCACAACATATACTTTTTTAGATAACCAGAGAATCACTAAGGAGTGGAGTCCAGGTCTTAAGTAATCAGTGTGATCATTCTGCCACAGACAGACGTCTGAATGAAAGTTAATCAATGTCGCCATTACGTGTCGTATTATTCAGTCTGAAGAAGAAAATTATCTTTAGGGCTACTTTAAATCTGTCAGTAGGCCTAGATAATGGAAGTCATTAAAACGACTTGAATTAAATGTAATTGTGTCATATAAGAACCTGATATTTAATAAGAGGAAGTATAAAATGTAATGTCTAAATTAATACACTCCATTTAGGGTTTCTGAACTTTTGATTTAAAAATGTTTTACTCGTCACTTGCGGTGGCCCCCGCCCGCCCCTCTGAGCGAGATAATTAGACGCTCGTTCTGAGACAGTCACGCTGCGATTCATTCAGCCACATCACCCACACGCATACTCCTGCCCAGCGTATGCTCACAGTCTGTCTACCTTTCGCTTGAAAATCTGCGTGTCCGTGAGAAACGGTGCTGTTGTTTCACACCTAAGGCAGAATATTACAGATCTGACTGTTGTACACTTTCTTTAGTTTAGCAAGAATCTCTCCTCCTTCCAATGGGTCCCGGTATAGTTATACTTTTCTCTCTGTTTGGAGTTCTCAACGGACAAGGTAAGTTACCTTTCTGCTTCAGGATAGTAGCCTACTGATGTAATTCTAACCATGAGAATCAATCCATGCCCATGCGTGATGTACCGCATACTGTATAGACGCAAAGGAGGCTGATGAAGGGAGAACGGCCAATAATAATGGCTGGAATGGAGTATAATGGATGGAATGGAATGTTTTTGATACCATCCACTCCATTCCAGCCATTATTATAAACTGTTCTCCCCTCAGCAGCCTCCACTGGTATAGACATACAGTAGACAAAATACTCCTGTAAGTACACATAGGCATGGTAGATATTTCAAGTTTACCAGTTTACTGCACTATCACTGTGTGGGCAGAGATTAGGTCGGGTACCACTAGAGATAACCAACCAATACGTTTTTCATGTCATTTTATGAACACTCTGTCAGTTATATTACAGTACAAACATGTAGCCTATTGTGTCACATGCTGTTCAGTGTGTGTCATTTGATTTTGATTTGATTTGTGAGTGTGTGTGCCATGTGTGTTTGTGTGTATCTTGCCAGTAAAACATCTGCCCATGTTTACTAGCTTAAAGGATGGTTTCAACATTCTCAACTTGTCCTAAGGTGATTTGACAGTGATGAAATGCATTGTGCGTAGTTTTTAATATGGACTAATTTCGTTGGTAGAGATTGGTCAGACTACTGCCAGGACTGATATTTGTAATCATTTACATTTTACATCCCTCTTATCCAGAGGGACTTAGAGGAGAAATTGGGGTTAAGTGCCTTGCTCAAGGGCACATTGACAGATTTGGCTGGCTCAGGGATTCAAACCAGCAACTTTCCGGTATCTGGCCCAATGCTCTTTACCTCCAGATTACAATATTACAGATGGAAATTATTGCCCAACAGCTTTAACGTTTAAAATACGCAGTACAGAGATGTGTTCAAGAGGTTTGATGCTCAGACAGCCAGATGGTGTGTCAAATGAGTCTGGAGGCACTTAAGCAGTACCCCATTGAGTGTTTGCTGGTCAGGGGGGAGGAGCCCTGATTTAGACCTTTAAGGGCCCCTCCAGGGGTCACAGAAGCTTGGGACAACCCATATACCCCAGATTAGGGTCCACTGGACACACATGGGGTCACTTTCACAGCCTGGCGGGCTCCTTTTTATTTTATTTGACCTTTATTTTACTAGGCAAGTCAGTTAAGAACAAATTCTTATTTTCAATGACGGCCTAGGAACAGATGGTTAACTGCCTGTTCAGGGGCAGAACGACAGATTTGTACCTTGTCAGCTCGGGGATTCGAACTTGCAACCTTTCGGTTACTAGTCCAACGCTCTAACCACTAGGCTACCCTGCCGCCCTGACAGTGGTGTGCCTAGGAAAGAAGACCCCATCTCCATTGAATCCAATGTCATTGGGCATGTCACACGGGGGCCCCAACACCTATCAGCACCCCTAGCTCCTCTTCTCAGATTCCATGCTCCACGGGAGAGAATCATGGTATGGTGTCAGAGTGGACTGACTGAAGATCTGAAGATGGCTCCATACGACCAGATTATGGAACATCCATGTACATTAATCACTCATTCAGACATTTTTGTATCAGCTCAACCATCATAGACTCAACCATCAGCCAAATACGTATTAGGTTGAGTGAAATGTGTCAATGACAGACTTTTGTGACATGTTCTCAGCACTTATAAGGTCATTTGTGTAACTTCGATGCCATTAGGTAAACTGACTAAAGTGTGTTAGTTAAAGGATGTGGCCAATGGAAGTGGACTGTTCTGCTGCAATGTCTGGCTCTGTCTGATGGGCCATTGTTGTGGGCTGAGGGACTGGGGCACCACTGCAGTGTTTACATGAGGAGTCTAGTCTAGTCTCTCTCTCTCTCTCTCTCTCTCTCTCTCTCTCTCTCTCTCTCTCTCCCTCTCCCTCTCCCTCTCCCTCTCCCTCTCTCTCTCTCTCTCTCTCTCTCTCTCGCGCTCTCTCTCTCTCTCTCTCTCGCGCTCTCTCTCTCTCTGCCCAGACCCAGACAGGAGGCATGACAGCCCTCACCACCAGCACCACATTCCAAGATGGAAATCAGCTTTTTTTGTAGACAGACAATGCATCATACGGACAGGCAGGCGGGTAGACTGCTAGATCTCCTCTGCAACCGCTGGGTTTGCCTCGTTTGATACAATAGTAGAGGGTAGATTTAAGACGCTCTGCTCATTCAATTAGTTGGGAAAGGGGGCAGGCTGTGGACTATGGTGGTTATGGAATGGTCCTGTCATGCACTGTGGGTTAGGATTAGTTATCAGTATAGAGTGGAGGGAGAATACACCAGAACTGCAGGACGTGAGAGTCATGTGACCATCAGATGAAACTGAGATTCTATGATATTCTCATGCTATGCCTCCTCTGAGCAGGGAAGGGAGTCTCATGCAGTTTTGTGGGAGCTGGTGAGATGCATTCTGGGGGTTTGTCTGCTCTTTCTAAAGACATAGTGAGGGTTCCAGGGTGTTTTGGCAAGGAGACGTCAGTTAATGCCAGTGGTAATGGTCAAGAAATAGAAGAAAGGCCAGACCGGCCAAAACTGGCCTGTGGGGCAGCTGAGCAGGGATAATTGTTCACCACAGGAGGTTTTGACTATTCCTACTATTCCCCGCTCTTCCAGCTAATGTATTGTCTTCACTTTTACATGTGTAACTAAGTTCTCCCTCCAAGCAACACTTTTGTCACTCTCCAAGAGCATCCTGGTGTTGGTTTCAGCCCTCAGATGAAAGCTGAGATAGACTTTATCACTGTTGAAGAGAGTGGCACTAGTCTAGTCAGAGGTCCATGTGAAGTATTTTACTAAAAGCTTTCCCACCGGACAAGAACTGTTTGAATCAACGTTGATTTCACGAAATGAAAAAAGTTTGAAAAAAGTCATCAACATAAGAGAATTTAGACTTTTTTTCACCCACCTTTTAACCTAAATCCAATGACATGGTGACATTTTGATTTGATTTCGTGTTGAATTCACCTTAGTGAATGTAAATCCGACCTTTGGACTGACGTCTGTGATCGGTGGGTGATGACTCAGTTAGGACATGGTGGGATGAGGAGCTCGACTGCTGCAGTTGTGAGTCTAGCTGGTCACCAGCGACTCCTGTGGCGGGCCGGGCGCAGTGGGTCGGCTGGCTTCCGGGTTGGAGCCGCGCTGTGTTAAGAAGCAGTGGGTCGGCTGGCTTCCGGGTTGGAGCCGTGCTGTGTTAAGAAGCAGTGGGTCGGCTGGCTTCCGGGTTGGAGCCGTGCTGTGTTAAGAAGCAGTGGGTCGGCAGGCTTCCGGGTTGGAGCCGTGCTGTGTTAAGAAGCAGTGGGTCGGCTGGCTTCCGGGTTGGAGCCGCGCTGTGTTAAGAAGCAGTGGGTCGGCAGGCTTCCGGGTTGGAGCCGCGCTGTGTTAAGAAGCAGTGGGTCGGCAGGCTTCCGGGTTGGAGCCGCGCTGTGTTAAGAAGCAGTGGGTCGGCTGGCTTCCGGGTTGGAGCCGCGCTGTGTTAAGAAGCAGTGGGTCGGCAGGCTTCCGGGTTGGAGCCGCGCTGTGTTAAGAAGCAGTGGGTCGGCAGGCTTCCGGGTTGGAGCCGCGCTGTGTTAAGAAGCAGTGGGTCGGCTGGCTTCCGGGTTGGAGCCGCGCTGTGTTAAAAAGCAGTGGGTCGGCAGGCTTCCGGGTTGGAGCCGCGCTGTGTTAAGAAGCAGTGCGGCTTGTTTGGGTTGTGTATCAGAGGACGCACGGCTTTCGACCTTCGTCTCTCCCGAGCCCATACGGAAGTTGTAGCGATGAGACAAGATAGTAATTACTAACTATTGGATACCACGAAATTGGGGAGAAAACGGGGTAAAATTAAAAGTGTAAAAATAGTGTTTGTTGGCATGGTAATCCATCTTGACTACCTAGTCTGTATTTGTTTGATGATACACTTTTACTCTTGATTTTCAGCATAAGTTATCTGCACGGTTGCTACATAATTTAACTACTTTTTATGAATCTGCCCAAATTAACTTTCATATCTGTATCTCTCAAGGTCAATGTTGACAGTTATGTGATTTCCTTCGCATAAATGACCATATTCTTTTTAAGTGAATTTATTCACACCTTTGGCCCCTATCTGTACTTCCCATATGAAAAGATGTAAAACCAGTTCCACAGCTCCTCTGGCAGAAATAATTGGAACTCTAAATTAAAGGTGACACATCCTGCCTTAGTTGAAACCTCTGATCCTATTTTGTTGACTCGTCTGCCAAGCTAGAATTTGAAGTTAGGCATGTCTATGATCCTCTACAATGTCTGTTATTATTTTCAGTTGTTGTATTCACTATTATTCCTCTAGTCTCCGACTAGGCTACGAATCAACAGCAGGTTTATTGGATGAACTAAGATGACTTTGAGAGTTCTTCTGGAGGATTTATATCCATAGTACCAATTTGGCAGGCAGAGCTTTGTTTATGCCTAAGGCAAGAAAGGACCAGCCAACCTGCCAGAGTTCTTTCACGTTTGGCAAATCACAGTAACCACAAGGAAATGAATGTATTTGATCTGATTGCGATGGCTGAATTGTTTACAGAGTTGAGGCATTCCGAGCTCTTTAATCCACATGAAAAAACCAGACGGAGCGCCACAGAGTTGGTCCAGCTCCAGTCGTAAAGCCTCTCTTATTTCTACACAACATATCCATCATTCAGTATCACTGGCAAAATGCTTATGGGCATTTAAACACATTCCTATTACAGCTCTTCATTTTCAATCACTTGGAAGACACATTGTTAATAGTTGGGGAGTGTGAGTGGCATCGGGTAAAACAATATATTTTTGTTTGTCTAAGAGTTTTGCACATTTGGTAAACATGCGTTGCATAATCATTCTAAATCATTTTGTGTCGTTCCTGCAAGAGACTAGACTCCATTCTGCTCTATCAGTGTAGTCCTAAGTAATGTTAGAGAGTTTCTTATCCCTCAGATTGACTGTTACCTTATGTAACATGGAAGGTGGTTCTGTGCTTTATGAGCTATCTTGCCTGGGCCCTGAAGTCTAACGTTAGCTCTCAGCAGGCTAAAACCATATAAATACAACTGGTATAGTCACACCCCATTTGGGGTGTCTAGATCTCTACCACACTGAAGCAATCTGTTACATTACATTTTAACAGACACTCTTGTCCAGAAGAACTTACATGAGCAATTAGGGTTAAGTGCCTTGCTCAAGGGCAGATTTTTCACCAAGTCTGCTCGGTGATTCAAACCAGCAACCTTTCGGTTACTGACCCAATCCTCGGCTACCTGCCACCCGACTCTTCAGTAGGGCCAGTCACAGCATACAACATAAGCCTATAACCCAGTGTTTGTTTGTGGTTTTGTCCAACCACAGGTGGAAAACAGATGTCAATAGATGAGTGCTGTAAGGATGGTCGGGACCGGGGCATTGATAACCAGGACTGCACAGCCCTCCCTCTCATCTCCGAGTCCACCACATGCAGGTGACTGAGGCCCCACTACTGGCTCTCGTATCCATAGAAATGTCATGATTACAATAGATAGAACATGGATTGTATTTCTATGGTCTTACCTCTGTGCCCATAGTGAGAAGTGCTTACCTCAGTATTAGTCCCATGGGTTCATTTAATGCTGTAAAGATAGACTATAGGGCATTATGTATCGTGGTAGGCCATAATGTGAGATGATTTTACCTTACCCCCGGTCATAAATCCCCAGCCACATTATTGACTTGATGTGAGAGCAGAATACATTACAATAGTAATAATGACAGTAATAACAGCTCTGGTAGTAATATTAGAAGGTGTGTTGCCACAGGTTCAAGGCCAATAAGGAGGAGATCTGTTGCTCAATCTGCTCTCTGGTGGCACATGTATTTACATTGGCTACCCAAGTGATAGAGAATTTGTTCAAATTATAGAGTGAGGGGGGAAGGGTGAGGGTTTTTGGTTGAGTGGGGGGTTGGGTTTAGGTTTTAGAGAGAGGGTTATTGCCAAATCCAGGAAATACCACTGAGGTGAAACTATACTCAAAGAGAGGACTGGAGAGGGGGAAGAACAGGAAGTCAGAGGGATTATTTCAGACACTGAAAAAAGAGAAGAAGAGAAAAGAAAAACAGGAGCCCGGTTGTGCCCTTAAAAGGTCCTGCGGAGGCGGCGTGAGTGTGGTTGTAGTTTATAAGGAAAAAGAGATAATTTCTGGTAAGAGGGTTGATAAAGACAGAGGCTTTTTGGAGCAAGTTACAGGAGTGGAGTGGAGAGGGGATCTAAGTGCTGTAAGGTACTGTATATACACTCAAACTTGTAAAACAGACAATGGATTTCACTCCCTCCCTACAGACAGACAGACCAAACAGACAGACAGAACAGAGACAGACCGGATAGACAGACAGACCAGAGACAGACCAGACAGACCAGAGACAGACCAGAAACAGACCAGACAGACCAGAGACAACCATGTAGAAGGACAGACATACCAAAGACAGAGACAGACAGACCAGACAGAGAGACAGACCAGAAACAGACCCGACAGAGAGACAGACCAGACAGACCGGATAGACAGACAGACGGAGCAGACAGACAGAAAGACAGACAGACCAGAGACAGACCAGAGACAGACAGACCAGACAGACCAGACAGACCAGAGACAGAGAGACAGATCAGACAGAGAGACAGATCAGACAGAGAGACAGATCAGACAGAGAGACAGACAGACCAAAGACAGAGACAGACAGACCAAAGACAGAGACAGACAGACCAGACAGACAGACAGACCAGAAACAGACCAGACAGAGAGACAGACCAGAAACAGACCCGACAGAGAGACAGACCAGACAGACCGGATAGACAGACAGACGGAGCAGACAGACAGAAAGACAGACAGACCAGAGACAGACCAGAGACAGACCAGACAGACCAGACAGACCAGACAGACAGACCAGAGACAGACAGACCAAAAACAGAGACAGACAGACCAGACAGAGAAACAGATCAGACAGAGAGACAGACCAGACAGAGAGACAGACAGACCAATGACAGAGACAGACAGACCAGACAGATAGACAGACCAGAAACAGACCAGACAGATAGACAGACCAGAAACAGACCAGACAGAGAGACAGACAAACACAAACAGCCCTTAACTTATTAAAGTCCCTCAGAGGAGCAGACCATTGGAGGCAAAGCACAGCAACCCGACTGTTGATGGTCTGATAAAGCTTGTCTACAGTAAAGAGGTGTGCTGCCTGCACTCACTCTCATTTCAGATCTGATTATTTACAGCAGCTTTTTGTCTACAGTTCGACAACCGTTTCTGGTTTTACTGTAAAACGGCTAATCAAGCCTCTCCAACTGGACAGACTGGTCAGAGAGGTGGATATCACTGGTTCTCCAACTTTCTGGAAGTGCTCAGGCATCCTAGATAGGCTGGTTCCACTCCAGACTCAGCCTGGCCTTCCCCCAGAGGAATGTAATTCCAGTAATGTTGTCCAGGAAATAGGGATGCAAAATCCAACCAGTATTTCTGGAAAACCTGGGAATTTTGGGAAAGTAAAAATGTTCAAACCTTATCCAGGAAGTGTTGCAGCTCTTGCACCCACCCCTCTGTGACAATCACGGGGGGAACATCCAATGGGGAGGTGGGTGGGTTACAATAGTTACGGTAAATAATCGATTGTTAAGTTGGCTTCACTGTACCCATAACAGTGGGTGTGTGGTAAGCCAAATGAAAGCAGTGGTGAATTTACCCAACTGTTAAATTGAAGATTTTATACATAGACAACTTTTTATCCACCTTGAGCTCACACAGGGTTTTCCTTTATCACTCAACCACGTACAGCAGCTGCAGCAGGCAGGACTATGAATAGATCCCTATTAGGCATGCCCAGGGCTCTTCTTAACAGGAAGCACTTTGAGACAGTGCTCTATTCCACTAAGGAGCCCAGTGATGGAGTTCAGAATAAACTGTGTTGCCTGTGTCTTTCCTGTTCCTGTCTGACAGGATAGTACAGGAGCAGTGCTGCGCGACGGTACTGGAGGACTCCATCTGCACAAACGGCATCAACATGGCCAAAGACCAGGGGGGCTGTGACACCCAGTTTCCTGGAAGCACCTGCGAGACCAAGACCGCAAAGGTGTGTGTGTCTGTGAGAGAGAGTGTGTGTGTGTGTGTGTGTGTGTGTTTGTGCATATGTGCATACATTGCACAAATACTTGTGTTTGCAGGTGTGTGTGTGTGTGTGTGTGTGTGTGTGTGTGTGTGTGTGTGTGTGTGTGTGTGTGTGTGTGTGTGTGTGTGTGTGTGTGTGTGTGTGTGTGTGTGTGTGTGTGTGTGTGTGTGTGTGTGTGTGTGTGTGTGTGTGTGTGTGTGTGTGATCCTGTTGAGCAGGATGAAACATGTCACTCTGGGGAGAAATGAGGAATGGAGCTTGTTGCTGTCAGGTAGATCATACATTCACATAAGATACTGTCTACTACAGGCTCTCTGCCAAGATAGGTGCTCTACACCCGGCTGTCTTCATCCTCAGGATCCTACACCACCATATCACTACAACATACTACAGCACATCAAGGCGGCAGTCAAGACCCTTGCAGAGCTTTGCCAAGGGATCCACAGTACATTTGCCCAGAAGAATGAGATTGTTGTTAGTGCAGCCAGCAACATGTCTTAACTTGAACCTCCACCTCCGTGAAATGCAGGTGTTGGCTGATTGCATTAAGGTGTGCTGCATTTTATGAATGGGAGAAAAGAGGTACAGGATGAGTTTAGAATGGGGGATAAACCATAGCATGCTCATTTTCTAGCTCCCTCTAAAATCTCTCAGTACACTACCAGACTACAACCCCACCACCCACATTATGACATCCTCAAGACATGCACACACAGGTGATACAGACACACTGAGACTAGACTCCTCGGTCGTCACTAGTTACCACAGCCACAAAGTAATAAACCCTGCCTGTTTGTGATTTTAAACCTAAACCTAACCCTAACCATAACCACACTGCTAACCTCATACCTAACCCTAACCTAACCGTAACTTAAATTAAGACCAAAAGGCTTAAGTTTTGATTTCATTAATTTTTATGATATAGGGAATTTTGACTTTGTGGCTGTGGTAACTGGTGGTAACCTGACCCCTCCCCCGAGTCAAGCCCAGACTGTTCCCTTTCAGACGATGGTGATTGGTGAAGTTGTGAAGTGGTGGTGTAATTTTCCTCTGTATGTCCGTCTGGCCAAATGATGCATATTAACACATTGAGTAATTATGTCTATGGTCTGACTCCTCCAGATGTGCTGTGACTGTTGTCTGCTGGGCCGGGCTGCTCAGGAGAAGGGTCTGCCCTGTGACCACAGCCTGTCTTTGGGCTACCAGTGTGGCCTGGTGTCCCGGGCCTGCTGCGATGACGGAGCCCCCGATGTGAAGACCAACACTCTGGGTAAAAGAGAGGAGGGTAGAAGGAGAGGAGGGTGGAGGGAGAGGAAAGTGTGGAGAGCGAGAGGAATGGGAGGTGTTGTAATAGAGAGGGCAGGGAGGGGGGAGAAGGGGAAAGATGGAGTAGAGTGGAGAGGATATATGGACTATTTTTAATCGAGTTCTACACTGCCCTCTGGTGGCCATTAGGAGCCTTGGCTCTTGCTGTAGTTTTAGTAAAGTCCTCCATTGTCATGACGAATAGTTTCAACACTCTTTGTTTGCAAACAGTTTTTGCCTGTACTGGTGAATATTTGAATTGTTATCCCCCACAGTTCCTGACAAAGACAACGAGGCCCTCACTGGCAAGGATAATCCGTTACTGAATGAGTGCAGTAATGGTACTAACTTCCCCTCCTCACATCACTGTTACATGTTATTAGCTGACTGTCAGAAACATAGGTACTCTAACAGAAACATAGGTACTCTAACAGAAACATAGGTACTCTAACAGAAACATAGGTACTCTAACAGAAACATAGGTACTCTAACAGAAACATAGGTACTCTAACAGAAACATAGGTACTCTAACAGAAACAAAAATCATTTACTTTAATGTGCACATTTTCTGTTCTCAACCGGATTAGCGAAGTGTGCACAGGAATGTGTGGGCAACGGCACCTGTGCCTGCTTCAAAGGCTACAAACTCAAACCAGATGGGAAGAACTGTGAAGGTGAGTGGACAGGAGGCAGCAGTCATATCTTGTTGAATAGTAAATGAGGTGGAATAAATCCCTATCCATCTAGTATCTCCACAGGACTAAGATATCTTACTTCTTAGATACGCCTTCCATATTATCCTCTCCTCTTCCTCTTCCTCTTCCTCTCTCCCTCTCTCTCTCAGATATAAATGAGTGCCTGCTGGGTGCCAGTAACTGCCGAGGAGGTGAGCGCTGCATCAACACGCTGGGGTCATTTCGTTGCCAAAGAGAGGTCAGCTGTGGTACCGGTTACGAGCTTACCGACAGCAACAATTGCAAAGGTCAGAGGTCACAACACAACACCTCCTACAGGGGAGAGGGAATATGTAAAGATCAATATGTATGATTCATACATCCATGATAAACTATAAAACAAATTCATGATAAACTGATAAACATCCGTCCATTAATTGTCTGTCTGTCTGTCTGTCTGTCTGTCTGTCTGTCTGTCTGTCTGTCTGTCTGTCTGTCTGTCTGTCTGTCTGTCTGTCTGTCTGTCAGATTTACAGTATGTCTGACTTTGACAATGAAGCTATTGTTGAGTATTTATAAGAATACATTTGAATCACATACATTTTAATATCATGTAAATCTGCTGATGCTTTCGTACAACATGTCTTCTTCCCCCAGACATTGACGAGTGTGAGTCGGGCACCCACAACTGCGCCCCGGACTTTATGTGTCAGAACACTCAGGGGTCATTCCGCTGTCGGCCCAAGAACCAGTGTGGCGATGGATACATCCAGGATGCCCTGGGCAGCTGCATCGGTGAGCATCAGAACCATGTTACCATGGCAACACATCACCAGGACAGTACATCACCGCATCCATCCCACATATACCCCAAAACACAGTATCTTCAAAGTACAGTCCACAGGGCCCTCCGACATACATACATACAGTTGAAGTCGGAAGTTTACATACACTTAGGTTGGGGTCATTAAAACTCGTTTTTCAACCACTCCACAAATTTCTGGTTAACAAACTATAGTTTTGGCAAGTCAGTTAGGAATTCTACTTTGTGCATGACACAAGTCATTTTTCCAACAATTGTTAACAAACTGATTATTTCACTTATAATTCACTGAATCACAATTCCAGTGGGTCAGAAGTTTACATACACTAATTTGACTGTGCCTTTGAACAGCTTGGAAAATTCCAGAAAATTATGTAATGGATTTAGAAGCTTCTGATAGGCTAATTGACATAATTTCAGTAAATTGGAGGTGTACCTGTGGATGTACTTCAAGGCCTACCTTTTAACTCAGTGCCTCTTTGCTTGACATCATGGGAACATCTGAAGATATCAGCCTCAGAAAAATATTGTAGACCTCCACAAGTCTGGTTGCTTGGGAGCAATTTCCAAACGCCTGAAGGTTCTACGTTCATCTGTACAAACAATAGTATGCAAGTATAAACACCATGGGACCACGCAGCCCTCATACCGCTCAGGAAGGAGACGTGTTCTTCCTCCTGGAAATGAACGTACTTTGGTGCGAAAAGTGCAAATCAATCCCAGAAAAACAGCAAAGGACCATGTGAAGATGCTGGAGGAAACAGGTAGAAAAGTATCTATATCCACATTAAAACGAGTCCTATATCGACATAACCTAAAAGGCCGCTCAGTAAGGAAGAAGCCACTGCTCCAAAATCGCCATAAAAAGCCAGACTATGGTTTGCAACTGCCACATGGGGACAAAGATCGTACTTTTTGGAGAAATGTCCTCTGGTCTGATGAAACAAAAATGGCACTGTTTGGCCATAATGACCATCGTTATGTTTGGAGGAAAAAGGGGAGGCTTGCAAGCCGAAGAACACCATCCCACCCGTGAATCACGGGGGTGGCAGCATCATGTTGTGGAGGTGCTTTGCTGCAGGAGGGACTGGTGCACTTCACAAAATAGATGGCATCATGAGGGAGGAAAATTATGTGGATATATTGAAGTAACATCTCAAGACATCAGTCAGGAAGTTAAAGCTTGGTCGCAAATGGGTCTTCCAAATGGACAATGACCCCAATCATACTTCCAAAGTTGTGGCAAAATGGCTTAAGGACAACAAAGTCAAGGTATTGGAGCTCTGTCAGGAGGAATGGGGCAAAATTCACCCAAATTATTGTGGAACCTTGTGGAAGGCTACCCAAAACGTTTGACCCAAGTTAAATAATTTAAAGGCAATGCTACCAAATACTAATTGAGTGTATGTAAACTTCTGACCCACTGGGGATGTGATGAAAGAAATAAATGCTGAAATAATTCACTCTCTCCACTATTATTCTGACAGTTCACATTCTTAAAACAACGTGGTGATCCTAACTGACCTAAGACAGGAATTTTTTACTCGGATTAAATGTCAGGAATTGTGAAAAACTGAGTTTAAATGTACTTGGCTAAGGTGTATGTAAACTTCCGACTTCAACTGTACATGACATATGTATAACCTCTGACCTCTACCCCAGACATCAATGAGTGTCTGGCCCAGACTGGGCCTTGCCACCCTGGCCAGTCGTGTATGAACACGGTAGGCTCCTTCACCTGCCAGAGGAACTCTGTCAACTGTGGCCGGGGATACCACCTAAACGACAACGGCAACCGCTGCGTGGGTACGTACGGCTGCCTCACTTACGTACTGAGGCCTCATCGCTCCAGTCTGGGCATAAGGCCGCCTCAAGGTCCCTGTCCTGGGCTATAGTAGACAGCCTCAACATCCCCTGGAACCACATTCACCTCCTTTGCTTAGCATTAGGAATCTTACACTGTAGCCTACATTTCCATGTATTTCTCGTGGCCTCGCTATCTCTCTGCATACCGATGCGTTTTTTTTCTTCCTGTAATATCTTGTGATCTCTCTCTCTTTTTTCCCTGGTGTAGATATCGATGAGTGTAAAGGTCCTGATGGAGAGTGTGCAGGCCATGGCTGTATCAACCTGGTAGGATCGTTCCGTTGTGAGTGTAAGATTGGCTTCATCTTCAACAGCATCAGCCGCGTCTGCGAAGGTACATACTGACTTCTTACTCCTTAGTTGACATAAGCAGGACACCAACAGTCTTGACTGTTTATGACATCTGGTATGTCATCGTAATCACAGCGTTATGTAGGTCTTATGACAAAGGGTTAAAAAAAATATTTTAAAAATGAACTGCCAGTTGGGGAACCCTGCTGTAGATATTCAACTTAGTGTCCTTTTCTTCTGTGTCTTAGATATCAATGAGTGCAGGCACTACCCTGGGCGCCTCTGTGCCCACAAGTGTGAGAATGCCGTGGGGTCCTATAAGTGCAGCTGCACCCAAGGCTTCAAGCTGGCCAGCGACGGCAGGAACTGTGATGGTAAGGCAGTCTTCCAATGTTAAGAGTTGTTTAAATCTGAGCTTCCCTCATTGGCCATCTCTTGTTTTGCCTTACTGAAGTTTGTGGTCATGTGTTTTATAGATGTATCTCTCGCTCTCTCTCTCTTTCTCTCTCTCTCTTTGTCTGTCTCTCACACACTCTCTCTCTCTCTCTTTCTCTCTCTTTCTTTCTCTCTCTCTCTCTCTCTCTCTCTCTTTCTCTCTCTCTCTTTGTCTCTCTCTCTCTCTCTCTCTCTCTCTCTCTCTCTCTCTCTCTCTCTCTCTCTCTCTCTCTCTCTCTCTCTCTCGTTCTCTGTCTCTCTCCTGGCTATGTGTGTAGATCTAAACGAATGTGAGAGCAGCCCTTGCAGCCAAGAGTGTGCCAACGTGTACGGCTCTTACCAGTGCTACTGTCGCCGTGGCTACCAGCTCAGTGACAGGGATGGCATCAACTGTGAAGGTAGGAGATGCTAAAACACATCTAATGAGCCATAGCCTATGGTGTAACCTAATCAGGAGCCCCATTACACAGGTATTATTTGATTTGACTTCCTGTACCCTTTACATCCTCTATTGTTTGATCTTTGACCTTATCTCCAGACATTGATGAGTGTGCCTTGCCCACCGGGGGTCACATCTGCTCCTACCGCTGCCACAACACCCCCGGGAGCTTCCACTGCAACTGCCCCGCCACCGGCTATACTCTGGCCCCCAATGGACGCAGCTGCCAGGGTAAGTCCTCGCTCCTTATGGGGATGTAGGGGTCCTCAGCAGGGGGGTTATGGTCATTCTTCAGATCAGAAGACAAATACCAGTAAATATGGCAGGTAGCCTAGTGGTTAAGAGCATTGGGCCAGTAACTGAAAGGTTGCTCGTTTGAATCCCTGAGGTGAAAATAATGTCGATGTACCCTATCTACCCTTGAGCAAGCAACATAACCCTAATTGCTCCTGTAAGTTGCTCTGGATAAGAGCGTCTGCGGGAGTGAATAAAATGTAACAGTGATGATTCTGGGAACCAAACTTCCGTAATGAGTAACCTTGCCTGATACCTGAAGACTTGCATTATCTCCCCGAGCTAATGCCTATAGGCTTTAGCTCGGCGGTCTCATAACACGCAGCGGACGAGGTTTGAACCTAGGTTTCATGTTTAAAATATAGGATTTAAAATGTTTGTGGTTCTGAATTGATTAATTTTTCTTCCTATCCAGATGTTGATGAGTGTGTGACAGGGACACACACCTGCTCTGAGACAGAGAGCTGCTTCAATGTACAGGGTGGATTTAGATGCTTGTCCTTTGAGTGTCCGCCAAACTATCGCCGAGCGGGAGAGAAGTGAGTACCTACCTACCTACCTACCCGAGGACTCTCTCTCAAGTACTGGGGCTATACAGTATACCGGTTTTTAGTTCACAGTATCCCAAGGTCGCCAGGTATGGAGTTCTCAGTTAAGTTGTCATTGACCAAGGCGGATGACTTTATGTAACTCCTTGTTAATCAGGAGAAGAACTCTTTTCACACTACTGAGCCAAACCAAGTGCAGTCAAGCCGAGCATTACTGGGCTGGTCTGGCTCCGCAATGTGAAAGGAAAAATATCCCAGCCAGCACAGTATGGTCAGGTCCTAAAGTGTGGATCAGGCACAAGTTATTTTATGGCCCCTGCTCTACAGTGTATACACAACCCCAACTCCAACTCCTACCTCTCTATTGAAGCTGTGCATGCCCAATGTTGACTCTTAATGGCTTCAGTTTTAGGGTTCAGTCAAAGGCATGTTCTGTGAAGGCAGTCGAATGACGAAATGTAATCCTTTCTTTGAGATGTTCTTGCATGACCCTACAGGGGGCAGTGTGACACATGCTGGTCCACAGAAACACATGAGGCTGACTTTGTCCCTACCCACCTAGCCCCACCCACCTAGCCCCACCCACCTAGCCCCACCCAGCTAGCAGCATGCCATGCACGGCAAATCAAACTTATACCTCTCTTTTGTTCTCTGTTTGTTCTCTGTTTGTTCTATCTGTCCGTCTTTGTCTTGTCCTGTCCTGTCTCTGGCCCCTGTCTCTCCTTACAGTCGTTGTGAACGCTTGCTTTGCAATCAGACTAGCGAGTGCCTGGCCTCGCCTCTGAGAATAACCTACTACCACCTCACCTTCCCCACCAACATCCCTGTGCCCACCAACGTCTTCCGCATGGGCCCGTCCAACACCGTGCCCGGAGACCATGTTCAGATTGCCATCGTCGGCGGCAACAAGGGCGACTTCTTCGGCATGCAGAGAGTGCCCTCTGGTGGCGAGATGGCTGTGACGCGGCCCATCACGGAGCCGCAGGACTTTGAGCTGTCTCTGGAGATGAGACTGCTGCGTTACGGCACCACCAGCACCTACCTAGCCAAAGTCCTGGTGTTTGTTGTCCAGGAGCAGCCTATCCTACCATATAACGCTATCCCTGAGTAGAGGGTAGTAGCATACAGCAACAAGAATACGGCAACAACAATAACAGTCAAAAAAGAGCAAACTCTGCCATGATAAGCAAGCACAAACACAGATGACATCGACCAGAAGCAGCATTCTGTCATTTGTCTCCTTGTTTTTGGTCCTTTTGTAGTTTTTGTGATTACTGAAGCTAAGTATAGCCCTGCAAAATAGGCCAAATGTAATGTACTCACTTGGAGGTACAGCATTTGAATAGCAGCTAGGTGGCACTCTAGGGCAGGGTATTGAGGTAGTGGCCTGGGGATGCCTATTGATTACTGTATGTAATGGTGTAGTCTGGAGTCCTACAGGATCTTATGGCTGATTTGTTTAATGAAATGTTTTCTATTAAAATTGACTAGACACAATAGACGTTCAATCCGGATATAAAATTTTTTAACATATGTTTTGTGGACAGCACCAGAGATCTCATTTTGTATTAGAATATTACATAGCTGGGGGAACTATGACCTGTAAAGCATGTATGCACGTCATGTTTGGGGTAAGTTTATGTGGTTGGTGAAAACATATTTTCAGTGGCATAGGTACATCTCTTGAATAGAACTGTGATATTCCAGTTGGTGAGTATCAGTGTTTTAAATAGCATAGTAAATAGCATTTTAAACAGCATATTAG
Source organism: Oncorhynchus keta (assembly GCF_023373465.1). Taxonomy (NCBI): domain Eukaryota; kingdom Metazoa; phylum Chordata; class Actinopteri; order Salmoniformes; family Salmonidae; genus Oncorhynchus; species Oncorhynchus keta. The sequence continues at coordinate 33,101,295 of NC_068446.1, read as the reverse complement.
CACTTTCAAGTCATAGTTGATTTGGTGGAAGCAGTTAATTGGTGGATCCACATCCTTCTAATGTGGTCTCACATCCTGACCTAGCCCACTTGATATGTTAGGAATAATGTGAAATGCACATATTGCACTGCGTACTGCGGGTGTAAAATCAAGCAGACAGTGACTCAAAGGCAAGCCAGAGTAAGTGACAGGCATTGGGATGCAGTCGTGGAAGACTAGGAAATATGCAAGGCACAGAGATAGAGTATAAATAGCCGAAACATGCTGTTAGGCCACTAGTCAGAGCCTGCCTGGGCTGCGGCTTACAATAACTGTAAATTCAACCATGGGTCCCAGGTTCCTCCCGACCTGTCAGGGCAGTAAGGATGCACCTGTCTAGTCGGGAAATCCATAAAATAAAACATGGTGGTCTGTGCACAGCTACAGATATAGTATTTTAATTTGATCACCCTGTTGCAGGAGAACATTCCTGTAACTCAGGAAATGTAAAACCTGTAGTGTATTTGAGGTTTCAAAAGGCTTTTGAAGTTTGTAATTTCCACTTTGAGATTTCAGACTTGATTTTTCCTTGTGAAAAATGTACCAACCTCTTCAAAAATGTCCATTAATTATAATCCACAAAATAATTCACATTTCCTGTTGCTGCAAGATTAGTTTCCTTCTGTAGCAAACTGGCTCAAATGAAGATCATACATCTGTAAAGCACAATTTGTTTTTTTCTCTACTCTGACAGTGAGTTATGGGGATCTGGGTTCTGGCCGGTGGTCTGAACAATTTGTGGCAGAGCAACATCACCGCTTGGAGAATGAATGATGCCCTGCAGTGTTTGTGTTGGGGCGTTATCAATCTACTGACTATAAATAATAATTACCCAAAAAATAAAAGGACTTTGCAGCGCTTGACCAGAGGACTTCCATTCCATCCAACAGTCTGTTTTCCTTTCTGGTCTTGAAGTATTGTTTTTTTTCTGTAGGGCTGGGTCTCTCTGGGCCACGTGAGGTGAAGAGAGAGATGAGAGGACAGGGGACTACAAGGGCCCTCCTGTGGCACCCACAACCCCCCCCCCACAAGGGGCATAATTAGCCCTTCTCTCTACTTGCTGTCTAGTCTTTGATGTACCCTGCTCTGTGTGAGGGCCAGTTCACCCTGGGTCATTATAATCTTGTAAATTCACTTTGTGGCCTAGTGGAGCAGAGCGTTCACCCCATCCTCCAGGGCCTGCTCTCTCCTCTCGCTGCTGCAGGCTGAGGTATTATAAACTAGAAGAACATTTGCGGCTTTGGCCTGAACCAAAGCAAAACTTGTACCCTGGCGTTAATTGCTAATTACAAGCCCCTGACTTTTTGTCAGGGGCTTTTCCACTCTCTCCATGAAAGGAGCTGTGCAACCCGAGCCCGGTTCTGGCCTGGGGTTCTGGCCTGGGGTTGAGCTGCAGCCTATAGGCCTCACGAGGAGAGACAGAGAGCCATGATGTAGCTATATTATACATTACACTGGAGCAGTGGTGGACGTTCATTGGACCCTATACATGGTACTCTTGGGAACCAGAGCCAAATCATGTATGCACTGGCCAGCTACTTGTCTGTTGGTACTACCTTCCTTTTCAATCCCATCCACACCAGACATTATCAACTGTATAAGCTGCATGTATGGTATTTTGTCTGTTTAGAATAGGCTCATGGAGAAGCAGAGTTCGTTCGGTAGAGCATAGCACATCCCCACCAAGCAGAGGAGATTATGGCTGACATTGAGTTGTAGAATTTGTCTTGATATGTTTCGTAACCAGGACCTCCCCAGGGCATTGATGATTTAAATAGAGGTCTCTGTCCCTGGTGCTTGTGGGTGAAAGCCTGCTGAGAAGCAGTTCCTCTCAGATTGCAGGACAGGTTCCTGGCAGCATAGCAGCCCTGTTGCTGTAGGCATATGGGTGGGTGGCATTTGTTTCAGCGAGGTCTCCCCTCACCCTAAGCTGCCACTGATTAGATTGTGAAATAAACCAAGTCTTAAATAATGGGATGAGAGCAGCTCGGAGCGCTTGGGGAGTTGTCTAGTCATGTTCTTCACAATTTAGGAGAATTTTAGAACCCCCCTTGTCCCATAAATTCTCCTCAAGAGATTATCTGATATGAAGCCGGGGACACGCTCAACAAATCTAAATATTTTGCTGCGAGCAACTCATGCATCATTCTCTCCTCATAGTATTTCATATTTCACTTCTCTTCTCCCCACACAACACAACTCATGCATCATTCTCTCCTCATAGTATTTCATATTTCACTTCTCTTCTCCCCACACAACACAACCAGTGCATCAGAAACCAAACCATCAATGGCTACCAGAGCCTCCACTAGCCAGCTACACTCTGGCTACTGTGTGATCTTTGGCTGTCGTTGTTTTATCATTCTTGCGAGCCACATACAGTACCGATGTTTTTGATGTAGAATACAGCATCCAGCATCCCCGCTGTAGTTGGACAGATCGTGTTTGTGTAGCGGTTGTTCCACAGGGTCTGCTGAGTTCTTGATTGTGCAGTGCACTTCTCCCTTGGAGTAGGATGCCCTGTCATTTGAGCTTCAGGGGAGGAACCGAAGGCGGTTTGTGCCTTAGGCTTTTTATAATCTCTCTCTAAAGGTCAGAAGTTGTGTGCGTGCATTTGTGTGTGTCCTCTCTCACCAGGGCAAGGGTCGAGCGCTCAGACACCGTCCGCTGTGTGAAGTCGTGCCAGCCCAATGACATCAGCTGTGTCCTGGACCCTGTACACTCCGTCTCCCACACTGTCATCTCCATGCCTACCTTCAGGGAGTTCACCAGGCCTGAAGGTAGGGGTGATCTCTTATGCACTTATGTAGATTACAGCAAACTTTTTTTCACATCCAATGTTTTTTTATCACTGACAGCATGTTATGTGAAAACATACTTGTAAGTATATTCCTTTTTATATTACCTTGTTGTCCAAAACCTGTTGACCAAAAAAGCCTGTGATAGACTAGCCTCCTGTCCATGAGGAGTTAGGCTCCTGCTCCTATGAGCTGAAATCCAAGGCTTTTGCAAGGCTACTACTTACTTACTTGCCCAAAATAAGCTAATGAACTAATTCATTTGAAAACAACCTATGTGGCATCATTATGAGTCAGAAAAAGTTATTGTACCAAACACCTTAGTTAGATGTAAAATTGAGAAATACTGCACCAAACACCTTAGTTAGATGTAAAATTGAGAAATACTGCACCAAACACCTTAGTTAGATGTAAAATTGAGAAATACTGCACCAAACACCTTAGTTAGATGTAAAATTGAGAAATATTGCACCAAACACCTTAGTTAGATGTAAAATTGAGAAATATTGCACCAAACACCTTAGTTAGATGTAAAATTGAGAAATATTGCACCAAACACCTTAGTTAGATGTAAAAGTGCACAACTAGAACATCCTCAGCAACAGATTTCTCAAGATTTTTTAGATTGATTCTGAGAAAGTGAAATAGGCTTCCTCATCTACAGGGTCAAACATTTTTTTTTACCTTCATTTAACTAGGCAAGTCAGTTAAGAACAAATTCTTATTTTCAATGACGGCCTAGTGGGTTAACTGCCTGTTCAGGGGCAGAACGACAGATTTGTACCTTGTCAGCTCGGGGGTTTGAACTTGCAACCTTCCAGTTCCTAGTCCAACGCTCTAACCACGAGGCTACCCTGCCGCCCCAAACATCATTAACCAAATGCGGAATCGGTCAGAAAACCAACCTCCAAGACTGAAATCTGGTTTCTCTAATGGGCAACATTAGTGGCTCTTTAAGAGTGTTGTTGACAGTGTAGTGGTAATTCATGCATCAGACACTTCCTCCTTAACATTCAATATATATATATGAGCTGTGTGCATTCAAACCCTGGGGGACAAGGTTGGTGTGCTGGTAACACCGTTAAGTGTTGCCTAGCCGCTAGACCAAAACCACTGTCTAAGTGTCACTTAGGATGGATCTGACTGACTGACCACTGTAATCACACCCATACAAACTGAGACAAACTTAGTCCTACAAACTTAGTCCTTAGTCCTCATCCTCAACTTCATGGGAAGTTAAGTCCTTGTTGTTTCTCATAAGCTCCTCGTCGGGGTGTTTAGGACTTGCAGGCCTCTAACTGAACAACAGCACTGAACACCCATCATCCCTGTCATGAACCCCTCTGCACACAATAAACCCAGAGCTTAGCTGCCTCCCATTTGATTGTCTTCCTCCGAGGAGAAGTTGGCACGAGCCTGGCCATTTCAATCCCAGCCTGATTATAAGGGTTTAAAGCCCTGTAAAGCTCTTTAGTCTCTAATTGTTATCTTCTTCCAACAGAGATAGTTTTCCTGAGAACCATGTCGATGGCGCACTCCTCCCCCCACATCAGCTCCGACATCGTGTTCGACATCCTGGAGGGAAATGTCCAGAATTCCTTCGACATCGTCAAACGTGAGGAGCACGGCATAATCGTGGGTGAGTGGAAAGAAAGAAGGAGCGAAGGGATGCAGCCAACTAAGCCATATGCCATTTGACTTGAGTTGAGATCTGAGTAACTCATCAAGTCACAAGGGTCAAATAACAATAGCAGGCAATCACTAGTCCCGAGGCCTCCCTGGATAGACGTTCAAACAAGCGCTTTTCTGACCTCATTTTGCATTGCGTTTTTTATATATACAAACCAAACGCATGTGTGTGTGTCTCCATGTGAGAGCTGTGAAGAAGAAGAAGAAAGAGAAGCTTTGGTTTGAGAAGCATGAAATTCTCCATCATAAGGATGCTCCCGTAACACAAGTACATCTGACAATCACTTCCAATGCCATTTGCACCTTAAGCTGTCCTTTGGCTTGTCCTCGGAGACCAATGAAGGATGACTTTCTCTTCTTTCTCCACCAAACATTTTGGCTTCAGTTTGTTCCACTTTTCTGCACCATTTAATTCACTTCCTGACCGCCATGATTTTCTTTTCCTTAAGCAACAAAGCCCTTCTTCTCCTCAACAGATTATTGTGGCTACGATGTACAGAGATGGCTTATATTTTTGCATATGAAGAAGTCTGGATGGGCATAATATATTTTCATGTGCGTGTGTAAATTTATATGACGAATATCAGTCCTTTTTAGGGTTGCAAAATGAGGATTTATTACTGGTGTTTGTAATAATCTCTGGCCCTCTGTTTTGCCTTATCACATGCAAAATATATGAAATAATATTATTTTAAAATAAAAATATATGTAATGACAGAGCTGTAAAACATTATCCTAAATTTACAACCATTGACGTTTGATATGAGGGTTTCAGCATGAAATATCCTTTTAACACACGTATTTATTTCACCATGTCAATATGTATTTGTTGTCAATGTTTTGCCGTCAAACTGGTG